>NC_064895.1:13010829-13704492 GCF_929443795.1 Astur gentilis
CAGAGAGACACCACCATTTTGTACTTTAAATATTTGCTCATCGTTTTAAGAACAACAGTACTGTACAATAACTCATTGTTAAGAGTGTGTTGTAAGTGCCATATTGTGCCAATCCACAGAAAATATAATGTGTTACCACCCTCTCACCAGCAGTCTGAGTAATTAGCTCAAGCAGTACATACCTCCCTGTGATAAAGCCCTGGAGGTGTACTGTGCAACTTCTCTACTGGACTCTAGAAGTGGGCATCACATTAATATGTGATAGTCTTTGTATTGGGTTTGTGTGGCAAGGTTTTGGTAGCAAGGGAAATACAGGGGTGGCTTTTGTAAGAAGCTGCGAGAAGCTTCCCCCATGTCCAACAGAGACAATGCCAGCCGGCTCCAAGATGGACCCGCCGCTGGCCAAGGCCAAGCCCACCAGTAACGGTGGTAGTGCCTCTGGGAGAACAGGTTTAAGAAGGGGAAACAACTGCTGTGCAACAAACTGCAGCCAGAAAGGAGTGAGAACATGTGAGAGAAACAGCCCCACAGACCCCCAGGTCAGTGCAGAAGGAGGGGAGGAGATGCTCCAGGCGCCGGAGCAGAGATTCCCCTGCAGCCCATGAGGAAGACCCTGGTGAGGCAGGCTGTCCCCCTGAAGCCCAGGGAGGTCCACGGGAGAGCAGATCTCCACCTGCAGCCCGGGGAGGACCCCACGCTGGAGCAGGGGGATGGCCAAAGGAGGCTGTGACCCTGTGGGAAGCCTGTGCTGGAGCAGGCTCCTGGCAGGACCTATGGATCTGTGGAGAGAAGAGCCCACGCTGGAGCAGGTTTTCTGGCAGGACTTGTGACCCTGCAGGGGACCCACACTTGGAGCAGTGTGTGCTTGAGAGACTGCATGCTGTGGAAGGGACCCATGCTGGAGCAGTTCATGAAGAACTGCAGCCCGTGGGAAGGACTCACGTTGGAGAAGTTCATGGAGGACTGTCTCCCCTGGGAGGGAACCCATGCTGGAGCAGAAGAGTGAGGAGTCCTCCCCCTGAGGAGGAAGGAGCAGCAGAGACAACATGTGAGGAACTGACACCAACCCCCATTCCCCATCCCCCTGTGGCGCACGGGGGGAGGAGGTAGAAAATCTGGGAGGAAAGTTAAACCCTAGAAGAAGGGAGAGGTAGGGGGGGCTTTCGTTATTACGTTTGTCTTCCAGAGCAACCACTACACGTACTGAAGCCCTGCTTCCTGGGAAGTAACTGGATATCGCCTGCTGATGGGAAGTAGAGAATAAATCTTTTGTTTTCCTTTGCTTCTGCACATGGCCTTTGCTTTTGCTTTATTAAACTGCCTTTATCTTGTTGCATGAGTTCTTTCCATTTTATTTTCTCCCTGCCCCATCCTGCTGAGAAAGGGGAGTGATAGACCAGCTTGGTGGGCACCTGGCGTCCAGCCAAGGTCAACATACCACAATGTAATATTATTTTGATGAGATAGTTCCTATTCTTTGGGACTTGTTTGTTTTGCAAAGAGTGATGAAAAGACAATCCTATCATACAGTTTTAAAGAAGCAATAATGAAGTATTCTTGTATAATTCTTCTTATCCCCAAACATCCTGACTCATATACAAACACACGCACACAAACTGCCTCACACATGACAGAAATTCAAGTACCTCAGGGTTGTTATGAGACAAAATTCTTGTCATAGCAACCTCTTATGACTACATATTGTATCATGATACAATTTCTAAGTTTATTTTAGTCCCTTCCTTAAGGTAAACAGCAGTATTCATAAAAACATATTAGTACGCTTTCTAGTTTTGAAGTCCAAGGTGTTTAAGCACACACTTTTATTTAGGAGAAGAGGGAAAAAAAATCAAACCAAGAGGTTTTAAATAATTTAGAGCACACTTCCTCATGTACCAAGAGATTACTCTGTCCCTTGCATATTTGACGCAGCCTCCTCCTGTATCAGATAATGGTACCCCTCTCAGCTGAATCCCATGGAGCTGAAGTACAGCTCTGATGCATTGATAATGCTAGATTTTATAGGTTCCAGGGATATTCTTCCCCCTCCTCTCCCGTTGTGCATGCCAGTGGTCCCCTGCTTCCTGTCTCCAGCTGATAGTGGTGGGACGGCGGAGGGTCAGGGAGAAGGGGAGGGGGCCAGTCCCTCTGCAGCTGGAGGGAGCAGGGAGCGGGGAAGGGGGGGGGGGGGAGGGGGGGGGGGGTGCTGGCAGTGTCTGACAGCTGAAACAGATGATGCCGCACACCACCTATGTAAACAGAAATAGGCGCTGGGGCTGATGTAGCACAGAGATATGACCCTGCCCATAGAGCCGCTGAGTCTAGACTCCAGATGTGTTCTCACTGTTACCAGGCCAATTCAGATCCAACTGGTAAATATTTCTACCAGATGACAGTGGGCTCAGTTACAGAAATGAGGACAAAGGACAAAAATAGGCAGAAAATGAGTACTGGGCATTATTGCTGCTTAGAAAAAATATTCTGCATAGTTTTGGAGATGTTAAGGGGCAATTATTTAAATAGATCGTATACATTCTTTTATTTTCTTACCATGTTCAGCTGAAAAAGTTCCAAAGCAAACTGAAGGCTATTTAGTCAAATTAGTCACTTAAAATGAACTGAAACAGAGGTCTGTAAAGGATAAAATAAAATTTATACTAGGACTTTACCATATGGACACAAAGAAATGAGGAAAATCATAGTGTTGATAACCTCAGGCTGGTAAATACCAGTTTATTGGGAAGTGAGTGTTATGTGATTTATTTACAGAAATGAGTGATTATAGAACAAGGACACTCTACAGAAACAAAATTCAGGACAGAAACCCGTCTCTGCTGGTGTTTCATCTCCCCAGATGTAGGATTGTGACTCCTAGTCCATGTGGCATTCAGAATGTTGTAAAGTGTGTCAATTAAGTAGCAACCCAGCACCAGTGATGCAATCAAGGCTCTGACAAGTTTTAAGAGGTTACTGGTTTGCATCTGCCTCAGACAACTAGAATGAAGCAACAGATCTGCAGTCATCTGGTCTCTTATGTCTTTTTCTTCATATATGGTATCGTGCCACATAACTGCAGGCAAAAGATTTGTCTTTGCAGAGAGTTGCAATCCTAGGCAGTGGATGCTAAGGGACAGTAAGCACAGGAGAATATTATCTATATCCTTTATGAAGGCATTTGTAATTTGCACAGATATTACATGATCTTCTGTCTGAGTCCCATGTTTGCAAGATGACTGCCAATCAGTGATTCTAGCAGGAGATACATGAACAGAAGGTACATGGCTTTAAATGGTCTTCTTCCCTGACTGGGAAATGTAGGATTCCTGCTCCTCACATTTTGTCATGAGCCTTCCTGAGATTAATTGTCTGGCTGATGAGCAGGACAAAAATCACAGTGCATAAATGTAGGTAAGATATGGAGTTTCAGTTATAAAAGGAAATTAATAAACAAAGGTGTGGTTTAAATTTTCTTTCACATAATCAGAAGTTTGTACCAATGTTGTTATTTTGTTTTGAAAGCCGTTTATTAGAATAAAGATGTTTCGTAGCATTGGTGCAAAATGTATAACCTCAGCCTTCCATGGGGTATTTTTGGGGGTGTTTTTCCTCACCCCAGTAACTAATAGCCAAATAGTTACTTTTACGACACACACATATGGGTAAGCAAAAGAGCGTTCAGATCAGCAGAGACTGGAGCCATGCTATCTGTAAAAACAAAGTTAGAAATGGCTTAGCTATTAAAACAATCACATTAAACAAGGAATAGCTTGGTTCCTCACTTTGGACTCATAAACCAGCAGCAGGAGCTTTGAACTTAAGAAGAAAGGCTACCCTAATCTAAATGCTCCTTGAGATGACCTTTTAAATAGTTAACCTTCTAGTTATGTTATAACTGCAACTTTCTCTGTGCACACCTGTGAATCTATTACTTTGTGTTCAAGAGACAGAGTGGATTTACTTACTAATTGGCTCTCATTGCTCTATGTTCCTTTGCTTTTTCTCTTCCCTCTCATCTTCCCTTTGTGTTTGAGGAGCTCTAGCCAAATGTTAAATATTCCTGAGGAGAAGTTTGCAAGCACTGGTACAAAATGGTTTGGCTGACTACTCAGAGAATATCGGTATATACTCTCTGGTGAGCAGTAGTGTACTGTGAAATTGCTGCATTTAATTGGGATACAGCTGCCGATCATTTGGTGCAGCTATACTGGGGGTTTACAAAATCACACTGCTTCATTATTCCAGAAGGAGCACACTTTTAGCATTTATTCACCTAATGGGTTGACATCAAGCTTCCTGGTACCAAAATAAACAATATTAAAAATGCAGATAAATTAGACATATAAGGCCTAAAGACACTAAGGACACAACAGAAGTTTTGATTTTGGTGGAGAATAGAGAAGAGCACTGAGCAGACCCTACAAGGAAAAAAACAACTTTTGGTTTCCTTCACTAGAGGATCCCTTCTCTTCCATCACTGTCTGTTCTCAACAGGATCCACATCTAAGAACTGACCCCATTCTCCACTCCTTTCTCTCTTGAGAAGAGCTTTTTAAACAGTGAATAGCTCTTTGATCTCCAGGCTTCCTATAGTTATTCACACCATGGGTATTCAGCAACTTCACCTCACTGACCGGTCCAGTGAACGTACTTGAAGCAATATCACATAATACTGTCTACAGAATATTAAACTATAACACATTCTCATTTCCCACAGCCTGCATCTCAGAAAATCTGCTGACTTCCCAGCCTTCATCCCCATGAATCATACAAGAATCACCTATTTTCAACAGACTGGGAGTGGGTAAGGACCTTCTGTCGCTTCCCAAACTTGGAGCGACTCAGGTTCGTGGATTTCCTTTGTCAGAATTAAGGTGAAACAACACTAGGAGAGTTCAAACAACAATCAGCATTTATTCAACCTAGCTACCCTTGCCCAAGTACAAGTGAACTTATCAATATGAACCTTGCAACATGTCATTAAGGCGCTGTTTGAAAAGAGAAGGGAGATGTAGAAAAAGAAATGGAAAAAGGAACATGAAATGTATCAGAAGGAGAGCCCTCCCGTTGAGTAACTAGGCTCAGAGCAGACCTCCTTGCTTTCTGGACTCCTTCTCAAAGGTAAGTCCAGGGGCATCTAGATCCATTCCTAGTCTCAGACTTGGTCAACAGTTTGTTTAAAAGGATGAGGTGTAGGGACTGTGGAAAAGAGATAAGGAAAAGAGGGAGAGAGGGAAAGAGAGAGGGAAAGAGAGAAAGAGAGAAAGAAAGAAAGAAAGAAAGAAAGAGAGAAAGAAAGAAAGAAAGAAAGAAAGAAAGAGAGAGAAGAAAAAGGGTTCACCACTCCTGGGTCCAGTGTTGGTCCAGCCAGTGTAGAGATCCAGTTCCAGAGGGCATGCACTGAGAACTTGTTCTCCCTTCTTTTATAGTGTGTTAGTCAATGGTCTCGACATGCGCAGTTCCCATTCCTGGGGTTCTCTGGAATCAGTCGGTGAGCTTTGGGGGGGGGTCATTGCAGAGTTGCCTCTCTTTTTCTGCTTGCATGACCACTTAAGATAGAAGCACAGTCCCATCTTCTGTGGGGCCTCCTCCTCCAGGCGCATATGCTGTGTTCCTTCTCCTGGTCACTTAAGATAAGGAATTGTGGCTTTGGAGAAGTGTGTTCCCACTCTCCATGGGGCCCTCTCCTCCAGTCACATTGTCCTGTCCACAAAACTCCAGCGGATTTACAGAGGCCATTTTCTCCACCAAAGTTCTTTAACGAATGTTTGAGACATTGACTATAATTTGTTAGACTGTCACACCTTCATGTCCCAAGAGTATCCAACTTCAAGAATGGAATGCCACATCCCATGTTTTCTGTATTAAGAGAAATGCTAAATGTTTTCAGCCTCAAGCTTAGTTATCCCAAAGGTGTACACTAACCTTTTTTTCTCTAGAAAAAAAGCCTGGAAATTAAAGGATGGGAAAAACAGAGATAGAAACCTGTGAGCTAACTTAAAGCTAAAAAGAACAAATGGGAACCAACATCTTTAGGTACCATAAATACCTTGCCAAGAGCATCAGAGTTCCCACAAAGGCTACAAATATAGTTACATCAAAAAGCGATTATAATGCAAGCAGATATTCACAAACAACATTTTTTCAAGAAAATTTTAACCTAGAATCTGGAGGAAGTAGATTTTGTTCCAAGCTACTATTGATAAACATGATGAGTCAGATTTTTAAAAAACTGCCTGAAATATACTCACTGATTTTCAGTTCTGTATGTATTTTTTTGCCTATACAAATGCAATTTGTATAGAGATGCACACTTACTAACTAAAGATACTATCTAGACAGTGTAAAAGAACTATTGCTTATTATGATCTCTCCCAACTTGTCTCTTTCCCTTTCCTTTTGCCTTTCCCTCTCCTTCTCCCCTTCCCTTTTCCTTTGCTTTTCCCTTTCTGGTCTTTGGTCACTGATTGTCCATAAGACATCAGAAGGTAATTCACAAAATAATAGTGCATTTGAGTTTGGGGAAGGAAAAAATATATGCATATATGTTTCCATCCAGACAAACAAATAACTGGAAGAAAATAAAAATAATGAATGGATGTTTATTTTAGTTTAACTGGGTTTCATTTGCAAATAAGAGCTGTTACAGTAGTACTGAATTAGATGATCCATGTATACTTTTTGAAAGGGTTAAGACATCATTTGATTCTTTTTTAAAACAGTTACATTTTCTATGGATTAAAAAAGTTTGAGAACCACTGCTCCAGAAAATCCCCACCAGACTGATGGGTACAATGGAAGGTAATTAATGGCTATATTCATTAGATAGTTAGTATGCAAAGGAGAAAGCCTAAATCAGGAAGCCAGTTAATTTGTAAGAAAAAAACCCTCTGAGAGTGTGGAATTTCCAGAGGCAAAACGAAGAAGACATGGCACCAGCAGGGACATATAAAATGGGCCCACACAGGAAGTTTGTGGGCAGAAGACAGGAAGAGGTGGGTATTCAGTCATTCCTGGTGGGAGCTAGGAGGGAGCTTGAGCTCATTGATGAACCAGCCAAATTCAAGACAAGCTTTCCTGGTTCAGAGAGAAAAACCTCTGTGATTCTGGAGAAAACTCATGTAGGGAAAGGATCTTGATCTACAAAAAGCCTCCAAGATGACTCCAGCACAAACCTGAAGAATGATCCAGACCATGAAACTGTTGGTCTATAGCAGGGAAGTGAGGATAGGGATTGCATTTTTTTGCTTGAATTTGGGGGGATTTTTTACTAAATCAATACAGTTTTATCCTTTATTTTTCAATTAAAACAACATTGAAAAAACAGAGCACAGGTCTGTATGGGTAACTCTCCACTTACAAATTATGCAGTGCCAGGAAATGTTCCTAAGGGCTGGCAACTGATCACTTACACTGTTAAATTGTCAAAATGGTCCCAGTACATTTCTAGCCCAGGCCAACAAGCCCCATCCCAGACAATTCCTGGGCATGATGCAGGAGCGAGCATTGGCCAAGGACCACTCCAGTAGGCAGTTAGGATGGGGCCATCCTGTTTGGAAGGTAGGAGAGTTGAACAGTGTGAATACCCATCATTTCATTCCAGTTTGCCTCAGTGCCAGAGAACCACACAATTAATTTGTTAGCATACTTATAGACTCTGTATGTGCATGTGCTGTGTTTATCATGGTGTCCTAAAAAGGTAAATTATAAACTGGCAATATCAGGCCATTCAGTAGGACTATGGAAACTATATAAGAACTGCAAGAGGTATGGTATTTTGTTTCAGCACTAAAACATCAGTATCGCAAGGAGGAAGAGATCCCATCCTTGACTGTTGGGATTCTCACTTAAATCGGTTTTACAGAATCACAGAATAGTTGAGGCTGGACAGCACCTTTGGAGATTGCCTAGTCCAACCCCCATGCTCAAAGCAGAATCAAGTAGAGCAGGCTGCCCAGGACCATGTCCAGTCAGTTTTGAATAACTCCAAGGATGGAGACTCTGCAACTTCTTTGGGCACCCTGTTCCACTGCTCAACCACCTTTATAATAAAAAAGTTTTTCTTAGATTTAAATTGAATTTCCTTTATTTCAGCTTGTGCCCATTCCTTCTCATCCTTTAACTGGACACCACTGAGAAGAGTCTTGTTCCAGGATGATCAGTTCCAGCTCTCACAGCCTCTCTTTGTACATCAGTTGCTGCAATCCCTTCATCCTGTTCATGGCCCTTTACTGGACTCACTCCAGTATGTCACTGCCTCCTTTGTACTTCAGAGACCAGCAATGGACCCAGCACTCCAGACGTGTCTCACCAGGGCTGAACAGAGGGGAAATATCACCTCCCATCAAAAGAGGAAAGATTTTTTCCAGAAGAATTATCTAGTGATTTCTAGATCCTTCCACAGAATTATATCAAAGTGGAAAAATATATTAACTCAGTTCTCAGTGTGCTTCTAAATCAACTTTATGGCCTCTTGTGATTTTTTTTTAGTGGGAGTATTTCTGGTTTTGCACCTAAGATGCTTCATTAGATATCCTACATTCTCATAATAAGAAAAAAAAAATATCTATTGAGAAAATTATACATACCAAGGAATATCAGTGCAGTATTGATTAAATTATGCTAGTAAAGTAGGAGGATGGAAACTGATTAATATTAAGAGTAGTTCCAAGACAGGAACTCAAGTAACTTGAAACCACAGTCCCACTTTTCTGTCACAATAGTCTATACAAATCATGGAAACCAATTACTAATGTTGACCACTGCACTGCCTGTAGCTGTCTGAAGCTATGTTAAGCTTGATTGGGGCTTGCATATTTCAAACTTGGTTTAGATTGAATCAAGTGGTATATAGGCATGTTTTTGGTTCATCTTTTCAGTTGCTGTTGACAAAGGCACTGCAGGATGTTCAGTATTTTAAAAGTATAAATATTTTTAAGCAAGTACATAGATTGCCTCTAGCAATTTTCAGAATCATTTAGAAATAATCTGAAGGCTGAAAATTTGGTTCACTGACAACATCCGCTTCCTCTCAACTTTTAATTTGGCACATTTCATTAATAATGTCAGACTAACACATTACCACTGGCACATGGTAACTGGAGGATAATTATCTCTGGATGCCATGCTTGTAAGGCTTTGTCTTTACTATGGGGATCCCACAGTGTGCCTCCAGTCCTCATGTCCTGATAGACCAAATTATAAAATCTGCTTAGAGGTCACCATGACTCCTTTCCATCAGATTTCACCTCTCCTAGAGCCGCAAGTGTGGATGTCAGGGGAATATGGTGGGCGCACAGGTCTTGCCTAGTAGGAAACCATAATGCAGAGGAAACAGGACTTCAGCCCTGGGAGCAGGGAACTGCAAATATAATTCAACATGTGCAACACAAGCACTAACAGATCATTAAACCCTTGTGTCCATTAGTCCAAATATTCTTCTTTGGCAGTGCTGGAATACCCAGGATTTCACTGGTAGAGATATAACTCTTTCCTGAACCTGCCATCAATACTTTTCCATTACAAGCAGACTTCCTGAAGGGTGGACAGGGCAGAAGATAAGATATCTTCGACTACAAACACCACAGAGTGTGTCTCATGCTTCCACCCACATGGCATAGCAGTGTGTTCAGAGCAGGGCAATGCCTCAGACACTTTGCTACATCTCCAGTAGCAAATGAAACAGGGCCAAAGACGTCATGCATCATTTTAAAGTGCTGGCGCACCCTGGAACAGTTTTGATCTGTTTCTAGCTGGCACCTCCTTTAGGCAATCCCCAGCCATGGTTTAGTGCCAGGGATCATTGTCAGGAGATGGTCCAGCCAAGGCTACAGAGTTCAGCAACACGAACACCAGCCCTGCTCCTGCTTTGTGCCCTAGTATAGACAGAGAAAGTGTAGTAACATCCAGCCTTGCCCCACAATATCAGACATTTACATAAAGGAAAGCTTGCATAAAATGGCCCCTCCCAGAAGCTACTATTGATAAGATAGAAAATGGTGGGGAAGGATTGTAAGACACTTGCTATTAACCTATTTTTTTCCAAGTGCCCTGTTTTTCTGTGGTTTTCTGCAGCATTTAGCACAACTGGGACATGGTCCTAATTTGGGGATATTGGATGCAACAGGAACAATAATGCACATAGGTCAAGCCAAACTCTTTATTTGGTCCTCTATTTTAATCGCAGTGTATTTCAGATGGCTAAGAGTATGCAACTTTGAAGTCTTTTTCACTATGAACGCCAAACTGACATACGGGTGACTATAAGCACCATAGTATATTATCATTGTTGATTTTTCCCGAGCAACCTTCCCTACTTTTCATGCAAATTAAGACAAGAATGAAGCTTGTTATTTATTGTGTGTTACTTTTTGATTAACTGACATCTCCTCAGGTAAAATAAGAAACATTTACAGTTTCCATCTCTAAAGTCCTGCAGAACATAACAGCTATAACTGTTTAGTAATTCTGTTTTTAATTCGTACTGATAGATCTGTCTCTTTCAAGCGAGCATTTGTTCACAGGACCATTCTACAAAATAGCTGAAATCATTCCAGGTAATATCTTCCTTTCTCTCATTTCCCCATTAACTTTTCTTTTGTATTGCTCAAAAAGTCTTCATGCTATATGTCCTCAGGAACAACTTCATTACACGGCAATTGCAGCTCCGTATTAGCAGTCATCTTTGTACAAAGGAAAACATAGTTCATTTGCGCAAGGAAGGTCATGGAATTTTGCTTAAAGATTATCAGAGAAAATAACATGGAAATTGCAAACCCCACCATTTAGTAACTGGCCAGCCTGAACAGGCTTGACACCCAATAGTGGCTATAATCTGTGAATATTTTATGTCTCACACAATGCTTCTCCTGCTTTTGGTAATCGTTACTGTATTGTGATCAACTTCGACAGAAACTGGCCCCCATTGTTTTAGGCCCCCTGCAAACATCCAGGCTCCTAAACAGCTAAATAGATGCAGAAGAGAGAAGAAGAAAATTAAAGCAGCAAAAGTATTCATTCCAAAAGGATGTATTCCAAAGTGTGATCATTTGTCAAGCTGAAGAGAGTTCTCCCGATATTGCCTTTTTCTACAGCAGTGCTGCATCCAAGTGTAGATCCTGCCTTCTGAATGCAATTTGAAAATGCTTTAAACAGATTTCAATGACATGAGGATGGCTCTAGCTCATTGTATTATCACTTCATTATATTATTGTATTGTAGTAGTATCTGGAGGATTCATTCACATACATATGCACTGTAAAAAACACAGATAATTTCCTGCCCCACAAGTTTACAATTAGCAGTGAATAACTGATATGAATTACTTAACATTCAAAATCATAGTTAGAAGAAGTGGAACTTCCTGGTTTGGAAAAAAAAGAAATCCACCATGTGATCAGGGCTGTTTCAAAAAGAATGGGCTAATTTCCAGCCAAGCGTGATTAAAAGCCCTAAAATCTTATGTCCATTTTATAAAGACAGGTTTGTTCAGTCACATAAAAATTTTGGTGATAAAAGTAACTTCTGTTTCAGACTAATAAAAAATTGAATCCACAAAAGAATCCTCAATATAAGAAGGAGAATTTACTTGTTGCTGGTTTCCCATTAAACCATCTACAATAGAGGTCAGATAAACAAAGTGTAGTCCGGTGGAGAGCAACACTTTATTCTCTTTTACTGAAAACAACACATTTTTTCAACTGAAGCACTAAAGCGTTATCTCCCACATGATGTGCATTCATTGGAATCAGTTTGTACAGACTCATCTATTAAAAACACATGTAAACCCAGGTCACACCCAGTATGCCATTGCATACAACCTGCCAACAGGCTTAACATCTGCTTTTGCAACCTGCGTTTTGGTCAAGTTGTGTGCATATGTGTCATTAGCAAATACACAATATCAGTTTCCTGATTTGTGTACTGTTAAGCACTCCAGAAGATGTTTTAGTTTGAAACTTAAAATTGCAAAAACTATCATTTCCAGAAGCCCATAGGCAAAAATGTTTTTCCTCTATGGCTTTACAGACTGAATATATCTTGTTACATTCAAGAAACACTGAGTCCAATGGGGTGTGGTACACAGTTAGGCACACTGTTTTGTTAAAATAATTGTCTATTGTCCATCAAATAA
Source organism: Astur gentilis (assembly GCF_929443795.1). NCBI lineage: Eukaryota > Metazoa > Chordata > Aves > Accipitriformes > Accipitridae > Astur > Astur gentilis. Next base: position 13,022,960 of record NC_064895.1, read on the forward strand.
AGAAGAAAGCCTAAATCATTCCCTAAGAGCTGCTGGAACTAGTGCCTTATATTCATAAATATATTTACAAAAAAAAAAAAAAAAAAAAAATACCAAACCAGAAACTAACTTCCTGGGTTGGTTTTTGGGGTTTTTTGGTTTTGTTTTTGTTTTTTGTGGGGTTTGGTTTGGAGGTTTTTTCGCAATCCTTCTTTTTCCATTCTCTTGCAGAGAATGGAAGCATTGATTACTACATAATAGTACCTGCTAACAATCTGAGCTCTCAAAAAACATAAGCAATCTCTAAACCCTTAAAGACTGTCTCGGGGCTTTCTTCAAGACTCTCCTGCTTTTATTTCATTTAACCAAGGCTTGCAACAGAAATTCTTTGGAGTGGAAGACAAATTAATTCACATAAGCCTATGTAGAACCTCCTATTTTCTTGTGTTGACTACTAGTAGAGAGTAAAATCCATATATATTACTTTTCCTCCTGTAAGTAGAGTTGTAGCCCTGCAGGCAGAGTACATCAACTGAAATTCTTACATTGGCATCATGAGAAACTTGAGTTGAACCACTCATGCCACCATATAACCCCACACACTCTTTTCCCATGATGCAAAGTTGGAAATAATCAAATGAGACTGTAGATTTTGAAGTTACAGGGGTTAAAGAAAGACAGGATATCAAAAACATCTGAAAGACAAAAAGTTAGCATCATGGTCTTTAGCCTTGTCTCTAAAAATGTTAGTAAGACATCAGTTGACACTTTCCCTGTGCTATCAAATTTGTGTCTGGTACACTGCTTTTCATGATGTAGGTAGTTACTACAGTATAAGTAGACACTGAAATACCATAAAAAACATTATGTTGCCACTGACATGGGCAGATCTAGCATTTGACATTCACTACAGTAAATAGTCTTCCAGGTTATCCAGTAGGTGAAAGAGCACTGCAAGGCACCCCACTTATATGACACCATTTTAACTGTGTTGGGAAGTGGTTCTCCTACACGAGTGCCTGAATTTCTTTTATAGCTCATTAAAAGCAATAATTTCCCTTGAAAGCCACTAAATGGACACATATGTGGTTAAGAACTATTCCTCCTTTCATTGACTAAGGAGGATACTTGGGCACTTACTAAGGAAACACTGCCAATGTTTTCAGTACACAGATTAGGTGCATTGGTCCAACCCCAAGCTCGTTTCCTCCTTTGCACCATTCCTTTCACCACTGCATTTTCAGCATTAACTTTAATGGCATTTCATTACAGTTCACAAGAGCCTTAATGTATTTTCCCTAAGTTTTCACTGTAATCTTCTGCAATAAAAATATTTTTGTAATAATATTAAATGAAAGAGAGCCAAGATGTAATGCTAGTGCAAAACAAGAAACTATCTATATTCCACTACACCATTAAAGGAACTGATAGCTCCTTGTTGTTCTAAGGCATGCTTTCAGTGGAATGGGAAGATGGAAAATGGAAGATAATGGACAAAGGTAGATTATTGCAGGAAGAGAAAATAATGAAGAGTAGCTAAAAAGAGGAAGTCACCCTCCTTACAAAGCTGGTGGAGAAAAACAGAAGAGTAGAGAAAGAATTATAAAATGCTTGAAATTTTGTATACAGACAAATTATTAATTCTCTGCGTACATCTATGTAAGTGTCGACAGGATGTAATATAGTTCTAAATATTCTTGTCCCCTTTGGTGAGTATGCAGTACTCCAAGGAAAGTCATGAAGCTTTTAGAACTCTTTAAAACAAAGTTCATGATGTCTCTATACTTTTACTAACCTTTTCTTCTTCAGCATCTTCATGTGGGGAGCACTTTAAAAAATATTCTCTGGATAGACGATGTCCTTGCAGTGAAGATGTGATTCTTCAGCACTTTCTCAGCAGTCTCTGTCTTTCAAATGTGCCTGGAGCAGAGGAGAGAAAAAGGGTATTTGATTGAACACTACTGGAAGAGAGAAGTCTAAGGGTCAAAGCAGAAAGACAGAAGTCTTTTTCTTGAGAACACACCCATTTTTTCCTTGAGGAAATCATTTGCATATTAGTGTGATTTGCAATGCCAACCATGCTGCTACAGATCCTACTAAGACAAATCATTATGAAACGTCTCCAGCCCTAATATTTCTTGATTTTTAACATTATATGTGACAACCACTGTATGACTAGCTTTTTATCCCAGGTGCACTTCTATCTGTAGCAAGAAAGCTGCAATTCAGCTTGTAATAAATAAAACCCATTATAATAAGTGGATTTTGAAATTTTCACTTTAGATGTGATCTATAAAGATTAGATGCTATACATCATGGTTCATAGAAACAATATAGAAAAGGCAATTATTAGACCTAATTAAAAATTCACACATCTGGGACTATGGAAAAACACTTCAAGATAACTATTTATCTACCCAAATTGATATCAGACACAGAGTACAAGAAAGACAGATGGATGCTATCTTTCTGGGAATATAAACGATGCTAGCTGGTAAAATGTTAGATGTGTTTTGCTCATATCGCTGTTTCTAGTTGGGAAAAAACAGCCCTCAGGTTCCAATATAGAATGACATAAAATGTGACTTGTGCAAATGTAACATGTTGGTGCAATTGAGAAGACCTCACATATGTTGAATTGACTACAACATGGCATCAGCCACTTGGGGCATTTGGTTAATGCATTAATTTAGCACAGTAATTGCTGTATCAGACCAAACAAATTGCCAAGCTATTTCTTATTCTGTGCTTAAGACTAGTTATTTTCCTTTCTTCTGCCATGTACTATTTACTATTTTTATTTCCTTCTTTGCTCTCTTAATCTCTTTATTTTAAGGAAGTTTTCTGTGACTCTAGTAAAAAAGTAGGCACTGTGCCACATTCAGATACACGAAAGTGCTCATTTCTGACTGTAGGGTTTCTCAGGCTGATGAGATTGACTGTATCCGTGGTCTGAGTGATCCTGCCGCTTTCCCGCCTGATTTGCTTCTTGACTTAACTTGCACATTTGTTAGAATCAAATCAGTAGATACATTTTCCTACCACATTAGTCAAGCCAAAAGAAATGCTCCAAAGTAACAACAATTAGTTTCATTAATATTTATCCCATGAAAACATTTGTCTGATTTATTTGTGAACAGCTGAAAGTACTGAGTAGTTCTGCAAGTGCTTCATAAGAAGGATGAATATGTCAAGTCATCTACTTGAGCTCTCTGGCTGTTTTGTATATTATCAGTGTGAAGAACTATGAAAGCAAGTCATGGTATATTATGGGTTGAGCAAAGATGGAAAAATACAAAGTTCCTACTCTAGAGTTGACAACCCAAGGAAAAAATAATACTAATACCTGAATCTGAGTAACAGGAAATAATGGGATAAAAAGAATTAGCAGAGGAAGCTAACCTACATATACTTACTGGGTTTCATGTATCTGTGATGTTTGCAAAGGAACTATCTGCTCGCTTCTGTTTCGCATCAATGTAGGGAGATGCATGTGAACTTTAGGATGAGGTAAAACCGTGACTCCTGTCTGACTTGACTGTTGATGGAGTCAAGACTAGCTCAGATGTAGCTTCTATATGAGAAGCACTAACATTTGAGCAGGTGTATCCAACTCAAGCTGCCAAACTATTCCTATGTTTTCTGTAGGTTTCTCAGTAGAGGAAAGTTTTACATAGAAATTTTGGAGGAGGATATGGAGATAGCACTGTGAATGATCATGGTTATTTCCTCTATGTACTAAGAAGTCCTTCGAAGAAAACACAAAATTCAAACAAGGACATGACAGAAATTGACATCATCACGTGCTAACTAAAGCCAGAAATCAACACCTCACCAGCAAATAAGAATGGAATGGGGAGAATCTGTGAAGGGCTTTAAAGATCAAGACAGTGATTCAAAAGAAAAAGGGAAACCACTGAATTGATACATAATTTCCTTGATATAGTCACAGCAAGAATCTATGGAAATTATCTTTACAGCAGAAGAGAGAGGATAGATATAAAAGGGCAAAACCATATCTCTGAAGTTATGTTAGTATTAATTGAGATTGAAGAAGTTGGAATTAATTGGGAATGAAGATGTAATGAACAGTGTCTGTACAAAAGTATTCACAGTATGGAACAATGAGAAAGAACACACCTTACATACCTTAAAGGTGTTCCAGAAAAGCATTCAGAAGACCCAGCCATACCCTGGATGGCAGAACATGGAGAGAGGCCTAAGTGAAAAACAACACTGAATTATATCAGTGACAAGCAGGATAATGTCACAGTGATGAATTAAAAAAATGTGTGGATAGTTAGAGCTAGAACTTGTTTTTTACTCAGGCTGACCTTTAAAAAGACTTGTAGGCATCCACAAAGGCATAGTGTAATAGTTGAGATTTTTCTGTTGGTAGAAAAGGAGAGAAATCTGAAGGAAAGCTCTGTCTGTGAGTCATCTGCAAAGAAACAGTAGTTGTTTTTGCATGTGTTAGTCAGAGATGCAATACAGAAGGAAAGGAGAATGAGAAAAAAAGAGTGAGTCTTATTAAGGGATAATCAATGAGAAGAAACTATCATAGGAAAGACTTGAGGAACTATTGGAAATATCAGAGTAAAAAACAACAGATGTGGACACCTCACAAGCTGGGGGATGATGGGATCTTAAGAAGAGCATAGTTGATTATGTCAAAGACATCTGACAAGATTGAGAGAACAGGGTACTAAGTATGAGATTTGGCTAAGAAGAGGGCATTTGAAATTTGACAAGAGTGATTTCAGGTGAATGAAATTGGTCCATTCTGGGTTTGGGGAACAAAAATGGAGTGACAGGACACAGCATACACAGGAGTGAAATGCAAAGTGGAGTAGTAACTGGGAAAGGAAATGGGGACAAGGGTGAATTGTTTTGAATAGGAGATATTAACACAAGGTTCACAAGAAGAATAAAAGAAGAGCCATCACTACCTTTGTTTCTTCAAGAGAAGATAGAAGGTTCTGTCCCTCTACTCCCGTCTGGTCCCTCGCTACCAAATTTCTATAGTAATAATCCCCATTTTGTTAGGCATGCTACTTTATCACACTAACTACATAGCAAAGGGACATCCCAGTATTCCACTGTTAGATTTCCAGACCCTTCCTCCCAGAGATCTAGGCAGGGTTGTAGGGTACTTTTGCTCACAGCTTGCCAGCTAGCACTCAATGATAACTAAATATGTCCCTCTTTTGGTGATTTTATGAATATAACCTGTCCCTGTCCTCCTTCAAGCCAGCAGCGTCTATCCCGGTCAGCAAGCTTCTGGCTTTCTAGCCACAGATGGTCTCTCTGGTAGCATGGCTACTAACTCTGATTTTTATTGATCAGCAGCAGACAAACCTCGCTGTGCACACAAGCTCAACAGCTGCTATTTCTTGAGCAGTTCATAATTCATGCTTTCTAACTTACTTTACCTATAGCACACTAACAGATCTGCACTTAGCTTTTGTTGAAAGCAGAAGAGAGGGCAACAATACTGACAGCACTGGAAACCATGTACATTATGTGAGTGGAAAGGCGGAAGAATCATGCTGAGGTAAGACCAGGAGATGGTCAAAGCCAATGAATTCTGAAATGGTCTCTTGTATGTGACGAGAGTCCGAAAGGGAAACAACACTTGCAGACTGAGTCATGTGAATGGCCCTTTGGCAAGCTGGAGAGTTGTACCAAGGCTGAGGGTTGAATGAAAAGCCGAATCAAGAAACAGACAGCTAAGTCATTAGATGGGTCATGAATATGAAAGTTAATGTCAGTGATGATGCAGAGTAGAAGACTATGAAGGAGGGAAGAACAAACTGTCAAAATTAAGCTGGAGTGTAGATGAGTAGAACAAGGTAGAGAGCAAAAGACATCCGCTTGTTACAGGAGTGGAAACTAGAGTCAAACACAGAGAAGTGTATAAGGGAGGGAACTTGGTGGTATAAATCTATTAATAATGTTCATCCTTCAGCACTGTGTTTGAGATTTGGGGTTTGTATCCTACCAGTACTAAAACATAATACTTGATATGATAGCACTTCATGTTATTTACATGATCTCAGTTGTCCTTCCTTCCTTGTTAACTATCAAAAGTTAACACAGGTTATTATTTTCTGCCCTTCCACCATACACCAGCATGACTGTAAACCCATGCCCTCTTTTTTGTTAGGCTCTTTTTTTGTCAAGCTTTTATTTTTTCTTTTTCTTTTTTTTCGTAAAGATGATAGGTTTATTAAGTTTCACTGTTCCTGTATTTGTTTCCATGTTACCTCTCTGATAACATTCTCTGCCCAGGGTTAAGCTTCACTACCCTTATCAAATTAACTCTGAATCTGTCTTAATTCAAGAGTGGCTGAAAATTATTACCATTCTGATGGCTGCTCAGCGCCCTTTTTGAAATGAACTGTGGTCCCAGTCCAGCTCCTGGTGGATGGTCCACATCTCACAAGCACTGTTACAGCTGGCACTAATTGGCACCCTCATTCTCAGTCTTAGTAGGCAGGTTAAGCACCAGATTGTGCAATGAATTATTTTCCCACTCCTGGATGTGATCTACCTAGGTCAAAGTTGAAGCAGAATACAGAGGCAAGAAAGGAAAGCCAGAGTAATTGCTGCTTTTGCTGTACCTTCTCTTTGACTCAGGTCACCAGGGCTTTTCAGATTTCATGATCTCCAAGGTAAATGTACACTTACAAGATGTCCTTGAAAAACTATTTCTAGACCATTTTTTATAATTCTGCAGTGACTGATAGTGATCCAAATGTTAACACAATAACAGGTTAGCAGAAACATTTTATTACCTTAATTGTGGACGAGAAGTAATTCTGCAAAAAGAAAGAGGGAACTTGTCATCCCATGCTTCAGTGGGATTCTCAGACATATTCAGATAGAAGCCGACTGCTATGAATGTCAGATGGTGGGTCCCCCAGGCTCCCTGGCAACCTGCATGCAACTAAGAAAGAGGCAACAGCTTGCTTCAAGTATCCTTCATAGAGATGACATAGTTAGATAAACCCAACAGGGAGTATAGCACGTGGAGGGAGCAGTCTGGTAAGAGGAAACCATTCCCTGTGGGACTGGTTCCATATTGCCACACGAAATGTTCAAAACACTGCTAGCCAGGAAAGTTGAATTTATTGCTTAATGAGCAGAGGATCCGGAAAAGATCACTGACAACTGCAGTGTAAACACAGCCACTTAATAGGGTGTTACTGAATGCCAAGAGGAAATTAAAAAAATCTGTCCTACAAGCAGCACTTTCTACAATATAGAATATGATTGGAATAAATACAGAACAGAGAAAGCAGCTGTAGAGAACAGATGAGATACTAGATATGGTGGAAAGAAGAGAAGAACTTAAATCCAGAGAGCATTTTTTTTAGACTGCCTTGAGTATGAGAGTCGTGAAGAAGAAATTATGAAGGAAGACAAGTTAGCATAACAGCAGCAGAGTGACAGAGGTAACACAAAATGACACTGTGACATTATTAAGAAGCTCAGCAACACACTCAACCTCCATCACAATGTCATCAGGACAGATGGCAACAATTGGCAAAGACAAAGCACAGCATGTCTGGAAAGGAATAAGAGCCTATAGAAGAAAAAAATAATATGAGCAGCTATGGAAAACACAAGAGTGTACTACAGAGTTTTCTAGAGGTAAAACAACAATTTACCCTCCACCCTATGCATATTTGTCACAACTGCCTGATGGATATGACATCATTTCCCACTTTGTCAAAGCTTTGCAAAGAATCAGGAGTTTCATAGAACTCATTACTATAATTTATTATTCTTGTTAGTACCTGTGAGACCTATTGTGAAGGGCTGCATTGTGCTAGGTGCTTACCTAAATCAGAATTTAAAAAATGGTCCCTGCAAAATGAGCTTACAATCAAAATGTAGCATAAAACAAAACACTTGGATGCAGATACAAGGGGGTACAATGAAAGAGGCTTGTCTTCTAAGAAGGTTAGCAAAGATCATAGAGAAATGACCGAAAGAGGAAAGTAAAGCTATGGAGAGTGAGGAAATATGGGTGTTTGTTCATAAACATCTCACTTTTAAAATTAATGGACAAAAAGACAGGACAGCCACAGCATAGGTGTAGGGCATGAATGTGAGAAATAATAAACCGCAGATTGGAAGTAGAAACTCTAGGAAAAAATTGTCAAATGTACAATTATACCTGTGGTATCTGATAAGACAATAGACAAGAGAAACATCTGACTGAGGCAGGGAAAGCACTAAGTAAACAAATTGTTGAGTAACAGAGAAAACACCAGTTCAGCCGGAGTTGGTGTAAGCCAAGTGGGACACATGAATCGTTCTTCCTGCACCAGTGGTGTCTGCCGTGAAGTCCACTCTATTGCTGAGCAATATCACCAAAAATCAAGCCTCCACATATTGACGTCCCACTGGAGGAGAAAGTTAATCTCCTCTGACTAATTGAAGTCCTGGAAAAAAATTCATAAAAATCTTCAGCCAGTAGGGCAGTGGGTACAATAGGGTTGAAGAAGGAAATCTTTCACTAGCCAATAATTAGAATTACATGGACTTTGGCAAGCCACCTCGTGGTTGGGAAGGGCTATCCACATTTTTTTTCTTAGTAGAAATTCATATCGTTTATTTCTGCCTCCATGGTTTTACACAAAGACACATTTTGAACATGAGTTAAGGGAAATTTACAGAAAGGTAGAGAGTGGCAATACATAAAAAAGCAATGTGAGAAGCCGTATGTGGCACCAGGCCCTGCTGTTTAATTCCATGTGTGTTGGGTATTTGCTTGACCCTTCCCAGCTGTTGTGTACTTCCTGATCCCCCAGATGATATGAGCCCCTTGCCTGATCAGCTTCCAGATGCTATACTGTTCCCAATTCCTCCTGATCATAAGTCTCAATGCCAACTCAGTTCCAGCTGCCATAACTCTCATCCTTCCTCACCGAAGAGCTCCCTACCCAACAGTTCCCCCAAATGTCATAACCTGCCTGACCCTTCCCAGCTGTTGCAATCCTCCTGATCCCACACTGTAAAACCTCTTTGATTTGTCCCCTTCCCAGCTGCTCTGCCCATTACCACTGAAGGCTGTGGTCCAGATCCCATCTCCTTGAAGTGTCCTACAAGTGCAAAAATCTACAATTGTAGCTCACAGATTCCTTGGTGAAACAGTTCTCTTTACAGCATATAACTTTTCAGCCAGATTTCAGACAAACTTTCCTGCTGCAGTAGCTTTAGAGTGGTAAAAATCTGACTTCATGTAGATTTATCAGCATCTGGAATACTATCTAATTATACACTGTAATACATACTATAGTGTATAACATGATATCAATGTTACATTATAATAATTGTGTATTATATAACAAATATATAGTGTTAGCATTTGAAGATGATATAGAATAAACACATAAATAAAAGAAATATAATACTATGCACAATATAACACAATCAATATCTTTAGGATTTTCTTTTATATATGGCAAATGAAAGGACACTCTGCACAGAAAACTGAAGCTCCCTTTAAGTTTACTTAAGAGTTGACCCCAAACCATAGGCCTAATTTAATTACCCTCTGGCTTCTTTATCCCATTTTACACCATATTCCAAATCCTTCTTAACTTCTGTCCACTTCACATTGTAAAACCAATGTAAACAAGCACTGGCATAAAGAGAATCCAGAGGTCCATAGAGTTTAACATTGGGGTTCAGATATTTTTTTGCATACAATTTATTACAAGTCGAGAAAAAAATACCCTGATTTTTCAAACAAAATTACCAAATACCTTAGGGGAACAAGCTCATTATTTGTATGATTCAGGTATCTGCTGAATATACATTAAAATGTTCACAAATCACAGTTTGATACTATTTTGCATTAATTGTTTTCTCCAGAACTGCTAAAAAGCTCATTATACATCAGTTGTTATAGTCTTCTTTTAAAACATTCAATTATTTAGAGGAAGAGGAAAAAAAAACAAACCAAGACAAAATGTATGACTCAGATCACCACTCCTCTACTAAAGTAATCTGTACTGAGTATATGAAGAACATACCTGCTCTTTGATACTTGTATAAGTCAGCCATACCCAAAGTACATGAGCAGTCAATATAATAAGGTCTTTGGTTTTTCAGTACTGGGGCTACTCCACCTCTATCGACAATTTCCCTATTGTCCCACATACACTGTTAAAGGTGCTTAATAGTTTTATTAGCTGTCCTACCATGTTTCTTCTCATTCCACATCTATCTTATGACCCTTAACCATATGCATTGGCTAAGTAAGCACTAGTACTGGCTGTGGGTGGTCCCCAGCCGGGTGACGATTCACTGCAACGTATGACCCACAGGAGCAACTCCAGGTATCAGGAATACCTGTTTAGATAAAGGAGTAGTGAATCAGTCCACAGTCTTACAAGCACATCTATGCCATCATCTTGACTTTATATAGATCAGAGATTTCCTACATGGAGTCAACTGAGAAACTGATGCCTGAAATCACCATCACTTCAGACAGGTCTAGACATGAGGAACTTTTAGATATGAAAAACTGATTTTCTATGATATGGGGGAAATACGGCAACATATCTTGCAGTGTTTTGAAAGGATTTTTGTTTCGCTTTTGAAAAGCACAGATTCTCAATGATGTTGCACAGCAGTCTCTGTAAGTGGTAAAGTACCATATATGTCTTCTTTTAAAGAAGACAATGTAATCCAGAAACCACGTAGTTCCTTCTGCCTTCGTGCCCCTCTGTGCATCCTGGGAACAAATAAGAATAAGCTTTCCTCAGAGGGATCCGCTTTTATTTCAAAAATCTCTCCTAATTTCACACATTTGCAAAACTGTGCTGTTAATCTCATGAAAGACATTTCTGAAGTTCTTCCATTTCTGTTCAGTAATCAGCACAACAAAAGTAAGAAAACAAAACAGGAAACTGGAAAACAAACATGACAGCAAAACATTTTAAGACGTCACACACACACACGTTTTCTTCAAAATTGGCTAATTAGGTTGTTGCCCTATACTTCTGAGTTTGTAGCAAACTACAAAATAACTTGATTATGGGGTTTTGTGTTGGGGTTTTTTCAACTAACATGCTAGTCTAAAACAAATTATGTTCATGATATAACAGAGTGAAAGAGCTAAAGAAGGCAGCAATGCCTTAGTGTTGATTTGGAGAGGCAACTGTGGGGAAATGTGAAAAACAGCTAATATTTCTCTTTCAGTGAAAGAGACTTTCAGACACTTTTCATGTATGTCCAAATTCAAATACAAGGTTTTCTACCTTATTCCCTAATAAGGACAAGGGCTAGCCGTTAACTGGTTTAATTTAGTTTGTAGGTAGGGTAGCCTTTAACACCTTCATTGTATAAAGACAAAATTTCCAGTAGAAGTTTTTCTCAGAAGAAAAAGGCTAGCAAGGACAGTGAAGAGCGGCCAAAAAGCTGAGGGTGAAGATACAAAGAGATGCTATAGGTACTCATCACAGCTGGTAGGTTAAATGACTGCACAGACTTGGCAGATTCTATTAGTAGCAGTCATGTGGATGGCATTTTTATAGATATGGGAATCTGAGGAGAAGTGCAATTCAAAAATTTGGAGCATATGTATAAAAATGAACTTTTGCACAGGAGTCAAGCATTAAGAAACATCCCATTCTCCTTTAGAGTTTCTGTGTGCATCTGTGTGTGTGTAAGAGAGAAAAAGAGAGGTCTCAAGTAAATCATATCTCTGTGCCTCAGTTTCCCATTCATTTGTCTTCCTTTCACAACACATATGATTCCTGATGCACAAATATTTGTCATCACCTTTCTTAGCACATAAAACTGAAAACAATTGTTCATTTTGTTAATGAAATGTGTTTCTGTGGTACCAAGCACTCCATCAATTTTGATCTCAGTTCCTATATTTGAGTTACTGCTGAATACTTCTTTTCCAGCAAAGTGCAATACCTTTCATTTCTGTCTTTTCCCATCGCTTACTAAGTGTAGACAAGTTACATGGAGTCACTTGGGGTCAGAACAGACCAGAAAGACAGGCTGATTTGTTAGGCCCCAAGGCTTGGCCCCAGGCACAAGTACGTACAGTCTGAGAGCTTCATTCTCATCCTCAGCGCATACGTAATCTCTGTTATTGCTAATGGAAGTGATGCACATACACTGAAAGACCAGATATTTAGTTGTTCCTCCATTAAAGAATACCATAAATACAGAGCAAAATTATCCAACCAGACTAGAAAGTCTCTGTCCAGTGTGTGTTTTGCAGAGGAGCAACCTGGAATCTAACTTTTGAAATGAGAACTATGATGTGTTCTTAAACTGAAATGTGCTTGATATACACTAGTAATGAAAGCTTCTTCCAAAGCCCTGAGAAGTGACAGTGACAGTTATTCAAAGATAACCACAGGAGCCAGGTCATGGCATGGTAGGTGTAGTTGATGTTGCCACAGTGAAGTTGTTCTGCACAAGAGAGAGAAGGAAGTACAGTTTACATGTCAAGAGGAATCACTCTGAAGTGGATTCAGCTCCTTATGCTCTAGGATATATTGCCTGCAAAGAAGATGTAGTCTCCAATTCTGTACATCCAGGTGATGCTACTGTAAGACAGCTAGTTTGCCACTGGGTATGGGGGAGTAAAACAAATTACTACAAGCTACCCAAAGTCGCATTCAAAATTCGATCCACAATCTTTTAAAATCACTGGGTTCCTTTTAATTCAAATCCCTGATGTCTCATGGTATCAATACCCATATTACATTTCTGTAAACTTTAATAAGAGGCCTAAGGTTATGCTTGAAAAATATTAACAGGGATATCAGGAGTGTTACTGGCTCAGTTCAAATCATCCTTAACAGTTTGTTCTGCTTCATGCTCTCCTCTCCCCATTTTAAAGCAGCCCAGTTCCATACGCCCTTGTTCAGTCGTGCGGACAAAGATGAGGAAAAGGAAGATGGGCAGATGGGCAGTGCTGAGCACTGACTCTCCTGTGCACATGCTGTGAGTGAAATGAGACTGGGCTGGGCTTGAGGATGCTATTCCACAGCAAAACTTCGTTTGTAGTAGTTCGTCCCGGACTAAACTGGCCATTTCCAATTCACAAGCCTGCCAGACGGCTGTATCTGTCTGGGCTGCCTTATCATAAGATGACTGGGACAGTGACTGGCTCTGCTGGTGAGTCACTAAAGATGGAACAAACGACAGCTGATCAGGATGGCAGCTCCACTGAAGTGAGGACTGCAGGCTTGGATCAACAGCTATCAGCCAGCCACCATAGCACATGCATTTACTGCTAGTTATGAAAGGGAGGGAGGGGGAAGGAAGCCTGGGGTTTGACTGAAAGGTGAGACTTTCTAAGAGTATGATTCCATGGGAAATAGTATTCAGTGGTTTTAGAACTTCTTGGATATCAAAATAATAAAAAAAATTATTGTCTGATTATTTCACTGACAGGATTTAAATAAATTAAGAGCACATGCAGAGACAATGGGTGTCGTGGTTTAACCCCAGCCAGTAACTAAGCACCACGCAGCCACTCATTCACTTCCCCCACACCCATTGGGATGGGGGAGAAAATCAGGGGAAAAAAGTAAAACTAATGGGTTGAGATAAGAACAGTTTAATAGGACAGGAAGGAAGAAAATAATAATGATAATAATAAAAATACTAAAATGACAATAATAATAATAATAATAATAATAATAATAATAATAAAAGGATTGGAATATACAAACCAAGTGATGCACATTGCAATTGCTCACCACTCGCCGACTGATGCCCAGTTAGTACCCGAGCAGCAATCCCCCACCAGGCCAACTCCCCCCAGTTTATATACTGGGCATGACATCACATGGTATGGAATACCCCTTTGGCCAGTTTGGGTCAGCTGTCCTGGCTGTGTCCCCTCCCAACTTCTTGTGCCCTTCCAGCCTTCTTGCTGGCTGGGCATGAGAAGCTGAAAAATCCTTGACTTAGTCTAAACGCTACTTGGCAACAACTGAAAACATCAGTGTGTTATCAACATTCTTCTCATACTGAATCCAAGACATAACACTATACCAGCTACTAGAAAGAAAATTAACTCTATCCCAGCCAAAACCAGTGGACAATGAGGCAGACAGAAGTGCTGTATTTGTGTACAAATAACCCTTTGTGTCTCCGTGAGATTTTCATCAGTCTCTGACAAAGTGTTGCAGAAAAAAATTCCAGCATTTTATGGCAACTAGACCATAGAGATAAGCTACAAAAGTTATTTCTTTGCACCTTCAGAGTTCAGGAAGAAAGATGTTTACCAAGGGAGATGGCAGTTGTATATGGTTTTAGAAAGATTATTATTATTGTTGTTACTGCTGTTGTTGTTGTTATTATTATTATTGTTATTATTTAGATTTTACCACCAAAGTGAACACCCCCCCATCACATTTGGATGATTAGGCCACATTTGGCCTACACTCCACTGGTTAGAAAAGCCTTCCTCCTTTGTATATTCAGAACAAGTTTCATGAGAAGTATCTCAGAAACATCTGCCTTCATTATAATTATATTTCTATTTCAGCTGCACCAAGCTATTTACAGATGAGCCTGTTCATAAAGAGCTTTATAATTAAGCAAACAGAAATATCTTTTTATAGGATGCAGATCTAGGGGTGATAATCACACACAAAATACACAGCAACAGTTGCAAATAGAGTGTTTAATGCTAGTTATATAGTTAGTGATGTGCTCAATAAAGCCTGACATGTCTTTGTTCCTAAATGTAAGAAAATATGGTCTTTGCTACACAACTGTGTAAACTGCCTTTTTCACATACAAAAGGCCATATATTTCAGGAGGTATTGCTTGAAAGGCATCATGAAAACAAGCCCTCATGTCTCCAGTGCAACATGATTACTAAGCTCTTGGGTAGAAAAAGGACCTGACAGCATATATATGAATTTCAGAAGTGTGACATCTTCTTTATATATGAGGTGTGACCTGACACTTCTGCTGATGGACACCAAAAGATAGAGAAGTGAAATGAGCAAGCACTGGCAGAAGGAAAAAAAGACAATCTATTGTTTAGCAAAATTACTGTCTAAGGTCTTTTCACAGTGTATATGCTCCAGAAATCCAACCTTATCTCTTCTGAAGAACATATTTGTCACTTACTTCTCTCAAGATTTCAAACTTGCTCTTTTGCAGCACTTTCTTAGAATTTTTATAACCAATTGTAGCCCAACAAGAGGGTTTGTAAACTGAACTGCTGTGATACACCATATGAAACCCAAGTGTGAGCAACATGCCAAAGAAAACCGCACAAAGATGAAATTAAATCATTTATGACACCTCTTTTTTTCAAAAACAAAGTTTTGTTTGTAGGAATTTCTATGTTTTTGGGGTTTTTTTTTTCCTTCTTCACATTTAAATCAGCCAAAATAGATGTCTGAATGAAGACAGCAGAGAGCAAGCCCCTAGTTATAACCTTAAAAAAAAGCTATGAGCAGAAGTGATGTGAGTAGAATAGCATCTTTGCTAAAATCATGTGGAAACGCTTTAATATATTCCAGGTAAACTAAACAGTCTAATTTGGTTTAGAAGTTGCTATTAGTTTATTTTTATACCCTTGAACAGATTATAAATATTCTGGTGAGATATTCCCAGAAGTATTTGAAAGGGAAATATGTGGAAGATTTCAGTATTTGTCAATACCCTTTAATACGAATTCTTACAAGGGTTATTCATGCTTTTTACTTCAGGTTGGTTTTAGACATTCAACATGGTGCTTTGCCTCTTTGGAGGACCTTTCCTTTGTCCGTTTACTATAGAGAGTGCCTCTGGAGGCAGAGCTACAAATAAGGAACGTAAATAATCTCTTTCATTCAACTGCACCACCTCTAAAGGAGTTTCTTCATTGCTACACCACGTATTTCAGAAGGTTTTAAGTAGTTCTTATAATCATGTTAGACGAACCGTCTTAAACTCGATGGTGGGATTACGAAAGTGTTCTGATGCCTGATTTGTACTGCTGTTTAACTTGAAAGGTTCTCCCAGTAAACATCCAAAAATTACTTCATTACATTCCTTGAAATCAAAGAGTTGACAGCAGTTAAGCACTGGGTAAACTGTGATATTCCCTTCTTTTCCCCATCATGCCAATCAGTACTTTATTCTCATTTCTCCAGGCTTCTCCATCTGTATCCACCCGTTGCGTCTTGACTTGTATTTCAATTGCAAGCTCTTGGAGAAAGAGATCTTCCTATTCTCTCCATGCATTGAAGCATAATGGAGTCAAGAACTGTCACTCTTAGGTGCCATAACAATACAAATAACAAACAGGACAATATTTCTTTATCCACAGAACTGCACAGAGCAAGGGACTCAAATAGAGAAATGTATTATGTAAAACAAGATTATTGTTTCTCTATTATGTTTTCATGCACTAAAAGCAAGCATGTCCTTTCAGTATCAGATGGTTTCTGGTTTAAATTACAGGGGAAGAAGAAATATGTCTCAGTGAGGATACAAGATGTATGTTGTCTACAACGTGGACAGTAAAGCGTCAGAGAAAATAATGCCTGAAGGGATCAGTGCTATTAAAAATGTGATAGAGACCATATCTCCAATAAGACTGGGCAAGAACTGCACAATCTCCTGATGACCAACACAGTCAGTCCCTGAGGCCGGGGAGAGTGTGTGACACTTAGTTAAGATGTGGGAATGCATGAAATTTGGCAGCCCTGAAATCTCAAGTCTCACACACAGAAAACAAAAAGCATCATTGCTGTCTGTTCCAGGTTCGTTCCAGTTGTAGCTTCCTAGCACCATTGTCCCTGCCAGACAGACCCCAAATGAACTGATATGTCTAAAATTAGAGCTGTGTTTCATTAACTTTTTAGTCTGCAGCTTGTGAGGCTAAGGACATGGTCCTAGGTTTTGTGTGAAATTCCCAACTGGATAAGGTGTGGAAAAAGAAATGCTAAAAAAGAAATTAAAATTTAACTTATTGATGGTTTCCATCATCTCTCTCCCTCCCCTAGTATGAAGTTGGAAGCAATGCAAAAGCAGAACATCTGATTCTTGAAGTCTTTACTCCAAGAGGTGCAGGTTCTGGGTTAAGCACTCACTTTCTGGCTCACTCCCAACTTGCTATCAATTCACATTACCGCACTGTTCCAGACCAAAATCCAACTCCACAGAAGAATGTTAAATGCTAGAAATAGGGGAATTGTAATGGAGCAGCTTTCTATCAATTCCTTTTGATTGTGGCTGACAGCTGAATTTACATAACTGCTGGTAAGTGTCAATTACTGGTGTCTACTGGATATCCTTTCCAGCTGAACAAGTAATACAGATAACTGTGTGCACATCAGGTAGGCTAAAGATTTCATCATAACCACAAAGCTGCAAATGAAGACCTGTTGCTATTAAGGCTGAAATGCTGGTGGAGCGTGTGGCAGACGCAAGTGTCAATACTGTAAGTTAGTGCTGTCCCAGGGCCAGCAACATGGCAGGAGGTTCTACGTGTTGTCATATTCTCACGTGTCAAATCATCTGCTCCATGTTGTCCTTATGATGTGGTCAGAGCCTTATTATAGAAGTCTTTGATGCAATTCAGCACGGGCTGGATGAAAGAATAACTTGTAGTAGACAAATATAAAGCCTCTTAACTAGGGTTGTGATGTGTTCTGTGTGGGATATGTTTCATCAGCATATTCATAGCGTGCGCCTCTGACAGATCCGAGTTTGATTCTCAAGGTGTGAAAGTGACAAGCTATCATCAAGTCCCATTTTCCCATGCATCAAGTTTCTCATGTTTATCAGGAGAGGAGAGCCATAAAGCTCCTCAGAACGGGTATCTCCAACTGTGACTGCAAAAAGAAAAACGATGAGAGTTGTAGCTGCCTGTATCAGCTTTCTCCTCAGCCAAACAAGAGGTTTTCACTTCCTTCTTCATGCAAGAAGAACCTGGCAATGCAGCATTGCTCCCGATTTCTTGTTGTCAGTATCAGAAGGAAAGGGTCCCATCTTCCCATCTCTCTTGAAATGACAGGAAATCCTTATGACAGAAAAAAAGTCATGGAAGGAATTAGCTTGGACAATGCACATTGTTAACAGTCTATCATCCACATTATTAATGTGCTGCCTGTGGTCTCCAATATCTGAACTGTGGGAATAACAGCAGT
Source organism: Astur gentilis (assembly GCF_929443795.1). NCBI lineage: Eukaryota > Metazoa > Chordata > Aves > Accipitriformes > Accipitridae > Astur > Astur gentilis. The sequence goes on from NC_064895.1 coordinate 13,041,091, forward strand.
ATTGCAAAAATAATAATTTTAATCATATCTAATTCATGGAATGTTGTGAAGACAGTTTTTAAACTATCCTCACCAGAGAAAAATGAGCTAATTAAGGCTTCAGCAGCAGACTTGGAGAAGGTGAGAAGTAGGGAGAGTCAGAATCTGAGAATGAAAGATAGCCAAGTCAAAATAACTCTTAAAACCAAATTTGGCTTATGAGCTGTCAAAACTATGTTGCCATTGGCTAAGAAAAAATGTGAGTTATCAAAATATGTTGCTCTCTAGCTAAGGAAACTTAATTTTAAAAGCAAGAGAGAGGGAGGAAGAAAAGGGCAGAAAGACTGTCATCTTGAAAGGGAAGGATGAACTCAGAAGGGAAGCCCATCAGGCTTCTGTACTACCTTTAAATCTAGATCCTGAAAAGGTCCAGCATTCAGACCACGAGGTGAAAAATGGTCTGTTGAGACACAGCTTAAGATGAGGGGGATTAAACAAATACGAACAGATCTTATTATGCGTGTATTCTATGACTGAACTGTTGTTTTATTTACTTTTTTAAAATGTCTTTCTAACTGTTTACTTAAGAACTTAGCCCATTGCCTGGCTGGAATAAACTTGTACTGCTTTCATTCCTAAGTGTGTTTGGTTTAATAGGCAAGTCCACATAAAACTGGAAAATAGGGTACATAATAATAAGTGATCACTGCAGGCAATATTCAGTTAAGCTGAGATGGCCACAGAATAGATGAGTATAGTAGAGGCCAAGGGAGTGATGCTTTGTTGGCTAAAATGTCACTTCCGCTCTGACATTTGGAGCTCTGGATTTTTGGGAGCAACCATGCAGGGATCGAACTGCAGGGAGGCAATACATTTGCTCCTATACAACCCAGCTCCCTCGCACCACTGCCCCAGCTCCCTTTTCTGGCAATACCATAGCATGACGACAGTCAGTCCCCCGTAACACTTGCTCCATACCATGGTCAGAAAGCTGGAGAGATGGTTTGTTTTCCCCCATGGCCAGACAGACTCAGCCCCTAGTGAACCTTACGTACAAGCAATTCATGAGTCAGGGGCAGCCAGAACCCCAGTGACATCAAGACAGAGCAAGCTGTAAGAGGACAAGGAAGAAGCTGCAGCAAGCTGGACAAAATAGCTTTCCTGGACCACATTAGCCAGTATCCTTTGTGAAAGAATTGATTAATAACAGCTGCATCTGTAGTGTAGAAAATAAAATCCTATTTTATCTCTATATATTTGTTTTAAAAGAGCAGAAGGCTATTCAAAGCCGAGTCAATAGTGGCATTACTGGAACTCATTTGGAATGGACAATGTTTGGCCTATTGTGTCAAATTCCTGAGGGTTTGCCTATTTTTGTATCAGATTACAGCTTTATTAGGTACAACTGTTTTTACATTGCATTTTTGTGATTAATGATGCTAAAAGGATTTTGGCATTTCAAATGTTGTACACAAACCTAATGGGCAAAATCTTCTGTAAACTTCTTCTAAGCTCTTGGCAAACTTTCCTCAGGAGCAAATATTAACTCCAGATAGTGTTTATTAGCTTTTATAAAATAATCACTGTAATAGTGGCATGTAATTGCTGGAGGTAAGAGAACATCCAGGCCAAGAATTAATCAAGTTTGAGCTCCTTAATAGAAACAGGTCAGGAACAATTTATTTCTTGCCCAGTTTGTATTTAAAATAATATAATTTTCTCCTGATTTTGTGTCATATTCCAAGAGTGATTTCATACACAACATTCCCTGAATAAACTGTGTTCTTAACTAGAGATGGGTCTGAACAACAAAATTCAGGACCCACTTATACTCTTGACAAAGTATGGAGGCATTTGGACTTCAAGCTTTAATTTGCACATTACATGGGGTGGAACAAGCAAAACATTCAGATATTAATCCAACCCCAGTGCCTTTTTAACCCACTGCCCAAAGTTTGAATGTTTCTGTAGGCAGGTTTTTATTTGAGGATGTCCTGTCAGCATCAGGCAAATGGGAACCAAATACTGTTCTTCCAAAAGATCAAAGTCAGTATGCCAGACTCATTAAGCATGTAATCAGTTATAGGTTACAGTTGATCAAAAAAAAAAATAAAATCACAGCAGGAGGAATACAGCCATGACTTCTTGTGTATGGTATCTTTCATGTAATAGGCATAAAAGTCTTTTGCAATTGCCCTCTAGAAAGTCAGTGAAGCCTTTCTGTTGAACCACTGTGTGCCAGGTAGTTCCTTGAGCAGAAACAGTGCAGAAACAGTCTTTTGAGAAGAGACGTGAGGGATGATTAAAGCATGAATATAGACATATCCATATGTCATGAGTATAGACATATCTAAGACATCAGGTGAAAAAATGCTGAAAGTTCCACCAAAAAAGGGACAACCTGAGTTCAGTCCAGTATAAACAGTTTGTGATACTAAGTAAGGCAGATTTATCACTTAGGGTGATAAATGTTACTGCAGGCACCTCTGTTTCCCACTCTATGTACTGTTGGTCACGTATTTTCTTTGACTTTAAAGCCATAGTGTAGGATGTATGTCAGGACATGTGATCTCTCAGGCATATCAAGCTGCATCAGGGCATCCAAGTGCAGTTTCAACACAGGAGGTGAGTTCTACTCATTAGCTCAGCTGACATCTCTGCAAAATCAAACATGCCCAGGACCTTTCTCTAGGGCTGAGGACAACAAACTGGAATGGTCTGTGACCATATTCAGCTCTCTTACCCTCCAAAGCAAGGTAGTTGCATCTAAAATGCTCTCTGGGTAAAGTCAATTCCTCATTCCTGTCTGGAAATTGTCTGGGAGAGTGCCAGTTAGCTCAGGCAAATACCATGCCTGTGACCAGCCTAACAATTTGACAGCATGGATAACTGAGTTCTGGTACCTGGTTTTGTACTTTGAAGCTGTTTAATTTGCTAGGAAACAGAGACAAAGAGGCTTCATATATACTAGCTCATAGGGGATTTTTTGGTCAGTTTGTCCTGGAAAACAAGGACGTCCTTAGTCACAGGCCAGTCCTGGAATCTGCCATTTTTCTCTTTGTAAGAAAAGCGAGAGACTTGCTGTGGAAGTTTTAAGGCAAGGGTCCCATCACCAACAGCATGAATTGCTCTGTCTGGATAAGCAGGAATCAAAAGCACAATACCCACACTACTGAAATCCATCCATTCTCTAGTGCTAGAATTCATATTTCTATTCAAAAGAGCTCACAGAAGCTAGTCCACTGTCCTTTTATAATCTGTTGAACATCAGCCATCAATCATATTTAATATATATAAACACCACTGCACAGTCTTAGGGGATTCTAATTAAAATAAAACCATTGACTATAAGCTTTGAAACTCTTTTTTTTTTAATCATAAGATTTGCCTTTAGATTTGTCCTGATCAAATCAAAGTTATTTCAGTGCTATTATTTTCCTAACCCTAACCTTTTAATGTATACTGTGAAATCACAATACTGTACAGAGTAACACTGTAAATGGATAATGACTCGCAGTTGTTATGCATTACATCATGGAAAGCAGTGTTTCCCACTTCTCGGTACTAGAGTTTCACTTAGAAAAACTGCCATTTCAGTGCCTCACAGGGCTCCCCAGCTCCATGGGCGTCAGAGCCTTCTATTTATCTAAATCACTTCTGCTATCAGCTGTGGAAAAGGTAGTATTAAAACTAAATATGTAAGCCTGTCCAGAACTGGACCTCATCCAGCTCCATGCAGACCCATGCAGGTGTCTCTGAACACTGATCTCCAGGGCTCCAAGGGAATACGGAGTAGAAAATCCAATGATGATCCTGTCCAAAGCCAGCACAGGCTGCAGATTAGATGATTTGCATGGGCTGTATACCTAATGATTGCCCTGCAAGATATGCAAGATATACCTCACTGGATAAAATATAGCGATGATTTTAATAATCTTTTATATTGTATGGTCACTTTGGAGGACGAAATGTGGGCACCTAACTGCTATTCAAAAACATATTCAAGAACCTACCACTTACATAGGAAGAGGAAAAGAGTGGAATAATTGTCAGGAGCAACTCTTCAGGCTGATTAATGAAAATATACATCTCTGTTTTCTTACCTTGATTCAAAATCCTAATATAAAACTCAGTGCAGTTTCCACAGATTGATTCAGAATCTGTTGTTTCACATCTATAACTCAGTTTTCCCCAGTCAGAAGAACTGTGGATTTGCAAAACCAAGCTGACTTCTGTGCTGGAAATGAAATCCCAAATGAGATGAGATGAACCTAGGTTTTGTTGGGAGTTCTAGTGCAAGCAATTTTTTTAGAGAGACCCTATAGCTAGAACGAGGAAAGACAGCAAAACTCTCAAAGCTCTTAAGTGGCATTTACAAAAGTCCACAATAACTCAATTGTTTTCAGTGTTCCACAGAAAAATCTTTAACAGGCCTGTGAAGAAACGAAAGGAGTTTTCGTACTCTTCTTCACAAATAGGTTAACCACAATTGTAGCTTAAGTAAAGAATTTACCTTCAGGTAAGAATCTCTGCAAGAGAAATGAAAAATTCAAGAGAGAAAAGGGCTCTTCCCTCTGCATCTGGCCAGCAGAGCGAGCTGGCCATTTCGGGCATCAGGACCACAGCAAATGGCAGCATGTGACAGGGTTCAAAGCACGAGTTCTTGCTTTGCCATATATATCATCATTCAAAGTAAAAAGTTTATATTCATACCAAATTATGGCCCTAGTGAGAATGAATGCCATAGATTTTTTTACTGCTATGAAATTTTATAGTACGTGTATAAAAATACAGTGCTCATTGCACAGTCAAGTAAAGCTAAAATTCCTCCCTAGAAAATCCTTGTAATCTTGTGTTTGAGAGGACAATAACCATCACTCATGAATTAAAAAGAGGGGAGAAATGCAGAGAAAGGGCAAAGGAGACAATGATAACATGAAATATTAACTTGAACAGACATTCATCAAAACTTACAGGTTTCATCCATTTCTGGTCACTTATTGTAGGCTTGTGGAAAAATAGCTTTTAGAATGAAAATACATGTCTCAGAAGTATATATGGCTTTCTGGCTGGAACAGTCACAGAAGAAGGCAGAGAGATGTAACTCAGAAATACATGGAGGACAAGACAAAGCTTATTTCACGTGTAAAGATATGACCCATGGGGAATGAGAAGGCTTCCTTTCAATCTGGGACCATCCCAGACACCATACTGGGGGGATCCTAGAAAAGAGCTATACCTGCTGGCATATGTACCTCTGCATCTTCACCACTGGCAGTAAATTATGGGAAGAAAAAAACCCCCAGCTTGATTTCCAGGCCCTAAGGAATCTGGTCTGGACTTGTTAAGGCACAGTAAGAGTCTCAAGCATGATGCCCAGAGCATCATGCCAAACAGGCTTGCACACCGAGGTGCACACACGTGTGCACACACACATCAAAGCCACACTTCTAGGATTGTTCCAATTCACTTTTACCAGTCAGGCAGCACTTTCACGTGTTGCCTTCACAGGGATGGTGTCAGGTATCTATGTTTCAGATGTACGGTGAAGCATAAGATGAAAGTCTAGCTATAATTTTATTATTACTCATCCAGAAGCATATTGTTATGCCAGTGTGACACTTACTTCAGCAAGCAAATACTGTTTACAAAATCTTTTTCTATGTGTATTATCTACATGGCACAGAACATTTTACTGATGATTAAGAATCAAAGTCCTTGCCACAAAAGGTTCATAATCTAAGTAAAAAACACAAGCTTGAGATAGATTACATGACATAAGCAGTAAGGCAGGAGGCAAAAAAAACTTAGCACACAGCTCTTCTGGTTTGGCACTTTTTAGAGTATGATAAAAATCAAGATTTCCTAAAGAAAATGAGAGAAAAATAAGAAAAAGAGAGAAAAATCCTACCTATTAAAGCCGGAATAGGAAAGCATTTTGGAATCTTCCATGTTTCTCAGTTATGTTCTTTCTGGGTCTATTTTCATCCACTTTTTGCAGAGCTTTCAGCCTGTGACTGAACTGAAACCAGCCAATCTCCCTTTCTGGTTCATGCATATTAGCTCAGTGCTGTTAGGTTTGTTTCTCCAAAACAGCAGGGTGCTGGGATTTTTTAAAGGTTTCCACAGAAATTAAGAGGAGAGGGATATAATACCTTCAACTCAAATTTATTTCTTTTAATTCATTTTATATGCACTTGGGGCCTAAATAACTCAAGAGTAATTACTGAAAAGTAGCCTATTGTGTGACTTGCACCCCTTTGTGAGCAACTATTGCCTTAACTCCAGATGCAGAGTATTTTGTAACATGACTACACTCCATATTCCCTTTGTGGAGCATACAGACAAGCAGTGGATCCATTTTTCATGCCAGAATAGCTAACCATATGTGTACAGTTGCCCATGTATATAAAGGCCAGCAATCAATTACTACTACTAGAAGTTAGTACAAATCAGGAGACAGACAGAACACCTCACAACTGTCTCTCTAAATAGTAGTGCCCCCTAAGCCTACCCCTATAATGGATTAAAGCTATTTCTGATAACACAGTGTAGTCCTTAATATTTTGACTAATAAGTGCCAGCTTCTGGAAATGTGGTCTTAAATAACAATAGCAATGACAGGCAAGAAATTTTAAGCGTTCATTGAAGTTGCTGGTCTCTGTCCAAATTGTTACTACGCATAGTGTGGCTTGAAAACTTTAATGCACACATTTGTTTGAACAGAGTTTACTTTGTGCAGGGCAAACAAGGCATCTCACACAAAAAATATTCTGTAAGCTGCACAATATACAGTCATATTGTTATTACAGGTCTCTGGGGCCTGTGTGAAATACAAATGAATGTGCAAGTGTTATCAGAATGAAAGGGCAGAAATGAAGAAAATCTGGAACCAGCCAGCCACATTTCACTGAGCTAGATAACTACATCTTTCCTCTCCTCATTTTTCCTCTCCATTACAAGCATCTGGGAAAAAAAAAAATGAATAAGGTGTGTGGGGAGAGGAGTCACGTCTGAAACTTTTTTCTTTTCTTCAATAAACTGGAAATCTGAGGATCTCTAACAGCTGAGATTTTTTCCTCCTCAGTCCAAAGAAAGGGCGCTGGTCTTTTTCCTTGTTAGAAAGAAGATTTTTATTTTTTCACACAGGGACTGATACTTCTTTCTCTTAGAAAATTTCTTTGAACAGAAAACATTTGTTATGAAATTAAATCTTAGACAAAAGCATTAAACCAGTACTATTCCTGGGGTGGTTTATGTTTAGATTTTCCATGTACTCATTAAGAAAATGTAATTCTGAATCTACATTGCACTGTGTAATGTAGATAGACACACATCTGGCTGAACACACACATACACTGTAACGTAGGTTCGGCATTGTATTTTCTTAATGAATCTGTTCAAATATATACAAAAGACATCAGTATTACACAGCCTTCCATGCAAAAATTAGCAAACCACAGAATTAGCATTGTCCATGAAACCTTAATTCATCCCCCTTTGGGAATGTACATCATGAGGCAGTGCAAGATGGTATAACTGCACCACTTCCTATTTTTGCACAGGACCTTGGCCCATTCTTCTCATTCTGCTTGCCTTCTTCACTCATTATGTGATGGCATGAAATCTTGTGTTGAGTATAGGATTATTAATTGCCTTCTGGGCATTATGACCAGCCTGTCACCACACTAACTGAATTATTTCCAAACATGAGTGACTATATCTACCTGACACCTCTAGGATATTAGCTGCTATTATTATTATTATTATTATTACACAAGTTAAGAATAAATGAGAGATTAAAGCTAAAATTTTCTATTTAGAAGAGTTTGCCAGCTGAAGATCTAGTTTGAGACATCTAGAACCAGATATCTCAGAATAGTTGATGATTTAGAGATCTTCATGTATTCAAACACAGCACCAATTAGTATTAGTTGTACCTGTTAGCAGTCAGCATTCCCGTAAATCTGTAACAGCATCCTATGTTAAGCTCCCTATAAATAAGGAAGGCACGGTTAATGGCCAGGAGTAAAACTGTATGTTTAAATAATGTTTGCTTAGTCACAAATGAACTCTGTGGAGAACTGTAATCACAGAGTAAAATTGCATGGCGTTGCACCTTTTTGAGCCAGAAAGCTGTTCATCTTTCCTGCAGCTGCCTCCCTCTTTGTCCATACACACTTATAAGACAAAGTCCTTCAGAGAATTTTCTTTAACAAACACTCTTCAAGCAAGTGCAGACCCTGTCTGATGGACTAAATAAAACAGTGATTCTGAAGCAAAAATGAAAATAAAATAAAAATTACTTGTTTAAATTAAAAGCATAGGTGACTGTTTTAAAATAAAAGATACAAATACTCTGTAATTAAACATGGGCCATCATACCTTATAAATTTTGGAAAAAAAAAATCCACTGGTACAGAGGGATGTTTCAATTGTAAACATATTTTCTATAATATTCTGAAATTGGGGTAGTTTTGAGCACCAGAACCAAAATTTCTGTTTGAAAATTTGCAACTTTGTAAAAGACAGGCAATTGGTTTCTAGTCAGCTGTGTTGCAGGCTGTCATAATTAACGTATAGAAAGAGACAGAATTAAAGGTATGTAGACAAACTTAAAAATAGTATTCTTTTCCTTTTCAGACCTTCTATTCACACTGTTAAAATTTTTCCTCTCTCTCCCATGTCTCACAGATAAAATTACAACCAGTAATACTATCACACAGAACTAAACTAGTTACCAGTGTGGTCTTTGGCAAATCCACAGTACCAACTTCTTTCATTTGAGCCAAAAAGGTAACCAGGCCTTACAGTAAATAATTATTTTCTGTGTAAATATTATACACATTTTACAAGGGCATTGCAGACCAAAGGAGTATGTAGTTTCAGCAAGGCTGAGCTAGGATCAAACTTGTAGAGAAAAATTTGTCCTGTCTCTCTCACAGAATCACAGAATCATTTAGATCAAAAAAGACCTTTAAGTTCATGGAGTCCAATAAAACACGTCCCTAAGCACCACCACTCTTGTTCTATCCAACCAGTCAACCCTAGGTCATTTTTGCAATCTTTCTCTATCTGCAGTTCCTGCAACGGAGCAAGACAGTGCCTGAATTGGAACCAGGGCTCCAGTTCTCTCCCTAGCTACTCTTCTGGAGAAAAGAAAGGTAGCTGAACATGCCTGCCATTTCCTATGTGCTGAATTTGATATCCATTTAGAGAAAAGACATATATCACTTCCTGATGTGTATAGTCCAGGTTCACTTGGAGTATGACTACATCACATCATTCAGTTTAAGAATAAAGGCCACCAGTGTCTCACTGTGATACTAATGTTTCCCTTTTCTAAGCACTAATGTCTTAGGGCTTTGTGGGTCAGCTTCTTAGTGAATAAGAATTAAAAAGTCAGGGACAGCCTGGGAATATTCTAGTTTACATATTTACTTCCATACATGCATGAACACTGGACAAGGAGAGGCTGAATTGAATATAGGTACTGCACATCTCTTCTTTCAGAGTTCTTTGTCCAACACCAAAGCCTGCTTGGCAGGAATCAACTTTGAAAACTTTAGGGCATCAGAGCAGCATAAAGCAAATGCCTCATTTGCTCCTATGACTCCCTCTAATAGAGTATTGTAGTTTATGTATTTCTTCTCAAGACTGAACATTTGCTCAAACACATTAAAAATAACTTGGCAGACTATGTATAATAGCACCACCTAGTGATTTCCTGCAAGAACCACGTGCCATTCCAGCACTGGTATTAAAAATTTAAAATTATGTGAGACAGAAGTATTTCAAAATACTTAAACAGTGATGCTAATCTATATAATCTATTGTACATCTTAAATTATCTGTAAATTGTTTCAAAAATAACTGTTCTTGGAATAATGTGCTCTTTCAATGATTTGTGAGCAAGCTCACAGGAGATACAGAAATTTTTGGAACAGAATTGAAAGTACTAGGAAGAAGGTTTTTGTGTTACTAAGAAATTCACCAATGCTTAACCTTTTAAAGGGAAGATGATGGTTTTTTATCACTTACTTGAAAATGTACCACTATTGTTTAAATTAATCCCTTGCAGCAAAAAGACTCTGATTTCATTGAAAAAAACATATACGGTTTAAGAGAAATTTGGCCTGCTTCTGATAAAAGAAGTATTTGCAATGACATGTATTCTGTGAATGTAAAAACCTGGTAAGATTGTACACAACACAAAGTTCCCAGGTTGGCAAATACTGCCAGGAATACACTTCCCCACCAAAAAAATCCACATATTTTTTTAATATGTCACAACCCCAAATATTAAAATATCTTAGCTATTCCTTGAGCACTTGTTTTTTGTCTGTACAACGAGCTTTTACTCAATACATGACTAAATTTGAATGTGTCCTTAGGGACATAAATACTTCAGATGCACCAAAACTTGGGCATATGCAGAACACATAATTTAAGTTCCAAGAGAAAGGTTAGCATCAATGAACACACAGATTAGATAGCTCTAAGTCCTTAACTTCCCCTGTTGAAGCCAATGGAAAACCTTCATTAACTGAACTAAGTTCAAAAAATGCACATATGTGTATATATATGTGTATGTGTGTTTATACATATTCCTACATCTGCATATATATATTTATTTCCATGTGTATGCATATAAGTGTAGATTGACCTGAGAGGAATTCAGGCCCTCTAAAAATGCTATGATGGTGATTGTACAATGCGCTCCTTTCCTCCTCCAAACTTATGAATATGTCACAATGTGCTAAAGAGCATAAAAAGTAATTAAGATTATCCTCTTTAAAAATGGAAATGCCTAAACCCTGCTTCTCCTTGACAGCAGTTCTAACCCTCATCAGACATAAATCAATCTGCAGCAGTGGTAGGCAACAATTTAAGGCCAGCGGATGGGGCCAGAGCCATGGTAAGTGCAGGACTGTAGCTGTTGCATCCCCAGTCACTGCATTTCTGTGCTCGGGACTGAGTCACCCACACTATTTCTTGTGACCCAGGCTGTCATCAGTCTGACTTTTTGCCTCTCTATCTCTGGCGTCTTCCTGTACATAGATCTCAATTATTGCCCCTGCATTTGTGCATTATTTTAAATGCTTGCATCTTGTTTTGTTTACCTTAAAGTTTTGATTCCAAAGGTTCACTGGAAATGCCTTGAGGTAAGTGGCAAGAGCCAGAAGCTGAGGTGGATAAATGGTGATCTAAAGTGCATATGATGGTTTTTCATCCCTGACTGGATAACCTCTTTAATAAGACCTAAGACATAGTTACATCATGCCATCAAGCCAGGACAAAGTTGCCTGACCTAATACTGCTCTAAGCTGAAATTTCCTTCAGTGCAACACAGCAGTACGAAGGGATCCATGCTTCATCTGAAAGAAGCAAAACAGAATCAGTACCATACTAATTGGCATGTCTGCTAATCCCAGACCAACACAGCACTGACTTTTCTGCACTATATGCAAACATGAAACCATCCTGAGCCCCACCACTTCAACCCTATCTGCACCATGGTCCAGTTGGGAGTGTGAGCTTACAGTACTATACAGTGAAATCTTCTCCACTCAGATACCACCCAGTTGTTCTCTTTTCTTTGAGAAAAGAAAAATCGTCATCACTATTTCAATTTCCATCTCTTTCTGTGACACCCACGGGAGAAGATTCAGCCTGGCTGCTGGCCAGTGGTGGCTGTATGACACCAGTGTTGCTCTTCACCCTACAGCTGAGCACCACAAGGACAGAATGTGGTCTCAGGGCAGTGACTGCTCATGCTGCAGTACCCATAGCAGGCTGTAAGAGCTATGTGGGCAATAAGAGCAATAAAAGATCTACAAGACATTCATTTTCCACTGTGACCATGGGACTCAGCACTTGGACGCTAGAGACAAAGTGTGAGCTGTATGGAAAGACGTGTGGCCTCCTGCCCTGTGCGGACACACAGCTTCTTGACTGTTCTCCGTCAGGTAACTCACCTCCCCCTGCTTCCTTCGGGAAAATTAATATACCTTAATTTACGGTATAGACAGTACCAACTGCATTTTAGTACTCTGGAGTATATGAAACTCTTTAATGTGGATCTGCATTTTTCTACTATTTTTCTGTGGCATCTCTCTCACATTCTGTTGTCATCTACGTTTTCTACGCTCTGTTTTCACAACTCATTTTCACCTTCCCACATGAAGGATATCTCTGGCAGGGGACATTTATATTGTAAGTAACCTAAACATTTCAGTTCGTGCTTACTACACTGAAACTGGCAGTCATCTTAGAGCGATGGGGAAATGCATGCCCCTGCATGTCCTTGAAAACACAATGTATTGTACACAGGACCTACAGTCCCTTAAACTCCACACGTACACACTCCTGCCATTCTCTACATTCCCGTTTGCCCATAAAACTTAAACTTCTATTTTGTTCCTCAGAACAAACTTGAAATGCAAATGAAGGGCTAGAAGAGGGTTGAGGTCTGTCTGCACATGATTCAATGGTGGCTTCAAGGAAGAGAACTGCCCTATGTAAAGACAGGAAAGAAGCAAAAAAGTTGCTGAGTCTTGCCACCTGTTTTGATGAGGGAACCATCTTTAATATTCTTGTGGCACTACTTTGCCTGTTTCTCATTGAATTAAAAAAAAAAAAAAAAAAAGGCAAGTTGGTTTGGCAGTAAGAAGGGCTGCTGGGGAAATCCAACAACTTACAGTGCATGCTTAATAAAAAGGTGTCTTCTTAAGAAAAAAAGAAGTTGCTGTACTCTGATTGGGCTCTTCCCCTGAGGACCTTGAAAGAAACCCTGGCAGATGAAGTGTAAACTCACGTGGGAGACTCAGTAGACGGCACTCCTCCCTCTGAGTCAACACAAGGGTTCAGCTTTGGGTTAGAAGCCGTTCTTCTGAGGGGGATGGGTCAAAATCTCTTCTATAAGATATAGGTTTCGCTATATAAATATATACACAAAACCATATATATTCAAGTTGTAAATACGTATAAAATTTAAACAGTCTAGGACCCAAACTGCTTGGAGGCTACCTTTCTCCATATGTCCCAGTGTGACTCATTTTCTCCTAACTCCAGCTATGGCAGTTGGAGTGACATGCTGTGGGTCCTGGCATGGACCAGAGAAGCAAACAACAGGCTATTGCAATATGAAATTTCCTTGGAGTATGAGGGGAGTCCGTTAAATTTTCCTGCTTGCACAGGACAAGACAAATGCAGTTATTTAGTTGGCCCGCTTGGTTAACTTCTTCTGTTTGAAAATATGAAATCATCCTCTTGTTCTACCCAGAGATAATTGCAATGTTTGGGTAGATAATTCCTGTATTTGTACAGAATTTGTAAATTCTTCAATGATCTTGAGAAGCAAAAGTCCATGATAAGTGGTTACTATTAAGGTATACAGAGAAAGCAACACATTTAAATCTAGCTAAGTCAGTCCTCATGTCAAAAAAATTAATTTACACTGCAGTTCATTCATCACGGATTTTCCATATATTTTACTCTGCTAAACAACATTTTCTTAATACTTGCTGAAGCACTACCAATCCAAAAACATAGTTCACATACCTCTTTGCTATTTTCCAAATCAGAGTTTGGAAGAAAATTGTAAGGTGAAAAGACAAATAATCTGAAGAGGGAAAAGTAAGAAGATCTAGAAAATAAAGAATTGTTGGAACAGATATTAGAATTTTCCATTGCAAATTATCACCACTAACCGGCTGTCTGGGAAACACTCCAACCTGATGTTGGGTTCTCTTTGATAACGTGGTGTTTCTAAGCAACATTTCTAGTCAGCCCATGTGTATGAGTGGTCAGCCACCACTCTGCAACTTCAAAACATGAATTTCTTTTGTTAGATGCAGATCCAATTTGCTGTTTGGTTTTCTTATGAAAAATACAGCAGGCTTTTTAAGATACAGTTTTTTTAAAAAAAGGAAGCGGTGCTAAATATTGTAACACATTTCAACACATATAGCAGCATGTCTAATTTATTCAATACTACATTAATGAACCTCTTTTTTGTTCTTAAGCTAAGCAGATGGGTATTCAGGTAGCATGTGTTAAAGTTGTCAAGAATTTATGTTCTAATTCCTTTCACATAAGCAGCCAAAGGCACTTCTTACATAAGAATGACAGCGATAACAATTAGCTGGTCTCTTCACTCAATATGTTTCCACTATAATCCCAGATGAAATATTTTTCAGGATTTGCACCTGCTGAAGTAGAATTTCCAAAGTTCATTCCTTCCAAACCTTGCATGTGAAAAAGATGTGAATTGCAATCCCTCAGAGTCCATGGACTCCCTGTCCAGCTTTGCACACGTTCAAGAGCAAGGCATATATAATGATTAGGTAATTCATAATTTAATTTGGAAACTGTTCCTATGTCACCCAAAAATAATTTTAGCTTGATATGTAGGGATTCATGTCACTGATAAATAAAGAACAGACATGTTCCTGTGAAACAAGTGATAATCAGTTCTGCAACAGACGGAATCTCTCATACTGATGATAGAAGAGAACTGGACCTGTTCTTGGTTGATGGACGTTGAGGTAGACAGAGTCCTGCCGACTGCTGGCAGGGGTGGGGATAGAGTGAAGCCACAGGAGAACACTGTGTTCAGTGAAGTTAGGCATCATTTTCTGCGGCTGTGTTTACATATCGAAGAGTCTGACTTCAGATATCTGGCAAGGACAGTTGCATTCCACACTCGGGCAGAAAATATTTTAGATTTCTATAAAATCATCTTACCAAAATGAATATATTTTATCAACTCAGATCTGGGATATATGCATCCTACCAGTGCTAATTATAACAAGACATATGGTGAAACAGCATTTCAGATCGAGACAATTTGGGGAATTTCTCTACCTATGATTTCTTCTTGACACTGGAATCTTTCTTGTGGACATCTGTCAGGATGCAAGTTCCAGCAGGAATGTGGCACACTCAGCTCCCTCTTCCAATCCTTTGCTTCCATATTGACATAAAACCCACAGTAGGTGACAGAAAAGTTGCTTGCACCTGGCTCATGGCTAAAAATAGTGAGCGATTAAACTTTGATGATCCTCCATTTAAATGGAGCATGCTTGGATAAAAGATGGCAACTATCCAGAGCAAACGGTTATTTCAAGTCTGATTCCCAGGAAAGATAGTAATTGAACTACAGATTAGTTACCGAGAAACAGATCGTCTGATACAGTTTATCTAAAGATCACCTGAGATATACGAAAGGGACTTACAGAAGTTGTTTCCTCTGAGATCACTTCAGAGGAAAGAAAGAGGGAGCAGACAGAACTGAGAAAAACTCAGTGGTTCAGACCTGAAACTGGAGAAATGTCATGGACAACCCAGAAAACTCTGACCCAAGGACAGAAACCATCCGAGGTAAAAAGGAAACTGAAGCAGGAGGCTGAATGTGGAAACGCTTTGTCCGCAGATGTGTACTTCTAACGCTAGCTGAAGTAAGACGTGATAATTTTTGCTACCCTTCTGTTCACCTCAGCTATCCCATACTGCAAGTTTATGTTGACCATAATGTGGAGTTCTTGGAAAAGATATGCATGGAGAAGTAGGGGAGGAGGCAGTGGGCTGTAGGAGTCTTGCTTTTCTGAAACAATAGTAGATAAAACACATATCAAAGAAGCCTGCCAGAGAGGCTAAATCTTACTGAGACATAAGAAAGCTTAAAAGATTTAGATATCCTGTAATATTACCCAAACACAGCAGCTTGGAGTGTACAAAGAGAACTGAGTTTTATCAAGGCTGTGACACATGCAGTCCTAGACAATTAATTCACCTAGCCTGCAGCTATGTGTTCCTTTCTTAGCACACTGGCTCCCCTTGTTATAGTCACGAGAGTAATTCTGTCACACGCTCTCCCTTTCATAATGGGCAGTCTTCACACAGGCCTGTATTTTGGCTGCTTATGTGGATCATGCCAAGGTACATGGAGGGGCCTTTTTTACTTTCTCTAAAGCATCCATCAGGGACCCAAGCAGTCTGTGGACTCCCTGAGTGCAGCAGGTAAACAATCCACTGCATCTTTTGGCATTTCATGGAAACATGACCAGATGCATCAGGGGTGCAGACAACATTCCTCCCTCAGTCTGGCTGCAGGCACTGGGGACACCTCTCACCATAGCACCAGTGGAACAGCATTTTATGCCTATCTCCACCAGTGCTGGCTAAGGTATTTTTCCTCAATATTCCTGGGGTTCCCTGTATTTTCATTGAGAAAGACAGTCTCCTCTGGAGACTGTCTGAAACCACTGAAGATCTGCATCATGCAGTCAACATGTCTGTCTTTCAGCATTCAGTATGAGCAGAACTTAGGTGACATAGCTCATAACATAGAAACCTCATTTAAATTCCTGAAATTGAAAAAAAATGGATGTTGGTTTAATTACACCCAGTGGGAAAGACTACAAACACAGCCTCTGGAAAATACAGGTGAAGCTTAAGCAATAAAACTCATGAAAGAAATTAATCTGTAGAAAATTCATCACAAAGACACAGAATGAATTCATAGTTAAACACAGAGTGAAGGAAGTATTCCCAGCAAACAATTAATCTATGTAAATTTCTCTTTAACTTTTTAAACTGGTGTTGAGTTTGATGAATTGTGGGGTTTGCCCACAAATATGTTTGTCACCAAAAGCTGTGAAGAGATCTGTGTGACAGGGAGTTACTGTGACTGACCTTGAGAACAGCAGCACAAAGGTCAAATCAAAGGTCCAAAGCACAGTGTCTTTAAATAGCAGCAAAAAGTAGATGGCTCAAGAAAGTGTAAATGCTAGGAAAACAATATTATATTTTGTCCACTGTACCATTCCAGCTTCTAGTGATGTGTAGATAAGTGACTTCATAAGGCAGATGTTGTAACTTTGTGGTTAGTACTGCTTGATTAATTTTCTGCTCATGATTTAACTGGTCACTACATCTGTGGTTCAGACCACGGGCTCATTTAATTTCCTTCTCTCATGAGCATTTCCATGCTTTCTACCATACAGGCCACTACACTTGAAGTAACTTTTACCTATTACTTCATTTGATTCTCCCCATCTTAAAACTCAACATTGCTCCAGAAAACCTCTGGGAAAGTAGTACTGAAAAGATTAATGAATGTATCTTTCAAATTGTGCCTGTGCTCTAAAGCTTGATCCAATATCCCATTGCTGACTAAGCAAAAACCCACACCAACTTGAGTCAGATACACACTGCTTCCAATGTGACTTTGTTTTGAGATATGCCAGAAAGTCTCAGGGCACTTGAAAACTCAAAAGTCACATAAATCTGGATTGAACACTAGATCCTATATTACTGGGGTTTGTTCTCTGATTAATTAAAGTAATAGTGTTTTCATTGCAAATATAAACAGTTGTGAATTTGACATTGACATTTGGAATTATTATTACACAATGTGCATCAAAATACTTTTGCCAGTTAACATGCTTGGTGAATATTCACAAAAGCCCAGTACATAGTCAGAACAGAATTTAGTATTATAGTGCCAGTAGACATTACAGTCCCTTTTGACAACCTTCATCATTCTCACCAGTCCATGATTATGCCACTGAATACTGTGTAAAGAGTAGCAGAATCACCGAAGGGCCAAGAAGTCATTCAAACCTCTTTAGTGTTTGATAAACTTGTCTCTTGTCATTGAAATCAAGAGGTTAGCTTTCTATACCATGAATGACACCCAAACTAGAAATTCACCAGATGGATCACAGTCTTAAAAGACTCTCCCATCTATGAAAATGGGGTGGAAAGGATAAATAATCTATGTCACAACTGATCAGTCTGGCAGGACTGCCATTTGTCATTCCTTTTTTTTTTTCCCCAAAAAATTTCTTTATCAGATACCATAGGAGGAAGCCATCCTTACTGGGAGCCTTTTCGTTCTTTCTACCAGACAGCTATTGAAGTCTCAACACAAAGCCATTTTCTATGTCTACATCTTTTCCACATACATGCCCCAGCATATACTTCAACACAGTATCTCAAGTATCTTTCTGTTGGCTCCTATGGTTCCTTTTAAGCTTTCTTATTTTAAGATAGACTGCACACCTTGGCTATCTTTTGCTGCTCACCTCAGCCTCCACCATGACATTTTCCCTCCTCTCTCCAGGACCAGTTAAGATGTACGCCCTTCAGTAGCTCTTCATAGCCTGCTATGGGGAGCTTCCTGAGGAAGCCAACAGGCCAGCTAGTCTACCTTCTGCTTTTCCACTCTTCCGGTGAGAAGCCTGCAGGCAAACCCTCCTCTTACTCTCCTGCCCCAAGCCTTTTCCCACACTTAACTGTCTTGTTCTGCTGTTCTCCCTCGTTCAGCTTTAGAAGGTTCATTCCTCCTCCCCTCTTTCCTATCCTGCTCTCCCAGCTCTCAGCTTTTCCCAAAATATCTTCTGAGGTCCCCATAGGGTCCCCTTGCCAGTTAACTGACTTCTCCAAAGAACCTCTGCAAGCCTGTGACTCCTCCTGCCCCTCTTTTTCCCGTTATTAGATTCAAACCTTCCTAATCAGTTCCAGTTGAGGTGCAAATGCTCAACCACAGGAAATTACACTTTGGTTTATTTGGCATCCCTCTGACAAACACTTCTCTACTTCACAGGATTGTACAGGGTGAGTCCTTTCAGAATCAGAACACTTTCCAAAGTCTTGGTTTGATTACCCAAAATATTTCAGGGTGCAGAATTCCTAAAATGTTCCTATTCTTTTAGAAGTCAGGACATACTTTATTTGAACCTTCCACCTCGGTGATCAAGAGATGTGTCCTAAACACCTTGTGAGAGATACCTAGAACTTCTTACTTGCATGGAGTCAATTAGAGCATGAGCAAGTAGGGCTCAGCATCTTTGGGCTCTCTTTGCAGTGATGAGGCGGTACGTGCCCTTACAGTTTGCCCTTGCAAAATGCATTGCCTTTCCTGCATGGCATTTTTTTAAAAAATAATTCCATTGCAGGCTTGGCCCTTCAACGTGCTTAGCGTTAAGCATATAAATAGTTTAACTGATGGAAAGAAATCGCCTACATGCCTGCACATGTGATTAAATGCTTTGGTGGATCAGGCCAGAATGCCGAACACATTGTTAAATCAAACAACGAGTGTGTATATAAACAAAATCTTTACAAACTGACACAAACATAGCACTTGCATTTCTTTAAGAATCCCGTAACTGTGTTCAGCCCTGGCCTAAAAGCATTGGCTTTATAGGATAAGGCTAGCAATTAATTTAGCCTTCTTTTTTGATGCAAAGACAAACTGCTTAGGTAAAAGTCCATGGTTCTAATTTTATTAGTTAAAGACTTATTTTCACCAGTTGCTATACAATCTTATGTGATGATTTACAGTATTGACAATATTCAAAAACTTTAAAAATATTTGGATTTCTATTTTTACCAAGTCCCGATTGCTTTTATGAAGGATGGTATTTGTGTTATTGGCCACTGGAGCACAGCTAAGAACATCGGAATATTATCCTGCCCTGCCCCTGCAAGTAATGAACTCTTTTCCAGTCTGTAAAATGTTGGCGTTTTGTGGTTTCCTGGAAGCGAGATAGCAACTAGCTGTGCCTGCCCCCACTGAACACGATGTCAGGGTTGTCAGTTCGTATTGGAGATTGCAGTGCCAGCCCCCCTGCAAGCATTAGTGCAGAATTAGGGGAGCAAGTATTACTTTATTTTAAGTGCACCACTTAGCTTGTTAGCCACAGTTCCATGCACCGGGACAAGTAGCAGTGATGCTTTTATAACATCAAAAGTAAACAAGGATTTACACATACTATTTTGATCGTGCTCCTGTTCCAGATTTTTAGCAGTTTAATTATTTTTAATAGTTGCCATGAACTTTCTATTGAAATGTATTACAAACCATCTCAAGTGGGGTTAAACTAGTCCTCTCAAAAGCCTCACAGTAGAATTGCCAAAGGTTTAATTTCCTACTTTAATCGGGCATTTATTCTGCACTTTGAGAAGACAGAGTTTCGATTGATTGCAATAAATTCACATAACTGGGCTTATTTTGTGTAGGCTAAGAAAACTGATAAAAAAGTAGAAGTGACTATTTTTGTAGATGGCTTCAGAAATATTCCAGCTTCTGTAGTGTTCACCTCCTATCAACAAGTGGAGGATCTGCGCACTCAAACCTGCTAGTGTTAATGAGAACGATATCTGCAAACATGCCACATGTAGCTGGGAAAGGAAGAGACTCTGATGCTCTTGCTTGTTAACATTCTCCTTTGTTTCTGCCCTCTCCAACTCAATTGCTTTCTAGCTGTTTTGTTGGCAGTTTTAGCAGCATTAATGCATTCCAAACTAGAAAAGTTTTTACTTTAATATCTTACAACTAGCTCAATATGTACTGACCTCAAACCCAGGATAGCAGTAACTTGATATTGCAGCTCATTATTGTTACTCCCAGCAAGTTTCCCCTTGCAAGTGCCTGATGCTTCCCCCTCCCTCTCACACGCACCCTCCCACCCTCCATTCAGAATTTGTTTTTAATTGTTCAGGAGAGAAAATTCAGACTGTGAGCCAACAATATAGTTCCAGGGGGTACAAGATATTAATAGAGCTACATCATGGCCCCATATATTGTAATGAACTGAGCTGTAATTTGTTTACCCACCGTAGACAGTCACTAACATTCAGATAAATGGAGTTGGCGCCTGCAAGATTTATGATATACTTCTGTGCTTAGCAATGTTTAATCAGGGAGTTAAAATATTACAGTGTAAAATCCTTTACAAGCATGCACAAACAGAGAACTACCATTAGAGGCTTGGCAGACATACTCGGTGTCAAATAGTACCTCCAGACGCTCTCAAAACACAAAGAGGAATATTCAAAGCAGCTACTAACTGACTAGCATTATTTGAGAACCACGTCAGAGCTCATTTTTTTAGGGGGACTTGCTTTTGAAGTGACAGAATGATAGGCAGGGACAAGTGGGCTTGTCTGCAGAGCCCATCAAGCTAAAAGAAGTTGGGGTGGGTGGAAAGCGTGGAGGGGGGGAGGGGGAGGGAGGTGAATTTTGGTCAAAAAGGTGGTAGATGCCTGTCACAGAGCTTGGTGTGTTTGGATAAGACAGGCTAGCATGTGGGGGGATCAGCATGAAGCATCACACCTGGAGGAAAAGACAACTAGCTCCAGCCTCAGTGCCATAAGCCTGGCTCCACAAAGTCTAGCCAACATCTGGAATGGATATCAAGAGACACAGTGCAGCCCTGACTGGCGCTCTACTCTACCTTTGTACTTTTCACTGCAAATTGAAAAGCAAAACAGACATCAAGGATATATTTATATAACTGTCTTCAAGCTGCATTTTCTACTCCCATCTGCTGCACATGATAAGTTTCAAGTGTTTTCTAATAAAAAAAGGATTTTTTTCTTTTTTTTTTTTACTCCTTGTTCAGTATACAGACTGACCTTTTTTTATTCACAGTTTTAAAGGAACAGTAAATATTTTACAGCCAGAGGAAGTGTCAGCACTATAAGACTTTCTGCTATTGACATTATTTAACCACGCTGGCTAACAAGCCAAATGTGACAGAGCACAAGTTTGTGCACATGTAGATGCCTGCATTTGCCTGAGTGTGTAAACGAGCTCACTCGTGTGCATTTGTATGTGCACATGTGCTTTGGAGAGGAACATTCCTGAGAGTTTTTTGCTTTATTTTCACATTATGTTGTTATGTTGCTCAAAAAGGGAGGGCAGTCCTGTATGCACAAACAGGAGATCCTGTGGTAAACCACTCTGCAGGAGGGATACGCCGAAGGAATGCAGCCACCATATCAGAAAGGTTCTGGTTTTTCTCTTTGCTTTCCAGCTATGTAGCTGATGAGACCAGATCAGCCTTCTAGTCAGGCTGATTAATTATAAGGAAAATAACCAGAATGAGAAATGGTTACATTCGACTGTGAAACTTCACCCTATGACCATAAGGCACCAAAATGGGCCTGGCCATAACGTAAGTTTTGGCAGAGACATAGGGAGCATGGCCTGATGCACTCCTCAGCAATAGCCAGCTAGACTCAGATATTCCAAAATGCATTCTGGACCACATGGGCAATGACATCTGAGCAGCCACGAGAAAGTGCAGTTATCTGAGGGAGTCAACTTCATTCCATGAGAGACAGTAGGAACCAGAGATACTCATCCAGCCCTAAGAAATATCTCCTCTTCAGTATAGAGCAGAGAGCCTCCTCCCTATCTACCTCATTTATTGGTATAAATTAGAGATACCTGCATTTGTTGGGGTGGTATAAATGTTCAGAAAAAATCCTCTTTGAGTCCAATGGTGAAAAGTTTCACCAATACTAATAACAGGAATAACAATACTAATAACAGGAATAACAATCCTATAGAAACTGGCTGGGACATCAAAACTGTTATTTGCTATTACTTGTTGCTCTCCTAAGAAAGGAGACTCATACTGGAAAAGGCTCCAGTTTCCTTCATATTGTAAAGTACTATTTTCAGCTGTTTTAGTAGTGTGAACAGGAGATGGGGATGTAAAACCTATGGTTCTGTTGTGACTGCACCAATTCACCTTATAAACGTAAAGAATTAGTAACATCTCTGTCTACTCTTTTGTAAAATGCATATAAATCACCCATTACAGGGACAACGTGGTCCTAATTAAGATAATCCTGAATTTTGTGTTGGAAATTTATTGCTGTGTTATAGCCGTTCAGTGAAGCAGAAATATTTTTCTTTTTCTCCATGGGACCATTTTTCCATAAGTCACCCTTCAAGAAAAGAGATGTTGTCTTTAAAAAAAGTTTTATTTTTGTAATAAAAATATTTGCAAAAGGCAAAAATATTGTTTTCACCAACATTTCTTATATGAAAAACCCCATCATTCCTGATTTGCTCTACTTGTAATATGCTTCAGCTGTTTCAATGAAAAAGCCCAGTAGAAGAGCAAATACTATATTTATAGCACAGGAAGAAGTCATACACTCTGCATTATGAGACCCCATGAATATCAAAAGAGCTAAGAGGTATTCTTAGCTGAACTTTTCTAAAATAATATCAAAATGAGTACAATCTGAAAAGTGGATAACTTCTTAACATCTAAAATCATTCCCCGTTAGCTAATGAAACATATTTTCCCTCTTCCATAATATGCAAGCAAATACAAATATCTGTTTTTCATTTGCTGCTGTGTTATCACCAGCAATTACTTTGTTAGAAATTTGGGGGCTTTTTCTGTTGGTTTTTTTCAGTTAAAAGCCTATAACTTCATTGAACCTCCCAAGTTTTATTTGGGAAAAAGGGTGACATAGGATCTCTGAAGTGAAACTCACAATGTCGGTAAAGCTGGTGAGAAATCACAAAAAGGAGAAGCGTGGCTGAAACCAGTCACTCTGCATGAATCAGGCAAATTTCACAGGCAAAAAAAAATAATAAAAATATTGCTTGCTTTCCTAATTCTGAAAATAAGGTTTTCCTTTGAAATCTCACTGGCAAACTTCAGGCATCTTCCCAAAGTAATTTTAGAGTTTACTACTTTTGAAGCCATGGTCCCAAGCGAAGTTATTCGCAGCAAAAGTAGCACATGACAAAAAATTTGCACATGCTTTTAATATGGAAACTCTGTGGAAAGAAACTCTAGGCCGGTGTTTGGACATAAAGAAGGAAGTGTTTTCTCCTTTCCATATCTAGACCATTTCACAGCAGTTCTTGGGATGTGTTTTGCCATGCATATCCATTAAAAATAAAAGCTCCATGAGTTTTTTTCTGGAGAGTAAGGCATTTCTGGTTGCCTTTCAACAGAAGGGATCATAGATCAAAGGAAAAGCAGCCAGGTGGGTCAGAGGGAAACACCAGCATTTCCTGACCCCCCTTACTTGTTTACAGATAAACACAAGATAGCTGTAAAAGCAACAATCTAATGTGTTTGCAAGAGTGAGAAGGAAATAGACTTGAAAGAAACTGAAGAAATATTTCTAAATTTTACAATTTGTAAGTTTATTTAATAATAAATGTTTCTATAGTGACTTAGAGCATGTTCAATATTATGTATCTGACATGTACTTGTATTTGTATTTATTGTTTCAGTTGTTAAATTTGGATAGAAGGATTTGTTCTCGACGGAAGGTCTAAAGAAAACAGTCATCTGTATGTAGTTTGTAGTGAGAGGGACAGTCTGCAGCAGACCATGCTACCAGCTCATCTTGTACTACATAGAAAGTAATGAAATTAGCACTCTGTAGAGTTAGACATCCCATGCTGAAAGGCACTGTCTGCAAATTCAGTATCAAGATTACATTAAACCCCTAAAATATGCTGAGTGAGGTTCAGTTTCTGAGCTTGTTCCTCCCTCACATTTCATGTGGTATATTTCTCAAACAAGGAACCTGCTCATTCTCTCTGTTTATTAGTATCTGCCTGATAAAGTAGAACTGAAAACACTGTGTTATACTGGAACGTGAAGAAGCAGGGAGTTCAAAACAATTGCTTGCTGCAAAAATAAAGGAAGGCCTTTCCTATAAAATCTATGAACTCGAAACAGGAATACAGAACTAGTTGTTGCCAATAACTTTAACTTCATTTATCTATATTTGGCAAAAATTGTGCTGCAGCTGGAGATGAAATGCTGAGCTAAATAACTGCAGCGACGTGAGCTCCAAAACAGCAATTACTAAGCTGTGCTGCCTTGTGTAAGATTTTACTTTTATTTATTACATTTAAAGCAACTCTCTAGCTATGTACAGTACAACAAGAACTGCCTGATCAAGTAATGCCTGATTGCAAGGCATCTCAGCTCCACTGTCAATATAGTTAAGTGTTTAGCAAGGCAAACACGTCTTTCATGAAGCCTGATTAAAGTGGTGTGCATGCTAGTTTTACCATTCTACATACCTTTTTATTGTCTCTAATTGCAAGGAATAACTCATTTTAAACCTAAACTTGGTTTATCACAAATACTGAATATATTAAATTTATTTTTTCTTATTATTAGAAAAGCTATTGATAGTTTTAAAAGGCTGAAGGAAAGGGGCACATAATCCCTATTCACTGCCACAGTGAAAATCTCCATCTCGAAGGGCTTGGTTATTTAACCTTTCTTCATGGTTATGAGAACAAAAAAAATGTATTAATAAAGCTGTTGGAGGAACTGCTTACCAACATGATTTCTATCATCTACCCTTTTAAAAAAGAGGACAAGAAAGTTGGGGGGGTGGTTTCTGCAGTGTCATCCCTTCCTGGTGGATGTCTCTGTTCTCAAGTCTGAAACCAAGGTAGCAGTAATTGTGGGTGTTCTCCAGTGCTATCTAACTCCACATGTGTGTCTACTGTTACAGTGGAGACTCACAGTGGCTTCTGTCTCAAGCATAAAGAAGGGGTACATGAATATTGAACATGCGTAACCAACTTCATCTGGGGAAATGTTGACATTTCTGAGAAAGAAAAGGAGAAAACAGTGACAGAGAACTATTCTGCTAGTTGATCTAGAAAATGAATGCTGATGCCATAAATCTAGCTCATTCCCAAAAAGTAATGTGACTGAAATAATATCACAGGGACAGAAAAGCTAATTGTCTGGATTCTGAAGATGACATAGTATTATTAATAGTACTCAGTCCCTCAAACAGTGGATTTCATCCTCATTTGCCACATTTCTCTCTTTTGCTTTACTTCCACAACCAGAAATCCTGATACAGAGCCTTCCCTTCTTCCAATTTCTTGGTCGTTTGTAAGCTTTTTAACCCAAACCAGCACAAGCTCTTAACTATCTATCTCAGTCATTTTCTAGATGCAGATAGCAGCACTTCTTTGGAACATATGGCCTTTCAGCAGCTGGTTCCCAAACATTTAGGGCCAATCGATCATTGCTGTCATTCAAATTAATCAAAATTACTCTGCACTCTTATAATCTAACCTCTGCTTGAAGGTAATACTGAAAATAATTCTTAATATAGCTCCAGATTTCATCTGCAGACCACCTCCCATGACTTCCTTGATTGACCACTAGTCATTGGTGAATACAAAACTACTGATCTACTGTACACAGAACTGGTGACATTTGTTCCTCATCATCTACATCTGGGAAACAGTTATGTCAGAGGAAGCAGTCATGTAGACAATAGTAGGTCATATTGCTTAATTTCTCACCAACTTCATCTAAGGAGAAGCAATGTTAGATTTGTCTGTGCTTAGGGAGCACCAAGCTGGCTACTTATATGTCCTGGGATGCTTCTCCATTTATTTCAGGACATTGAAACCTCCTGGGAGAGGTAGGAGTGGGAGACTTGCTTCTTGTCACCTTCTCTCAACTTCAGAGCCTGCCTTGTTTAATGGAATAAATTTTAGTCCAGCACTATGCATACAGATACATATTTTCCTCAGATTTTGTGATTTCAGTCTAGACCTTGTGATTCTATCCTCTGCTAAATTGCTTGATTTCTTGGTGGAAAGGAAAGCAAAGCAAGGAGAAGCAAGACAAGGAAAGGAATACAAGATGGAACTTACCCACTTTTCATTACTGGATATTGCCTGTTAAAGCTTGGTTTCTCTATTTATTTGTCCATACTATGGGTCACTCTTGCAGTTCCATAGGCACAATGTAGAAATATTTCAACGTGTTAACGTACAACTGCATCACCACCAAAATCGTTTACAAGCTATAGTTGCTCTTATACTAGTTGTTACTATAGGAGACCTTTCAGAATGGAAAAGAAGAATTGCTAAGCACATGTGTCTAGCAGCCATTTACATCCCTAGACCATCTCTGCTGTACTGACTGAGAAGCTAACGCCAAAGTGCCTCTAACCTTCTGATATTCCAGTTGAGTAGATCGGTGATCAGCTGCCCTTCACAGCCAGGTCCTTGCACCTTGAAGAATATGAAAACATATCATGGTTTACTCTTCTTTTGCAGAGTCACTAGGAGATGGCAGAGCTAAACATTTCAGCAGCCATCACTTTAAACTCAGTAAACCAAATGAGCTGAAGCATTCCAGCATCATTGCTAGTGCTTTTAAAGTATAGCCCCTGTTTTGTGTTTTTACACCAGAAAACTCATATTTACATCAACTTCCTTCTTAAAGAGAGAGAGTGCACACATACTTCCAGGGTAATCTAACTTGTACCAGAGACTGCTAGAGATTAACTGACTGGGTGTTACTGATGTTGACACTCTGATTTATGCCTCTCTGCTTCTACTTCAATATCTTACGGCCATTGCATATGTTGAATGTTTTTGGGGCTGTGGTGCTCCAACATAACATGAAGCAGAAACTACAGCAACATACAATTTACGATGGAGAGTCTACTTTTTACTTTCACATATAGAACACATATAGAATTCTTCCTTTTAAAGTAAAGCTTCTTTGTCCATTCATCACATACCACTAATCACCACCACTTAGGCATCTTAAAGAAAATTATGTACTATGTATCAGAAAAACTGATAGGGCAAATGACTGAAATTGAACACATCTGTACAAATTGTGAAAAAACTGCAGGACTGTTATACAAACAATAATAAAGGCAGCCACATTTCTTTTCTAAAAATGGAATCATTCTTCTGCCAGTTACAACAGTTTAGTATTTATGCACCTCCACAAGTCTTCAAACCACTCTTCCTGAGTGATTCTGAGGACTAGATCGTGGTTCTGTTGTTTTGGAAAAATCAACAGCTAGTCAAGTACATAACAAAACTACAGCCTGACTAAATCCTTCTATTCAGCAGGATGATAGTACTGAGGAATCTTCTTGCTAACAAGGTTATACTCTGTTTCAGGAAGATCTACGTGCATATGTATCCCTGACTGCATTTACTCTTTGCATTGCAATCTGCTCTCCATTATCCAATTCACTATCCTTTATAGCTTATATTCCATTCTTAGCTATTAAATAGGAAAGACTATGATGTTGAAACTTGTGTTAATGTATATCATTACCATGGTAATGGAAGCATTTGGTTTCTTCTTCAAATTCCTAATATGCATTGGCTACTCTTTGTCTGCTGTACTGTTTTCCTCCTCTTGGCTACACTGTCATCTCTTCAGTTCCCAGTTACTCTGCAGTAGACTGGACATAAAAGTCTATGTCAACTCTACAACCAGTCAGATAAAGACAGAAGAAAACACTAAGCCTGCTAAAATAAGGGGCTTCTGGAGCAGAAAGCATTTCAGCTGAAAGCTAAGGGGTAAGATAAAGGCAGCTCATAGTTTGTCCCACTCCTACCTCAAGTAGACACCCTTCTTTGCCCTCTTAGAAACGTGCAGCTTCCCATGGGGCGCTTACATCCTATTTTCCTAGGGTACCTGCAGTGCAGGTAAATTACTATCAAAGCAGTAAGGTAATTCCCATTTCCACACTCTTCTAATCTGCCCCTGCCTCATGTTCACTTCGGCTCTTTACACTGATTTTGAGACAGTGATTCTTTCATTTTTATGACAGCTGAGGGCTAGGCTCCAACCAGCCTCTGAGCTTATGGTTTATCATCTCTGTGAAGCTCATTCTCTTTTTTGTTTATACCACAGAATTCACTTTCACCTGTTAAAAGAATTACTTAGCTCCATACATAGGAACATCCTGCATATTTCCACTAAGCACCATTGCTGCCATGCTAGCATGACTCTATTGTAAATGACTACTCAGACACAAGACAGTGAGAAACCTGACGTTGACATGCAAAAGAAGCTAAAGTGGGTCTGTGCCTTTTACAAGGATGTGCATTATTGATAGCTTGCAACCTGCAATCCTTTAAAAGGCCCAGCAAAATCATATCGGACATCATGAATTGTGGTTTCAGACAAGGAAATAACTGAGTAGCTCATATTCTTTGATGGCAAACATTTTCTGAAGGGAAACAATTGTCCTAACTTTTCTAAATAAGAAAAAAACACAGAGAACAGTTTATGAGGCTTATGCTAGACTCAAGGCCCTCAATTTTTATTTGTTTGGTTGGCCTGTTGGGATTTTTTGTTTGTTATGGAGGTATTTTCTTTCTTTATAGAGAGCACAATATTTTTAAAAACAAAGGATATGCTGTTGTTAGTAGATCTGGCCTGAATATCATTCAACTAACATTAGTTATTAGGTCAGAAATAAAACTTACCCTGTTATTAAATCCATATTCTACCACAAATATTTTGCTAGTAAGAGAGCACATTTCTTCATAAGGCAGACAGGAGCTGAGGAGAGGCAATGGTGAGGAATAATAACAGTGGAATCTCATTTATCCTAAAATATTCCATAAAACTTACGTTGTAATTTTCTTCTGCCTTATTGAACTGTTTTCCTTTAAATTCCCAAGAGCAGCCAGGTGAATCAGGAAAGCATGAGAATGAAGATTAAACAGATTTCCTTTCCTACACTTCCACTCAGGTGAGGGGGGAGAATTAAAAAACAACGGTATTTTAACTGCATTTGTTGGAGGGAAAGAAGAAAAATTTGGAGATGGTGCCTTTTCATTTACAGATTTTTAGCAACTTTTACTGTAGAGAATAGTGCAATTATAGGTCCATCAAAATGGCTGAGATTATTTGATAAAGATTCATTAGAGAAGGAGAAAAATAGAAAGTAAAGGAATGAAGATCTTGGATAATCTAACATGTTCTACTGCAGCCAACAGAGCCAAGAATGTAATTTAGGGTGCACAGTTTCCCTTTTTTTTTTTTTCCTGTATTTTTAAACATTGCCTACTAAAGCAGCCATTACTAGCAACTCAAAAGGTGCTGTGGGCTGATTACATGACCAATCAAGATCAGGTGAAATAATATACAGCATTTCCCAAAAAGTATAATTTCAGTAATCCTGAAATTACTTCTGGATTTGCACTGAACAAGTGGAATAAGGGTTTGAGATCTAGATGCTGATAACGCTGCTATCTATCACTGGTTTTGTACTCTCTTCCAGTAATTACAGCTCTGCCCAGTCACATGAGACTGGTTCAGTGCTGTTCTTCACTAAACAAAATTTGAACCCAAACCACTTTTCTCCAAAAAGAATGCCCTAGACATTGAACTAGGCATTCAGAGTGTTCAGACACTCTTTACTGTTATTTTAATATTCCTTGAGTTGACAAGAAAATAGCCCAGTAGCCTAATGGCTACTGAGCCTGTAGACTACCCTGGCTTCAGTCACTGTCCTGTACCAGTCATAACATGACCGGAATGCGGTTCTTGCATTTTTCAAGCAAATGTCTTAACAACAGACTGTCAATCAACCTATGCACTAGCTTCCTCAACCTGTTTCTGGTGGTGTTTCACAATGATTGTTTATTTGTCAATCCAATGAGTAAATCACGGTTTAGCCCAGTGGTTAGGGCATTGCTCTAAGAAACATGACAAGTGGCTTCTCATCCTCCTCCACTCATTAAGTCACTTATGCAATTGAAACAGCGATGACTTAAGAGCATTTTACCAGGATATCTTAACCAGATGGCTCACATTTTATACTATGAGTAAGACACCAGGATTCAGTCTTCATTAGGAGAAAAGGGGGACTGTCTCCCACACTGAATAAATGTTCAAAACTCAAGACAGACAAAGCATGGGAGGAGGAAAAGGGGTAAAAAGGAGGTAATGATGGAAAGTGACCCTGTCTTAGGTCAGATAGACAATAGTGTTAAAAGTGGAATCAAAATTCAACCTCCTGGCAGACAGGACACAGCCTCAGGTACTAAACAGCTTTGCCTGCCCTCACTTCATTTGCTGTTTTTCCTAATTTATCAGGACACATTCATCAAGCGACTCCATGTCACCCAACTTTAGAGCCCAAACATGGGTTGACGAAGTGTCCCTGAGCTCCATTTCTAGGCAGCAGAGACCTTTTTTCCTCTCAACCTGGGACAGTTTTTGAGATGGTTGAGGTGAAACATCCTCCCAGATTGCATAGTGTTTGACTGCAAGAGGGGCCTAAGGTACTAAGACTAGACCAGGATGACTACATTTCAGATGCCTGAACTACACAGGAGGAACCTCTATGATCCAGCTGCCCTGTCCAGGCACTACCCCTGTTTATCCTACAGAGACATCATGATAGTTACTGCACATTCCAAAATCCTCAGAAAAAGGTATTAAGCACACATTATTTGCAACAGCTTTGCAGACACATTCAAATTCACTTACAGGCTGCTATTACTCTTCAGTTACTGAGAAACCCATCCTGTATTTTTACAGAAGTTTGAGTTAACAATGGAGCTAAGCTCCCACAACACAGTAACCATCCCTAACACCTGGCTTTTTTGACGGCATCCAAGACAAAGAAGAGGAAATGTTTCAGTGATGCTGACCAAAAAGATGTGCCATCTCTTCATGAATAAGAGAAAGGGAAAAGCACTCCACAACTGAGCGTACTCACCAGCTGGAAGAGGAGAGGCAGCAGGCAGGTGCAAAATAGCCATTTTGGGGCTCTAGCTGGTTTTCTCTATATTCCAAAGGACTGACTCCACAACAGCTTTCTGTGAAAAGAGACAAATCTAGATATAGTCCAGAAGTGACCAGTCAATGAAAAGGGACAGTATCCAAACTCCTGCATTTTTAAGGATTAGGCCACTCACACACTGTTTTTCAATATTATTCTCTGCAATAAAAACTGAGATTGTTTTCTGAACAGGACGCCAGCTGCTTCCTGTTCATGCTACTAATACATAACACTGCCATTGTATCAAATCAAGGGATCCTCACTCTGATCATCAGCCAGCAGAACAAATGCACTATATTAAGTAAATCCTCATAAAAGGCTGCAGCTTCGATTGGTGTAATTCAGCCCAGTCACACTGACTTCAGCAACATTTTACCCCTGCTTAGGACCTAATCTGCATTGAAATTTATCTTTCACATGATTAACCAATACGTTGTATGCTTATATGTAGGAAATACACTTCTATAGGTTATGCACATAGTATGGGCCCCGTAGTTAGTCACACTTACTAGTTATGACCTCTCAGGTGCCCTGCAACAAAAACATACACAAACAGCACAAAGCTCCCTGTAGCATGAGCTGAGTATTGCTCTCTTTTGCCATAAAGAAGCATTCTCTGACCTTCTACAACTCTTGCTGTGAGCATCCCCTTCCCTCCCAAGAGGCGATCTTCCCCAAGAAGCCACTGCCTCATTCCACACAACTCAAATCTGCTGTTACCATGGTTAATATTTCTGACTTGATTGGCACCACTAGTAATTGAACTGCAGTCTCTTGAGTGCAGCAAGCTCTATTCATTAGCCCCTATTGTGTTAGGACACTGCATCAACCCACATTATTTTTCTGTGTTAAGGGGAAAAAAATCAGCCATGAATACAAAGTTATGTTGCCATACAAGATCATGCGGTTTTGCTCTTGGATTAATTTTATGAAATTAAATAAAATATTGCACATAAATTTTATTTATATCAAGAGCAGTGCAATATGGGATAAGGCACCTTCATTTTCACTGCATAATGTTATGTATATCTAAAACCTGAATAGCTTGGTATCAGCTTTATAAGAAGAGTTTCAGTTTCATCACTGCATTAGCAAAATATTGCAGTCTTCTCCTTTTTTCCACTTTATATAGCGTTATGCTTCACACAAAGTTGCTGATTTGAGTCTATATGTGACAGAATGCTATATAGGCAATGAAAAGAATCATATGCGAGAAGGTTTCCTGTATAAGGAACTGGACAGATAAGCTTCATACTGCAGCTTCCAACTGTCTACTTAGATGAAGATTTTATATATTACATACCTTTTAGTAGATTTTATAGATTACCTTATGGTATATATAAATGAATTAGACCAATTAGAAATTACTTCATAAATCTTGATAATTTTAAGCTGACAGGTTTAATAGAAGTAGCCAAAATATGAGCAATATTTTGTATCCTGATCCCATAAAATCTTCCACAAATTAATAACCTCTGACATTGAGAAGATGGCCATACCAGCAAGGTTTTCCAGCGTGATCCTTTTGTTCATCCTACTGCATTTTTACTGTAGTAAATATCCTCCTGGTTTCATCTTTGCAAAAGTTTTCATGCGTCTGTTTTATTCCTTTTTCCTTTCCCCTTTATACACACCCATTAGAGAGGCCTGAGAAATATTGGCCGCGAAGACTCTTTCCCATAGGGAAAAGGGGAAAAAAGAAAAGAAGAAGAGTAAGAAAGGAAGATAAGAGAAACACAGGTGCCAAAGCACAAAGTTCTGCTTTTCTCCATCAGCCCACCTTGTGAGACAGATCTTGGAAGACAAGGAATTTGCAGGGCTTCAGGAATGTGAGTTTGAGAAAGGTGGATAGGAGGGAGAGCAAGAGGCAATGATGTGACATACTGACAGCAGACAAACTGCTTCTCATTGTAGCTTGCTATTAAGTGGAGTAAGCTGTTCTTCACACTCTCAGTGCCAAGATTCTCACCTTTCCACAATTTCCACTCTGTGTTGCATATACAGTAATATATTCCCTATTTCTTCAGTTTCCAGCCTCAGCTGAGTCCACTGCATTATGTAAATAGGTTTACAAGGAGCGAGGCAAGAACAGCACATGCTCTAGCAGAGACACACTTACACAACACAGCAGTGCAAAAGAGCAGTACTGTGAGACGTGCATCCCCAAGTCCATGGGGTGGATAGTCCTGTCAGTGGTTCTGACTTATCTCAGCTCTGTGTGAGAGAATCGCCAGTGCTTGGCACGTCAGAAAAATCCAGTTGTGTCCCATTTTATACAAATGACTATTGAAGCAGTCAAAATTGACGGTACTGCATGCTTAGGTCCTCTTCCATAGCATGCAGATAGTAACAGTTATCTTTCCCTTTATCATTGTAAAGCTTACTTTGTATTTGTA
This sequence comes from Astur gentilis, assembly GCF_929443795.1. Lineage (NCBI taxonomy): Eukaryota > Metazoa > Chordata > Aves > Accipitriformes > Accipitridae > Astur > Astur gentilis. Next base: position 13,074,852 of record NC_064895.1, read on the forward strand.
AGGTACTCCATTGATAGAGTAGCAGTTGCCAGAAGAAAGTCCATGGCACTGTGAAAATTCCTTATCTGGTGTATGCCTGCTGCTGGGACTGCATATGAAGAGCACTATGAGTGACAAACTCAAACAGACTGTGAAATGCAGTATTAACTGAACCTGCTTCACTCTGAGTGATTGTCTGATGTCTAATATGCTGGTTGAGCTGACTTAGTGAGGTTCTGAGGACACACACTGTCCCCCCCTTCCCTGCATCAAGTTTATATTAGATTGTCCAATAGATTTAAAGTCATTAGAGAGAGGACTAGCCAGCAAAAAAAATAACAAAAGACTCTTTTCTTAAGAAAACAAGGTTAAAACTAATTATTGATCATCTGTCTCATCCAGATATCTCTGTCCATGCCATTTGATAAATGAGGTAGGCACCCTGTGGAAAACCATTATATGTGATTAAGTAATAGTTCTCACAGTACATGTGCCAATGGGTATGCCTATAGGCATCAAATTAAGACAAGTAGCTGTCACGATACTGATGGATTCAAACTTGTTTACCTCATTTCACAACTGTAATTTGTTTTAAGTTTAATCTTCCCTTAATTTATCTTTGGGTGTGCATAATCCAAACAGCTACATATCTTTTTGTACTTATTCTGCATTTTTAGATTAAACTGGTAACTTGATGCACCAGCCCACACTCAGTGTCAATAGTTGCATGTTCTTTCTGTCTTTTCACAGCCTCACCACCATGTGGGATTTGTAGCGTTAAGTAGCCCCACAAATGGTCACCTATGGTGTGCGTTAACTATGCACCCTTTGTTTCACAATTTACACAGTCCTCTTCAAACTCTTGCTGGGACCACTGCAAGCAAAATTCATGTATGAGCAGACTGGTTATTTTCATGCCCGTCAGCTTTCATTCTTTTTGTTGGCCAACACGCCTGCTACATAAATAATCATGGTTTAAGAATACAGATAAATTCTATTCCTCTGTTTGACATACTGAACTAACTGCAAATATTCTCAGCTCAGCTTTTTAAAGCAGTTTGTAAACAGCACAAAACCCAGATGTGACTCAGAAAGGACACTCTCATGTAAATATAAAAAGACATAATTCAAAGTACAATGTTAAGTCTCAGTAATTCACACCCATTTGAACTTTACGCTTTGATGGCCACAACCCTGACCTGACAAATACTACTGTGTAAATTTGTATAAAATTGAGTACATTACAGGATCTTAAAATCATTATAATAATAGCAGTGGAGCTCTCCCTTGAGCCCAGTACATACACACAGATTTTCTAAAGCACCTAAGGAATGTAGGTGCATAAGCACTACTGAAGGTCAGTGGGATTTCCATGGCTAAATCCCTAAGGCATGTTGGAATCAGTCCCTTGCAATTACTAATTCAGGTACAAAATACAGTTATTCACTTCTATATTTTAATGTTCACCTTGGATAGAGCAACAGGCCGCATTTGGACTGATCCTGAGTCACACCTGCCTGCATACTTTTCCAGTGAGGCAATGCGTGTTGGTTAAGTCATCTCTAATAGGAGAGAGAGCATCTGAGTCTGGCTGTGGCTGTTTGTTTTTATTATCTTCGGTTCTATTCTCTTGCTTTCTTCTCTTTATGTTCAGCATCTCCCATTCTCAGGCTAATTTTCTTCATGTGTGTTTTGATATACACAGTGGTTTTCTTCTTGGCCACACACTCTTTTCTCTCTGCATCACCAGGCTGAATTCAGAGAGGATTAGTGACTTAGCTGCCTCCCTCTCCAAGCTGTATTTATGATGATGACAGCACTTGGGTTAACTCCTTGTTTTCTGATAGAACAGAAGCAAAATTAAATGTGTTCATTAGCCAGACAGCTGCACTCAGGAAGTTTCTGGAGTTAGAGGTATGTCTATGGTACCAGAACACTGTGAGGGGCAAAAGAGAAAGCCACGCAACACTACACCCCCTATAACCCTCCTGCCATACCCATCCAGACTTACTCTCCCTCTCATTCCCAAACACAGAAGTGGGATGCTACCCTGGACAGTCTTGCTGAACCTGCTGATCAGCAGTGTCTGTTACATTTGAACAGTTCTATCCATTACAGCACAATATCCATCAGTGAAGGAGCAAATAGTTCATATGTCACACAAGGCAATATTGTGCCTGCATTACCACAAGGGAATGGTCCTGGGACAAACATCAAGTCCTGGGGGAGAAACCCCAGCAGGAGACTGCGTATGAGGTCTTCTTCACGTGAGCCCCTGAGGGACAGCAGATATGGATACAGCACAGTGCTGCAGATGGGCTCCCCAAAGAGATGTGTACTGGTCAGCAGCTGCTTGGACACACTGCTCAATGTTAAGCTTCAGATTCCAGACGAAGAAAATGGTCACTGTTTCGCTCCACAAATGTGAGGAACAAATGCAACAGAGTTCATGTGTATGAGTGCTGTTTAATGCAGACACTGAACAGGCTTTGAAATTATTTTGTTTGAGTATTCAAACAAAAAATAAAAATCAAAAGCCATTTTGGTAAAATATGATCTTAATATTTGAAGACAGACCCCCAAAGATATTAGCCATGTGAGGACTGAAGCCTCAGTGTGTGTTCAAGCTCCTTCGCCACTGGAAAGCAGTGAGATTTAATTATTTTATGGCTGGAAGATACATACCAGCCTCTATAGGAAACTGCAAGTAGTATTGCGAAAGATTAGCCTTATTTGGTTTTGTTTTCTTTTACACAGAGTAACATAGCTGCTGAATCATTATTAAAAATTGTTTATGTTACAGTAATGCCTTAAGCAACCCTCTAGGACAGATACTAAAAAGGATAAACCCTGAGCAATAGCTCCAGCAGAGCAAGGGGGATTTTGTTTTCCCTGCACCCTGAGCCTCTTGCACCTGCAGTTGGGCTGCTCCCCAAGTTAGACAACCAGACCTGTTTTGCGGGTCCTGATATGCATGGGCTACGTGGGGTGCTGCTAAGCAAGTGGTACTACCATCCTCTAGTCTCCTCCTGAAACCTAGTTACCCCTCAGCTCCATAACTCCCCAAGAGATCTGACAAGGAAAATAAAACAAGGCTGGCACACACTCAGCTATGTTAGTCAATCTGAATAATTCCCTAGCTTTGATATCAGGCACCGGTGCAGCTCCCACTCACCTCAGTAGGAGGGAACTGGCCCTGTGCATTTCCCAATTTATCAACATGATACATGAAGTCTGTCTGGAAGATAAACAAGGGGATATATTGTGGTGACATACAAACTCTTTTCAAGTTGTGCATCCTAGGAGATAGATTACATGATGAACATGTGCAGGATGCCTTTTCCAGCTCGTGCTTCTGAGCTAAAGTGTGATATCCTTCCTGAGGACAAGCTGCATTTTATCCCACGGATAAAGCTGGCTTCCCTTTCTGGGGGAGCGTCTCAGAATTTGGTTGCTTGGGGTACATGACAAGTGCCTAATGAGAAGAAATTTATAACCCTTTGCCTGATGAGATTTTGTGTTGTCTTTCTGTTTGGGGAGAGGTGAAGAAGTACACTTCTATTCAGAGAAATGCAAAGGAAAAGGAGCAAGCCCTGAGGTGTAAAACTGTCCCCGTACCTGCCTGCCTCCTACCAAAGCTGATTGCAAAGGCTGTTTGAAACCACCTCCTTCCACGCTTCCCCTCTAATTCACCATCACTTGAGAGAGAAGCAAGAGCTTCTCCCTCAGTAATTTGTAAAAGGCATTAGGAGTAATACTGTGACAAGTCAGCAGCAATTCAACACCTCCAAACACAGGATAGCAAAAATGTGCCCATCAGAGCACAGCTACAAAACAATTGCTGGACTTGCCATCCCCACTGTGAAGTATGGAGGTGGGAAATCTCCAGGAGCCTGAAAGACACATAAAGACAGTCTCCCCTCTCCCAGTCGAATTGATCTGGGGACCTTTGCACTGCTTCTGCCTTTGAAAAACTCCCTCTTCAAATGTGGCTGATAGAGTTGTTATTAAATCTGCATATACCTGGACTGCAGTATTGCTGAAAACAGTTTATCTGAAGATAGTCATCTTTTAATAGTATCTTTTCAAATGACCTGTTCTCCTGTTGTCACTGACATTATATCATATGGTCAAAATTCATTACAAACATTGATGTTAAGCTTGAGTCATCTGGCTGGAGAAAACAGGTTGGCATGGGAGTTTTTAAGAGATACATTCACAAAAAAAAAGGGCCTTTTAATAAATAAATTAATATATGGGGAATATATATATAAACCGGAGAGCTGTACTAACAAATAGGCTGGCACTGGCTGTACAGTTAGACTATGCTCAAGTATGAATTAAGTAGAATTAAAATGCTAGGTGCCATAACCCAGCCATTTTCCTCCGTATCACTTACTCCAGGACTATACTGAGCTTGTACCTGACCTGGTCAGTCCCAGGAACAAGCAGAAGCCCATGTCCTGACTCCCTCAGCTAACATCAATGCTGCCATCAGGCTGCCTACAGCTCCCTTGCGCACTGGTGCTCCCTGAGGCTGGAGCCTCTCTAGGAAGGACATTTGGGCTGGTGGCTCAGAGTCATTCAGGCAGTGGGTCAGCTGGGCGCTGACCAGCAGGCGCTCTGTACCACCAGGCACAGAGCATCCAGGCTTGTCCGTCTGGAATGTCTGTGTGCCCTAAAGCATACAATTCACCTCCTTGACAGTTTATCTCCTCGATGGTAGCCACTGGGTTACCTCAGGGCTAGCAGGTTAGCACCTGAGTTTGCCCCTACAGGGCTTCAAGGAAAAAGTAAGGTGGATTGGTGGTGACTTACCTCTGCTCCAGCCTCATGGCTGCTGCTACGCAGCTGCATCTATACTATGCTACAACTATACAAACACAAGCAAACTAGAGATCTTTTTTAGGCTCTGAAGCCAAGTGGCGTGGCACAGCCTGCATTCATATGCACTGAAGATCCCCAAGAAAGGATAGCTATACCCCAACTGCTTTTTGGGGATAGTTCTTGTTACACGTTCTGTTCCCATCCATCCCCAGCTGAGATAACGTGCTGGTTAAATCCATTACAGGGACCGTGCTGGCAGTTTAAGTGTGGACAATCACATACCAATGCTTCAGCATAAACCAGCCTAGGTTAGTTTACCAGCATAGATGTAGCTCCTGTGTCCATACCTGCCTGGGGAGAGACAAACTCAAAATATACACTGTTGTCCTGGGCTGCTAACACAAGGTCTCACCTAGGCCTGCTCTAGCCAACATCCCAGGAGCAAGAACCCAGGTCCACTTTATGGCCTTAAACACCCTCCCATATGGTGCTCAGGAAAGCCTGGCTGGCATGTAACAATGCGACTGGTAAGCCAAGATTTGGAAAGTGGTTTTGACTAGGACTGACTGAGTTGTCATACTTCAAAGTCTGTATCAAAACGCTCCAAAAGGAGCGAAAGTAATGGGCTCTCGCATAATGGCAATAGACATCAGAGCAGCCTAAAGGATTAATGAAACAGAAGGCACAGTTTTGTTACTTTGATGCTCAGCTGCCCATGCAGCCTTTTAAATCAGCCTCTTCAAAACTGAACACGCTCCCTTTTGCACAGAACCACAATACACACAAAAAGGAATATGCGATGCAACTTAGAGAAACAATATTAGGTTGGAGAATTTTGGACTATTTCTCTTACAGATGCAATCAATGCCAGTTTTGTGTATCTTTCTACCTGCAAGAACAAAATAATTACCAGACCACAGCATTCTGCAGTAATGATCATTAACTGCAGTAGCAATATTGCAGGCTCTAGGGCCATATTGTAATCTTCCTCATTTCAGTGTTAAACTACTCTAACTTCATTAGCTTCACTGGAGATACTCCACTTTACACCTACATAATTGAGAGCAGAATCAAGCCTCCACTGCTGTGGAAAATACTGTGTAGTGCAGCACTTTTCAAATAAAATGTAATTAACATGAAATTCTAGATCCATATTGCAATTTGCAGAATGATCACTGTGGGTGCAACATGACTTCCAACTCCCTCTCTCATCTTAATTTAGTTAGAAATAGGACTGCCTGTGTAATATTTACTCCATAGCAGAAAACAGAGGCATATTTCTTTTTCTTTTCCTATTGTTATTTTTTTCTCTTTATAAATCTTTGTCAACAAAGGATTACTGGCTCACCTGAGAGAGGCAGTTAAAGTCAGATACTCACCCGTAATTAGGGAAACTTGGAATCCTTGACAGTGAACACCTGGCTTCTCATTACTACCTGAATTTTATACTTCCAAGTGTTAATCTCTCCTCAGGGTTTGCCTTGGAGTTTCATTCTGGTATTCAACAAAACCATCAGGTTTTCCAGGCACTGACACCTTTGAAATGTTTTCCACATGGGAACCAATATGAAACATGTGTGATTATTACTGATTTCTCTGTGTTGATTTCTATTATGGTAGTGCCCTGGAAAAATAGTACAGACAGCAGTAATAAAATCTTTCGTTGAATGACTTTATACAGCAGGAAGAGTTGTGTTTAAAGGGGCTGGTTTGACGGGGGGGGGGGGGGGGCACTGCTGTTTTGAATGGTGTTATCATGATTATAGCTTGGTTTAAAGGATTCGAAGAACTTCTTGCACATTTTTTAGTCTTGAGAGTAAGTCCTACCAGCACTTCTTTCCTCTTAAAAGCCAGCACTGCTACCATTCCTCATAGTTTTAGATTAAATACGTGGGCTGGCTGGAAGCTGGGAGCAGGCTGAGCATGAACTCCCAGCCAACACTCACTACAGGGCTACAGTTCAGGCAGATTACAATAATTTCCTTTACTTTACTGAGTGAAGAGTTTTCTTGACTTCCCAACCTTTACCAGCCTTATGGGCAGGAAAGTTTTCTCATTCTTATGAGATCAAATGTGCTGAGAACTTTGTACTTTTACTTCAGACACCGGAAAACCCAGGCAAAAGGATATCTTTGGGGTTTATCTTCTGTTAACCAGAAGGACTTACTATCCTGTGCCTGAATAAGATCTGTTTAAAGCACTCCAGGTCCAAAGCTTAATTGACTACTGCAAGGCAATAGGGCCATAAGAAATCAAAATAATCTGAAAGAAAAACAGCAAAGCTAAGAGTTCCCATGGAGCTGAAACTCACTTAGAAACATGAAAACAAGTAGCTTTTAAACAATAGTTTGGTTTCTGAAAGAAACAGCTGCCATTGAGAAAGAAAATAAGGAGGTTATCTTACCTCTATCAAGTCCAAGCCCTGATGCACTTGACCATTTTTAAAGTTTTCAGTGACTTCAGGAAGAGCAGACTATGAAATTTCCTTAAGGAATAAGCACACTCAGTGAAAGAAAATATGTAAGACTTGTTTGGGATCTGAGGGGGGAAAAAAAAGGAAGCAAAAAGGTGGGAGATCCTCTGACTGATGTAAGCACTAGTATTGGAATTAGCAGTATTTTGCTGATAAAAGAGCAGTTGTGACTGAATCCCAGAAGAAAAACACAGTAGAAGACAACTGAGAAACCCCAAATTAACCTATGGTGACCTTTATGTGTGAAAAGATTAAATGAAAGAAGAATGCAAAATTTAACTAAAATATCAGATAATCAAAGGTGTTGATCAAAGTGGTCTTTGTCTTGCAGTTCAGTGATAAAAAGTGGGAAACTAAGTTGCCTACTCCATTTCCCTTACATGGTTCAACTCAGACTCTGATTCTAATGTGTCATAGATGCTAAAAAATCCAAGCATCAATATGTTCCAGCAAAAGAAGAGAGTTCGTTCTTTCTAGATGGATACAGGAAGAATCATGTCCCTATCTGCCAGAACTCAGTTTCATTTAAAGCCAGCCATAGTCCAGTTCCCACCACTGCGAGAGGACACCTGACAAATTTTCCCTGGAGAAAAAGATTTTCTTTCTTTAGTTGCATGATTATGATTTGAGTTCTGGACACAGCCCCAGGAGAGACTGATGCATATACTTTGAAGAAGACTACATAATCTTGCTATCAGAACTGGACTGCAAGCACGTTTCCCCAGACCCTTAGTGAGGTCCTAGATGCATGGCATTTCCCAGATTCCTTGGGGATATCCAATAATCCTTTCCAGTCACATGGTCACTTGAGGAGCAGCTGCAGAGCACCTCCTCCTACTCAGCAGAGCTGAGTAGGAAGACATAGAAAATGCTATGTCTTCATAAATATATGCTTCAGATTATTCATAAAATTAAAAAAAAACAAACCACAAACAAACAAACCACCAAACCTATGCCGTAGCGACCATGCACATTATGTACATATATATATAAAAGTAATGGAAGGGAAAGTTTAACCTAGATGCTTCTTCTCTCAGCAGTTTTTTAGTCTCCATTGACTGTTTCAATTCCTGCATTAACCCCACTTCCCCTCAATTTCCTACGGTCTGTTTTCTCTGTCCATTGTAATACCCTTCCTGTCTCTGCCTCTGATTTTATGCAAATGTAAGTTATCTGGGATGATGATTATAGAACTGAAAATAGAGTAATACAATAGTCCTGCTCTAGAGCATTAGACTCAAAGTGCAGCAGATCACTACCTACTCTGCTGGGAGCATTTCTGGGCACTTAGCTGCACCTTCTGCAGCTCTCGTCTTCCTTCCTTCAGATCCTTCTATTTCTCTTCCATCTATGTGTATCAGGAATGAATTGCCTCATAAGGCTGTAGGGCAGATTCATGCAACAGTCCAGATCTGGACATCATAGACGTGTGCCCTGTCACAGGAATGACATGATGCCAGCTTCCCAGCACGCGATCTTCAGATATTTAGTTGTATCTGCATATAGTTAGTTGTATCTGTCATTTGATACTTCTGCAAGTCCCCATTTCTTCTGACATCAGCCTCTCTCATTATAGGCACTAATGTTCTTGGTTTTCTGTTAAGAAAAACATCCACAGAGGAGGTGACAAACAATGTTGCAGTGGTGCCTCCTGCGATGAGTTGGTGAATCTGCCCCAGTACAACTGACAAATTCTGGTCACTGATGAAGTTACCAGGAAAATTGTTGGGCTGTGAGATGTTGCTATGAGTTCACCTCAGCTGTTCTCACAAGATGAGGAACCCTGAGGAACTGCTAATCTTAACAACTATGATTGGATCAACTTTTGCTCAAGATTGACTGACAAACCAGCTTTAACTGCCTGTCTGCCAGGAGGAGTGGGGAATAGAAAAATCCCAAGAGGGATTTTAGAGACACACAAAAAAGCAGTGAGGGAGAAAGGTCACAAAACTCACAGGACAAAGAAACTTGTATGTTCCTGTGATGGGGAGGACCTGATTTAGCTAATGGATCAGCTCAAGATGCGGAAACACTGCTTTATTCAGAAAGCAGCAAGAGAAATATCTAAAAGGATGCCAGAGGACCTGCTTCCAGCCTAAATGATGTACCAGAAGAATAAGGAAAAGAAATGTATATAGGATTTATCACATTTATCTTGTTCTAGTAAGTAAGGAGCAAAAGAGTTCCAAACACCTGAACAGAGCCCTGTGAGAAGATATTAATAAATATATCCATGACCTCCTGAATACTCACAATGTAAAACAGCATGCTCACATACTTGCCAATAGTGATTTCTAGGAAAACATGTTTAAATTTGGGAAGTCTAAAGAGTTGGTGTTTTGTTTAGTGGAGGGAACAAAAACAAATGTTGTTTTGGATGAGCACAAATGTTTCATTTTGTGGTTTGTTTTTTTTTTTTTAATTCAGCCAACAACAAAAAATACTTCATTGCTAGCATCACTTGTGAGTCAGGCATATACACAGGAAAACAAAAACCATAGATTTATGTTGTCCTCTGTTGCACTGGAGAAACCCAAGGGGAAACTATGTTTGACAGGCAAAAAAAAAAAAAAGAAAACAGAGACGAAAGAATTCTTATTTTAAAATCTCTAACAGGATTAAAGTGACAGGGAACAAATGACTACAAACCTCAGAAGATGAGGACTTCCATCTTTAGGTGTGCTGGAAATTCTATTATGAGCCCCCACTTCAAACATAACTGCAGAGAAGAAACTGATTTTCTGTTTTTATGACTTTTAAAAGGCACATTAATGTTCTATATAACTGAGTATTTGCACAGTACTTTATTATGTGAAATACCATTAATTTCAATGGGAGTTTGTGTAGTATGGTAACGATGTCATTAAGCAGGGCTGTTAAACTCATTGGGCTATATACCATGCTGAATTACACCTGTACACCCCACTCCCTATGATCAGCATGCCCTCTCTCACACCTCTGTACCTGAGCCATACAGCATGTCCCTGCTTCCCCTGGCTAGCAGGGGCCAAAGACCAAGCCTCTGCAGCTGCTGCTAATGACTAACAGGTATGAAGTTTTGAGACATAGCCCATGTTATACCCATCTGCACAAGAGCAAGTTTTGTCCAAAAGACACTTACAGACCTTTACTGTGTGGCTGTGCCATGGGTTGGAACAGTTTCATTTATCACTTTATCCTAAAATGTCACAGGTTTATTCTCACACCACCTTTGTGAAGAAGAAAAAGAGTAACTTAATTCCCTGGAGTGGAACTGAGGCACACACAGAAGATACAATCTGCACACAGCAAATTCCTCCAGCAGTCTGAGCCCTGAGCAGCATCCTGGCTAGAGGCTGCTTTCCAAACCCATTACTGCTGCAACCAGTAGGGACATCAGTATGTGACATGTTTTATAGGTGACTATTTCCATTTCAGTCCATGGATAATTACTTGCATGCTCAAGAATTTGCAAGACTTTGTCTCTTTAACATTTAGGGATTAAATTGCATCTTCAGGAAAAGCTTGAAATAATGGGTGGTAAGCTGCACCATCTTTGAAGTAGCTCCAGGAAGTATTGTGCTCAGCATCGCTCCTCTGAAGTACTGTCAAATTCTTTCTTGTGTGTGCTGAACCGAGGGAAGAAGGAGTGTTTTCCTTCCTACCCTATCCATGATGGTTGCCTTGAAGAGAAAAGAGAAATTGATGTACATACAGACTGGAGAACAAGAGGCTGGAGTGCAGCCCTGCAGAAGACGATCTGGGGATTTTGGCTGATGATAAACTCAGCCTGAGTGAACAATGTGCCACCAAAAGGGCCAACTGTATATTTGGGGTGCCTTAAGCACAGTATAGCTAACTGGTCAAAAGAAGTGATTGTCCCACTATACTTAGCATGGGTGTAGCGTCACCTTGAGTACTGTGGGTAGCTTTCAGAGTTCACAAAATAAGGATATAAAAATTTTAGAATGTACCCAAAGTAGGGCAACAAAGATGTTGAAAGGACAATAGGGCATGACTTACAAGGAGTAGCTGAGGATACTAGGTTTGTTCAGCTTAGAGAAGGGGAAACTGAGGGGTGACCTCAATGCTGTCTACAACCTCCTCAAGAGGGGGAGCGGAGAGGGAGGTCCTGACCTCTTCTGCCTGGTGTCCAGTGATAGGGCAGGAGGGAAAGGCTTAAAGCTGCATCAGGGGAAGTGCAGATTAGATACTAGGAAGAAGTTCTTCCCTGAGAGTGTGGTCAAGCACTGGAACAAGCTCCTCAGGGAAGTGGTCATGGCCCCAAGCCTCTTGGCAGCAATAAGCAGCATTTGGAAAATGCTCTTAGATACCTGATTTAACTTTTATGTTGCCCTGTGTGGAGTCAAGAGTTGTACTCAATTATCCTCGTGGGTCCCTTCCAACTGAGGATATTTTATAATTCTGTGAAAATACAGCGCCATTCTCAGCTTTCCACTTGACCTAGAGGCAGAAGGGACCAGGAACCAGCAAAGGCCTGGTATGAAGGAAGCTCTCACTTTCCATCTTCAAAGCATGGCTTGCAGCCCAAATCATCTCTTTGACTTTAACCTCTGTCCTTTGCTCTCTTTCCCAATAACGGGCTTTTCTTTAGGATGGTTTCTTCCTGTCCCATTGAAGTCAATGAGAGTTTTGTTAATAATTTCAGCAGAAGTAAGATCAAGCTCTTTAGTTTTCTTTTTTTTTTTTTTCTTTGTCGGTGTCTAATTTGGATTGCAGTTGTACTGATTGACAACTCCACTACAACTGCATTGAATTGACAACTCCACTACAACTGCATTGAATTGCTGCCCAAATCAGTAATCTACTTTGGTGTCTTAATTAACTAGAGTCAAATTTGAATTGAATTGCTTTTCTTGGAGATCTTTTAGGGTGGCTGTCAATCCAAAGGTAAAGACTTTTATAAAATTGCTGCTGCTTTTTATTTTGTACAGTTGCTTTAGATAAAGATATTTTTCTTCATCTCTTACCTCTCAGTACTTACATTTTCTTATTTCATATTCCCCTCTATTTCTTTTTTCATTTTTAATATATTCTTTTCTCCCTCTTATTTTTTTAATTAGCCTTCTATTTGAATTTAATTATTTTCTTCTCTTTCAGCTAACTCCTGTCTTACACAGCTCACTATCTCACCACCCCCTTCAATAAAGCTCTGTCTTTCAGCTTCACCTGCCTCTTTTAAGTCTCAACTCGCTAATTTATTTTTTGCATTTCTAATTCCACCACCACCACCACCCCCAATAATTCTTTTTTAACTCATAAGTTTCCCTTCCAGCCACAGGGCCTAGGTTTATCCCCTTTTGCTTCTTTTACATCAATGCAGTGCTGTAGGTCCCAAATGAGCAGCACTAGATCTGTACCCTTCCAGTATAGAGAAGAATCAAGCCCACAAAGCAAACCCAGCAAAGAAAACTGGGATGTTTTCCTGGGAAAAACTGGGATCTGTCCTTTTGAACAGACTGGGAAACAACTGTTCAAAGTATGACAAATAATGGGATAATTTTTCAAATTCCTGATCCCAGGAAGGTGGAAGAGCATTGCAATAAGCAGTTAATAAATATTCCTGGTCTTTATCCATTCCCTACTAACATTTCTCTTCCCACTCCCCTTCTTCCTACAAAATTCACATATGCTGTCTCTCTTGGGCACAGATTCTGATCTTGTTTTTACCACTTTTACGCTGGCTACACTGCACTAACTTCTGTTTCATTTCTCTTGAGTTATCCAAGCTGAAGCAAGAGCAGACTCAGGCTCTCTGTTGGGCTGGGATTTTCTTTTTTTTTTTCTTTTACTTTTTAAATTTGATGTTCCAGCTGATCTTAAACAGCTGCCTTTTTTCATTTCAGGAGCAGCTTAAGTCTGCACTCTCCAACAGCACACAGCAGTTATCAGTTAATGAGATGACTTGTACCCTTGTCCACACTTGCATCACTACAGCTGCTTAAATGAGCTGATGTGCTGCAACTGAGGATTAAACCGTCTCTTTCAATCCTGCATGCACTGCAGCACAAGCTACTCACTCCAGCAACCACAGAAGCAATTGCAGTCCTTGGAAAGTCAAGATGAGCAGAAATTCTTGTGCATTAAAGGTAAAGCAACTTCAGCAGCAAAAAAATGAAGAGAGGTACACATCTTCTGCCTGCTGTTCAGATGCTGCTGAATCCCCTACCTGTTTTTTCCAAATGTACATTGTTTTGTGTATTTTCACATCCTTTTTTAAACCACCTACCCATGTTTCATTTTTGAAACGTGCACTGCAAACATATTAGGGTTAAATAGGGCGCTCCAACATTCATGTCTGTAGACTCCACCATTCCAAAGCCATGCACGTATAGTATAGGAAACATGTTCTAGAAAAACAAGAAAATTCCTAGTGTTAGAATATGATCTTTGGGGCTTCATAATTCCAGGATGAGGTAACAACTTGGGTACCCCGAAGCCTGAAGAAGAGCTATTTTTATAATAATGCTACATTTGCTCACTCCACAAGGAAATCACAAATGTTGGGATATGGTTCCAGAGGATTTAATCCAAGTGTTGGTCCCACACTGAAGGATATTCAGCTATAAATGACTACCTGGTCATTTAAACTGGTGAGTTGAAGATAATTACATACATCTTTTGGTTGTTATTTATTACAGAAACACTACAACCTAACTGTTTCAGCCCTAGGGCTAACTAGGTTCAGACGTACCCTCTTTTTTCTACACAGGCCACACAAACGAAGATGCCTTAAGGAAGTATTGGAAACTGGGATCCGTTTATCAGTGCAAAGGTATACTTTGTTCAGAGAACCTAAATTAGTTGTTCCATTTCCACGTTACAGATACAAAATTAGTAACATTTCTTCATATGTGGAGGCAGCATTTGCACTGAGGTGATTATACTTGCCAAAACAAGCAAAAGCCTCAGTTGCTGAATATTTTTTGTTGTTATCCACTATTACTCCCTTCTCTGCAAAAATTCTGTTTAGGCTTTTGTGACTTATTACAGTAGAGAGCTAAGACACCACTCTTGTAAGTAGCTTTATGTAGTACCAGGATTCTGCAAGATCCCAACACAGCTCTAGGCACTGTACAGGCACCTGCCAATAGACAAATCCATATATCCACTCAAGCCTGAAAGATATTTATACCAATGCAAAATGAATGTATTATACTACCACTCTGGTTTGATGGCAACTGAGGTCCATCAGTTAATTAATTGTGTGCAGCACCAAAATAGTACTGAAGGGACACAACCATCCCTGCCCTGGCAACCTCATGAACTACTTTCCCATCCCTTCCATGTTACACTTGTGTGAGCTCTACACATAGGCAGCAAGTCTTCAGGCTTAGAAAAGATTCAAAATAAAACCCATACCAAAACAAAAACCCCATTGTGTACTTTCTGATTAATTTTTGAGTGCACCTGAAGCAATTACAAGAGTAGTAATGATATTCTTCATAAAGCCTGTCCCTTAATGTGCACCATACTTAGAGGAAACTTGGATCCCAACAGACAAGGTCTCTAAAGACTCGAGGGATTTGGGGGGGGGGGGGGGGGGGGTGAAGGGGAAGGGGGTAAGGTCATTAAACATAGCCAAGGCACCTCTGCCTATCCCTCTCAGCACAGACCAATGCAAATATGTGGTCTGAAAATTAACACAGCTAGGAAGGAAACATCCCACAGGGAGAATCAATACCCAGCAAAGGATAATGGGAACCCTGTGCAAGCAGCTGTGATCTGCCCTCTGAACATTAGCACCTGTCGATGACAACAATCAATGCTGGTCAATGGGCAGCTCTCCTTACAGCTCAATTCACACAATGATCGTTAGCTGTAACCCACCCCATGCTGCCAAATGGTGTCCCATTCGTCCTAAATGCAGACAAACAATGAATTCCCCAAATAACTGGCACTGCTCTTTTTAATCTTTCCTCCCTCCCTTCTGCTTTTGCCTTTTTGCAGTATACAAGGAGGATCCATAGAATCCACAGCTAGAAATTAAATTATTCAGCTTAATTTCAGAATGTGTTCTGCCACAGAGTCAAGGCATGACAGGCATTTCAATTCAGCCATAGCAAGGAATTTGGGCTTAACCATTTCTGTTGATAAGATGTTTGCACTGTACTTTATGAATATTATTTAAAAAAACATATTTATTACCCTTTCAGGGACAGTGGAATAGCAAACCTGGAGATGCTCAGAGCAGGTTGGAATTTGAGTTATTCTCCACAGGACAGAGAAATTTTGCAGGCAGTGAACTTTATGCCTGTCTATAGCTGTCTAAGTTGCACCACTGAAGACTGTTCTTGTCACAGCCTTTGCGCATGTCTCCATACAGTCACAGTGTAATACAGTAAAAAGAGAAAAAATGGATATAAGCAAAGAGTCATGGTGCTTTCATGGAGTCCACTGGACAGAATGAGGAATTAGCCTGATGTAGTCAGCAGCAGGTCCTGAGAACATTTCTTTCACTCAGAAGGACCTTCTTGTTTCTGGTGCAAGTAATAGCAAACAATATCAAAGTCTGCAGATTTGTTTTAGAAATTTGAAGCATGTCATTTTGACCCATGACTCCTCCTAACAGTCTCCAAACTCTTTCGTGTTTCAGTATCCTGATATACTGTGAAATACACGTAGGAAGCTGAATTCTAAAGAGATCAAAGCCTCATACCTCTAAATGCCATGTGACTACTCGCATGCTCAAAATTAAGAGTGTGCTTCATTAGACTGGGGTCTGTGAATCTGCTCTAAATACTAAAAGTCAGAAGAATATCTCCAGAAGACTGCAGGAAATCATAGTAGCCACCAAAAATTACTCCGGATCCTGTGGTTCCCAGTCCCATACTCCCAATGTAGTAATATCCAGTTTCCCACTACAGAACCCAGTAGCATTAGCAAACACAGAAATGCAGATTGAGCTTACTGAGATGCCAGCTAGGGCTCTAAAAGGTAGACAGCTGAGCAGCATACTGGAAAATGACCAGCTATATTTAAACTGGCACGATCCAGTTCACTACATTCTGAACTGATGCCAAAAGTTCAGGGATATTGCGAGCACATCTTACATAAGGGACACACGTTTCTGCCATCTACTCCTGGTATTGAGCACAGCCGAGTGGAGAGCAGGGAGCAGAGGGCAGAGGATATCCTAGCGTGTTCTTTCAAACTTGACACAGATTTCCATTTTGTCATGTTCTTAGCATGCATGTTTATTTTCCTTGAATATTCAAGCATTTGGAGCTTTACAGTTGCCAGAGCTTATGAAAAGTACATATTTAGCTCAAAGAGTTCCCAGATGTGAATTTCAAAATGACACTGTGTTGATTAGCTATAGAAGGCAGCCAGTCAAAGAGCAGAAACAACGACATGTGACTTGGCATTCCCCAGCCAGCCAGAAAATAGTCCCCCATTTACTTTTTCATGAATTTTCCAAAATCAGTGAGTAAAGCAAAAGTTA
Organism: Astur gentilis; assembly: GCF_929443795.1. Lineage (NCBI taxonomy): Eukaryota > Metazoa > Chordata > Aves > Accipitriformes > Accipitridae > Astur > Astur gentilis. The sequence goes on from NC_064895.1 coordinate 13,091,576, forward strand.
AAGGCATGAACAAACGTTTCTGTTTCCTTGTCCGCACCTAATGTCTTACCCTATCATCACTGTTGTTTCACCTCCTCCTGTTGAGAAAGGTCTTGAGAAGACCTGTGGGGTCATCAGAAAGCAGTGGCCATGACTTCACAGTTCCTCCATCACTGAAGTTATCCTGCCATGGAGATACCTGGTGCTCTGCCCCACCTCTGAGGGAAAAAAATGAAATTAGAGTGAAATGCGTTTATTTTCTCTTAATGTTATGCATTGTTTGCAGCTGATCATTCATCATCACAGCTCGCCCCTATGAATGATTCATGAGGGGACAGCTGTTCCCAGGGCCTTGGCTCCTGAGCTGCACATACCACAGGAGGCATTCCCAGGCTGGTTGTGTGAGAAGTTGAGCACCTGAGAACTGCTGAGGCCTCTTCTGCTCAAAGAGCTTCATTTTTTCAAATACTACAATGCACCCTAACAGTACAAGGGGGGAAGGAGTGGGTAAGTAGGTTAAGCATAGAAATAAAAGGTGCTTTAAGGTATACAATAAGCCAGGCTTTAAGGAGAGGTATATTAGTCTGATCAGCTGGAAACACAGGGATTCAATGTCTTGTACAGCATTCTTCTAGCTTCCACAAAATGCATGCATAAAACACACAAACTTCATTAAAATGTTGACATGTTTTGCAGATATTGTTTGGTTTGTGTCCTATGTTTCAAGAAAAGGTCTATACCTAAACAGCAGGCACTACACAGGACACAGTAAAGCCAGTTTTCATATTTCTGATTTGCTTCTGAGTCTTGTCTTTGTATAATAAGCTATATGTCTCACACTTAGGTGCACAGCATGTATAGCACTCTCCACTGCGGACAGAACTAAACTTTTCCTAATGAGGCTTCCCAGCATTAAATTAACAGTAATGTAAAAATAATATCCTCCCTCTTTCTTTACTGTTACCTCAACTGAAGGAGAAAGACATAAGAGAGAATTTTAAAATCTACTCAGAAAGCACAGTTGGTAATATTACAGTAATTATTATTACAAATCAGCTATTTTTTTTCAACTACAATGACAATTTTTCCTTAAGAAAATAGGAAACTGGCAGTAGAACTGAAGTGGCAAACAACTTCTGCACTGTGTGTGGATGTAGCACAAATCAGGAACATATCCTATGTCTTTTTCCTCTCTCTTGTGTCCTTGCCCCTTAAAAAAAAAAAAAAAAAAAGATAAATTACTTCCAGGATGATATTCTACTAGCAATTTTAGGAAATCCCTAGACTGCAGCAATTGCGCTGAAGAAAGATTGGTGCTACTCTTTCAAGCTCCATACACAAAATAAAATTGAATTGCCAAAATCTGATGCCATTCCTAATAAACAGCACAGATGTTTAGAATAGAAGAGAAAATGTTACTTAGAGTTTGGGTTCCAAACTCTTTAAAACCACTTTGATTGAAATCACAGAATGACATTTCAAAGAATAGTTCCTAACTGGAAAGCCTCTAAATCTACAGCCCAGGTTTGGAATTATTCACATATTACTCCCTTCTTTAAGGAAGAGTAGTTTACACCAATGCAGCATGGGATTTTTTTTTTTTCTTACCCATACAGCTTTTCTGTTAGATGTTCCTTATGCTATTTGGATAGTTCTTTCTCTCAACCTCATTCTGACCTTCAACTCATCCCACCACAGACTCAGTCTCAAAGTAGTCAAGGTTATTTATACCACAATCATTGTTTATAGAGAAGTGGGCAAGGGAAACTCAGTTGTTTGTAAATGTAGGAGGGCAATTTAAAATAGAATGAATTTCAGCTGCAGTGCTGGAATTCTTTACTGTGTCTCCATAAGAGATGTACAAACCACTTACTCTGCAGAGAACAAGGTTACAAGTCCCACATCATACATACACTGGAATTAACATGGTTTGTGGTAGACCTCTCTGGTGTCAGAGCCAAATTCTGTTCTCAGTCTCTGGAGACAATGGGCTTGTGGTGATACAAGGTTGCAAAATTTTACTTTAAATCAGTAAACAAGCACGCCAGACAAAAAACAACAGGCCTCTGCAGACATACATCCTTGATCAGATATTACTTGCACATGGAAATAATTTTTAATTACAGAATAAAGACTTTTGTTGTCCACAAAAAGACCAATACAATGTCTAGGCAGCCAAACGTTAAGTAGCTCCCTGGAAGCATCAGTGGCCATCTTTGCTGTAACAGAAAAGAACCATGGGAGGATTTCCCAGAGGGAGAGGCAATGAGTCTAACCACCTTTTTTCCCATTAAAAACAGTTAGTGCCATTCAACATTCTCATCACATAGACATGTGGCACCAACACCACTATACCTGCATGCATCCCAGAGAATTAATTATACAGATCTCTGCTTCAGGGAGTTGAACTCAATACTTATGGGTCTCTTCCAACTTGAGATATTCTATGATTCTATACATTTCAGCTTGCTTCAGATAACATTTTCCAATGACAAAAGTCCAAAAGGACAAACCACTAAAGCAGTATTCATTTAATAAACAAGCTGCTAAAAAGTCCTTTCCTTTGATATAAAAATCACAATTAATTGTCTCAGGCTCATATTTCCTTGATGAAGATCACTTTCAATGATATGGTGAGAGAAGACCAAATTTGTACAGAATGGTAGGATCCTTGAAACTGAAACAAGGGCAATTCCTTCAAGTACAGTGTGGTTATAATATAATGCCTCTCCTCTTCGCAGTACCCTTCAGATTCCAGCTGTGTGCAGAACATGATACTATTATCTGTAGGAAGAAAAACAAAGAGAGAAAGAGTGGTTGGTTGTCTGGAACAAATTACTACTGTTAAAGGTGAGGCATAACAGAGCTCAGAAACCATTAACGTTAGATATGTTGTGTATGCCCATGCTGGTCACTCTCTGGGAAACATATTCTTCTGTAGCAGTTGTTTAAGTCCCATATCTTGTATCCTCAGTACTGAAGATCTGATTCAAGCTGAACACTACCAGATTCAAACACGCTAAATTTTAAGTGCTTCGATTCATAATTAAAACCTTGCATTATTTCTTATTATTTAATGTTGCAAGGATTTTAATGATGAAGATAATATTTTGCTCTTGGATACTTTTATCTGCAGATCTGCATGCAGTCTATCAAAAAGAGATAGAACTGAGCATCAAAGAAGTGAAGACCATAGATGAGGTTCTCAGCAGAGGTGAGGTTAGATCCCTCAATTCACTACCTTGTCTCTGGATCACTCTGCTAGTAGAATTCAAAATTACAAAATTTACAGGACTATGGAATCATAGAATCATTTAGGTTGGAAAGGACCTTTAAGATCATTGAGTCCAACCATAAACCTAACACTGCCACATGGTCCTAAGTGCCACATCTGCACATCTTTTAAATACCTCCAGGGATGGTGACTAAACCACTTCCCTGGGCAGCCTCTTCCAATGCTTAATAACCCTTTCAGTGAAGAAATTTTTCCTAATAACCAGTCTAAACCTCTCATGGTGCAACTTGAGGCTGTTTCCTCTCGTCCTATCACTTCCTACTTGGGAGAAGAGACCAACACCCACCTTGCTACAACCTCCTTTCAGGTAGTTGTAGAGAGTGATAAGGTCTCTCCTCAGCCTCCTTTTCTCCAGACTAAGCAACCCCAGTTCCCTCAGCCGCTCCTCATAAGACTTGTTCTCGAGACCCTTCACCATCTTCATTGCCCTTCTTTGGACATGCTCCAGCACCTCAATGTCTTTCTTGTAGTGAGAGGCCCCAAACTGAACACAGTGCTTGAGGTGTGGCCCCCCTCACAGGGGGATGATCACTTCCCTAGTCCTGCTGGCCACACTATTTCTAGTACAGGCCAGGATGCCATTGGCCTTCTTGGCCACCTGGGCACAGTGCTGGTTCATATTCAGCCGGCTGTTGACCAACACTGCCAGGTCTTTTTCTGCTGGGCAGCTTTCCAGCCACTCTTTCCCAAGCCCGTAGAGTTGCATGGGGTTGTTGTGACTCAAGTGCAGGACCCGGCACTGAGCCTGGTTGAACCTCATACAACTGGCCTCAGCCCATTGATCCAGCCTGTCCAGATCTCTCTGTAGAGCCTTCTACCCTCCAGCAGATCAACACTCCAGCCCAACTTGGTGCTGTCTGCAAACTTACTGAGGGGGCACTTGATCTCCTCATCCAGATCACTGATAAAGATATTAAATAGAACTGGCCCCAATACTGAGCCCTGGGGAACACCACTTTTGACCGCCTGCCAGCTGGATTTAACTCCATTCACTACTGCTCTTTGGGCTTGGCCATCCAGCCAGTTTTTTACCCAGCGAAGAGTACTCATGTCCAAGCCATAAGCAGCCAGTTTCTCCAGGAGAATGCTGTGGGAAATGGTGTCAAAGGCTTCACTGAAGTCCAGGTAGACAACACCCACAGCCTTTTCCTCATCCACTAAGTGGGTCACCTTGTCATAGAAGGACATCAGGTTAGTCAAGCAGGACCTGTCTTTCATGAACCCACGCTTACTGGGCCTGATCACCTGGTTGTCCTGTACACACCGTGTGATGGCACTCAAGATGATATGCTTCGTAACCTTCCCCAGCACTGAGGTCAGACTGACAGGCCCATAGCTCCCCAGATCTTCCATCTGGCCTGTAGGGATTGGCGCTCGGAAGATCTCGCGATGTACGGAAAGAGAAGGGTTAAAGGAGGCGGGATGACCGACAGACAGTATATAAGGGCGTGACGCAGTTGAATAAACGCCATTTGCAGCATCCTCATATTGGTGTCAGTGCTCTGTGGCCCAGGGTATGGTGGACCCTGTGCCGAGTCCCACGGGGTGATCAGACGAATGTCTACAAGTGGTGACCCTGACGTGATTGGACATCGGCGGATTACGCGGGGCGTAATCGAAGGCCTGGCCAGGCATGGAAGGAGTCCTGAAGGTGTTGGACTCATGCTCTAGAGAGGTAAAAATCCCTATGGGACAAAAAGAAGCGAAAGCTTGCCTAGAGCGGCTCCTGAAAGAGGAAGCGATAGAGCGCCCGGGGGACATATTGTCTCCTGAGTGCTGGCCGAAATGCACCGCGGCTTTAGCGGAACGGGCTATGGCGACGCAGCATGGTCCGGAGTTAAAGACGTGGGGGCGGATTAGGGCGATTTTCAGGAAAGTGCGGGAGGAGGGCTTAACATGGAAGGAAGCAAAGAGATTGATGCACGCGCAGGCGGAGCGGGGCGTGCAGGCGGATGGGGAGGCGCGGACAGAAGGGCTGACGGAGGTAGCGGAGCAGACGCCTCTGGTGCTCCCAGTGCAGCCATCGGCACCGGCCGAACCACCGGGATACCCTTGGGAGGAGTTTGAACGGGAGCGTGAACGGGCGAGAGAGGAGGAGCGGGAGAAAGATCGACAGTTAATTCAGGAGGCAGAGGAACCCGTGGCTGAGCAAAGGAGACGGGAGAAGGAGAGGCAGAGACTAGAGGAGGCGGAGAGGGCTGTGATGAAGGGATCAGAAAAGGAGCAGGTAGAGGAGGGAGCGGTTCCCCTGTATGATCCGGAGGATTGGGTGCCGGGACGTGTTTTGCGAACCGCGCCACAAGCTCACCCTAAGATGGCGCCGACATCCGCTTTCTCCCCGGATGTCTCTCCGGAGGTCGGGAGAGGCGGAGCACGGCCAAAGGAAGGAGGAAGGAAAGTCAGGACACCCCCTCTTACGCGCGTAGCGGAAGAGGAAGAGAGTGGGCCGGACTCAATCGAGGGGTCGGCTCAACGGTTAGAGGAGGCGTGGCAACTGGTGGGCGGAAACCGCTGTCGTCCGCCGCACGCAGCGATAAAACAAAAGGCTATCTCCGGCTGTAAGGCGCAGTCAGCAGCAGCCAGTGAAAAGGCAACGCCTATGCCTTTAATACCTGCGTCCGACCCAGCTACAGATCCGCTGCAGATGTTGCAGCGAGTAGTAGAGGAGATACAGGAGCAGGTGAAGCAACAGCGGCAGCTGCTACAAGCAGCTGGGGAACAGAAAGGAGTTCCCGATTCACCGAAGGTCACGTTGCCAGACTGGAAAATTGTAGCAAAGGAATGTGTTATGGACGGCATACGCTTTGAAGGACCCCCTTTAGTTTGCCCAGTCCGAGCTGGTCCAGGTGGTGTAGGGGTGGAGTGGTCTCCGTTAGATAGCAAGCTTTTGCAACAAGTGAAGAAGACCGTGGATGATTACGGCTTAGGACATCCCATGACAGGCTCTCTTTTAGATGTGTTTTTTTCAGGTTCACTGACTCCCTCGGATTCGCGACAGTTTTGCAGTATGATTTTGACTCACACCTTTTTCTTGATTTAGAAAGAAGCTTGGACAAACAGATTACAAGCAGCACTAGTTGAGACCCAACAAGAAAGACCCAGAAACAGGAAAGTGGGAAGGTGGGAGGCGCTTGGTGACACAGGGAAGAGGGTATACTGCAGTACAATCATCAGAGCACCCAGACTCACGTGTGCGCTGGGTGCCGGCACGGTGGTTGAAACCAGGCCTCAGTCAATAACGATTTGTTGTGAGTTATTTTGCAGGATGCCGTTCAGAAGATCATCTGAGTACCTGCACTGTGGTCGTTGTGACCCTTGGGTGCTTGTCAAGTATGACCGCTGTGGACAACAACTCTGGAGACGCACCAACCGAGCATCAAAATGGTGTGACCGATGTTTTGAACACCGCAGATCCACTTTACAGCAACCGCTGTGTGTACCCCATAAGCAGGGGACTATGATATGCTTTTAGACAAAGCCAATCAATACAGGAGGCAGGTGACAGTGGCTTGACAATCTCCTCTCGTCGACCTGGCAATGGCTCCTGTCTTTGATTGACTGAAAAACGTTGACCCTATTTGGAATCCTTTTGGTGGTGGTTATTATGGTTTGTTGTGGGATACCAGCACTGACTGTTTGCGTGCGGAAACTCTTTATACAGAGTGCGGGTACCCACCAGTACACGAATTACCATGAGGTGGTGGGATCACTTATAGCTGTAACGCCAGTTTGTACCGTCGGTCATCCGCCATAGTGAGGGGGGACTTGTAGGGATTGGCGCTCGGAAGATCTCGCGATGTACGGAAAGAGAAGGGTTAAAGGAGGCGGGATGACCGACAGACAGTATATAAGGGCGTGACGCAGTTGAATAAACGCCATTTGCAGCATCCTCATATTGGTGTCAGTGCTCTGTGGCCCAGGGTATGGTGGACCCTGTGCCGAGTCCCACGGGGTGATCAGACGAATGTCTACATTGGCCCTTCTTGTAGATGGGCATCACATTTGGTAACTTCCAGTCATCTGGGACCTCCCTGGTTAGCCAGGACTGCTGATAAATGGTCGAAAGTGCCTTGGTGAGCACTTCCACCAGCTCCCTCAGTACCTTTGGGTGGATCCCATCTGGCCCCATGGACTTGTGTGTGTCTAAGTGGTGTAGCAGGTTGCTAACCATTTCCCCTTGGATTATGGGGGCTTCATTCTGCTCCCTGTCCCTGTCTTCTATCTCAGGGGGCTGGGTACCCCGAGAACCACTGGTCTTACTATTAAAGACTGAGGCAAAGAAGGCATTAAGTACCTCAGCCTTTTCCTCATCCTTTGTCACTATGTTTCCCCCCACATCCAATAAAGGATGGAGATTGTCCTTAGCCCTCCTTTTGTTGGTAATGTATTTATAGAAACATTTTTTATTGTCTTTTGTGACAGTAGCCAGATTAATTTCTAGTTGGGCTTTGGCCCTTCTAATTTTGTCCCTGCATAGTCTCACAACGTTCTTGTAGTTCTCCTGAGTTGCCTGCCCCTTCTTCCAAAGGTCATAAACTCCCTTTTTTTCTTGAGTTCCAGCCAAAGCTCTCTGTTTCAGCCAGGCCAGTCTTATTCCCCACTGGCTCATCTTTCAGCACATGGGGATGGCCTGCTCCTGCACCTCTGAGATTTCTTTCTTGAAGAAGGTCCGGCCTTTCTGGTTTCCTTTGCCATTCAGGACTGCCTCCCAAGGGACTCTGTAAACCAGTCCCCTAAACAGGCCAAAGTCTGCCCTCCAGAAGTCCAAGGTAGCAGTTCTGCTGACTCCCTTCCTTACTTCTCCAAGAATTGAAAACTATCATTTCATACCACTGCGCCCAAGACAACCTCCAACCATCACATCACCCACAAGTCCTTCTCTGTTTGCAAACAACAGGTCCAGCGGGGTGCTTCCCCAGTTGGCTCCCTCACCAATGGTGTGAGGAAATTCAAGCAACCAGCCTAGCTGTAGACCTCTATGCCCAGGATTGACCTGTTTTCCAGTGTTCTTGGGTGATCTAAGAGAGATCCTACAGGTATCGCCTCAGTTGAAAACTGATGAAAAAGAAGAAAGAAAAAAAATCCTGTGCATGTAATGGGCATGAATGGAAATTCCTTGAACCAATTAGCACAGCAGTGTGTTCATACTGACATATGAAATATCTGTGGACTTAAAGCAGTTTTCTGTGATGCTTAATAAACTTTATATCTATGACAAACTAAAGAATTGAAAGGTCTGTTTTTCTTACAGTAGAATTCCCTACAATTTTTTCTTCATAATGCTTACTTTTCTGTTCCCACAGTGAAGGGTACTTTCTCACCGTTATTGAACACAGTAAATATTTGAGACAGAACTGAAGTAATTCTTTCAGACAGATGCATATCTCCAAAGAAAATCCAGCTGCATGAAGGCAGGTTAGAAAGGGAATGATTTTGTAGGTGCTGTTGTTCACTTCCTAAAATATCAGTTATCTTTGTGAAGAACTTGTCCTAGAATAATTCCAGACTCTTTTTCCATATTACTGGTAGGCTTCTGTGCATATGTTTATATACAGACTGTCCTCTGGATGTTCAGTCATTTGCAGAGATGTGTGTGTACTGTGGTTCTTTTAAAGACCACTAATTCCTGCAGGAGGACTAACCCACTGCCCACTAACCTACTGCCAAGCATCACTATGGGAGACAAAACCTCACTACTGCAAACAGATGCTGAAACTACTTCAGATCCACTCCGCCATTGTGAATGTGCTTTTTATATAGTAAGTGGCAAAGAAAATAGCAAAGCGGAGGTTGGACTGAATGACTTCCTAAGGTCACCTCAAACCTGAATTTTCCTATGTTCCCATGAGAGGTGGCAATGCAGTACATGAGACAGAAACTGCTCCTACTGCATAAACCTGAGGATTTACTGTCTATTATTACCAAGCTGTTGTTACAGTTCTGCCATCTGATGTGAGGTACTGCATGATCTAACACCCTGATCATGTGAATTGCCTTCCTCTAATATGCTTTTTCACATAAAACACTAATATATTTTTATTTATCATTTATATACTTATAAATTATAAATCATTCCTTGTATAAGCCTGCACAACAAAATCTAGCGAAGACAGTGTTAGCTAAAATAAAACCCAAGCAACTCTCTGACAATTTAGCAATGTCTGTGCACTGTGATATATCCTTTAAGCAGAAGCCCACACATGAAGATAGAGCTTGAAGTGCCCTTCCTGGGGCTTTACGGCAACCAGGTCTGTACTGCCAGGAACAGCACAGCTCTCAGCCATGTTCAACAGTCGTGCAACACTGATTTGGAGCAATACCAGAATGGGACCCCCCTCTATCACAAAAATAGGGCTGACAAAGTTGTGGAAGGAGCCAATGCTTAACAATGGATACAGCACGTGGTGAAAGGGAATACTGCTTGAAGTGTAATGTAAGATAAGATTACACTCATACAGCATTGTTTTTTGCAGGGAGATGTTACCCCTCCGACACAGGCACACTCACACATTGTAATGAATCACAGTTTAACCGTTATATTATTCCTGCAGATTCAAAGGGCTGTTGCAGAGTAGAAAGCTGTGGGGGTGGTTGTCCTACTGCTATCAGCTCCAAAGAGTTGCCTCATTTCACTTGTGAGAAGGAATTCCAACATTACACTAACAGAAGTGCTCAAGAAGCCCCTTTTCCCACTCATGTTGAGCTTGCCATCATGAACGTAGTCCTCAGTTATTAACTACTTCGGATTATTTCAATAAACAGTTCACTACCTGGTGTCAGTGGCCAGGCACTCAAAATCCACAGAGTGATTCAAAGCATGTACACTTCAATGAAAGACGTGCCCTGACTCTCATCCTGACTCACATGGGCTGAGGGGTCAGGCTCTTAGAGTCTGCAAATTTTTAAATGATTACAATGAAAGGAAAGACTGCCTTTTTAATGCCCAAGCGCAACAGCTGCAATGTCATTGGGGTTGTGTTCTGAGATGCTCCTAGACTGCAGCCCAAATAAGTGTCTTAATGGTACTTTGAAAATATGTAAAGCACTTCTTTTATATGCAATGACAATTCTGTCTGGGTGCATCATCTGTTTGTCCAGCCAGAACAGAATTAGAATTAATGAACCAGATTCTACTCTGATTTGCACAACGTGCAGCTACACTAAATGCAATGAAGTTACACCATGTGTAACTAAAAGGAGACTTGGACTAAGTTACTTTATTTATGACAGTGAGATTACAAATAGATAGCACCTTTCAACTCCAGTGGATCTCCAGGTTCTCTGAAAAATGATACACTACACAAGACTCTGCTTTATTTACGTGTATCTACTGTTTAACAATTCTTAACCAACAGCTTCAGAAAACTCATACAACAATAAAAGTTGTTATCAAAGCTACAAAGGAGTTTGGGGAAGCAGACTACAATTACTTGCAAAGAAATTTGGACAGCATGCAGGCACTTCACCTCTACTCCTGTAAGAAATGCCTTTGGATTCTTTAATGATCATACTTGATGATGGCCTTGTCTTGTTACCATATAGACAAGACAGCTTATCTGTCATATTGTCCCAAAAGTGACAGTTTGAGTCACTCAGAGGTGACACCAAATGATGGTCCAAAGCTGTATTACTGATTCAAAGAACTATCACCTCTTAGTTGCAGTAGTTGTTATGCATGGTAATTATGTTACTAACGGTGTTATAAATGGTAATTGCTATATATGGTAATTTATATGGTATAAAAAATATATCTGGTGCTAAACAAGTAACCAAATATAGACTAGGTTCTTGTCTTAAAAAAAAGGGGTAAACTAAATGAGTTCATTGAGGTGCACAGCATTTTCTAAAGAAGGGAACAGCTGAGGTCCTGCAGCCTACTACTATTGACATCTCAAAGGAAGCAAGCAGTGACCTAAGTGCAACGTGAATGAAAATAGTGATGGTTGACAAAACAGTAATAGCTGACTATATCGGTGGGAGGTGAATTAGAAACAGACAACTGAATCAATATTAGTTCCAGCAATTCTCTCATATTCCTACTGCCCTTATATTAGACCAGTGTAAGGGCAGCAGCATCTCAGACAATATCTGATGTATCCTGAGATTATAATTGCTGTCCCTGGTAGACATTTGGCTTTTGTGGGTTCTTCTAGAGTGGGTGAGGTGTTATGCAGGAAGATAAAAGCCTATCCAAAGCTTTTCCAGTCTGAAAGACAATCCACCACTAATTTATAAACTCATGAGGGAAAAAAAAGTAACTGCATTATTCCAAAACTCTTAGCTTTTTGTAGGCAATGTCTTGCTATATAAAGCAAGACAATCTAATGAATGATACCTGCTTGTCAGCACTCTGCACGCTGAGAGACAGTCATTTCCACATACTAATAAGGTCATTAAAATCTGGAGGCCAGAAAAAATTTTAGGTCTTCCCCATTCTGGCCTTTCACTTGGTTTTACCCAGAAAAGGCAATTGTCCATTTTCTTCTTTCTTTCAGTAACAGTTCCTGTAATTAAAATAAGATTTGAGGAACAAGTTGCACGATAGAGGGGAAGGAGGTTAATGTAAAAAAGTCCTGAGAAACTTTAAGAGGCCTCAGCTGTTCATTAGACAACATATACACAGCCACCAGTATGCAGGTGAATAAGGGAGTTATACCTCAGGGACAAACAACAAATCAAGTGTGACACTCCAGCTTATCAGATGGAGAAGAGGCCCCTGGGAACTGGCAGCATAGTCCTTGATAGTAAAGTAACTTCAGTGAAAACATATGGAAGCCAGCATATGGTTATGCCATCTGACTCATTATACTTTAAAGGACAGAGGTCTGGTAATAGCATGGGGTTATAATGCTACAGCAGCCCACAGCATGTGTGCTTCTCTCCCAGTAAAATCTTCTGCCTCCTTCACACACCTATCAGGCTGTGTCTGTCTGATTGACCACAGCAAATGACTTTGGTAGGGCAACATACAACCCTGAGGAGGAAGGGCTATAACATATTAATATAAGAATGTAGTTGATTACAATATAAGCCACTGAAAGTGAGCTGACTATAGCACAAGACTGGAAGAATGCGGCTGTCTGCAGGGTCCCGACGGGAGAATGCATCTATCTATACCTACAAGCGTGTGGCTGACTACAGGCAGCTGTCATGCAATTGGAGTGGTCTGGTGGGGTTGTCACCTATCAAACCATCGCACCCACAGTTATTGTGGGTTTAAATGCACCTCCCATCTGCCTCCCAGCAGCTAACTAGTGTTCATCTCCAGCAAAGGAGGAGGAAGGGGTCTCACTGGGTTTGTTTAGAAGTTTCTGAATCTCCACTTTGACAGAAAGTTTTGTCCTTCAACTGGCAAATGCCATTCAGCTCTTGTACTCAAGGGAATGATTCCATTATTAAGAATTTGATTTATTTTTAATAACCCTTCTGCTGTATATATAGGAACACCCTGGATATTATAATCTAAAAAAATCCCTAAGGGTAATTTGTTTTGGAACAAATATACTGTCTGGGATTTTTTGAATAGTGGACAGTAATCAAATGAGGTGCATTTTCTATATCTGATATGTTGTAAGAACACATTGAAATGTATGGGCTTTTTTTATTTTCTTCATCCGATATACACAAGCAACATTTAAATAATAAAGCATTAAAAAAAATAGATCTAAATAAATTCTTAATAAACGACAACCAATCCTGCAATCAGACCCGTCAGGCCAATCCCGCCTGAAAGCCAATGAGTCCACCTGCTCTGAGCTGATTGCTATATTTATATATATATCAGACTGGGATTTGCCAATTACTCTCTGCCCTTAGTTAACGGAGCTCAGCCCTGCACAGTCTCAGAGAGGATGCTTAGGATAACTCTGCATGGGGCTGCGGCCATCCTCTCCAGCTGGTGCAGCATGCCTTCCAGTGCCCAGCTCCCCTTCGGAGTGATGGGCCCTTCCAGGCACCTGTCTTCTCCTTGTTAGTCGAGCAGCCTACTGCCTTTCAACTCTCACCTTCCCTTTCCAGCTCTCCTGCCCCAGAGGCTTCATCTGCAAGTGTTAGCTGGCCTCACCTCTCTTTCTTCAGTACCCGTGCATGGGAGTCCATTTAAACATCCCAGGTTGGAGCTGTTAATATCACTCTACATTTACATGGATCAAGAAGGCTGAGCTTTTTCCTCTTTGGTTGTATGAGCTATTAGTATGTGAATGTTTTGTCCCTTTCTTCCCCTAAAAAAGAAAGCTTAAAATGTTATTTGCTTTGGATTCTGAGACGTACAAACTCTACCACATGGCAGACACATGTGAATCCATATGCTATCATGTCTGTAAAGCCGAGAGAGATTAAAGCCTGAAGCTTCCATTAAATGCTCTCCTTTTTTTCTTGCATACAACATTTTTAGATCAAGCTCTAAATGCTCACCGATTCATGAATATTTTTGAGCCAGCTCTGTTCACTGTGATAAATCATGCTGCTTGTGTGTTGGTTTAGTGACAGATAGTTACCTGAAAACTTCTAATGTAAAATGGTTTATGGCCATCTGAGGGGAAAAAAATCTGTGATCTTTGCCTGACTGCTGGAACAGTACGACAAGAGGAAACATACTGTATTCAAGCCCCACAGCATGCCAACTTTCTTTCTTTCTTCTAGAAATGGACAGAACTGAAAGGAAAATGACTACTTGCATATTGTGAAAGTACTTCCAAGTTTGTACAAGCTCCAGTGATAGATGCAAACACAGACAAAACCCTTCATAAGAAACGAAAAGTTTTGCAAAGAAAGCTGAAAAATATCCTATGAAAGAAACAGAACTATCATGGTTGAAAGCTGAAAAAATATCCTATGAAAGAAACAGAACTATCATGGTTAGTCCTTCCAACAAAAAGAAACAGACGGTCTCTAGGCTTATGTTCCAAAGTCAGATTTATTGTAGTTGCTAAACCAAATACAGATATTCAAGAATGTTATTCACACTGTCAGAAGCACATATAATATTTAGAGCAATGCAAAGAAACCTTTTCTTCTTTTAGAGATCTCAAATACAAGGACTGCCTTGTCTCCTTGAAAGTTAGCTACTTTGAATCACCTCACATTACCATGGTGTATGAGCATATAAACTGGCAGTTGGCTGGCAAATTACCCTGCATGAACTGCTCTGTGATAGCAGCTTGTATGTACACTTCCATGGAATAATGGAGGACAGTCTGATTTAGCTAATCCCTAATGGTCATCAAATTCAACCCTTGAATTAGAGATCCCTCTGGGATGGGGAAAAAGTTGTCTTCCATTCAGGTGAAGAATGGTAAGGAAACTACCCATACACAGTTAGCAGAGAGCAGCTTTCCCTCCCCATGATGATGACTGAGCAGCAGCAACATTTACTGGAGTCATCATCAGATGTCTCAGATCAGGCACCACACCAGCCCTGTGTTAATGAAAACAGGGAGATAGGGCTTCTAATTCTTCCCCTGCCAATCTTTTAATCTTAAATCAGTCCTAAAAACTGAGGAATTCTTTGTAGAATAGGGGTTCTCTCAGTTCTAGAGAAATATGATATTTCCTTCCTTTGGAATAGAACATAAGAAGTAATGGAAAAAAAAATTTCCTCCCACTGCTGGTTGGAAGTGCATTAACATAATACAGGATTCTGTAGTTAGGCTAATAAACTGTGTTTCTTTTCTTGATTAGAAGTAAATCACATCCTAGTTATACTATCATCATTAATACGACATCACCACTCTGAATATTTCAGCTCTGGGGCTTGAGTAAGACCTGATAAAGATTTCTTGCAGGGTAGAAACAAATTCCACTGTCTATTTTAATGATCAAAATCAGCAAATCTAGACTCTCTTTTTTCCAAAGGAATCCAAGGGAATAAACCACCAAGATCCTACTGATTTTCAGTAAGATCTGGGAACTAACTCCCTATACGTGCCTTTGACAATAGTAGCCTGAAGAGCTCAGCCAAGAGTGAAATTCTGCTCAGTAAATTCAGAGAACACCAGTAACGTCAGTTGCACTGAGTGGGAAGGACAAAGGGTAATTACAGTCCCAGCTGCCAAATTCACCTCAGTTGCAAGTAATCATGATGTGCACTGGAATTATGAGGTGGGGGAGACATAGACACTCTGAAAATCAGACCACTTTTATTACATGGTAAAGCATAGACATAAGCACTTCATCTGTGTTTGAAAATCTTCACCTCGATGACTAGGGAAGTTTAGAGAGTAAATCTGTGCAGGGATGTAAATGACACAAAGACCATCCTGTTCCCCAACAAGCAGACCACGCCTCCTCTTTTATTAAAAATATCATAGAGTACCTCGGTCTCTACCCAGATTAGTACTTTTGCATCTTTTATAATTAGATGATGCTAACAATGAACTCTCCATAACTACCATAATTGTACTGATACAGACTGTTTACGTAGTTACATGTATTTGTAGTAAAAGTACTGTTGTTTATTAAACTATTATTATACTACCATACCATTGTTCTTTATTAAACCATCCAAATGCTATCTTTTTATATGTATCTGATAAACTAGTGTATTAAAACAGCCCCTCCATTAGAAAGTGATTATTTCCAGTGTAAGAGCAGAGTAGCGCAGTAATCCACCATCACCTGAAGCTCCCAGGGAACCTCTGCAAGGGTAAAAGAAGGCACAGGTGCCTGCAGCTGCAGCACTTCATTCCTGACTCCCAGCCCTGTGTAGATCCCAGTCCTTTCCATGGAGGCACCCTCCAGATGTACTGCTGCTCAGCACTCCAAGCAAGTTCTCAGCAGCCACTGCACACACTTGCTGTTCTAATTTGGAGGAAACTCCATCCTAGAGTGTTCAGTACACGAAATAAGGAGACAAGATACCTAAGGCAAAAAATAGAGCCCTGTTAAGTCACCTACCATTCTTAGCATCAGAAGACTGTTGGGGCCATTTTCGTGTTACAGTGCTAAACACGACAATCAAAACAGAAATGACAGGTGAAATCAAAGAGATTTCCTAGGGGAAAAAAAAATCAGATTTAATGTTTTGCAAAGCTTTTGCCTTAGTGGCCCATTGACAATACTCAACATTTCTCTCTGACTATTCTGCACATTTATCAAAAAATTTTCAATAGAAAACACTCCATTGCTTGCAGGGGCCTGGGGCCAGTTATGAAGCAGGCATGTTGGCTTTACAGAGCAACTGCTGACTTACAGACAATCACTCAGAAAACTTCAGTCCAGAGCATCTTATTGTTCTCATAATTGTGGTATCTGACCAACTTTAAGAGTAGATTATTTGGAAGAAGTAGGTAAAGATTAATAAACACACCTGGACTTCTTCTGCAGCAAACACTGTGGCGATCAGTGATCTGGATCTAATCTCTTTCCTTCAGTGAAGCATAAATTCAGCAGTGATTTGGATCTCCATCCAGATTTGAAAGTTAGATATTTAATAGGCCAAACTAAGTCCATGTTCTGCAGACATTTGGAATTCAAGCAAGAATATGACTGGGAACAATGCTATCTCTTTAAATTAGCAGCCTCTTTCCAATTTTCTCAGCTTGCCAGCTTCAGCCTGCCTCAAAACCAGTCACCATAAAGAACAACACACTTACCTGTTACTGATAATCTTTGCTGTGTATTCTTGCTGTTCTCTCTTACTAGTCCAGAGTTAACACATTGATTTAAAAACAAAAAAAAGGAAAAAAAAAAAAAAGAAAAAAAGCCAACCTAAATTGCTTTTCCCTGAATCATCTAATTAAATTACCTCCCTACAGTAGCTGAGCTAATTGCTCTTACCGTACAATTCTATATACCCATTTCACCTTTGTTGGCTATTTTCTAACCACGTTTCCTATCAGTTTCCCAGAAGAAACACTCCGCCACTTAGAGTAATGTTATCTTTCCCTGATGGAGAGGCAAAGTACCTTGGAGCTCCTCCAGAGTGAGTTTTAAGGACCTGAAATGTAACATTCAATAGCACTATTCCTTATTCTCGTGTTTCCATACAGGCAATGGACCCCAATGGAAACAATCCTACTCTTGTCCCCCCTCCAGCAGTCAAGTGAATAGTTCTGAAGAATAGCTAGAAAACTCCAATTTCAGACTGGCTGGGAGAAATGTTCTTATTATGGCCAGCCCTCAGGCTTCTCCAGCCACAGGCATTTATCTAATATCCCAACTCAGCCACAACTCATAGATTTGAAGCAGGAACTAATTCAGGTAAATTCAGGAAGAAGAGTCAGTAAAGGAAGGAAAATATACCAAAGGTCAAATTGGATTATCATGATGGCCCATTGTAGGCTTAAAATACGTAAATATAGACCTGTTCTCCTGCAGTAGTCTTTATACAGTGCTGTCACACATTTCTTAGTCACAGAGACTACTAGCATCTCTCAAGTGCCCCCAAATTACTATTACCACATGGAAAAAAGCCAAGAAAAAGGGCTTCTTCATTAGCCAATCTCCAAAATTTTCCCCAACTACCTGCAATATCAAGTGTGCTGTGATAGGAAACATCCTTCAGACAGGTTTCCACACTTCCACATGCAGTCATAGTGAAATCAATACATGTGACATAGGGATACGTGTGGACCTCACAGATTATCAGCCTTATTGCTCCCATTTCAGGTACCTATTTGAGGCTGGAATTGAAAGCAATCAGCACATCAGTATGAAGTTGTCTATACTTTTACTGCACATTTTCCTTGCTTTCTGTATACAGCAAAATATACATATAGTTTATGTGTAAATTTTTCAGATTATTATTTTCAGACTAAATGTTGTTGTGTAGATTATGTGCAAAAAGGAGGATACAATCCATTTTCTTTCTATATTCTGACTCAATATTGTTGAATCAGATGCTGACTGCTTTTTTCTGGCAACTAAATGCCTTTTTTCTTTCCAGATTTATATAGCACCATATTGATTTTAGGATCATAGTGATCAAGGACCACTTTTATTACCAGAATTTAAAGACCAGGCTCAGCAACTGGATGTCATAAGCAATCTTGAGCACACAGATTAAGTTTAGCTAAGAACAGATTAATAGATATATAAATCTAAGGTTAAGAAGATGGAAATTACATTCAATCATTTTAGGGGAAAAAAAAAAGGAAATATTTCTCGTGCTTATTTGGAAACAAACATCTAGTAAAATCTACTAAAATCTTCAATGAAATGAAAGGATATATTTTTCAGTTTGTAACTCCCCCTATTATGAATACCCCAGGAAACTACCAAAAAGAACATCAATATAAAATTCCCATTCTTCAGCTGGTTTAAATTTTGATTGCCATCTTGCAGGCCAAGAAAAGCAGACAGAGTATTTCCACAAAATTGCTGCAATTGTGTAAGCCTTCAGTAGCCTGCATGAGTGAAATTAGTCAATTTAACTCAGATATATCTGGCTAATAATTATTCAGAGTAGTGTTCTTTCAACCAATGGAGTGTGCAGGTGTGCGACATCCTGTTCTGACGTGACCAGCCGAGTACAAACTCCGAGTACAAAATTAATCCCTGGTTGTAGCAACTGTAAATCCAACTACCCAAAAATGGCAGTCACACTTCTGAAACTCAAGCAGACAATGCCAATGGAGTGCTTCATAAAATGTTTCCCCCCAGCATCAGGACAAAGTCTTTCATGAGGTAGAAAGAACAGGTGTGCATGTGAGCTAAGTTGTCTCTATTGTTTTATAACAAGCCCTCTCATTTTTTTGTACTTCAGCCCTGTGTCCATTAAATGCAATTTAGCGGGATCATCAGAGCTTGAAAGGGCAGATCAAACAGCACTGAGAATCCCAGCTGTGCAGGCCCCAATTCAGAGTGAACATTAACCTCGGCATTCAGCAATAATTTATTCTACTCGAGACAGGAAGATGCTCCATTTCTGTCTTGCATGTCGGTCCCATTGTTTTTTTCCTCCTGAAACAAAGTCATGCTGTATATGTGATAGACCACAGCAATTTATATGTGTGTGTGTGTGTGTGTGTGTGTATACACATATATTTGTGGCACAGAGATTTATATATCTGCCTCATAATTAATTTTAGATGTGCTCAGGGCTGAACTAATATCTCAGAAGCCCTTCCAGAGGAGCAGACTATTTCTATTATTATTACTTTACAGTGTCTGAGCTAAAAGAAAAGAAGCCTCAGTAAATACAATGACTCTACAAGCTTGTATTCAGCCATCAGGTTTCAGTCTTTGTGGTACTGTGGCTGAAACCTGATGGCTGAGGCTGAAGATTGTGCTGAAGGCACTTATTTTAGGCAGAAGCTGGTGATCAGTGATCGTACTTTAAAGATAAACAGAGAAACAGTGTTGGGTTGGGTTTTTTTCTTTCTTTTTTTAGTCCACTGTTAGCTAAAAGCTCTCAAGCAGTGCTTTTCCTAGTGCCTGAAGATGAGAGATGTGCACAGAATGATTTGCCTTCCAGTCAGATAGGCTGCACCTCAGCTTATATAACTGTATGCATGATATATCTCTCCATTTCACAGTATATTTCTTCCTGACATTTTTTTAGCTATATGAGATGTATAGTGGTACAAACCTCGAAAGCTGGTCAAGAACCAAAACCTGCAACTGTCTTTAAGGTAAAAGAAGGCAATGGTAAGGGATTAGTGTCCACAACGCTTATTACACAAACTGTTAAATTACATACTAGAGAGGTAATTGCTATTTTAACTACTAGTGACATGGCTAGTATTTAAACAGTAGCATTTCTATTGCTACATCCAGCATTGGAGATGTCCAGGGCAAGGTCAACTCCAAAAGACGAGTCATAGGAGTACTGCAATTAATGGCCAAAGTACAGAAATAACCTGTCGGGTATTTTCCTCTCTCTTTCTCTCTTCCTGTTCTTTGCTTCTGTACCAGATTGTGCTACATAAAACATTTTGCTTGTTTTGATTTTTCCTAAGCACTGAAGTTTATTTTGGATCAGTGAGGTGAGAAACCTTTGAAAGGCTCATGAGACTCCCTAAGCCCAAGAGTCCAGCATTTGCACCTGTCAGGATCATGGTTTCCTTCAACAGATTGCTAACTTGGAAATTTAGCAGACACATTTCTGCATTTATTTCCTTCTCTGCCTTAACAAGAAAAAAAAGCAGTATTGTGTAGGTAACATGTAATCAAAGGTTTCACTTGTCAGATTAAGTGGATTGTGATTTTTTCAGAAGTGAAAAAAAGCTGCAGCAAATTCGGTCTGCATTGCACAATCCCCCTGCATTGCACAGGTACACAGACAGTAGTTAGCTTGTCTTGGACAATGTTAGAAGGATTAAAAGACTATATAAAAAAAAAAGAAAAAATAAATAGGGTTACTCTGATTAAGGAAAGCAATGGCTGCCTGTGTGTTTGTTTAAATCTTCACAGTCACATTAAGGGCTTAATTACTTTAGTTAAGGATTCAGGTTCTACTGAGGAAGAGAACTATAAAGAGACAAAACTAATTAGTGCAAAATACTCAGAGTCGGGGAGCACAAAAAAATTCTTGCAATATCCATTTTCCTTAGACACATTTAAGTTAGTGAAAGGTACATCCAATAATATCAGACAGATTTCTTCTGTTGAAGTATTGCAACATTGCTACTTTTCTCCATCCTTCCTTCCCTTTAGAAATAGATCCAGTATTTAAATTCCTTCTATGTATAACTATTCACAAAACAGAAAGTGAACAGATCCTGGGATCTGGACATCAGCAGACAGCACAGATCACCGCTACAGAAAGATACAAACAGACTTCAGCCTGGAGGTCAACAGATTCAGAAGATTCTAAACTCATTAGCAGTCTAAGTCCCACAGATAAGCCCCACGTTGAAATGCAAGCAAATAAGAATTCAAGCTTCACCAAAAAGGGACAATTAGGCTCCTTCACTTCCAGAAATCAGGTATAGTTTAATAAATTGCTTAAACTTCACCATTTTTCAGAAATGTTTGCCTGCAGTCACAAACCCTATCAGAAAGCAATATTGGGTGCTTATATGAGCCTTCAAATACCTACATGCTTTTTGGAATACAGACCTATGGCCTCAATGTATCTAAACCTGACCTGCTGGCTGGCTATATCTGAGTCCCACTGAACCTGGTGCTGCTTTGTGAAATGGCCGTTTGCTTTCCATTGTATCAGAAATGCCTAAAAGTTGCTCCAGTTCTGCGTAGCTGTAACACACTGTGAACCAAAATCACAACCAACAGTCAATGCAAATGAGCATGATTGAGACACTACGTTGCCTTCTCCATTGCCTTCTCCCTTCTGTCATGCACCCTTTTGATGTTATCCCTACAACACCAAGGAAGAGAAATGTAGGTGCCCCACACCAGCTCATCATCTCAGAACTACATTTCTGCTGAGCCAGATCCTCCAGCTTTCACATTAGTTTATGCTGACAGTGCAGACAAAAGCAGCTGCACAGTAATGGAGACTCCTGCCCTACGTTTCTATCTAGCCCAAAGGAATCACAAGAGGATGACCACATCAATCATAAACAATCCAAATGTATTTTGATGCAGACTATGAAGTTGGATGAATGTTGCATTAAAGAGGGTTGTGCCTATTTGTTAAAATAGAAACCATGAATGAAATTACTTCATGTTCTGTGAATATTCAGTAGTTAGGTTGCACTGTTAAAATGTTCAAAGGGTGCACACGTGCATTAAAACATTTACAAGCACATTTGTGCTAATGTTGATGGAGGTAACATTCTCACTGCCATCTTGACATCTCTTCAACAAAGTTTCATTTACCCATATCAGGGGACAGAGACAATGATACATGCCCTACTTAATCACTCTAATACAACACATAACACCTGTGGTAAAACAATCACAAAAGATAAAGAGATTGCATAGATTGTTAAACAAAGGGAAGTAATAAGGGAATTACCAAATATCCAATAAAATACATAGGAAAATCGTAGATGAAACATGAAGAAATATTCCCTGGAGCTAGTTGATACTTCCTCAACTCATCACAGTGCTATGGAGGACACAAGGGCCTTGGCAAATTCTTTTCACTATTTGTATTTACACTGGATACCAAAAGCAGTAACACACAGTGAGGAACAGTCTCAGTCTCAAGAAGTCTTTTGTCCAAAATGGGCAAATGAGGTGAATAACAGGATTGAGCCAATGTAGATGCAGCCTGTAGATGCTCACGCTAAATCACATCTCAGACACATGTCCCCAACACTGTGGAGAGGTGTTGTAGAGGATGGCTCTCCCCAGCTCCACATGGCTTTGTAAGTGCTCCCAGGCTGGGATGTGGGCCAAGAAGCAGAAAAGAGCCCACAGCCGGCACAGTGTGCCATGGGTAATTGGCAATCAGGGACAGAGAGAGGATAGAAAGCTCCTCTAACCTCTCTTCTCCTCCTAAATCCATGCCTAGGTAAGTCACAGAGAAGTGACCTATTTCTCCTCATAGTCCAACTACAAAGCTAGGAAACTCCAGGCTTCCCAGCTATCAACACAATGTGCTTTCCATTAAAGCATATTTCTTTCAAGTGCTCGTTTAAGTTAACGCCACACTTACAACCTAGCTCACAGCTTGTCATTTATTAACAGGTCAGCCAGTTCTAGTAACATCTTCCCATCTCATGCATCTTTCCATCCAGAAAAAAAATCTTTTTTCGAAAATTGTATTCCTCTGTTCTTCATGCCTTTGAATACATCATCTCTAACAACTGTGATAAGAAAGCTCAGTGTGAAGGCTGCAGGACTCAGCAATAGGCTTGCATGAAGTCTGAGCCATGCATTCATCGCTGCTAGCCTGTGTTTCATCACTGATTTGTGTGGAGGTGTACGTAAACTACACTCACTCCTGAGGAACTTGACCAATTGTAATTGGAATCACCAAGAAGACTTGGAGGATTGGGCATGGGCAAGTCTTCTGAGAAGGTGTTTTTGCTAAAGAAAGAAAATAAACATGGCAAACTGGCATCCAAGTAAAATATGAACCATGTAGCATTTTATTTCCTAAGTTGCACATTTCATGCTGCCTACCAGCTTTTAAAGGTCAAACATGTAAACTTAAGAAGTGTGTGCGAGTGTATACTAGTTGCAGAGCTCTTTTTTTGTCAGTTCTATGAAGCAATAACCCATGAAATATAGTTGATATCTCATGGGCACAGTTCTCCATGCCTGCAAACATTTAAAATTGCACTTGTGGTACATAAAAGATTTATAATGATCTCACCCACAAATATAAATTTTATCCCACATAGGAGAAAAAGACCTAGAAGCAGAAGCAGTGAACAGCTGAATATGAGCACAGTGTCATAAATTCATAACACTTACGGCTTTTTAACAACCAGACATAAATGTGATCGATTTCAATTTAATTTATGAGACTTTGTGATAGAACCAGGATTATCTCCTCAAAACTGAGTTTTAAAACACAGTGGGTACAATTATGGCCTTACTACAATGTCAGTTGGGGCAAATGGGATTGGGGTGGCCATCTGGAAGGTCCCTGAGCCATGCTTCATGTGCAGGGTCAGACGACTGGAGCTGAAAGGGCTCGACCAAACTTTAGTGGGGATCCTACTACTGCTCCAAGCCAAGCAGCACATCCCTTCACAGCACAAGCTACCGATAACGGACACATTAATAAGGGCTATGCAACTTGCCATCACCAAACCTAGCATTCTTTGTATGGGTACAGCTGTGCAATAGATAGTCAAGACATGCATCACGGTAGTGCTGTGACTATTTCTCATGCAGGTATCAGATTCACCTCATCTCCACCACTCCATCACCTCCCCCACACATTCACATGACTCAGTCCTTGTAATATTTTACACATATTTTAGACAGTTTTGTCTGCACTGGAATTTTTAGTGGCAGTTATTGAAAGGAAAGGATAGTTGGGGAAGGACTGGAAGATAGCAAAGACCACCAACCAAGAGGACAGGGGATGAAATAAGAAGTCAGACATTCTTCTTCAGGCATCACTGGAACAACTCAGATCAATGAGCTGCCATAAGTTAAAAACCTTTGTTTTCCAAAATGCAACATTACCTTTCTCCCACAACTGTATTGTTTAAGTCCGGTATCTATGGTAAAAAAAAATAAATCTGAATTTCAGCTAGATGTATCTCATAAAAACTCAAAGGCAAGCCCTGATATCTGGTAAGTCAACAGGACTGTTTATTTTCTTGGACATAGAGACTGAATTTTATTTTGGGTCTGGCAAGAGGAAAATTTTTGAAATACCCTGAGGAGTCAGAGTTTGCCTCAGAGCTCTCTCTTTCTGCACCTGTCAGAAGTTTGATATTTTTTTTTTTTCTCTACTGTACATATTGGCAGCTTGGAAACCGAACAAACAAACAACTTGTGTATTTTTCCTGTAACCTCATCAGGAAAAAACAGGAAGAAGAAAACATGTTTTACTAACTAAGCTTTTTGCTTCCATTTTTATCTTACATTGCACTTGTTCTTACGCATGGAAGATAACAAACAGTCCCTTGTGTTGCCTGTGTGTATGTATTTGAAGGCAAAATATTATGTCACAGTGTGAAGTTGTAATATTGTGCCTATTAAAACATCAAAACTAGCTCAATATAGAAAAAGACATTGTGAGGTCAAGCTGCAGATGTATCCCCAAAGGTGCTAACTAAGGAGGACATATTGGAAGTAGATGATCTTTAAGGTCCCTTCCAACCCAAGCAATTCTATGATTCTATGATTTTATAACTAGAACATAATTCTTCTGGGTTTGAGGTGTAATGTATTTGCTAATAGTTGATGGCTACATCATCTGAAGAGGCAAAAAAGTTTTATATTTTATTTACTTTTTTTTTAACTTTAAAGCACTTACATTTTCCTTACAAGAAGATCATTGTTCAATCAAGGAGAGAAAACTTCTAATGACTGACAGGTTCATGATATTTGTTACTGCTTCATGCCTTAGTCAAACTAATTGCGAACCATTAGAGAGCAACATGATGGTCAATGTGAAGTGTAGCAGTGATCTGAGTTTCTTGTGTAAAATTGTATTTGTAGCTGTAGTCAGTCCTGGGTCAAAAAATAATGCTCAATTCACATGGTGCTCATAGTAACTCTCAAAGTATGTTAGAAAACAACTGAGATAATTACTACATGTTCTGTAATAAAGAATAAGAAAGCGGTTACAGACACCAACAAAAAGCTAGTGATATCAGTACTGGGGTCTGAGAAGGTGGTCTGTGCTTTGTAGAGATGCATAGACAAAAAATAAAAAAGGTAAAGCCAGTTGGCAGGACAGCCCTGAGGAGCTTGCAGAGCCCTTGACCTCAGAATAAAGTGGTTAATATCAAGAGCTCTTCAGTATCTGAGAGGAGACAATCTCCATACCAAACTGAAATCACTGCAGTACTGAATTAATCTGGATGCATCCTGGACTGTGTTGCAAAGCTGCAGCAGCCAAAAGCTCTCTCTAGTCATGGCCTAAGACACCACTGGTCTGATTTGTTGCTGAAAGCCCAACTGTCTTTTCTGAAGTCAGTTGTCCTAATAAGAGATATATACCTTTTTTTATATACCTATCTTAGTTTACATTGTCCAGACCATCATGGTTACTAGGAGTATTGTTTCAGGTTCAGAGAACAAGAACATCTCTGTCTCTGAGAAGCAAGAGAATCAATGTGGATTCAAGAGTTTCATTAAGAAGCAAAGCTTTTAAGAGTACAGAATAAGATTTTTTTGCTTAAAAAAGACCTAACATCATTACTAAAATATCTCACCAAAATGTCTCACCTTTCCAGGAAGGTAAAATGGGCTCAAGGCACTGAAGAAACCCCACTGGAAACTTCAACTATTGCCTTCAGTGGGATTTTTCACAAAAACAAAATTTGGGCTAGAATGATACTCAATTTTTGTGGCCAAGGTATGCACATGAATTTGGAAGCTCTTCTATTTTTCTGCAAGTATATGATTACCCATTTGCCTCCAGCTAAGATGAAAAGAAGAGGCTGAAGCAAGCAGAAATATAGTTGTTTGTGTAATCAGCACATGTCAGCAAGCCATGTCATGCTCTGAGTGAGGCTTCTGTTCCAATGGCAGAGGTGCAATTCTTTTGTTTTCAGTTTCACCACAAAACTAACTGAAAATTAACCTTTATTGAAAGCAGGACTGTAAGATTTTTCTACACCTGCATTTAGTCTTCCGCTCATGACACCTTGGATGTTAAATTTACTGTTGCCTCTTTTAAAATTGTGTGACCCACAGGAGGGAGAAAAGGTCAGGTATATATATCCTAATAGATGCAGTAACACAACTCGCATTTGCACTGGTGCTTCAGCTATTAACTAAAAATGAGTATGAATTCCTCAGAGGCCAAGAAGAGGGAATAAGGATAACCTTTTCTTCTTAAATCAGTGGTCTGGAGAAATGACTAGAGAAAACTGAATAAGAAGTTTCTATGCTTTTAGTTCTTCATGACAAAACATAATTAGTTATATTTGTAGGGTCTTTTCCAAAAAGTCTTTCAACTACAGGAGCCCCAATCCCACAGTTCTGATGTAGGTTCATTTCTACTTATATCGGGGAGCAATATGACCATAGTTAGGTAGCCCGTATCAGAATAACTTCAAATGCCACAGCTTCTAGAGCATCTAACTTTAAAAGAGCTGGTGAGGCTTCGTTACTTACTGCTGTCATGTCCTGAGTCTCAGTTCACTTGGTGGGTAACAGCAGCCACGGCAGCCAAACTGGAAACCAGCTAGACAGGCTGAACATCATCTCTTATGCCTGCAGTCAAGATTTATTCGAGAAGTTTTGTATGTGCCAGTGTAAAAATAAAGGATCCCAGAAAGGCTCTGAAACTGTAAATGTTAGGGTTATCAGAGCTAAACAGTTAGCAATTGAGTCACACCAAGAGAGCAGTTACTCGTGCACAGTACAATTTCAGTAGCGGATTCTAAATTTGCCCTGGTATAGCAACTAAAAAATTCTCTCTAGTTTTCAGAATATTATACAATTGTCATCAACATTTATCAACCCAGACAAAAACAAGTATTCAGCTTAGCACTCTGATGTATCTATCAGCCAAGCTGGTGAAGAGGGCTTTAAACTAAAATTGCCAGGGGACGGAACCTCAATCCATCCCACTCCTACCAGATTGATGCCAGTGCCAGCAATAGATGCCCAGCGCCTGGAGAGGGACCACAGGTCAGCAGGAGAACACCTGAAGAGCAGCACAAAGGAATTCCAGCCCCTCCAGCCAGTAAGTCAGCTTCATCGGGGCCCAACTTAAATGCCTCTATGCAAACACATGTAGCATGGGGAATAAACAAGAGATGTTAGAGATGTGCACACGCCTGCAGGGCTATGGTCTTATTGGCATGACAGAGACATGGTGGGATGGCTCCTATGACTGGAGTGTTGGAATGGAAGGATACAGGCTTTTTAGGAAGGACAGACAGGAGAGACGAGAAGGGCGTGTCACCATCTATGTCAATGACCAGATGGGGTGCATGGAGCTCTGCCTGGGGATGGGTGAGGAGCCAACCAAGAGCTTATGGGTCAGGACTAAAGGGAAGGCAGGGACAGGTGACATTATAGTAGGGGTCTGCTACAGGCCACCCAACCAGGAAGACGGAGCGGATGAGGCCCTCTACAGACAGAGAGGAGCAGCCTCATGTTCACAAGTCCTGGTCCTCATGGGGGACTTCAACCACCCTGATATCTACTGGAGGGACAACATGGCAGGGCATAAGCAATCCAGGAGATTCCTGGAATGCGTTGATGACAACTTCTTTCTCCAAGTGATAGAGGAGCCAGTGAGGAGAGGTGCTATGCTGGACCTTGTTCTCACCAACAAGGAGGGGCTGGTGGGGAATGTGAAGCTCAAGGGCAGCCTTGGCTGCAGTGACCATCAAATGGTGGAGTTCAAGATCCTTAGGGCAGTGAGGAGGGCGCACAGCAAGCTCACTACCCTGGACTTCAGGAGAGCAGCCTTTGGCCTCTTCAGGGATCTGCTTGGTAGAATACCATGGGATAAAGCCCCGGAGGGAAGAGGGGCCCAAGAAAGCTGGTTAATATTCAAGGATCACCTCCTCCAAGCTCAGGACCAATGTATCCCAACAAAGAGGAAGTCAGGCCAAAACACCAGGAGGCCTGCATGGAAGAACAAGGGGAAACATAATCCCATTTTTAAAAAGGGAAAAAAGGAAGACCAAGGCAGCTACAGGCCAGGCAGTCTCATCTCTGCCCAGCAAGATCATGGAGTAGGTCCTCCTGGAAGCTATGCTAAGGCACATGGAAAATAAGGACGTGATTGATGACAGCCAACATGGTTTCACTAAAGGCAAATCATGCCTGACAAATTTGGTGGCCTTCTATGACAGGGTTACAGCATTGGTGGATAAGGGAAGAGCAGAGCAACAGACACCATCCACCTGGACTTGTGCAAAACATTTGACACTGTCCCACACAATGTCCTTGTCTCTAAATTGGAGAGACATGGATTTGACGGATGGACCGCTCCATGGATAAGGAATAGGCTGGATGGTTGCACTCAAAGTGTTGCGGTCAATGGCTCAATGTACAAGTGGAGAGCAGGGATAAGTGGCATTCCTCAGGGATCAGTATTGGGACCAGCGCTCTTTAACATCTTTGTTGGTGACATGGACAGTGGGATTGAGTGCACCCTCAGCAAGTTTGCCAACAACACCACCACCAACAACAACAACAACAACTGTGTCGTGCAGTTGACATGCTGGAGGGAAGGGATGCCACCCAGATGGACTTTGCCAGGCTTGAGATGTGGGCCTGTGTGAACCTTATGAAGTTCAACAAGGCCACATGCAAGGTCCTGCACATGGGTCGGGGCAATCCCAAGCACAAATATAGGCTGGGCAATGAGTGGATTGAGAGCAGCCTGGCAGAGAAGAACTTGGGATGTTGGTTGAAAAGAAGCTCAACATGACCTGGCAATGTGCATTTGCAGCCCAGAAATCCAATTGCATCCTGGGCTGCATCAGAAGAAGCATGGCCAGCAGGTCAAGGGAGGTGATTCTCCTCCTCTGCTCTGCTCTCATAAGATCCCACCTGGAGTAGTGCGTTCCGCTCTGGGGCCCCCAGCATAAGAAGGACATGGACCTGTTGGAGCGAGTCTAGAGGAGGGCCACAAAGATGATCAGAGGCCTGGAGCACCTCTCTTATGAAGACAGGCTGAGAGAGTTGGGGTTGCTCAGCCTGGAGAAGAGAAGGCTCCAGGGAGACCTTATAGCAGCCTTCCAGTACCTAAAGGGGGCCTACAAGAAAGCCAGAGAGGGACTTTTTACAAGAGCATGTAGTGAGAGGACAAGGGTGTTACAGTTCTAAACTGAAAGAGGGTAGATTTAGATTAGATGTAAGGAAGAAGTTCTTTACTGTGAGGGTGGTGAGGCACTGGAACAGGTTGCCCAGAGAGGCTGTGGCTGCCCCATCCCTGGAAGTGTTCAAGGCCAGGTTGGATGGGGCTTTGAGCAGCCTGGTCTAGTGGAAGGTGTCCCTGCCCACGGCGGGGGGGGTGGAATTAGATGATCTTTAAGATCCTTTCTACCCCAAACCATTCTATGACTCTATTGTTCTATGATTACAGGTAGTAGAACAGTTATGGAGTTGCAGAAGGCAAATAGTCAAACACAGTTTTGCAATGCTGAAGTAGAATTGCAAGTAGCATGAAGTTACTATTTCCTCCTTTTTCTTCTCAAATGCAAAATATTCCTGTTTGTGCAATGCAAAGTTTAAGCTGAGCTAGCCACCACTTTGGCATCAAAAGAACATTGCATTATTTTAAATGATTGCTTGACAGCCTAGGTACAAAACTTCCCAGGTAAGAACTGAGGAAATTTTTTAATATCCATTTAACTGTTCCACAGCTCTGCACATTTCACATGGAAAAATCATACAAGCCATTTGTCATCCAATCCAGAATTGTTAGTTTCTTAATAGTCCCCAAATTCTGTTAGGCATTGTCCATTTACAGAAGAAGCTACAAGAGGAGGGGGAGATTAAAAAAAAAATTAAAATAAAATCATTTAGGTAATTAATTCTAATTGTTTTCTGTACTGTTCCAGCACCTAAATGCCTTTTACATGCATATTTATTGTGGAATCTTTGTATCTAGGTGTACCCCAAACACTAAGCACTCCACATCTGTTGGTGATCAGTGACCCATATTTTGAACTTGCTTGACCTTCTTGAGCTTTCTCCAGCCTTTTTTCATTGTATTTGGAGACAAAATGGGTGGTTACATGATGGTATGCCAAACTAACTTTTTTCCATGAGACATGAGGCACCAGATAACTCAAAGCACTGAAGGCTCTAGGGTGGCAGACACTTGTTGATCTAAAACATGACAAAAGGCATGTGGCCCAGCACTTCAGCCAGCAACTGGGAAGCAATAAGAGACACTGCAGGAGGTGGTGTTGAAATTCATGGGATGTTGGTTCTAGTCCTGGCCCTGCTACTGTCTTACCTTACCTTCAATAAAACTGAAAAAGGAAGATAAAATGTTCACCCTCTACAAAATACAAGGAGGTCTGTGAGCAAGAAAAAAGTAAAAAGAGCTAGAAATAATCATTATTTCAGCACAATAACTACATCGCCACTAGAGCATATTGTCACACAGTCTTTCGTGTATCACTTGAGCATCTACCAAATTCACAAAGCAGCTATCCCCTGGAGAAATAGCTTTAGTCATCACATTGCTCCTGGTCACCAGCCTCCTCGCAGTCTGACCAAAGAGCAGGGGCACATGTGACTCTGAAGTGACACTGAGGTGTATGCACGTCATGCTGCTCTTGACCACACCACCATTTTTTCTGCTTCTTCTGATCTTTTTCATTCTCCAGAAACTTCAGTGCTTCCTTCCTTCCTCCTCAACCTGTGACAGTATGAAGAGATTTCAGAACCGCCAGGAAAACACTGTCATGGTGGGAATAAACCACAGCTAAAAAGGGTAGCATTTCCATTTTTCTTGTTTAACCATACAATCACAAATAGGAAAAAGGGGGTATTAGACATACCTGAGAATTTGCTGTTTCACAAATGCTTTTTCTTCACCTTCCCACATGCACAGCAGGCATCCAACTACATTTTACTTATCTACCCTTCAGCTTGTGAGGAAGAGTAAACCAGTCTTACTGTTCCGCAAATGAATGGGTAGACCCACTAGCATGAGTCAGACCTTGGCTAATATAGACCAGGAGACAATAAAAGTCCATGCAATTTACTGCTGGTTTAATGAAACATAGTCACACTGAAGAAGTGCTATTTCGTTTCTTTTACCGGCTCCACTCGCTTTATTACACAATCCTTCGTGCCCGTGCCATTAAACCCACCAACTTTCTGGACCATAGCATCTACAGACATCTTCCACTCAGCTCATGAATATCTTCCAGACAACATTCCCTTTATTGGCATACATAAAAGTCCTAGCTTATTTGCCTTGCAAAAGTTAGATCTTTATTGGCTGTGTATGCTTCATTTAGTTAATTAAGAAGTAACCAGCAACAGCCTTGGCTTATCCTGATTTTAAGAACTTAGTCTGGGTCCATTTCCAGTGCTTTAACATGTCAGTTTAGCATGATTTTTTCCTTTACATTTTCCCATAGCCTGAAACAATGACTAATAATCATTTATTATCATTTGTTTCTATTCTCGTCATATCTGAAGATTCATACCAGACTGTGCTTCTGGTATGTCTTCCAAAACCATGACAAGAGAAAGTCCATGCTTCCCAGAAGCTCACAATACAAAAAAGAAACAAACAAACAAAAAAGTGGAAGTAATAAAATTATGTTATTAATGAAACATTAACTGATAAGGTGACCTACCCATGGTAACATTTAGAGCCCATGGAAAAGCCACAGAAGTCAGAAGAGGTAATATTTTCTTTTCTGGTTTCTGTGTAAATAGCTATCAAAATTAGTTAAATCAATTTTAAATTCTGTAAAGAAAATTCATAGTGCTCTATCTGAAAACCAATAAACATGTTTTAGGCATTAAAGATCATTAGTTTGGTGGTTTTTTTCCTTCCATATTTGTCCTGGTTTCAGCTGGGATAGAGTTAACTGTCTTCCTAGTAGCTGGTACAGTGCTATGTTTTGAGTTCAGTATGCAAAGAATGTTGATAACACTGATGTTTTCAGTTGTTGCTCAGTATTGTTTAGACTATAGTCAAGGATTTTTCAGTTTTTCATGCCCAGCCAGCGAGAAAGCTGGAGGGGCACAAGAAGTTGGCACAGGACACAACCAGGGCACCTGACCCAAACTGGCCAACGGTGTATTCCATACCATGGGACGTCCCATCCAGTATAGGAACTGGGAAGTGGGGGGGTAGGGATTCGCTGCTCGGGGGACTAGCTGGATGTCAGTCGGTGGGTGGTGAGCAATTGTCCTGCGCATCATTTGTACATTCCAATCCTTTTATTACTACTGTTGTCATTTTATTAGTGTTATCATTATCATTATTAGTTTCTTCTGTTCCATTAAACTGTTCTTATCTCAACCCAGGAGGTTTACTTTTTTTTTTCCTGATTTTCTCCCCCATCCCACTGGATGGGGGAGGAGTGAGTGAGCGGCTGCGTGGTGCTTAGTTGCTGGCTGGGGTTAAACCATGACAATATTGCACTTATTCGCATCTCCGAATATTCCCATATTGATGGTCAGACAAGCCTAGTAACAAAGCTCAGCCTTATTGAGCCTTCCTGGTGTTCATTCAGTAATCAAGAGAAAGATGATTGAACTAAACAGTCATTCTTGATGGTTACTCGTGACTAGTATGGGATGTCATTACAGGATCAGGCTTTCATGAAATTTACTCCTCTCTTTCAGGTGCAGTGCTAGGTGATTGGCAGGATTGTGATTTGTTCATCACCCTGAGGCCAGTGCCAGCGACTGAAGGCAGAATACCTGTTTATAGCAGGGATGCTTGCTAGCAAACCTATTGTGAGACACAACAGACACCCATGAAGGATGAGGGTTGATCTGCCTCTTTATCAGGTGTTTCCACGAGGCATTGGTGAACAGGAAAATATTTGTGATTGAAAAATGTTTCTTGAGAGTGTAGAAGAAAATACTTTGTGGACACCTCTGACTGTATGTTTTTTACCAGCTTTTCTATTTTGTAACTCACGTATGTGAAATGAAGGGCCATTTTCTATCCCTATCAAGTGTATATTAGGACATTTGCCTGTTAGACAGATGACTGTTTTGCAGATACTTCTTGAACACAGGTAATATATACTATATAAAATCCTTTATACTTTGCACAGGATGATCATTTTATGGGTACAGATTTTGTGCAAGGCTCATGTGGTAGAAGCAGAGGACATGGGACACATTCAAAGCTCTCTACTAAAACACACAGTCCATGGTTTGCTGTGTTGTCCCTACAGCACCGTCCTTCCCAGCCTGTTTTAGCCTGGTGAGTTTTGTAATGTAGAAAGAACCCACAGACCTCCAGTGCATTGATCTTTTTCTTATTATTAACTCCTTGTAATAAAAAATACACTCATTGACTACAGTCAAGGATCTCCATGCGTTAGTTTGTCCTTGACTTGCTTTTGAAAAGGAGGAACAAAACCCAGCAATGGCTTTTCTTGCCTGTTTTACATTAATTTAGAATATTTTTTTTTAGATACTGCACTGAACAGGAAGCCTCTCCCTGTCCCCTGAGAGTATTTCTAATGCATTGATATACATGCTAAAAAGATTTGTGTTCCGCATGGACCATGGCTTCAAAAATAGTAGCAGCTCTGCAGCACAAAAGGTGCATTGCTCTGAGGGAATGTTCTGCAGTCAGTCTGATGACTTCTGTGACCTTTTCCAATGAAATGAGGAAGATCATAAGACCTACGCATTGTCCCCTCCATCCCCAGCCTCAGAGCTGTCAATGTCTTGGTGAAAGCTGTAGCTGTACATACTTCCCTTGCAGCAATTGCTGTCTGACACAAAAGATGACTTTGAAGACAGAGCCAGGCTAGCCACACAGTGCCAAATCAGCACAGCGTTGGATAAAAGTTTTAGACTGATAGCTGTGTTCTGATAATTGCACACTATTAAAATATTTCATGAATTTATCATTAGAAAAAATAGGTCCAAAAATAGAGATTCCTGCATGCAGTGGCCCATAATTTTAAAGGGTAACATAAAAATCCCAGCAATCAATGATGGCACATTGGGAGTGAAAGCTGTTTAATGTCTAAGTCTGAGGAAGAACAGCTAAGACATCTGCGTTGTTTTCTAAGCTCTGCCACAGATTTCTTTTATCTCCTGGGGCTAGCCACTTAAACTATAGGAAACTGTTCAGCAGCTGCAGCCTGCAGCATGCTTTGGAGCCCTGGACCTTCAGTCACTCAGACTGGGGATCCGGCTGGGACACACTAGGGCTCTCTTCTGGCCTTCAGGGGAAGAGGGGATTTCATCCACCAGTAGAACTTGGAGAGAAAGCAAAGAAATCATCCAGGACTTGGGAAAAGTGTGCCTTAGCTTCTCCAGTACTGACCTCCTTTAAGAATAAAAGGGTAGAGGGGAGGAAACATGGGGAAGACAATAAAAGAAAAAAAGATAGAAAGTAGGAAAGATGGGGAAACCTTTAGCCCCAGTAGGTCCTAAAGTATTTAAAGTCTTCAGGTTGAAAAGACTGTAAAAGTGCAAAGAATTATTGTCTCCACATACACAAGGTGCTGCTGTGTCTTTGTTAAGTTATGCTAAAGGAAGACTGCATCAGCTGGAACACATCAGGAACCAACAATAAACAGCAGCTCGCATACTTTGGAGAGCTGAAAAATAAAATAAGCAATAAGAATACTCCCTCAGAAATTCCCCTTCATTCATTTGCTTGCTTGAACTGTGCCCCCAAAATCTGTACAGCAATCTGGATAACATGTCTTACATTCTGACATTTCCAAACTTTAACTGACAGAGAGCAGAAATGTCATTGAAAAAAGGAGCATCAACAGTAGAGAGAGGAATACAGGCAATTAGGCCTTCACCCTGACACAGTTCCCCAGGCAAGGAGGCTCAACAAAGTCAGAAATGTTGCTTGAGCAGGGTCTAAGACCCCAGTGCAGAAAGCATTTAAACACATGCTTTTGATTCAAACAAGACTCGACCAGATACTTAAAGTTAAGTGCAGTTTGATGAACTGAGGCTTGATGAACGGTTGCAGGATCAGACCTTTACACCACTCAGCTCAAAGCTGCTGTTAAACTCTTCACTTCCATGTTTATAATGCACCCTTCTAGAAACATCACTATTCAATATAAACCTTGCTTATTTTCCTTTACAGTGGCATTAACTCCTGAAATTAAATTAATTAGTTGCTAATTTTCACTCTGTAAAAATGTGTTGACACAAGGAGTATAATAAACAGTGGTTGGGTCAGATAAATAGTGAAGCATTTACCTGACCCTGAGCCATTATTATAATTAGCTCCCTCTGACACATTACAGTTTGTTTTTCAATCTACCACTCACCAAACATCCAAAAGGACATCCACACAACAGCACCAGTTCACAGTCCCAGGCATACTGGGAGAAGTGCTTTCTATCCTATAAACAGCACAGCAGAATGCAGTGTTAAGTCTTTCTAAAGCTTTAAGTGCTGTGGGAATGGCTGTTATTTCAAGTCTTTCCTGTTTTGCCATTTTTTAAAAACATCACTTTGCAGGAGAGTTGGACATTCAATGTTCTGTCAGAGCAAACAACAAACTTCAGCACCTCAGGAGCAACAACAGCAACAAATATCCTGGACTCATACAGAACTGCACCCACAGTGGAATCCTACAAGCCAACTGTGTATCATGCTTATTACCCCTTGTCATGAATTTCCTCTTATTTGAATATCTGGCAGTATTTTGGATGAAAAAAAGAGATTTAATTTAAAGAAGATTATCAGCTGTTCTGAGTTTTTGAGTCAAATGCCAGATCTTTCCAGTTTTCACTATAAAATACAAACAGGTTATTTTTATAATATGAAGAATTCTGGGTTGGTTTTTTTCTTCTTTTTTTTTTTTTGACAAAGGAACACATGATATCATGGACAAACAAATATTGTGTTAGTTTGTTTCTAATAACGGACACATTTTTTAAAGTAAGGATAACAGGAAAAAAAAACCAAGATAAAAGGAAAAGAGATCAAGTTAGTGTTGAATGAATTAATAGCAGGCAGGTGGCTGGGTGGGTGTCATGGCAGATAAACACTGAGATGAAGCCAAGGTAATTATAATTATAATCTGGCTAGTAATGCTTTCAGCTGAGGGTGTATAAAAACCTCCGTAAGTTAATATTGAGATGTTCAGATCAACCTCCCTCTTGTCTGCTCCCCCAAAACAGAATCTCATATATTCAAACTCACATTTTATGTATTTTTATTTTCTGAGCATTTCAATTAGTACTTTTTAAGAGTGCTATTCTGTTGTAACTAGTTCAACCAACTTTCCACTCTCCTTGT
Source organism: Astur gentilis (assembly GCF_929443795.1). Lineage (NCBI taxonomy): Eukaryota > Metazoa > Chordata > Aves > Accipitriformes > Accipitridae > Astur > Astur gentilis. The sequence continues at coordinate 13,128,249 of NC_064895.1, forward strand.
GCAATCCTGGAAAACATGAGTATGTAATCAGCCGAGTGTCTTCTGACCTCCATGTTTTGCTGGACAGAATTCACCTCTTTCTATCATTCTCTTTTGCAGGTTTTCTCTCCCCACTGTGCTATTCACAGGGGTATAAAATGCTCAGGCAAACAGAAGTCAATGGCAGATGTGTCGGCAGCACTTCTTTCTGTAATTTTACTAAATGGATGTAGCCCATAAAAGCAGCCTTAATTAATGGAAACATTTTAAAGGCACTTATAATAAGCAGGGAGAACAACAGTTGCCAAAAGCAAACTTTGTTAACAAAGTATGTTTAAAAATTATTTTCCTGAAGGTGACAAAAGATCTGTGGTGGGTTGACCCTGGCTGGACACCAGGTGCCCACCAAAGCTGTTCTATCACTCCTTTCCTCAGCTGGACAGGGGAGAGAAAATATAACAAAAGACTCATGGGTCCAGAAAAAGACAGCAAGAGATCACTCAGCAACTACCATCACAGGCAAAACAGACTCAACTTGGGGAATTAGTTTAATTTACTAGCCATTAAATCAGAGTAGGATAATGAGAAATAAAACCAAATCTCAAAAACACCTTCCCTCCACCCCTCCCTCCTTCTCAGGCTTAACTTCACTCCCAAATTCTTTACCTCCTCCCCACCAGCAGCACAGGGGGACGGGGAATGGGGGTTGGGGTCAGTTCCTCACATGTTGTCTCTGCCACTCCTTACTCCTCAGGGGTAGGACTCCTCATTCTTCCCTTGCTCCAGCATGGGGTCCCTCCCACGGGAGACGGTCCTTCACAAACTTCTCCAATGTGGGTCATTCCCACGGGAGACAGTTCTTCACAAACTGCTCCAGTGTGGGTCCCTTCCACAGGCTGCAGTCGTTCAGGCATAGACTGTTCCAGTGTGGGTCCCCCACGGGGTCACAAGTCCTGCCAGAAAACCTGCTCCGTGGGCTCCTCTCTCCACGGGGCCACAGGTTCTGCCAGGAGCCTGCTCCAGCGTGGGCTTCCCACAGGGTCACAGCCTCCTTTGGGCACCCACCTGCTCCGGCGTGGGGTCCTCCCCGGGCTGCAGGTGGAGATCTGCTCCACTGTGGACCTGCTGGGCTGCAGGGGGACAGCCTGCCTCACCATGGTCTTCCCCACGGGCTGCAGGGGAATCTCTGCTCCAGCACCTGAAGCACCTCCTCCTCCTCCTTCTGCACTGACCTGAGGGTCTGCGGGCCTGTTTCTCTCATGTTTTCACTCCTCTCTTCCATCTGCTGTTGTGCAGCAGGTTTTTTTCCCCTTCTTAAATCTGTTCTCCCAGAGGCACGACCACCATCACTTGATGGGCTCAGCCTGGGTCAGCAGCGGGTCCATCTTGGAGCCAGCTGACATTGGCTCTGTCGGACATGGGGGAAGCTTCTCTCAGCTTCTTACAGAAGCCACCCCTGTAGTCCCCCTGCTGCCACATCCTTGCCATGCAAACCCAATACAAGATTTGATGTACGTAGTTACTAGAAGAGGTATTTCTTTATTCAAATACCCTACAAATCTTAAAAGACTCAGGTTTGGGACATGTTTTGTTTTCTGGAGGATGAAAGTGAGACAGGACAGTTTTCTTGCTCCTGTGTGTCAGTGGGGAAATGCTTTTACTATGCCTCAAGTGTCTTTTATTATTTAGAGGTCTGAACCTGAAAGGTGCGGAGTGCATTCAGCTCTCATTGACTTCAATGTCACCCAGTCCTTCAGTCAGGTTCAATGGGATCTGAGAGAACACCACATCCCACAGCAGATGTTTCCCCCGTGAAGCCTCTCCTCTAGTGCACCCCATCTTCAGAAACACCAGGGCCTCAATTCAGGTTCAGCAGAACTCTTAGGTGTATGCTTAAATCCATCCTGAACCAAACAGTTCAGGAGTATTTTGATACATATCTAAAAATTAGCATGTGTTTAAATATTTTACCTTCCTGAAAGGAAACAGCATACTTTTTTACTTTCTGTGGAAGATGTGACAATATGTCCTTTTGTTTAAATATTAAGTCATGCTTTTGAAAAAAAAATAAATAAGTATCATAGGTTAATATATTCTCAGCAGGTAAATAACGTGGACAAATCCCCTTGTCATTTTCTAAAGCCATCACAATTCATGTTTGCCTACATACACTTTGCATTGTTTTGTTGTGGCAGGGATGTGCATGGAAAGACTGAATAAACCCCATGTTCTTGTTTCATCAAAGGAAATGGCTTTCTTTAGGAAAATGCCCCCTCACACACCATCTGACACTGACTTTCCAATCAAATATAAAACGTAAAAGCAAACTGTCCCCACCATCTGTGACAAATTCGCTTTAATTCTTCAAACACTTCCCTGTAAAATGCAGCTATTAGTAATAGCCATACATTTTGCTACATTTGTACATTAGAGTTGTTTTCTTTCATTCCTGATTGAGACAGAATCATTGTATTATTAACCCAGAGAAGTTCTCTGTCCTTTTTAATTTCAGAATAATGAAACTCATTGGAACTTGGCGGCATTCAGTCCTGCTGACTAATCATTGGCATTGGCTAATGGCAATTTTTAATCAAATCTTATTATTAAATCAGAATATAAAAGTTTTAGAAAATGCAAGGTTGCAGCTAGAGGTCATTAGTCATGAGCACAATAAGTAATCAATACAATTATGGTTGCTCAAATTGTGTTGGATGGGCCAGGTGGTGCAGTGTGATAATGCGTTACCCTTTCACCTCTGGTGCCCTGCTCCTATCGCAGATAACAGCAAGTCTGCTGGTTTCCATCTAATCTCTGGTGGATGCTTGAACATGCAGAAACCATTAAGAGGAATTCAACCAAATGGGCTCAGTTCAATTCTTAGTCACACTGGTGTAAATTTTCAGTGGAGTTATTCCAGATTTACACTTTCCCCCGTTGCGATTTGTTTAGCCACCTCTTTTTTAAAACTAAGATATTGTATTGGATGATAGGCATGAGCTGGAAATGCTCACTTTACAAAGCCATCAACAGCCTAACCTACTGTTATTCACTGTAGTGCAAGTATGAAGCCATTAAAATGAAGTCACTGCGGATTTATACTGATGATAATGAGTACAGAGCTGGATTGCTGAGCAGTTCCTTTTCATTGTAAGAATGTGATACTGAGGTTGCCTTCTATTGTTTGTCTTAGGAACGTATTTAAGAAAGGATCCTCAGGAAAACAAAAAGGCAGTAGGAAAGGCTAAAAAAAAGGAGAGTGTAGGTAGCAGGTGGAGCTACAAACAATCTGTGAAAAAGCTGCACTTCATCCTAATAAATTGATTTTCCATCTCAAACTGGTGTTAACTCAGTGGCACTAGAAAAGTTTACACCAGCTGTGAATCTGGCCCTAATGGCAAGTGTTCAAGCAAAAATATTACTATCTGCAATTTACTTTCCACAAGACATGCTTTTATTTGTCTCCTTTTAACAAAATGATTGGCTCAACTCCAGTGTTAGGCAATTTTTTAAGGATTTTACTTATGCATCTACCTGGACAAGGGGTGCTAGTCTCCCACCCCCGTCAGCAGGGAACATTGAAAAATGCTTGGTTACCAGCAGAAGTTGGTATCTATCTGGGGCATTACCTTCACTGGTAATTACCTTCACTGAGAATTTTAAAATTTCCTTATTTCGGAGATAATTTTCTCTTAAAAAAATGTCCTCAGTTTCACTTTGTGTCACTGTGTTCCTTGCACTAATCTACACATCCACCCTCTAATACAAACAAAGGAAATTTCAACACTGCAAAAATAATGTTTTCACATGAAGGTGAGATTTCCTTATGAAAGCCTGACAGGCCAAAAAAAGTAGACCATCCTGAATATTTTTTTTTTTCTTTTTTTGCAGACAGTGAAAATTATCTCCTTTTTCATACATAATGTTTCATCCTGTGTACTTTCATGTACATATGAATAAGAATTAAAAATTCACACAGCACGCTAACTACCAACCATACAGACATAATTGCTTTTGGAAATATTGTACTTGAAGACATTTTCATGTCAGCTGTATGTGTTCGGGTATCATCATAACATGGTGTTTACACCAGATTAATACCATATGCTGTGTGGGAATTATGTCAGGTTATAAATGGAAATATAGGATAGTATTTGAAATTCAGGAGCGCATTAGAGTCTGATTTATTTTAAAGTGCTGCTAATCAAAAAGAACATAAGTTTGAATAACATTACTTTTGATTTACACTGGTATGGTGCAGATAGAACCCAAATCCAGCTGCCTTTAAGTTTCATTAAACAAGTGTTAAAATTATCACCAATTAAAACTGTTTCTACACACTATTAGTGGACTCCTGACCTCATTAAGGCAGCCAGGAGTGCTGCCACAAAACCATCGTGAGTCCTTAGATCTGATGAGAATCATTTTTCTACCTTTTTTCCTCCCAAAATGATGCCACTTTTCCGTGTCTCCTCTAGGCCTCTTGTGAGTCCTGTCAACACATTTTAGCTCAAAGCTGAAAGCGTTTCTTTAATCTGCATTTTACTCACTGCCTAAGTAATTTAACAGTTGTCGAGCAGGTCAGGAATGGGAATAAAAGTATACAAAAGTGGGGGAAGATGAGGGATGCGAAGAACATTGCAGAAGTGAGTCTAAACAGAAAGCAGAGTTAAAAACAGACAAGAAAGGCAAATTAAGGAGCAGAGCCTGACTACCAAAGCCAGTAAAATCCAAGGAAGCTTTCCACTGATTTTAATCAGACCCCCTGGGAACGAGGGTGAGGAGAATAATGAAGGGCGTTGAGAGAGATGGCATCATTACGGTAACGGAGCTTAGCAAAAGGAGAGCGGATGCTGACAGAAAGCAAAGGTTTACCAAGGGAGTATCTTCCCGCACTGCCAAAGAAGACGCAGTGGACTCCTTCACGGGCTAAGCCGACTGGCTCCGGGAGCCAGACGGCCACATTAAGTCAGCATCCTGCTCCAGGTCTTGATCCCACTCTCCGTGGGGCTTATTAGCCATGATGCCTGGGCAGCACTAAGGCTCCCATGTGGAGCAGCTTCCCACCGAGCCAGGGCAGAGTGGGAGCGGAGCAGAGCCAGGTCTCCCCCATGCCTCTGCAGACCTGACCCATCTTTCTTTCACATTCAAGCTGCCAAAAATTAGGCAAACACCTGACCCCTTGGCCAGCTCCTTCAATTCACCCTTAAGTTCTTCTGAACAGACTGCATTACTCAGGTTAGCAGATTGGAAAAAAAGAAAAATACCAGAAAATGCTCATACATAAAGTTAAAGCTCTGAGTTTAAATAACAACACTACGTAATTAAATGTACAACATCGTATGAGAAGCTTTCAGAATATTACAGCATATGAGAAGATCTCAAAGGTAAAGGGTGCATTAATACCTCAAAAAATAGAATTCAGAATCATCTAAAGATGATTTTCATTTTAGAATGATACACATGCTGTAGAATCACAGCTTCTCCTGTAAGGAGTAAGGTATCTGCAAGGTACTCTGTGGAGTGTTTTCTTCTGCTGCAGTAAGTTATCCTCTGTATTTTCCATTAAAACATGGTATGTATCCATGTTATTCACTTAAGCATTACCGAACTCTCTTAGCAATGACAGATTGCCATTTTGATTAAAAATTTAAGGGTATGCTGTTGATTTGACCCTGATTCGTATACTGAGTAGGACGTGATATCTTTTGTGCTAATCTAGTTCCAAGCAGATTAATATATATATACACATATATATACATACACACATATATAAATATATGTATATATAAAAAACTCTGTTGGAGGATTGAATGTAGAAGGAGAGCATTAACTCTCTCTTTGCACAGGACCTATTAATATGAAAATTACTGTAATATGATTAACTGCTCCTCTTAACACCAAAGAGAGTGAGTCTTGAGAGATTATTTTGCAAGATGATAACGTTTCCCTATCCAGTTTATAACCCTAGGGAAAACAGAAAAAAAAATTATGGATTTTGATTTGAACAATAATGAAATGGTAAGTGATATAGCTTTGCTGTCTTATAATGACTGTATTAATTTGCAAGCTGTGGTGCTAAACCAGAATAGAGGTGCTCGAGGAGATATGCCTGTTATCTAGGCAACAGTTAATATGATGAAAATGCTATTTAGAAGCAGCTCCATGTTTTTATCATAAATATAACTTTAATTCCTTGAGAATCTCCATAAAGTCCCAGTAGAATATAATGAATGCAACATAATCTAAAAGAGAGGCCTGTCATTTATAACTATTCCCAATATTAGTTACGGACCTTTTAAAGTTTAAAAGCACTTTCTGTAAGAGAATCTATTCCATAGATTCCATCCTATATTACTTCCCCAGTTTAGAAAAATGACTTAACTGTGATAAAGAGATTCAATTTTTACCTTTTGCTTGCTTTTGAGTTAGCATGGCAGACCTTATCTATTAATTTGCCAGGGAGAATTTCTCTTCGATGGTGCTCTTTTCCCCAAAAGTGAAAAATTCTTTTCAATTTTAATTTTAGTGTAGGAAAGAAGTACTCCACAAGCAAATGACAAAATGGAACTATACACAGACTGATGTTTTATCACCAGACTGAAAGTGCAAACCTGTGAATGCAATGCTCTTAACAATTGTCAGAATTTTATATTACTGATACTTATATATGACTCTGCTGAAGGCGCCTTTTTATTCACTGGTGAGGCTATACTATACAGAATTCACGTCACGTTCTCTGAAGCTAAATTTAATTGGGCAAGACCATAAACCATAGCCAATTTTTCTATAACAATAGCCTTTGGAAAACAATATTTCCAAAGTTTCTTGGAGGTCAGCCTTGTGGACTGAGAAATGTAAGACTGAACCAAACAATAAGCACGGGATTATACTGAGTTACCCATAATATACAGTTCAGACCTCAGTCAGAGCGTCTCTTGTCTGCCTTCTCCATGGCACCCATGTTTTGTTTTGTCTTACCTTGTATCATAGTGCACATATACTGGCACACTCTACACACATCTTTGTTTGGGAAGAAGATACCATAATGAGGCAGGATTAGAAGGAGCAGTAACCTCTACGTGCTTCAATATATCACCAAACTTGGCAAGGTGCTACAAAGGATTGTCCTCGTTCACAAGCCACTCTCTTCCCAATGTTTCATTCCTGAGGATCCATTTCACAGTAGCATCTAACATAAGCTAACAGGCTGATGTTCATGATGGGGCAGTATTTAAGATGGCATTGTTAGTTGGTTTGTCTTGCCTGGCTGCATAAAATAGAAACACAGGTAATATTCCTCAATTTTCTTATGGAGTGCTGAATGAAATTTAGGTCTAGGCACTGTGGGAAGAACAGTTGAGGAGCTGGGTGTACCTCATGAGGCAGGTGTGGTTTGCAACAGGCTGAAGCATGTAGGCAAGAGTGATGTTACCAAATACTTAGTGGTACAATAGAGGTAAATGAGGATTTCCTAAAAGATGGGGAACTCTTAAATCCTTCTGGCTAAGGACAAAGAGAAACCTTGCTGCTCAAGGAGGGATTGGCTCTTTTAGTCCTGCTTAAAGAGAGAGAGAGAAGTGGGCTTTATTGGTAAGCTTCAGAGCATGTCTTCTGATGTTTATCTGTGCAATAAATTACCATAATGTTTTCTCTATGTGACAGTGACACCAAAATGTGCTGTGACATGCTGAAACAGATTTCCAGCTCTGAAGAAGAATAGCACTAGGGGAAAAAAAAAAGTATGGGGAATGTATTAAAATGTATCTATTCTGTTTACTTTTTTTTTAAGCAAATATAAAGCGCCTCCAACTGTTCTTCAGCCAAACTAGCCATTGGGTTATAATCGCTGAGAATGTGAATATTACGAGGAGATTCTCCCTATTTACTGTCCACATAAGCAGCTACTCTAAAAAGGAGGTGTCTTCCTGTTTATGTATTCCAAATGTTGATGTGATAGTCAGATTTCTGAAGCCTTCACTTTCTTCACCTGAGACAGAACTGACAGAAAAGGATTGGGAATCTGAAGGCTATTCTCCCCACACTGGTGTTTCCCTTTAAACAGTCTCTCATGGGTTGGGGAGCAGGAAGGAAGTTTTTTTGTTCAGCTTTGGTGTGCACAAAGTCTTAGTTTCTGTGCAGATTGCAGGATGTTATGGCATTGGCTATGTCAATATTGTCTGAGTGTGTTCTTAAACCCTGTGGCTCTGAGCAGGTACAAGTCTGTCTGTAGCTGAATGATAAGGCTGTATCTGCTATAAATATAATAACATCATCCACACACACATACAGATGGCTACGAAAGAGTGATGAGACATCTTGTTTTGCCAAATATAGAACCTAATGAAAGAAATCATGGACTCTACGTTTTAGCTCTTGAGACTTTTAATCTTTGAACTTTTGAGTTCAAGTTCTTCTTGGCTCTGGGAAAATTCAGGTTTTTATTACATTTTTCAGTTCTTCCTTCCCCCACTAAAATCCTAAGGCATGAATTAATTACAAATAAGAATCTTGGCACAGGTTTCAATTTGAAGAGAAATATTTTTCTTCTGCTAACTTTATGCCTTTTCTTCAGGAGATTCAGTGAAGGGACAAGTTTAAATTACAACAGGGAACACAATCATCCCAGAAAAGTTTAGAAAAAAAAATTCATTTTCTTCTAAAGTTTAAAATATTTTGCAAAACTGACTCCCAGCAAGGCTCTTTCAACATTGCTATTAAAATATAAGTGACCATTTTCATTTAGGCTTATGCAAAAAGAATCCATTGTCACTTAAGTCTACTGCCAATTTCTCAGCTGGTATAAATCACCATTATTCCAGCTTGGTGGAGTAACACTGCTGTACACCCAGCTCAGGATTTGGCTCCTGTTTTCTATTAATTCTGATACAGGGTAGCTGGATGAAATTCTGTGGCCTGTGTTTTACAGGTAGTTAGACTAGATTCTCTAATGGTCCCTCTTCTGCCTTTAAAATCTATGAATCTAATGAAAATTATGTGTGTGTATCAAGGGGAAAATATGCCTGTTTACTGCACAAAATTCTTGTGCCTCATTTCACAAAAGGCACAGAAACCTGACTATTTCTTAAGCCAGGATTTCTTTTTACAGTATTGATAGTTATATTACAAACAGTATTTAGCACATGAAATTAATAAATCTTTTGCTTCCTCGTTTACACCATTTTCCCATATTGTATTAGTAACCACACATTAGCTAATCAGCAGGTTGAGGGGAAAGCTGCCAACAGCAGATCTGATAATTGGCAGCAGTCAAACAATCATAGCAGGAAACTTTACACTTCCTGCAGACAAGGCTACTGATGAAGACAATGCTGAGATATAACTTTAGGGAAAAAAATTAGGATGTTTAGTTCTTTCATGTTTAATGATCTCTTGGAAAACTGGATTCACAGTTCGCAGGGAGTTTCAGGCATTTTGCATAGAAACAATATTGATAACCACCCAACATTGATTAAGGGAAACTTGGTAATCTAGTGATCACCTAGAAACATTCATGAGTTTTGTTCTCTGCCAAATTTTACAAGCCATTTACAACACCTTTTCTATTTGTCTAAGTCCATATATAGTACAGTTATTACTGTAAGTGAATGCTTTGACCCATTTCTCTGCCCACCATTCCCCTGAGATAAATAAATATCAACAAATCCACCCTACAGGAAGGAATTTTAAATACACATCAGCTGAGTTCTAGACTCACCCAAGAACTTAGGTGGCCCAGATAGGATTTAAACTAAAAATCAATATTCTAAGCTTCTGCTCATCTATTGCTTAGCCTTGGCCCCATCTGAAGTCCTTCAAGTGTTTAAACTAAAGTTTCACAGGTCTCCTCAGGGATTCTTCTTCTAGGCATAGATAGAAACACTTCAGTTTTTACAGCATGTAGAAGCTGGGAAATCAAAGTAGCCTTGACCTCGAGTGTTATCCACAGCTTGGTATTCTTCATTTATCTCATTCTTGGAGGCATTCTTGCTGATGTTTTACATCAAATATCCCTCAGATTAAATACAGTAACAGTGGCTCAGAAAAGCAGAGCTGAAGATCTCCCACTTCTGCTCGCACCTGAATGACTCGGTCTCTGGGCTATCACATTTGCAAATCTCTTTCACAGGGTGGAACAATTTCAACCAGAAAACATAAGATATCCTTACTTCAAAATATCCTATATCTGGACAGGCAGGACAATGCCACAGAGGTGGCCGAGGAAGAAATATGTCCTAAGAAATGCATTATAGGTCTTTGAGAGAAAGAACTGTTACTCCATTCACTATATAAAGCAAGGGGGTAGGAGAAGGCACAAGATTATAAATCCTGAGAATTAACTCCCTTACATAAAAATAATGACAGAAAACTAACAGCTGAAAACAGCCACTGCACTGCATTCATTTCGAAGCATTTTATGATGGTAAAGCTAAATATAAATACATATAAAAATATATAAATACAGTATAATGAGTTCAATAAGATGTACAAAAAGTGACACAGGGAGTAAGGGGTAGAGAACTAAGGTCCAGCCTAAGCTTTGAAATCAGGCTGCCTTTGTAGTCATTGAAGGCAGATACCCTCCTTAGGAGGTGTGTGTTTTGGGGAGAGATTTGTAGTACTTACACTATCTTAGAATAAGATCACCATCTGCTCGTGTCAGTTGAATTTTGCCCCTATCATCTCCTTTACAGATCTGAGATGAAATTCTTTGGCCAGCATAGGAACCACAAATTCTGGGACTGTAAACCATGCCTTTATCTGGGGTGCCTCCAAAATATATGGAAAATGAGGCCACAAATTTGTACATTTTCCTTCTACTAAGTGCTGAATCCTTTAAGCCACAAAGCACAGCAGGACCTCAAAGGATATTCTCATTACTACCACATACAAAAGCCAAAGGAAAATGCAGGGTAAAATGCCATCCTTGAGGTAATCCCTAATCTCACAAAAAATCTCTGGGAGTTTTGCTTTATTTTCAATGCAAGCAGATCAGGACCCTCTGGTAAGTCATGTGTTTTGTGGATTAAATGTTCACTTTTCCAAGGTCACACAGCAAAATGGAATGATAGTCTTCCCCGACAAATTTCAGATTTACCCTTTAATTAATTGACTTTGGCAGTTGGCACACAACCTTTTAAAAAAAACATTCTGAAATGTCAGCCTTGAAGGGGGGGAAAAAATCATTTGATGAATTTAATCTAAGTGCCAACCAAAGCACAAATGTTCCCTGTGGACCCGTTACAACACTGAGTTCACAACTGATTGCTTGGGAATAAGCAAACTAATGCAGCAAAATATTTACTAGCGAAGTAGACGTAGTTTAATGTATACAGTCTACTCGCCAGATATTTACACCTGTATACTGTAAAATGCTGAAATCTTCAGAGCTGTTAAATTAATTAATTTAATTAAGGTAAATAAATAGAAATACAGGTTGCTGTTTTCCCAACTAAGAAGTTTCACAGACTGAGAGTGTTCATCTATGACTTCTTTTTTTGTTGTTTTGGTTTTTTTACAAATGTGAAAAAACACAAAAAAGTTGTTCTCCTTCTTCCTGTACATACATGTTGTGCAAATTATATATAGTTTACTGGATAGTCTTCAGCAGTGAACTTCAGGTACCATCTGTACATATTTCTGGCACTATTTATTTGCAATTAACTAGGGCCTTATGTTTTATCCCCTGCAACTTAAAGTCTTAAATTCTGGAGGAGGTAAGTTTAGCAGAAGGGAATATTGAATTCAGCATCAGGCTTTTTAATGAGAAAAACCTATCACACTACTCCATATTTGAACCATTGTGACTGAAAAAGATTGCTCTTCCTAGGTAAAAAAAAAAAAATCTCTTGGTAAAAAAAATATGTTTTAATAGCACCTGCAAGTGCAGATTAAGTTATTTGCAATGATTCATTAAACTTGATGGCTCAGATACTACAACAGTGAAAACAAGCTCCACTGATTTCACCAGAACACAAGGACTTAACTAACAACTGACGGACTGCAGTAATTTACCCCAGGTGACTCAAGGTGTCCATTCACATAATAACCCTTTCATCCTGCAGAGCTTCTCCTGAGGTCAGTGTTTAAAAAGCAGAACCTATAAGAGAACAGATATTGATGTGAGGCACCAGAAACTTTACTGATGCTGGAGACCGTTTCTTCTTGTCTTCTTTCACCCCACCACACTCATCCCACCCCACCTACAGAAACTGCACATCTTGAAACTTGCAGATGCACTCATCTATCCGCAGAGACACCCAGCTTAGGGACAATGCTTGAGCAAAATGCAGCAGGTTCAGAAAAAGCCTTCTATTCATAAAATCACTTGAATTATCTATGTGCAGATTCCTGTATGAGAAGTAGTAGTCAAAGATATGGCAATGAGGCAGAGCTATGAGCCATATTGACATTTTCAACAAAGAAATAGGCAGAAAAACAGACAACTGCATCACCTATTAGCTAAATCACTTCTTTGCTTCTGAAAATGGGGCTAAACTGGGCAGGCAGCAAATAGTTTGTGATAACATGGTACACCCCAACTTTTCATAGCACTACTTTCACTAATGCTATTTCAGTGTCCTAAATGCTGAGTGACAGGTGCTTTAGCACTCTTCCCAGAAACACCCACCTGTGATGGTAAGATTAGTGGTAATGACTCGTGATGCTGAAAATATAAGCATTTCATCCCAGACATCGGTCACATTCTCCTAAGCTGAGTGAAATTCTCTGAAACCTGCTAGTATACAAGTACATCTGTGTGTGAGCATGTATAAAAGTGAGTGAGGGTGTGGGTGGGGAAAATATGTGTGGTACAGAACACATGAAGCAGAAAACCCCAACCTTATCTCTTTCCATGCACAAGGAAAGTCTATTTGTGTCAGTGCAAATACTTCTGAAGCAAACAAACAAGACCAGAGGGAGTAAATGACCTTGTTTCCCTCCAGTTTTTTATACTATCCCTGAATGCTGGTATCAACACATTAAGGAGAGGGAACTGATGAGTTGTACAATCAGGAGAACATGAATAAACATCAACATAAAACAGTGAGTCAAGAAATGATCAGCATTATTGAAATTTGACTGCCTGGTTAAACTAAATGAGGGAAGGAAAAAAAAAAAAAAAGAAAAAAAATTTAACCAAACCACAAAGTACTGGCCTCACCATTTCATAGAAGTAAGTTTTACCTTTTCTTGGCACAAATTTACTGGAATTGAGTAAGAGAGACAGAAACTCTGAATTGCCCTCCCTCATCTCAGGTTCATTAGCACCAAAGGGCACAATGAGGAAGCTGTGACTGGGAAGCAGTGGCCCTGCTCCGAACATCTCCTCACTGTGGTCACAGCAACTGCCACCAACTACCAAAACTTTCACACGTACACTTCACATATTATATAGATTACAGAATATCTGAAAGTACCCTTCAACATGGGAACAGTTTTGCTGCGTGAGACCAAGAGTCCTGACAGCCTTTTGTCACATTTCCAGCAGTGGAGCTAAGGAAGAGTAAAAGAACAGGGCGAATATATGCTCATAGTTTCTCAGTTGGCTCACTCTTCTCTTCATGATGTGTTGTCAGGGACTCTCCGATAAGAAGATATTTTAATACCTCTCAATGGTTTTTTATTCTATGAACCCGTTTAATAACTTTCTGTGCATGTCTAAACTCTTTTTGCACTTATGAAGTAATGACTTGCACAGTCTACACCGGGTATGTGTTCCAGTAGTTTACATTTGATGCCTTCTAGTTCCAGTGTTATGAGCAGGGTTGAATAATCACTCTTTATTCACCTTCCCCCCACGTGCCATGATCTCGGGGATTTCCATCACTTCCTCCCTTCAGGCCAAAGACCCCTAGCCTATTTCATCACTCCACCTGTGAAAGATGTTCCACACATTTGACCACCTTTCCTGCCCTCATCTGTATTAAGCCCTGGGCCGATGTTTTTGGAGAACTCAGAGATTTCTTCTGAGTGGTGAGAGCCAGCCCAAAAGCCATTGCTGTGTATCTAAAAAGATAGCATTGCTCTACACCATTATCACTGCATTGTATCTAACATTTTATCACATAGTCAGTATCATCATATTCCTCTGCAACTCTTTCCAGCATTTATTTTTCCTAATAGCTTTGTATTATTTGTAAGCTATGTTACTTCAATATTTCTTTTGCCAGATCTTCTACCAACAGGCCCTTGCCTATATCTTTGGGGGACTTCACTGATGAACTTCTATAGGAAAAGATGACCATTTTTTCTTATGCTTTTAATTACCCCTTGCAGAGGAGAAGAGAATGAGAACAGGATGAAATAAATACTAGAAATCAGTCTGTGACAATGAAGTGCTGGCAGTTCTGCACATTTCATTACTGGCACTTTTTGTGGTACCTGTGCAATATGGCTCACAAAATAAAAGTTCTTCCTAAAATATCCTGCACTGCTAAAGTAAGGAACTATGATCCAGCAGTTAGGGTTGGAAGTTAAAAAAAATAATCATTTGGTTGAAAGCACTTCATTAAACTTTACTTCTCATTAATGGTTCTGAAAAGGTTTTTGTATTGGGCTACTGTCACCTTTCCACAAAAGCATCTGCTTCTTCTGAAAATATGATATTAATAAAATACACCCAAAACCAAAGTGCTTAAACTTGGAAAAAAATGCCATAGTGGTGAATAATAGTAGTTGTATGTTATTTGCCTTATTTCCTTCCCTATGACCAGGGCTGTGTGGCTAGATACCATTTCTCAGCATGCACCATGGCCCCAGAATTCAATGATGGAGCTTACATATTCAGATCCTACCTACCCCTTCAAAAACAGTAGCAAAACATAGGCAGAAAACCTCCATTCTCCCACTATTTTCAATTCTTGTGCTCTCTTTTTTTTGAGCTGAGTATTTTTGGAGTTCAGAAGACAGCTAATATCCAGGGTCCAAATGCTGCTGAGAGTAGTTTAACTGATAATTTAGATGCACATTTTTAGAAATGCTGACTTACTACCTTAATTTCCTATTTTCCCTCTATAGGAAGTGCTAGTATACCCATTTGACAGGAATGGACATTCTCCGGCCCATTGCAATTGCTGACTATGGATCATTATTGATTTTTGCAAATGGTCAGATTCCTTTTGGGGCATAATATGATCAGTAAGCTGCACTGGCAAGCCATAAAATGCTACGATAATACAGATTAACTTTAAGTAAGCATTTCAAAATGCAGAGGATGTAGAGATTTTACCAGATTAATTGTTTTGTGTTTTCCAATATCATGAATCTTGATTCTCTTCTGCTCACAAGAATAACCCACCTCATTCACGAGGCTAATGATGTGCTTTTGCTCTGTAGATCATTGCCTGCAAAGGCCCTTGATCCCTCCACTTGTCAGGATCATACTCTGCAAAACTGGTGGTGCTTCTTCTCTTCATGTCTTAAGTCTTTGAGATGAGTCTAGACGGCATTGAAGTTGCTGACCAGAAGTTATATGGAATGAGGTGAGCCGAAAACATGAAAGAAACAGGTTTGTGACTGCTGCCTTCTCTGCACCTTACTTTTCATTTTGTAGTGAAACATGGAGTTTGCGTTGGTGGTTTTTTTTTTTCCAAGAAACCTTTTTTTTTGTATACTGCTGACTTCCCAAGACTCTCTTCTTTTGAGCAGGATATTTTCTCCGTCCCACATTTGCATGTCTTGTGCCAGAAACCAAAAAGAGGAAAGGAAACTTGGTCTTTTTTTTGGGGGGGGAGAGATTTTTCCTTTTCTAATTCAAAACACACAAACTGGCAGCCCAGTAGAATTCATATTTTCTTAGGTTTTTTGATTGGTCTCCATCAGAACTGGTCAAAATGCAAACTCAGAAGGCCTGGTACGAGCTTATTTATGCAGTCATCCATCTCTGAAACATATTTTTGTAAGTTTGTGATAGTCTTTGAAGTGGCAGTATGGCAATCCTCCCATTTCCCCCTTTGTCCATCACTCAGTAGTTTTCTACCTATCATCAAGGTACAGTGGCAATCCCTAGGAGAAAGGAAATCCAGAAGCCATGCCTGATGGTGCCCAAAACTCAGGGCAAAATAAATCCAAACAGGAAGTCATGTTTTGAATACATGGTTTTCTTCCACCACATTTCTACCATAGCTAGCTCCTTCACATTTGCTTTGCCAATCACTTTTGCAAATTCATGAGAAAACATAACAAGAAAGCATAACATGGCACTGGAAAGTTTCTGGATGAGATAGGTGACTATCAGTTCCTCCTTCAGGTCTGGCATGCATGAGATTTATTCATTAAGGCTTGGTTGGACTCTGCATTGTCATCACAGCACCTACATATGACTTCAAGATGCTTCTGCCAGACATGTAGGGTGAAGGAGTGGGGAGAAAGGCTGTAGGTAGGTGTTGGGCCCTATGGTCAAAGAAATCCCTTGCGAACGGATATTCCTCTACAGCAGGCATGTACACTTCCCTTCTGCACACAAAAAGGACAGAATGGACTTCCAATAGTTTGGAGGGTCTTTCACAGATTTCATTTATGCTGGCCTGGTATTGGTTACCTACATAGTCACTTTTATAAAGCACTCTTTTAACAGCAAGGGCTGTGCTTGGCATAGCAAGCACTTATCCCCTGCTGTTCTATGGATGTTACTGCCATATCATAATGCCATTGATCTGTAAAATAAAGGCAAACTTTGAAAATAAGTAGCACCACTTCTTCTTCACATTTATTTTTAATGAAATGTACTTTTCATGCAGTGATTTAATTTCAGTAGGACTAGCCCAATAAGTAAGGTCAAGCCCTTGTAAGAACTACCGAGTCTAATGTTGCTGATCTTGACAAATTATGTAGAGTGCCACAGCATTACCCCTTGCATTAGTGTAGGACACCAATGAAACCACTACAAGAGATGGAGTTTTAGGAAGAACTTAATACTAAAAACAGTGTTACAATAGTTATGTAGCTAATACAATGTTTTGAATTGGAGACTTGAACATTCAGTTTGGAAATCAGAAGGTACCAAGCTCTGTTCCTTTCTCTGTTAGCAATGCTTTGTGTGGTCTTGATCACCACCTGCCTTTATAATACTATCTTGCCTGTTCTGCAGAGGTACTGTGAGCATTATTTGATGACGGCCACGTGCTTTGAACACGTAAAGCCCCATGCCTCACAAATACATGTATTATGAAATATAATTATGTAGTTATTGGAAAAGTCCCTGGTTGTCTCTTAGAAACAACTGTCACACAGCACTTACTATACATAGGGAGTGATACATAATGATGAAGCAGTTAAAACTGAAAACGATACTCTTGCTTCTAGACAGGGCATTTGCATTTTTGGAGAAAATTCTTGTTTCTTTTTAAGGATTGGCATAAGAAGCTTTCAGAAAGGCTAAAAATACCTTTTTATATTAACTAGCTTTCCTTTTCTTTGGGCTAAGCACACAGAGGTACAAAACGGTTTTGATGAGCTTCTGAATATTGACATTAGGGCTAGAAAACTGCATATGCTAGTGTGCTATATGGGCCCATTTTATGTAGCAGTAGGGAACTTTCATTACTAAAGAATTAATATACTCTGAAATTATGATTGTATAAGTTGCCCTTGGGCACAACACATACTATAACATTTCACACAGGGAATTCTGCATAAACTCCATAATTTCTGGT
Organism: Astur gentilis; assembly: GCF_929443795.1. Lineage (NCBI taxonomy): Eukaryota > Metazoa > Chordata > Aves > Accipitriformes > Accipitridae > Astur > Astur gentilis. The sequence goes on from NC_064895.1 coordinate 13,145,882, forward strand.
CAAGGTAGAACAGCTTCTAGCAAAGATATGTTTTAAAATTTTAACATTACTGAGACTCCACCAGTACCCTAAAAAAACTGTCTTAGCTGCTACAGTCTCACACTTGTTACATCATGTGTGAACTTGTCCAGATTAGGCATTCAATCACTGGGTCTTGCTATGGCTTTGTCTAGTAAATTAGAAATCCCCATGTATTGGAAAATTGTTTCTCAACTTGGGACTTTGAGACCACGGTCAAGTCACCTCTTAACCTTCTCTCAGATAATCTAAGTACACTGAGCTGCTTTAATCTTTCAATGTCAGGCAAGATTTTCAGACTTTCAATTGTTCTTGTTGTTCTTTTCTGCAACCTTTCGAGTTTGCCTTAATCCTTCAGAAGTAAGGACATACAGCAAAAGGATTACAGGATTCTAGGATAGAAATCCATGGGAAACATCCCTAGCTATGGAGCACCAACCATGGGAATGGTATTAAAATCAGTGGCCCCAGCTAAACCAGGCTGGGAGGCTGATCTGAGGACAGAAATTGAAGAATTTTCTCTATCCAGTGACTGGACATGAGAACAAGGCAAAGACCTTCAGAGCCAGAGCCTCTAGAACTTAATCTTTGGCGGGAGAATTTTATTTTAGTAACTTTTGGGGTTTTTCCCAATCTGAATTAGAATTAAACAATTTTGTTTTAAAGCTCAGAATTCTCTAGAAGATTGAATCAGCTTTCCTCACACAATTTTATTAATGATATTAGCATTTTTTCACTCTTTATTGACTGCATCTGATAATAGCATTTACAAGATCTGTGATTTGGAAAATAGCTCTTTAACTTTGAAGATTATTTTGCCAAATCAAGTAGAAAAGAATGTTTCTATTACAATTAAATGCTAGCAGACCAGACTACAATGATAGGGCAATTAATGACTGAGAATGCCTATACACATTAATAATTATACAGCATGGTTATGAAGCATTCTGAGTATTTGAAATTCACCAGTTAACCTAAAAACACCTTGGTGAAGTAGACTATATAGTAGTATCACACTTAATTTATAGATTTGTGGGTCTGGCCAAGATTGTACTGTTGCATCAAATTAAAACTACCACTATGTATATAGAAAAAGAAAACAGAACCAAGTTTTGTTGGGAGAAGTTTGTGTGCCAGTGCTCTTGGGTCCCCTTCTTGATAATGGGGACTTCTTGATGACTTCCCAATGGATAAAATAAACAAATGGTCATTAATAGGTAAAAAAATAAATTAATAACTGAAATTATTAATAATGTTCTCCTCATTCTCTCCTGCTGTAATTTGTAAACTGTTCTCTAGGCTAATTCATCATTGCCCTAACGCTTGTTTACTTGTTCCTGGAATGTGCATAAAAATGTTCCTGAAAGACAATAATGCATTGGTGTAAGTCAGGTCACACAATGCTCAACAACAGCAAACTGGGGCTTCTCTCTTCTCCTTCTTACTTCCCTTGTCAGAGCCCACCTGTGTATGTCCAACCCACGCGCAAAGGGATTTGGCAGTAACTGTGGCTGAACTCAATAATGCCATGCCCTCTGCTCTGAGTGAAGAGTCAGGCAAGGTACTGAAGAGACCCATTAGGTACCAGTCCTTCTGCCCACATCCTCCTCTCCTTAACCACCTATCCTGCTCCCATCCCTGAGAACCAATAAGTCCAGTAAGCAAGAATGTAATCAATCAGTGCTTGCAACCATTTCTCTAAGGGAATGTAAACAATAACAATAACAATGCAGGTGTACAGCTCTCCTGTAAAAAAATAGGAAGTTTTGTTATGCCTATTGCACCGGTGGGTGTACTGGGCAGTATAGAACAGGCTATGCCTGGGGCGACAAATGCTGGCTTCAAAATACTGCTGTGCGCTGTGTGCCTGAAATACTCATTATTAAAACTACAGGCCTAAACACAGCTCTAGGATAGCACCCTCAAGGTCCCAGCTCAGGAAAACCTGGCTTAGGGTCTTGGCCAAGGTCAGCCTGCACTCAGAGAGCAAAGCCCAAGAGGCTCCTTTGCCCGGGGGAGCAAAACCCAACTTAAAAAGAAGCAACTCTAGTTTAAGACCGAAGCTCTAACACCCATTCTGCTTCTTATATGTCAAAGACCAAGATAAAGGACAGGAAGAGAAAATGTCTGTTCCCTTTGTTTTTAATGTATTTGTTTATCACTTCATTGCATCATTTTGTGAGGCAGCTTCAAAGCTTTGTAGGCAGGCTGAATATTAACCATCCACTGCAATCCACTCAGTCACTCCTGGCACAGGTTAATCCCTGTATCATAGGCTGCCACCAGTTTGCTAAGCAGCTTAAAAGGACATGTTATAACTTTGACAATGACCTGCTAATGGTTTTACATTTCTCAGAAGTATTATGAGCTATCTTTGTCATTTTTATCTTCTAATGAGATCAATAAATTTAGGAAGCAGACATAGATGGTGCAAACTGCAATGCCACAGCCAAGGACGTGGCATGTATAACTGCTAAACTATAAATAATAATGCAGGAACTATAATCAAACCTTGACTTTTACAGACGAAAATCAAGTTGCAAGTGCCTCAGCATTAAAAAAAAATCTCCTCATTTGTTAGGAAAACAGTGTACATCCTGATTTCTTCTTTCATATCACACCATGCCAATCTCTTAATGAAAAGCTTCACACTGAGAAATATGTTTCATTCACTGATTTTTTTCTTTTCCAGTGGGAAATAACAGGTTTTGATGTTTTAACCTTCCCTCACAGTCTTTGGTGCCTCTACATGAAATAAGCATGTCAGGTGAAAATTTTTGCATAGCTGCACAGCACATCTTACTGTTTCTTAAAAACATTATCGTTAGCTCTGCCTTCACCCTTCCAAACAACTATGAAAAGTCCTAGGCCTTAAAAAGGCAAACAGAGGTCTCAAGTTACTTCCAGTGCAGAGGACCGCAATTTTGAGGTGACATGGCAGGGAACATGTCAGTTCAGGTGTCCCACACATACCTGTTATGCCACACCATGCCCAGTTTGGGGCTGGAATCCTGGGCCGCCTTTAAGCAGCGTGAACGCTAGAGAGGCTCCTTCGCCTGCCGATCCCTCTGGGAAGCACACAGTCCAATTGGTTTCCAGAGATAACAAACTATTATTGATGTGTTTGCAAACGGGGTAGATGCCAACAACTGAATGGGCTGGGAGCAAGGCACATTTACTGTCCTCTGAGTTTTACACCTGTGGTTGTCCTCCCCAGCACATACACGGCCCAAACAAGCCTGAAAACAAACAAACATTCAGTGGGCCTAAGACCCACATTTTATTTTACTGTGCCTGCAGTTTCTGTTCTATATAATGAATGGAAAGCTTAAGTCAAGCAGCTGTACCAATAGTTATTTCTCCGGCTCAGTAACTGTGTGCACAGGAAGGTACTAACTGTGTGGTGAAAAAGAAGACATGTCTCTGGAAGTGTATTCCTTCAGGTATAGGATTCCCAGGCAGAGAAACACCAAAGAAAGTATAAGTGTGCTGGTTTTGGCTGGGATAGAGTTAATTTTCTTTCTAGTAGCTGGTATAGTGTTATCTTTTGCATTTAGTGTGAGAAGAATGTTGATAACACACTGATGTTTTCAGGTGTTGCCAAGTAGTGTTTAGACTAAGTCAGGGATTTTTCAGCTTCTGATGCCCAGCCAGCAAGAAGGCTGGAGGAGCACAAGAAGCTGGGAGGGGACACAGCCAGGACAGCTGGCCCAAATTGGCCAAAGGGGTATTCCATACCACGTGATGTCATGCCCACTATATAAACTGGTGGGGGAGGATTGGCTGGGGGGGGGGGAAGGATTGCTGCTCGGGAGCTAACTGGCCATCAGTTGGCAAGTGGTGAGCAATTGCATTGTGCATCACTTGGTTTGTATGTTCCAATTCTTTTACTATTATTATTGTCACTTTATTATTGTTATTATTATCATTATTATTTTCTTTCTGTCTGTCCTATTAAACTGTTCTTAACTCACAAGTTTTACTTTTTCTTTCCTGATGCTCTCCCCCATCCCACTGGGTGGGGGGAAAGTGAGTGAGTGGCTGCGTAGTGCTGAGTTGCTTGCTGGGGTAAAACCACAACAATAAGGTAGCTAAATATTTAAATGGTCCTCATTTCTGCAGTGTCCAAGCATTTGTCATGCAGTGGTTGTATACAAGACAGAAAAAGGAATGCACCATTTTACAAGACACCAGCTGGAACAGCTTCACATATGAGGAATAGAGAGTTTGCACTTCTCAGAGCACAGGTCTGCTTAGCCTACTATAGTTTTCAATCTTACCAAACTCAACCTGAAAAATATGTTGTGGCAAATCGTTCCACATCCTACCTGCCTATTGTTTACAGAAGAATCATTCTCTTTAACAGGGTTTAGATCTGCTTGCTATTCAGATTCAAAACTCTTTGACTACGAAACTTGATGGATTTTTGCCTTATACAATAAATATATCTTTAAAGAGATTACCCTTGACAATATTTAGGAGATATTCTAGTAGAGCACAGGTACTCTTCCCCATTCTTAAACACAAAGCAAACTGCACTGCCAGATTACAGAGCCTTCCTTTGGAACACTATTTAAGCAGCATGAGTGTTAAATGTAGAAAGACATTCATACCAGCTGTATATGTGTCTATAGACAAAGAGAGGGCTAGCTACTAATCCAAGTACCCCAGGAATGTATGGCTTGACTTGGAAAAGATTTTCCTACTGCAAAATAGAATGGTTTGGATTTTTTTTTCTTCTTTTTTTTTTTTTTTTCGCAAATGATCACAGACTATGAAAATTAAGGCAATTGAGCACCTTTGAAATGCCAGCAGCTCCCGCCTCAGTGCATTGCATTGTTGCGATGTCAGGAATGAGCCCCAGGAAGGCTTTCAGTGGCACTGCAGCCATGCTGCTCTAAGTGCTTACTGCTGACACTGGTGCAGATGAGCCCAAGCTACATGTGAGCAGAAAATCAATTACAGAAGCTAGAGAATGGGGAAGGGAGAAAAACAAGTCTCCAGTTACCAAATACCTTTCAAACTATTGCGCACTCACACACCAAGAACAAGTTTTTCTGCCAGCTTTAGAAAATATTGCTTCTGATTTGGATGACAAAACCGGATTATGTTTTCTAATAGGTGTGCATGGTATCCAAAAAGGACGCGAGAGTCACATTGCTAGTTTGTGCCCAAGAAAAAGCACAGAGTTCAACACACACATTACCCCTCAAGCATATGTGAGCAGGACTAATGCAAAGATACATGTGCACTATTTAATCTAGGCTTTATTTCTCCAGGAACATCTGCATTCTGCTCTTCACCTGCTCCAAAATGAGGTTAATAAGGGCTCCAAAATGGAAATGCTGGGCCCACCTCTGTCCTCTCCCTCACCAGATGCAGTAGCAAAATCTCTCTGATGTCAATAGAAACTGAATAAACTGCACTGTTTGTTGGGAAGTTCATGCTGCTGTATTCCAGATACTGTGAAAACCTACCTGGCCTTCTGTGGAGGGTTTCCCTCCTTTTTTACTTACCAGCACAAACCAGCTCTTTCAGACCCTCCATTCACAATCACATGTGCAATGGATGAAAACCATGCAGTGTGTCTCCAGCATGATCAGGACACAAATCACCTCACCTGTTTTTGATTTTCTATAAAGTAGGTGTCTGTACCTGACCTAGCAGGCTAGACTCCCATATTCTAGTCAAAAGAGAGGAACAGAGGCTTCACTAATCTGAACTCAGATGTCAAACCTAGGGCGGCACAGATCATGCCCTAGCAGTGCTTATTTCTCTTTGATGGCTGCTGAGTGTTTCTAGAAAATGAGCTCAGACTTTGAGCAGTTATAGTGCACTCATCTATATTCTACCATGTCCTCCACCTACTTGTTTATCTTCCATTTCCATGGACATGGTTGCAGAGGCCCCTGTTCCTCCTGTATCCTTACTATTTTTAGCCACAGTTTTAATAACTTTTCACATTATCTATACATCCAGCTTCCATTCTCCCTGGAACTGCCCACTTTTTGAGACGTCCCCCTACATATGTAGTTGCTAGTGATTAATCTTACATGACAGCTTGGAATCTAACATGATTTGACCTGTGCACCATGTATCAAGATCTTGAAATACCAATGAAAATCAGTTTCTTTCTACATGCAGATGAGTAGGCCAATGGAAGAAAAACACTAAAACCTGTTTTGATCTCCTTCTGTCTCCATATTGCATCCAGTTTTGCTCTGGCTTTTGCAGAGGACTAAATTCTGAGGTGAGAATCACCAAGCTGATGCTATGGGACTTCCCAAGAGCTGAGTGTAACTACACCTACCTTTGATATAATAGTCTGGAGGGGTAGGATGACCTGGAAAAGACAGAGCCTCTGGGTATTTCTGTACCAAAACAGATCCAGGAAAATGATAGCAAGGAGACAGAAAGGATCAAAAGATTTCACAGCTATTGCCTTCAGCTGCATTTCACCTTATTTCCAATAATTAATCTCAAAATATTCATCTAATTTCTAATAAGGATGCTGTCCTTATTAAGTATATGCATTTTAATCAATTATTTGCTGATAAGGCTATGGTATAATATAAACCAGAAAGCACAGTACACAACAGTGAATTCATACAGTTGGCGCATCCTTGATATGTGGAGCTTCATGACATTTGAACATTTAATATTTCAACACAAAGATAAGGATTTATGTTTCACAATTGGTTAAAACCTTACACATGTGCTTTATGTCTTTACTAATAAGCTAAATACAAAGGCCCAATATTATTATTATGGATGAAAGCTTAATATCTACTGAAGCCATTGACCTAAATACTTACATAAAGCTACCTAAATGTATTAAGGAATGGCTACCTTTGAAACTGATACTGCAATGCCAGACCACCTATTTTAGGATATAAAACATGCTCACACACACACATGGAGTATCAGTGACACTGATGAATGAGTATTAGCATTTCAATGATGAAATGAGGAGACATGAGTGAACACCACTTGATACTGTAAATAAGCATGCTTCAGAGAAAGGAGGCATAATTTTCTATCTACAATCTAACCATGACCTCAGTCCTGACCTGAAAAGACCACTTTCCCTAGTGATTAGATCAGAGATAATCCCACTGTGGCATGCACCCAGGTGTGTTGAGCTGAGCTGAAGTGGTTTTGTGACAAATGCTGAATTTTTATTATTCAAAAGCAGGACAAGGAATATCTTGCAAACTGAGCTCCATTTGTGCACAGTGAGAATCCATTATTTTTTACTCTGTTAACCAACTACACCCAAATTTCAGACAGCATATTTTAATACCTTATCAAATGTTCCAATTTACTGTATTTTTTATAAATATTACTCATGACTAGAACTGCTTTGTGATCTTTAAAACTCTGGTCTGTCAAGAAGATTTACATGATGCTTTATGTGTCCAGAGAACAAGCACACTATTGGGCTGGCAGGTACGCAGCATTTTACTGATACAGGTACTCCGATGGTAATTCAGAGTCCCAAGTTTAGCATGCAGAAGACCAAACACCATGCTCACAATGCAACTATTGCTGTTGCTTAGCCTGGCTGCATATAAAAGTACATTTCATCTCTTGATGCAGATACCCAGCCCTGCCAACTCATCTACACAGATTTCAACTCCCTGCCTTCAGACATTTTTTTTTAAATTTGCACGCATCAATAACCTCTGATCACCAGCAGTAATACACTTCAGCACCTGAAATGTTTATCTTTAAAGCATTGAGTAGAAAAGAACTGTGACCCACATGTTGCAATTGAGTGGACAGAGTGACCTCCTGCAGTCACTCAAGAGGACTGTGTCCTCAATCAAAAAGTACATCTTTTAAGTCTCAGATCTTGGACAGACAAGATATGACCATGAATGTGCGGTAATACATATCAGGTTTAAGATTCAGCAGCCAGTGTGCCTATGCTCTAAAATCAAGGGTGAACACAACTGTAGCAACTTGTTGCAATACCTTGATCATACAGCCGAGTCCATAGACTCGCAAGCGGATCAGCAGATGCTGCTTCCCTTGCTTCCCTGCATTGATACACAGGGCCATGGACCTCCCTTCTGCCAGGTGCGGAGCCCATAAGCCTGGTGCTGTCTGCAGGCCTGACATTCATATTCCCTAATCTTTGGTGTTTATTTATGTGTTGAGCTCTTTCCTCCACATGTAAATACCTGGTTGTTGCAACAGGATTTTGTTCACCCCTATTCTACCAATGTTTTTAAAAGTAGCAAGTGGTCTTGCGAGTTTCACCTGTGCAGCAGCAGGTGGTTTCAGACTGCTGAGCAGTTTCATCTGATGGAGCACCTCTGATGACAACAGTTTGCAATAAGCAGTCACCTAAGTGGTTTTATTTTAAATGTCACTGTCTCAAATGCATGAGTCAAATCAATTGTGATGCAGCATCTCCCATGTATCTCTTCTTAGGGTCAGTTTTCAGAGACACAGCCTCATCTGAGGTGAATTAATACATATCTTTTTTAAGTATGGCAATTTCCCCTTACTTTGCACTAACCATCAGTTTGATTTCAGTATTACACTTTGTCACTGGATCCAGTAATGGATCCGCTCTCAGGAAAGAACTGAAGCAAGTGAACTGACTTGTGGTGCAATTCTGCATACCAATAAAAACACCGAGCAATGACAAGCGGAAGTCTTAGGTATCTAAAAGAGTATATTAAAGTACCATCATAGTCTTCTCACCACAGCTCAGGCTTGCCAGACACAGTAATTCTTACCACAAATATCAACTCTCTAATATCAATGCAGAAAGAGAGCTAGGTCCAGAAATACATTGACGATTTCTGGGGAGGAAGCACTCCTCACTCTATACCTCAGTACTGCGACTGACCTTCCCTCTGGCTCTGCATCCTTTGAACCACTCTGAATTGTTTATCAAAATCACAAAAGAGGCACAAGTCAATTACCCTCTTAGCACATAAAGCTCTGAGTCTTGATTACATGTGCAGGAGGAATATTTACTTTTTAATCAGGGTTGACTGTGGGGTGTGGAGGTAAGGCCATTTTGAAGATTAATTAGTTAGTATTTGTACATTGCTTTGAAGATGTGAGATACTAAGTATTTTTATGGCACCCAGCTAATGGCCTTAACTCTTTCAGCCATACTGATGTCAAAGCCTTGAAAAGTGGTCCTTCTGAGCTATTTGTATGCAAACCTTTGGTAGGCTGTATTGACAAAATGCAAAGATGGAATTTGCAGTTTTGGTCCCAAACACTCTTCCATCTCTGCCAAGTCCTGCAAGGAAATGGTACATTTTTAAAACATCAGTAGAAGAGGCAGGTAGTTGCCTAGCATACACTTTTACCTCCTTTTGATTCAGTGTTTGGTCTTGGCAAAGATGAGTAATTTGTATGTTACAAACGTGGTGCATCTGTTCTCACGACATCTTGCTGAAGAAAACCATGAGCTTCCATGTTCATTTTGCAGATGAGGTGCTCTGAAAGATTTAGGATCTTCAAAAATTTGGACCTTTCTCCTATCCAGGTGGCTAAATCCCACAGTGGGATTTAGGTGCATAAGTATTTTCTGGATCTCAGCCTGTGTGACTTGCCCAAGGTCAAGCACAGAGCATATCTCTACAGTAAAGGGAGAAAAAAGTTCCAGGTTACTGCTCTAACCACCGCTTTATTCCTCCCTTCCTAAAATTGACAAGTGAGCTCCCATGTTCTGCATCAGGACAGCCATTTTAAAATAAGAGTTCAGGAGTCTAGCTTTATTTAGTCTCACGAACAGTCAAATCCATGCAGAGGATCTGGGGCCATGAGGAGACATAAACACCCCTTTGTTAGGCAAGCACAGACTATAAAATCACAGGGGATGTTCAAACTTTGGGATGTACCAACTGCATCCCTTTTGTATACCCCACAGCAGCTGGCCAGAGCGCAGTATCAAACCCCAGGAGGAAAATGGCTATTCTGTCAGCCACAATGCTGGTGTGCATCTGCCACTGTGAGAAGGGGAGATTATGAAAACAGGAAAAACAATAAAGGTGGCACACTGACGCCAGCCTGATATTCCAAGATCCATCCTCAGGAAAGTTAAGAGGCCTCTTGGCATATGGCTTCAGCTGAGACGATGGGCAAGACAAAACCCTAAGGTGTCCAGCTGAAAATACAAATGACAAATAAAGAGAAATTTCTGGAGGATAGAGAATGGAGTGAGCCACCATGCATGTAACTGGCATTTAAAATCAGATAACAAATGGCAATCTTGTTATCATCAATTATGACAAAGCATAATGTCACATAAAAGCTCAAAAATGTAAAAGAGACAAGGTCCTTTGACTGAATATGCTCTAGCCACATCCAGCACAAATTACACAGGCTGGAAAACTAAGCAGATTCTTACAGGATCAGGTATTATGCGAAGTGTTCAGGATTTGGGTTAATGAATACAGCATTCTCCCAGATGTTCCATCATTGTTCCAGAGTGGGAGGAAAGCTGGCTGCAGACCAAATCAAATTTTTATATTCCTCTTAGATAGTGCCAGACACTAAGATTTCATCAATATAACATCTGAGGCACAGAGACAACGCATCATGGTTGGATAACCCTATATTCAATCCATTTTGCTGAAGACAGGACAAATAAACTAAGAATCAGAACATTCAATGAGTCATATCAAAGGTATAAATTGAAAGTCAACACTTGTACTGCATATAATCTAGCTGAAAAAGAATTTATAGTCTGGAATTTCCCATTTAAACACTGCTGCTGCTTCTTGCAGATATACTCCAAATGCTAGCTTTAAACACTCCCAGTCCTTTCAAATTGTGTTTTCTGCTTACTTTATAATATCTTTGGGATGCACATCCTTCTCCAGGGTAATGGAGAGTTTGAGAAAAGAAATTAATTGCTAAAAATGCTAGTTTGCTTAGAAAAAGTGCACCATTTAGTTTTTACTAAGGAGCTAAAAATCAGTTTTGTTTTGTTTTTTTTAAACATATCATCCTTTTTTGTAAGCAGAATTAAACAAGGAAGTTTCTGGGATGTGCAGAAAGAGATCACTAGAGAAAAAAAAGGGCGGTCAGCATAACACTCTAGAAATGCCTAAGAGGTGAGACAGGAATAAAGAGTCAACATCTACACTGGCCAACAGAAACCCACCGCAAGAAATAAACCAAACTTTTCAAAAAATACACAGAACTTAATAATAATTAGTAAGTTCATGTTAAGTGCACAGCTAATCCTCATGCCCAGCAAGAGGCAAGCTGACGTCAGAGAAGAGGGTGTACTTGGGGAATGAGTTTCAAGTCTAAAGCTTAAAAGCAGACTGGATAAGGTCTGCAATTAAAAAGCTCAGATCCAGTTCAGTTACACCAATCTGATTTGGTCCACACTTCTGCTTAAAGTGGTCACTTAGCCTAAAGGATTATGTGTGTGTGCACGTATGTGTGCTTGCTTGTGCGTACACATCCATGAGACACAAACACCTGCGCAGATTTTTTTATACCCTCTAAAAGCAGGTCAGCAGTGAGCGTTCACTGGGCATGAAACAACATTAAACTATAAAATGCTCCCTGCTTGGTGCTGGTGAGGATTCCAGTTTTGGGGGACAGGCAAGTGCCTGGGAGTACTGTAGATATATCCACCAAAAGTATTTGATGTGCTGCTTCATAGATGCCCTTTCCCAATAGACACACGTCTGGGGTCATACAATAGGAGAGAAAAGAAGAAGGGGAGAAGAAGATGCCATGAGGCTGCTGCCCAAGAGTGGGTCCTGCCTGTGGTCCTCTTTAAGCCCAAGGCCTTACCAGGGATGCAGTAAAATGCCCCTGCAGCTTCAGGGATTCAGTGGAGCCTGGAGCTAGGGAGCTACTGCATTATGGTGAACTCATGGTACATGGGAGACTGGAGGTGGGGGACAGCTGGCTGAAAACCACACTTGGAGCACAAGCCCGGCATTTAGCTTATGCTAAACTTAGGGCTCCATCTTCTCCACATTCAGCAATGCCATGAATCAGGACAGTAAAAATTAAAACATAGTCTTGCCATTGAGAATTCAGGGAAATCTATCCCATTTGAGTACATCAAATCCGAAATTCAGCCAGAACACAGTGTTTACAGGATCTTCTCTTATGCGGGAACAAAACACCAAACCCAAACCCTTTAAACTCTAAGGGGAGCAAGAAAATATCACCTTCATTTATGTCCCATTCGAAACCTTTCACTTCACCAGTTGCAGAAAAATGGCATGTAAGTGAAAGAGTATTGACTTGTTCTTAAAGGGAAAAATAATTTGCATAATATAAAATAATGGGTTTGTGAAACTTATTTCTGTGTCTGTAACAAGGTGACAAGTTGATAAAGAGGGAGATGTATTCTTGGAAATTCAGGCTTCAGATCTTGATGATAATAGGTGAAAAACTTGAACTGTATGTATCCATCTGGGGACCATCCTGTCTTTTTAGCATAAAGCATGTTCTCTTCTGCCTGCATTTGCCTAAATATATTTTGAATTTCCATTCAGCTCTGGCTTGTTGGGGTTTTTTTCTTTTTAAGTAATTATTTACAAATTAGATTGCTTGAGAGTAAACTATCAGAGGAGGCACACTCCCCTCTCTTCAAATGTATGCAATAGATCTAATTATTTTTCTGTAAAACTACAAACAACCTTCTAAATAATGACAATCATTAGAAAACATTAGGGTCTGTCACTTATAATCTCTGCCAACTGCTGATAACATTTTATTACTGCTTGGAAAGGTTGATTAAAGCTTGTAATAGATTTAGTGAGGGTGAAAGATTAACAAAAAGGTATTTATGATAGAGACACTAAAACATAGTATGTTCTCAGTAAACACTCAAAAAAACCTAGCCCTGTGACATTTATAGATGTTGCTCAAGATGCAGTTTTTCATCTGCACAATGAAACCGATAACAAGTTTCTACATGTTGGGGGAAAAAAAGAGAGAGAGAGAAAGAGAGAGAGACAGAGGGGCACATTACCTTTGTAAGTCTCATTGCAGAGCAAGGGAGAAAGTGCTCTTCAAAAATAAACCAGCTGAAACCCCTGAATAAGTTCCTGGGACTGCTCTTGTTTGACCGTTTGGACAATCTCCTCTGAAATTACAGCAATGGACAACTCAAAACCAGGTTGGATCAGAAGGCAGTGACTAAGGGGCATCTATTTATGCCTGGCCTTGGAGGAAGATGTTAATCACATCCCTCAGTCCACCTGCCCCACATCCCTGAGCAGGGGGGACAGACACCGTGTGGGGCTGGACACTGTAGAGCACAGCAGCTGAATGCATCACAGCTGACACTCTGTGCTGGACTGGCAAGACGGGCATCAAAGCTTTCCTCCTGCTCATCTTTCACTTAGGGGAAGGTGCAGCCAATGACAGGCTAGCAGCTCTGAAAAGCATGTTTCAGTATGGAGCTGTTACAAAGGATGGAGAGAACTGCAAGAGCACGTGGAAGCACCCACATCCCCCACCAGCAGTGAGGTCCGTCATCCTCTGGAGATGCCAACCTTGCAGCGCATTGCAAAGACGCCAGAGTGGCTTCATGAGCTGCATTGAGCCCTGGTGCCTCAGGGAAGTACATGCACTCCTGTGGCACAGTACAGTCTCCCTGAAATGTTTGATCATTTATCCAGTCATAGGGGCCACTTGCATGTACTAACTTAATGGACTTGCAGGATCAGCTTGCTTCTCGCTTCAGAACAGCCTCTGCTGAGGTCAGCTATGAAAGCCCTGGTGCAGCGGAAAAGCAGGTGCCCAAACTCAGCAGTTACGAGCTCAAGCCAAGGATGTGAATGCACGTGCCATGGCGGAGAGCTTCAGCTGTCCTGGCTCAGTCCCGACCTTCACTTGTCTGCTCTGCCTCTCTTCACTCCCCTAATCAAGGAGATGGAGCAGGAGGGTTCATCTGGCTTCCACAAGCCTGCAGCTTGCCTTAGTAAAATAAACTGAGGTCTATTCCAATAAACTGTGGTGAGTCAGAGGATGCTGAGCATCCACACTCAGACATCAGGGAGCAGGACGAGTCTCCAGGAGTGAGCTGGAGCAGACAGCAGGGGGTTAACTGGTTCAGGCTGCCTACCTTAAGCCAACACAGCAGGACTAGATGACCTCTCAAGGTCTTTTCCAACCTGATTCTCTAACACCCTCCATGAATTATCTTCTCTGTTTTTTTGAAAAAGGTGGGGGCAATATTTAACAGCACTCCTCAACACTGACCGACTGACACCATGAAAATCATTTACCAGGAATAAGTGACCGGCCAGATCACAGCCAGAAACAAACACATTTGAAAATAAAAATTATTTCTGCGCTGTGCATGCCTTGACAAGTCTATAGCAGATATACATACACAGTCTGTAAACACATTAATGTGTGGCTCATCAGAGAAGTCAAACTGTGGTGAAGCAGAATGAGTTTGTGGTTAATCCGAGCAGAGAGCCACCGTCTGCAGCCTGTGAAAATGTTTGTAAACTGAAGTACTGCAAAGTGGATGACAGATTACAGAACCTGTGAACGCAAGTCAGCCTGCCCCAAACCATTCCTCAAATGCACTACACGGGCAACACTCACTCACTTCAAGGATGACTCACAGCTTTCGTGTTGAAAAGTGGAAAATTCTTTTTTTTAATGTCAAGTGATGGTCAAAACTAAGGTTGTTAGCTATCCCGGAAGATGTAAACCCAAATCTGTCCCAGGTTTAACCATACTCCAGTGTGTCATAGCCAACATGTCTTCTGAGATTAAGATATACAGTGACTTTTTTTCTCCCTCATTCTTTCATTCATGAGAAATGAACAAAGCCTTGAAAAAATATCTACAGGCTATATAAAGATATACAAAAAGCAATAAATGTAAACAAAAATCTCGTATTTATTTGTTGATGTAGTGAGTCAGAATAAACATGACAGCTTTACCTGAGAAGTTAGAGTCTGAAAACAAACTCCGCATGTTTGGCAACAGGTGCAGAAGATTTTTTAAAGAAATACCAAAAATAAGCTTAGCAACATACTTTACAACTCCCACAGTTAAGCCTCATTCACCCAGGCAGACTCACCAAAGTCAAGAAAAAAGAAGAATCCTATAATGCTGGGTGCTGAGTGTCCCTCGTGCCCTGTATATCCACATGCTGCCTGTATCCCACTGACCTGCCAGCCAAAACCTGCTTCTACAGGGCTAACCTGCTCAGACAGCAATATTTCTCCTGGAAACAACAACAAATTAGAAGTCTGGCAAAGGTTGGCATAGTGAGCTAAAGCCACAGAGCACACAGAGGAAAGAGAGAGACTGGGACAGGCACAGTTCTTTATTTCCAGCATTTATATGCTGGCAGCCAGCACAGTCAGGATGTGACATACTATACTATGACAAGGACTTACACCTCATCAGGGAGTGCTGGTGTGAAGCTGACAGCCTCCTCTACCTCCCTGGTAAAGCTGTTCCTGATCCCTGTGGCACTTGAATACCTTGAATATGATCCAGAAAGATGATTTTCTACCAGGGCAACATGGATGACAAGCAGATTGCAAAAGACACTGTTAGCACATGATTGCAGTTATGGAAAGTTAATTCTGCGTAGTCTGAACCATTTTGGAGTAGATAGGGGATAGAGTACTTCCACCTGGCTGAACTGCTGTAACAAACTATACTTGACTATAACAAACCTAGTCATGGAAGAAATTGGGAAAAATTTTGAAAGCTGGATAGTATGTCCAATATACATTTAATTAAAGGATAGAGAGAAGATCAGAAGAACCATGAAACCCATGAAAACTTCGATACTGTCAGTGTCTGAATGAAGTTAAATATCCTGAGTGCTAGCTCATCAGCTGTGAAAGCAGAAGATTAGCAGAGTAATCTGGATAGGTTGGACTCAGTAGGATTTTTGCCCCTCAACCCCCCAGCCTCAGGTAGAGGCAATATTTCAATTTTTGCCTCCCAATTAGAAGGTACCACAGCACAAATTCACATCAAAAACATTGTTATTTTGTCTTTATCTCCTTGATACAATAAAACTATTTTGCTGACAGGTATTCCCCCGGTTTTTTTACATTTAAATCAAGGTTAGCAAGTCAGAGGTTAAACTGATTTTTTATCAAGACTCTTCACTCTTGAGTGCCAAAGTGTTCTTTTTTTCTTCTAGCTTGGGAAACAGCTGCCTAGGCAGAGCTATGGCTTGTACTAAACACATTCAGAGAAATGGCATCCCTTCTCTTTTTTTTGCATAGTATAGACATTTTAGGAAAAGATGCTGAATTTCACAGATGAAACAAATACATTCAAGCAACAGAATAATCACCCTTCCAGGACTATGAACTCTAATTTTTGCCTCCTCTGCTTCTAGCATAGCACCATTTCCCACACCTCAGGCATGACACATTCCCTAATGGTGTGTCTCAAGCTGGGGAAAGGGTAGGCATAACATGGCTCTTTGTATGCCTGGTGGTTTTTATAAGAAGATAAACGAAACCTTCATTCTCCAAATTCTAGTGGCTAAACAGCCAGGGTTATATTTTGCCTTTCCCTGAGCTCAGTTCCCGTCTCTTGAAGTCAGTGAGAGTTTTTTCACTGGATGTTGAAATAAATCATAACGAGCAATAATTATCCACACTTACTTGATAGCTGGGACTTCTGTTATGTTCCCTAGATATCAGGACAGCTTTCTGTTGCGTTTCTCACTTTCATGTCTTTCTACTGCCCTACATTCACTCTGTGCTTGTAGCCAAATTTGCAGCCTAATTTTTTCTGTTAAAGGCAAGCGATGATTCTTCTAGAGAGGTTTCCTTTCTCTTGGTGGCATCTTAGCTGTTGACAAAGTCAATGTTCTTTGAGGAGTTAGGGCTCCATACCTACTACGCTCAGGGCAGGAATAAACTTCCTAGAAGAAATCACTGCTGGGGGTGGTGGGACAGGCCCGGGAAGGTGAAGCTCCTTCATTCCCAGCCCAGGGAGTCCCTGATGCTCCTGGTCCCCAGCCCCTGTGGTGCCCTGGCAGCATCTTCTCTCAAAATAACTCACTATTAATCTTCTTCTACTTCTGCTTGAAATGGTAAAAAGCTCCAAAAATGTGACGGTCCTATTATCTTTCTTGAGGAAAAATCATTGAATTTTAAATATTTCCTCATGATTACTTTCCTTCTCCAAGTTACTCCAATTTCATGAGTTAACAGTACATAACTTTAGTTCCTAGCCTTGAATTAAATCTAATTCATCAGCAGCAATCTTATCTATCTCCCTCCTGCAAACACAGAGTCCAGAAGCAAACTGGTCAGACAAGAATAGAAGAATTCATATGTGTATCAAATGTGCTCAGTCCGGCAGGAACTATGAAATATCTTTCCATATACAAGAGGCAGAGCTCTCAGTGGAAAGCTAAACACATTACCAGCCTTTTATGTGCTCCCCAAGAGCCCTGGAGATGAACCTGAACCTGGAAGATCAATGTGCTCTTTGACCCCCTATGTGTGCACAAGACCTCTTCTGCCTTGTGCTGGTCAACCAAAGATTATACTTTCACATAGTCTCCCTACTTTACCAGTTCCCATACTGTCCCATGCACAGGTGGCAATTTCTGTTGATCATGTGGAGCAATGTGTTGGGGACTTACATGTTACTAGACTGTGCCTATATAGCAGTTCTCAGGGTAGGTTTTTTATGTTAGTAAGCATCCTGAAATCATGCTCAGCACAAGCCAAGTCAAGTCAAAAGCAAGGAAAAATACTTATTTATCCAATCCAAAATAAGCAACACAGTCGCAGAGGTTTATAACATATGGCTGGCAAAAAGGAAAGAAAAGTTTCTCTAAAGTCAAGTCCAAAAGGCCCACCACTCTCTCTTTCCTTCTCCCTGCACTTTGTATCTAGCTGCCAAACAAGATCTAAACCACATCTGATCTACATGGCCAGGGCCTCAGAACTGGTGTGCACTCTCCACCCCAAATATATATTCATGGTAGGGAACCAACAGCTGAGGAAGAAAGCTAACTTGTAACGCTGTACTCCTTGTTGGAGTTTTGCGTGAAGGTTCATTCAAATTCATCTTCCCTCCTCCATTCAGGAGTTGGCTTTGGGGTCCTGTCCCTGGACTATTAACCTGCCTACCTTCTTCAAATGCAAATGTCCCTTTCAATAGGCCAGGTGCAGACATCTCTTATCCTTTACTGAGCTATCAGTAAATCCTTAATCCACAGAGGAGCAAAACACTCTTACTTAACAAGACAAATCTCAGTGTTAAGCTTTTCCAGGCGCCAAATTTCCTATTTCGAATCAATGTATACATTGACAACCACAACTGATGCAAACATTTAAGTGTGATCTGTGCTTTTAGGGTAGAGGTCTGTGAGGTGATTGATGGGCTCCAGCTTCTCCCAGAGGGTTACCATGAGCCTGATGTGACATGACCACCAGGACTGGAGCAAGAGCAGGAGTCCCTTTTGTCAAGTGTGAGAGGGACAAGGATTTGATTGCTCTTCAGCACTTTAGACCACTGGAATCTGTGGCATCCGCTACAAAGGATCTGAATAGATGTATTCTTCCACCAGATTCTGCCATATATTTATTAATACAACATAACAAAAGGGGGAAAAGCCACAACAGAATCTAAGCTTAAGAATGTCTTAAACCTCAGCGTCTCTAAGTCACCTTATAAAAAATGCCAGAGACAGCCAGACAGGCAGCCGATTCACAGGCAGCATCTTGGACAGCCTGAGAACACAGCTCCTGCATGAAGCTGAATGAGGGGCAGGTGAGCCAAGTATCAAAAAGAAAACTCTGCTCCACTGTGCCCGCGAGCAGCACCTCAGCCTCCACACGTCACCCGGCCCCGCTCCCGCGATCAGTCATCTCAAACCAGACCCTGCACAGAAGTGTGCTGAATGTGGAACTGCCGGCACTGAGTCACTCTGTTTGGGGCTGCCCCCACATACAAAACCATTTTGGTTATTGATCTAAAGATTCATGACTCACAGGCTTAATATAGCACTGGGTTTAAAAGACTGCTTTGTTCTTGGAAGTGACACATACGGTCTCCTAGGGGCAGCAGCCCTCCTCTCTGACACCTGCTCCCTCAGAAGAAACTCCACAAAGAGTTGAAGAGATGCCCAAAAATTAAGTAACGGGAAGTGGGCTGTGCAGCTCTCCATCCATCCATCCATCCTTTTCCAGCTCACAAGGCTCAGATGAGGCAGTATCATCCATGCTGCAGTGTCACAGAATCTGAGATCCTCAGGACCGTAAGGGATGAATTGCTATGTGAAGCTCTGTCTAATCAAACAGCTTTAGACCAAAAGAAGATCTCAAATCAGACTCTTTACACCTAAAAATATGACCTTGACCTAAAGAAGTACTTTCTAGAGCCACAGAAATATTTAGGGGCCAAACTTCAAGGATCTCATCAAATTCATATATGGAAGCAGCAGCAGCTGCAGGTGACCTTTTATGGTGCTTAATCATTTACAGAAAATACAAGAGCATACTTTTCCAGTGTACTCTAGCATACTTTCCTCGCCTGGGGAAATTCATTTTGGATGTGTGATGTCTCTTTGAATGAACTGGCACCAGTTTTGTAATCAAGCACTGTTGAGCCAACAGGAAGACAAGGACTTATGGTATTTTAGTGTGGAATACACACAAAACCAAAAAAATCAGCCCAATGTGCTATAAAAGACTACAATACGTGCATTCATTCATACAAAAATTAAGTATATAATCACATGATGAGCAAAGGACTTCATATGATGGTATACAAATTTAAAACACATACAACCTCATTTAAATAAATGGCACACTGTGCTAGATTCCAAAAAAGATGAAGTTACAATAATTGTCACTTTTAGTTTTATGTAATTTTCCAAATAAAAATGTGAGAGTTGCCATTAACTAGTACTGACAATGCGCGTACAGTACACACATTTGTCAATTTCATTAACCTTCCAAATTAGGTATTCACAGGAAGCTAATGGCAGCATAACACATCATTACAATATTCAATGCAATTTCATGGATATTATGTATAGGGAGAAATTTTAGGCTCTCTTGTCCTTACAGCTGTTAGAAAATATTATACTTTGCAAATAACCCATTAGGGATCGGCAAATGCTAAATAGCAGAATCTGAATAGCATGAATTATGTCCCCCTCTCCCGCCTCTCCTCATCAGGAACAGGGTGCCTCTATTTGTGTCATATTTGGCCATAAGTAAGGAATACAAATCATCTGCCTGGACTTTCCACCCTCCTCACCATTGCTATTACAGCCTCCACAGCTAGGATTAGGATCCACGAGGTTTGAGCTTAATTTACCCATTAATATTTTTTATGAACTTGGGCAAATCACTTGATTTTTTGCATCTACAACAATTCCTTGCTTCACAGGGTACAGTGCAGATAGATTAAAATCTATTGTGGATCATGAGGAACTGAAATACCAGTAGAAGGGTTACCGTCCTCCTCATAATTCATAAGGGGAAAAAAAAAAGGTTTTGTTGCGACAAGAAGAGGAGGTCTTCCAGCTGGGAATGAGAGTGGGAAGGCACTGGGTTTGGAAAGAAAAGTTGAATGTGGGCAGGTGTGGGAAGGAGAAGAAAACAACACATACTTTGAATTATCTAATGTAAGATTCATTTGATGATGAGATGGGAGAAGACACTCAGAAGAGAAGCAAAATGAAAGGATCTAAAGTAAAAGGAAGATTCTTAGGAAGTCACAACATGGGAGAAAGTAACTTTGTGGCACACAAAACAGAGAGATGGGTCATAGCACTGTACACCTCAGAAAATAACAAATTCATACCAGCATCAAAGGAATATGAAAGGAAAAGATTGTCCTGTAAGACCAGAAGAGGAAATGAATGACAGAAATCAGATTTTTCAGCTTTGATGTACTTTTAACAGATTTCTTTTCTGGACCCCTTTGAATTCCTCAAACCAATCATCTGTGAGTCAAGTGAGCAGGACTGGACCTCATGGATATTGCTCTAGTAGCATCAGCAGAGAATCCTTAATTCTAAGGTTACCAAAGACATTTGCCTCTCTTTTGAAATAGAAAGACTTTAGAACACTTATAAGGTATAATAAATTCTTAGTCTTTTTCCTTCTCATCAGCAATAAAGTGTTTAAAAAATAAAAGCCATCAGCAGCTACATTACAGCAAAATAAACATACACCCATGTGTGATCTAGAAAAACAACAAATTCCCATGCAAGCCATCCCCTACAGAAACAGTCAAGGTTACCTAAAGCAATTTTAATTGAGCTTTGCCTTTCTGCTTGATGCTGTTTTCCCTGCAGGTCCTAAACGGAGCTCAGTATAGGATCTGTTCGCCTTGTCAAACAGGACTAGAGCTAAATCTCCCTGTAGCTTACCAAAGAAAAATGATGTTTTCTGTAGGTGGTGGCATGGTGAGCAGCATTAACAGCAGCCCTTCCTCATTGTTTTTAACCCAGTTGGCTATGTTGCATCTCAAAATATCTGAGGTTCTCTATTCATGGGAAATGCTTTGGAAGGTCCAGCTTTGCAACAGCCAGCTCGTGTTAATTTGAATCACTTTGGTTTGCTTTTCTCACTGTTGCTCTCACTGCCAAGGGCTGTCAAAACACATTGTCCTGCTTTCAGAAAAGAGCCACATACTGTGTCATGGAAAGATACAAAACACAGCTGATAAAACTCCACAGAAGAGTTCGGCTGTCTTCCTAGTCTATGAATTTAAATAGCATTTTCCTATAGAAATGAAGCAGTTTTTATGTTAAGTTAATTTGTCTTTTTTCCCCTCCATATGGAGCACCTGCTTCACTTTGCCACCTCATTTTGTGTTTAGTTTTTACTTTTAGCTCAGTTTTCCATACTGGAGATTTGACATCATCTAGACTACCAGAAAAGTGAGCTTTTAGCCATCTTCCTTTCAGAAGAGTTGAGTTATCCATCCAACCAGTTCTGGTGGTTTAAAAAGTTAGCTTTATGGGTAGCCTTTTATTGCTCTGTGTTGTAACTTCCTATTATAACATACAGATAAAACATAGAACAAATGGGTGACTCTAAATCTCTAAAACTACATAGAAAAAAAACAAAATAATGTTCCAGCTTGTTTAAATTCTGGGCAGCACAAAACTCTCTGATAACTAGGGGGGGGGGGATAAAAGTAAAATAAATAGAAACATTTTTTCTTATAGTTGCAGATTTACCAAAGACAGAAAAAGAGTAATCTTTGACACAGGAGAGAAGGAATATTTTTAATAAGGTGCTGTGCCAGTTTGGCTTGTTATTCCTATAGATAAAGTATCCTGGTGTCCTTTAAATTAAAAAAAAAAAAAAAAAAAAAAAGTTCAAGCCAGACAGAAGTGCCAGCAAATGTTATAAACCAGTGGATAGTGGGTGGGTGGTGTGAAAACGTTTCGTAACTGCTAACAGCAACCCTGTTGTGAACCAAACAGCTGTGCACAGAACACAGGTGTGCTAGCACAACAAGGGCTATTCATGCCTTCCCACAGGGCCCTGGCCAGGTTTGCAGAGCCACAGCTGACCACATAAAGCATCGGGGATGGAAAAGGCTGAGTGAAATGTCCACTAAAAGTGTAAACACCAGACGCCACACAGGCACACACACACACATACACACACACTTACATTTTTAGCATGTTCTGCTCGCTACTGAAATAAAAAGAGGTAAGGAAATCTATTCTACTGTGGGAAGCAGAGAATATAATGATATAGGAAGTTAATAGGAATGTTATGGGCATGGAAAAATAGGCAGGTAAGAAAGTATTGGGATATGGCACAAGCCAAATTATTCATAATTTAATTGACCCTGTCACTCCAATAAATCCTTCCAATAATCTATCTAAGACATTTGTAATTAAAGAAAATTTAGAGGAAATTCCAAGTAATGCTAGCGGAAGGGTTACAGATCCTTTTTTCTTGTACAGAACCTCCAAGAGAGAAGATAAATTTCAGGAAAGTAAAATATTATGGTTAAAAATTAAAATAATTTACCTTTCACATGCTCTGCAAAAAGTGTTTTTGCAGCTTTTCTTCCACAAATATCAGTGCAGTATAAGGTTGGGGAGAGGGTTGGGGTTTGTTTCTTTTTTTTTTTTTTTTAAACAGGATTCTTATAAGATGGTTTAAAAACAATTGATGTGAAAAAGGAATGTTAATTAGGAACCCCTGAGTTCTAATTCTGGATATAGAAATCCTGCTTTGGGCATTTCAATTGAACACACAAGCAAATATTACAATTCAATTGCAAAAGGTAGAATTCCTTTGTGGAAAAGTAAAGGACTACCTGCCTGAGTCGTTCTTCTCTTTTACCTATTATGAAAAGGCAATTATTTATTAAAAAGACAGTCTCCAGACACAACATTTTTACCCCGATGGTACACTTTAGGAATGAATGCCTTTCAATTGTAGGTATATAAAAGCCACCTTTCATTAAAAAGCATGGCAATGAAAGTACAAGATAGCATAACCATGATGCTGACTAATATCTCCACATATAAAATTCTCACGAGCCAGTCCAATGCAAAATCCCACACAACATGAACTTTGACACAGCAAAGCCCTGCCTGATTCCTACCAGTGCTGATATTCCTGGATCCATTTCTGCTTTCAAACAAGAGTACAAGCTATCGAGACTAAACAGGGTTGCTGTGCCAGCTAATAAAGCTAATGATCAAGTGACCCTATGAACCTAGAAAATCTTCCAATTCTCCAAGTACTATTTTGCACAAACTGAAAACCCCTAGTTCTCTCTCTTATGAAAGCCCAGTTTCAAAGGCGTTTGAATATTGAAGCAAAAATCCTGTTCCTAGCAGATGTAGGGTCTTGGTACAACAGTTAGAAATGCACAACAGCAGTGATAAAGATACTCAGTATCTTTATCTTTACTCACCGCACACATTTGGCTCCCGTCAGCATTGACCTAGATGTGTATCTGTCCAACGTTCAGAGTGTGGCTGTTCCACTGCTATTAGCAGCAGCTAGTGGTCAGCCTCCCCGAACCACGCTTCAGAAAATAGCATGCATGAGCCTTGCTGTTTACATGTTATGGCTACTATCTGGGGTAAACTGAACATCCTCTCTCACCAACTACAAAGGTCTAGAGAAATGCTTTTATCGCATTGTTATCATTGCTTTCTTCTAAAATGGCCTCTGCCACAGGAAAAATAGGTCCTGAGATCAACCAAGATCAGCAATTTGCATGTGCATTTTTGATGCCGCTTGAAAATCTGATAAAAATGCAGTGTTTATCACCATTTAAACACTTACAACTGAAAAGTGGCCCGCAGGTCTTCACTCATCCAGGGAACACAGGCAGCTGTGCTCCAGCAGGACATGAATTTCTCATTAGTCACAATTTTGCCCATAACCCACATGAGAAGGAGCCATCTCAGGGAACCAGAGCACAGTTCAACCTCTACTTACATTCCATCCCTGGCCTCTCTGCTGAGCTGTAGAAAAGTGCTTGGAGTGGCCGATCACCCTGATTTTGGCTGAGGTCCCCAATTTATCACCTCTAAGCCAAGAAACAATTATGATATTCAACCAAAGGAATTAGTTTGGCTTCTTCTCAGTTATTCCTACATGAGCCTACTGATGTTACAGGTATTAATTAGTCACACTTTTTTGTGTATAAAATATTCTGTAGTAATTTAAGCAGTACTCAGGCAAAAATAATGTAAAGATTGGCTAGCAGCTTGTAATTATGAACATTTCATTCATCGCAGCTTACATAGAAGTGATTTACGCTTGCCTCAAAATGTTGAGCAAACCTGAAGCACACGCTCACAAAATTCTCAAGTTCCTTTTTGAGATTTCCCTGCAACCGACAAACCCAGCTTTGTTGCAAAAGCACCAGAATTTGATGTCTTCCAATAGAATGATATCTATCTGCCTTGCAGTGCTGCTGTTAGCCAGCATCCTGTATTTAAAGAGTCAGCCAGGGAATTACAGGGACATTGGATCTGTCATATTTCAGTAAGGGCTGGTACTATACTGGAACCAAAACTTCAGGCTTATATATGACGTAAATTGTTTCAACTCCAACAACCTTAGAGAAAGGTTTAAAAAAACTAGAAGACCTGAGTATATGGCCCATCATATTCGTCAAAAAGTTGTTTAAACCATGGCATTGACTCTCCATTTATTTGATTGCTACAGGTTTACACTAGCTATGCTTGAGCAAAAGCAGGGCCGATTTCAACCTAAGCAGATCTAACACCTTTAAAGGGAAACCTTACATTGACATTCTCATCTTAAACCTTCCAATCAGTCGTACATAAACCCTATTTTTGTGCTTTTTCATGTGGAAATGAATGACTTGCTGTTCTTTTGTGTGATAATTAGCTAAGCAACAATTATTACTTTGTGTCTTCAGCTGTGGAAAAGACAGAGTTGAGTTACTTCAGTTCATTCTCTTTTCTCTCTCTTTGGATTTATAAATTATATATTATTGTCTTTATAAGCAATTTGCAAGGAAATAAATTGAACTCATCTGAGTATTAACCTCACCTAAATATTACTACAGAAATTCAATTTCTAAAGCATAGATAAAACCTTG
Organism: Astur gentilis; assembly: GCF_929443795.1. Lineage (NCBI taxonomy): Eukaryota > Metazoa > Chordata > Aves > Accipitriformes > Accipitridae > Astur > Astur gentilis. Next base: position 13,171,445 of record NC_064895.1, read on the forward strand.
CATTCATATTGTTTCTTCAAAATTTTTGATCTGTTTTTCAAATCCATACTAAATTCTGCCCTTCAGGTTCTTAAAGGGATCTGTACACAAGAGTGAAGAGTAAAAAATGGACAGAACTACTGCTGTGGAAAGAAGAGATACAGTCTGTGAAAAAGAAAATCTTCATTCCTCACTCATAAGATCCTTTTATTCCAGAACTGTGATTTTATAAAGTTTTTAAAGAAAGCCTCTAGATAAATTAAATCATGGATTAATATAAATAATACAAAGTTATCTTTATAACAATAGATTAGTATACTATTAAGTCACATATATTATCTTCTCACTATTTATTACGCTAGTGAGGCCAGTAGCACTAGCATAGCTAATGCCACTGCAAAAGTTCAAAGCCCAGTGAAGCCTTCCATGTACAAATCACACTAATCACTTCTTAGAAGCAGATTACCTTCAAATGAGAAAATGTGAAGAAATAGCACCAACCGCAGCAAACAAAAACCCCACTAGTTATTTAAAGAAAATTGCACACAGCAATGCTGCCAAGATGCCACAGTGTCTCCATCACAGCCGGAGGTGGATGGCTTCTGTAGGCTTGGGCAATTCACATTTCAGATTCTTTTCCCACTGCCCACATGTTCAATTTTACTCAACAGCAAGCCCTATTTCTCCCTTATTTACCTTGTAAAGCAAAGCCCACATTGGTGGGAATGAACACTGAAGTGACACTTAGAAAAAGCAACATCATTTGAACAGCTGTAGACAGTCTGTTATTTATCAGAAATTTTAACAAAGGCCAAAGGAAAAAAGCAGCGGTTCAGCAGAGAGCGAGTCCTGCCCTAGCACAGCTGTTACACAAGATGGGAAAATTTCAAAATGAGAAAGTAAACACCACTCTATATTCTAGCAAAGAGGGAAGAGATTTTTTTCCCAATCCTTGGAAATGGCAAACTTAACACTAATGAAATGCAAACATCCCCCCCACCCCCTGAATATAAAGGCTGGGATCCAGTTGTGATTCTTTCCTTGTGGTATTACTTTGCCCACACTACCCATGGGGCAAAAAGCTACAGATGCTGGACCAGACCCCAGGATTGCTTTATTGATGTTCATGTTCACTGCTCTGATGGTTTTGCTGGACAGGCACAGTTCACAGCCAGCCTCTGCTCACATCTCAGTGTACTGCAATTTCAGGAAACACCCATGAGGGTAAACTCTTCCTCCAATAAACAGATTTGTTAAAAAGCAGTGCAGACAAATCCTTTCAAGGGTCCTTTCAACAGGTTTCTTGTTGAGGGCAGGAACTGATGCTCCTGTGGTATCAGTATTAGGAATTCAAAACTGTCTCCACTCTGCATCTGGAGACAAACTGATGGCAGCTCTCACATGAACCAGTTTGATTCAGCTGCTCTGTTATTTAGAGGGTCACATTTCCTCAGTGCTGTCATTTACGACTCAGATGGCAAATGCACAGAAGAAAAAAACAAAACCTCCAACTGAATGAAGGGGGGACTTAAAAAACACCCACCCCACAACAACAGAAGGCAAGCCAAGCACAGCACATCTTTACATCCATAGTGCCAGTAATACATAGACCTACACTACCGGAGCCAGACACACAAAAAAAGCCTTACATGGAGCAGTGTGGTCCTCAAAATGCCCACTCAACAGTGCAGAGAGTGAAGAGTGTCCCACTGCTCACCCACCCAGATGCAGGGCTGTAACCAATGTGTGCAGCATCTTCTGGGGGTTACCAGTGCATAGATGAAGGCAGAAGCAGAAGGTCCCACTCCCTGGGCATCAGTTCTCACCACTGCGTCCTCTCAGCACCTCTGTCACCGTCTTTCCTGGTGGCTGGTTCCTAAAAATTAGAATGAGCCAGTTTTCCCAAGGCAAAACATGCACCCGGGAAGCTGTTCAGAGTTATATAGCCTTATATAACTCTGATTATGTAGAGATTTACCAAAGGCAACATCTTAGGCTGACAGAGGATGTTGAGAAGTAGAAAGAGGGGTTGCTGTTTGCTAGCACAGGCATTCACCACCTTCACTCCCAACTTATGTCCTGATCTCTGTAAAAACAGGTTTGGGGTATCAGCATGTTCCACACGTTGCATATGTAGCTCATGTGCCTGACCTAAGGCTAAAAAATCCTGCTCTGGTAGGCAGACACAGTATCTCCACTTAAGAGGATGATGTGTAGCTCTAAATCTGCCCTATTTCAGATCTCGGATGGGCAACAGCCTCAGGCGACAGAGATGGCTGAGCTCCCTGTCAGGCACACCCACAAGTAAGTGACCTTCCAGCAAGAGTAGTGCTGGCCACCCACACAATGCCCAGGGGTCCATACGCCTCCAAAGGCATCACAGAGGCAAACTGCTCAGTAACATAGGAGATAACAAGGGTGGCAGGGGGATATTTCTTTGTTTAATTGTACTATTGGCAGTTTTCTCCTCTTCCTATTGTTATGTCTGGGACAATATGGGAAACAAGGTATGGATGTCTGGGCATCTACAAGAGCAGCTGTGCTGTACAGACGTTTGTGCCCCGCAGGGCTGTGACAGCAGAAACCAGGCACTAAGCAACACTGGCTCTGCGTGATTTCTGAGCACCACTGATATCCTTTGAATATTTTTCTTACAAAACAAAAGAGAAAGGCAGCACACCACAGGAACAACCGTAACCCAGTAGTCTGAGGACATCTAGGAGACATTAGGTGCAGGCTTGGATATTAATCTTCTACTATTCTTTGAATGCCTGAGCCACTGGTTCAGTGGTATTCTGGGCTAAGCTCTATCCATCTCCCCTGTTGGAATAACTTAATTTTGTGTAAACAATCACATATTAACTGGAAAGGGAATCTTAGTAACAATCTTCCACCTACCACGGAGTTCTTCACTGTATAAAGTCCATCTTTTCTCCCTGATTCAAGGTATATTTATTTGTACAAAGAAGAACAACTTCTATTCAGGAAAGTGAGAGGCCCATGACAAAATGGCTCAGGGGTCCCTTCAGAGAACTACACTTCTTGCCCACCTTTAAGCACTGGGCTGTTGGTTAGTCTGGGGTCCAGGCTGGGGTGGGTGACCAGAAACTCTTTGCTAGTGTCGTCACAGTTAATGCATCCCAGGGTCACAGCAATCTGACATTTGCCAATGCAAAACTGTTTAGTCAGAATTTTTTCTGACCATTGTTCCCCTTGACTCCATTCTGCGGCTACTTCCCCGGGTTGTTCAGTAAGCAGCAATCTGCTGCAGTGCACTGAATGCTCTGTGCATTATATCATACCCCAAAGGTCCAAAGCAATACACCAAAGAAATAACACTCTAGCTGTATATCTGAATTTTAGCTTAGTTATAACACCATGGGCAATAAAAAAACTCAAGGTTCCAGTTACAAATAGAAATTTTATTAACTTCTGAAAGCGGAATTTTTAGTCATTCGCTTGCAATATTTTCCTTTTTAAAACAAATATTCACGTTTCTAGGAATTGCTGACTACCGTACTTATAAAATGGAGCCCATTTTTGCTGTGTCTAGGGAAGGATAAGGAAAACATGATGTACAAACCAGGAAAACTGTAGAAAAAATATTGGCTGTAAAGTCTGTGTTCCTGAAGACAACCAAGGATAACATTTAACCAGAAACTGGATTTGACATTCAGCTGTCAGTAGTTCCCTTAAGCACTGGAGCCTCTCAGTCTGCAAATAAAATCTTGATTCATACAAATGCGTATACTAAACAAGTGTATGAATCCACCAAGCTTTTTCAGAAAATTTAATGAGAAATGACCCTTCAAAAACTGATTTCCAAAACTCCAAAGTCTGTTTTTATATGCATACAAATTGATATATATATTTAATATACATAATGCATGACTTTATATGTTTCATTTCACTTTCATTGTAAAATCTACTTCTTATTAGGAGAGAAGGATTACCATATACACGTTAACCAGGTGGTTACAGAACTTGCCTGTATGAAACACGATAGGTTAAATCCCATTTACACTAATTACATCCACAGCAGCATTACTACATACAACCTCACATATTTCAGCTTTGAAACTTAAAGCACATCAGCTCAAAGTTAACTTAGGACATCAATGTCTTTATCTGGAATAAGCTAAAGCATTTTTGTTTTATGTTTTCTTATCCATCAGCTGCCCACTAGAGATTCAACATGTATTTTCATGTTCACAAATTATGCCAATTGAAATACACAAGCTGCAAAATAGAAGAAAGGAAAACAAAGACAGCAAAACTCCCACCACTGGTCTATCTGCATATAAAATTACATATCAATATAATTTATAGGAAATTACCTAACATCCCCCCTAAAATTTAACAATCTTTAGTGGCACTTGATATATTCTTGACTTCTGAACAAATTCCGGTTAACAGAAAATATTGCCTATTTCTCTGCTAAAACAACTTCTAGGTTTTCTTTTCAAAGGATTCTCCTATTGCTGGTAGGTAATTCTGCCATATATATAGTACTTCATATGCTTTCTATAGCAGCAAAACTATGTATATATCTTTACCTTCATACAAAATACTGACAAAGTTCTAGGATCCATTACTACTATTAGTTTATAGGATTCAAAACAGAAGACAATAAAAAGGTGTCTCCTTTCTGAAACCTACAATCTGAATTTTAGCTAAGGTATAACTAGGGACAATCAACAGAAGAGATGAGGCAAGAAAAAAAGCAAGGTTATAACAACACCTTTGCCAGTCAGACAGTTCACGAAAAAAAAAGAAAAAAAAGCTGTTGTCACACTTACTTTAAATTGATAAAAGAGGGCATAGAGATTCTGAGCCAAATCCTGCCTAAGGCAGAGGAAAGAGAGGTAATGGCTACAGGGGCATTTTAGATCAGAACTAATACTTTTATCTAATTTCAGCTGAGGTCGGAAAGCATTTTAGCTCACTCTGTAAACTCTGAACCTTGTATTTTGCAAATGCCTCATGAATGTCTTTGAATAAGCTACACTATGAATAAGGTGAGTTTCAGGAAGACATGTAAATGGATAGCAATAGCTTTTCCTTGAAGAGCACTTTATTGATGTGAAATCCCTGAGCTGTACATTGCTGGAGGCTGGGACTGCATGTTGTGTGAGTGCCCTGCTCCTGTGCCATCCACGAGCATCTCCTCTCGGCCTCTGTCAAAAACAGGACACCAAGCTGGGAGTCCTTTGGCTAAAATGGCCTTTTAATGTTCTTATGTACTATACAGAAAATCAGACCAGTATCTTTGCAAAACTTTTTCCCTCTCTCCTCCTCCCTACTCCCTCACAGTTACAGCATTCAGTTATCATTCCACAGATTTTCTTTTCTGAACTTTTTCATTTTAAATCACTGACATTAAAATCACTCACAGGATCGGCTACATTTGAGTGCAGCAAGCAAGTAGCTTAAGCTTCTGTCTTCTATTAACAGGGTAGTGCAGTGCTCTTCCTGCCTAGCATTTTACCAGAGCACCTTTCAGAAGCATTAGCAGAAGATTACACAGTCCTCCTTGATTATCTCAGACCTTAAATTTATTATGCCCCTATCACACACAGCTATTATAGTCAACTGCAGGTTTGTAATTGCTCTCAGTGGGAGAAGGTTCAAGCCCTTTATTTCTTCCTTAGAAGGATATTGGGCCTGATTCAATTCAGGCCAGGCTTATACTGTTTTCTTCTCTGGAAATCTATTTCCTTATTTCTAGATTAATTCAAGCTACAAGATACCATCTTTCTCTCTGGCCCTTGACCTTCTAGATAGCCCTTATTCACACCAGAAAAAAAATGTGTAGGAGAACATAATATTAATTAAAAGGCAGCATACCTTTGATTTACACATCAAATAAAAATATGATAATATCACTGAAGGAAAATCTTGCATATGGTTCATCTTATAGACAGAAAGTAAAATCAAAGTGTAGCTATGAGCCAGTATTAACAACACAAGCATCCTCCCCTCTGACACAGACGCAGTCACTCAGCTGCCTTATCACTTGAACTCAGGGGTGGGATCCTTGCCACACACGAGCAGCTTTCATCTACCCCAGCATCCCCCTTAGGTTCTGCCAACCAGCTCAGAAGAGAAAGGGCCACTCACTCAAGGGGACCTCTCTGTGGGGGCCCTTGACTTGAAAGTTGTATGAATAACATGAGACACTCACCCCTACACAGACATAACGTCACTGGTAATTGTACTCTGGTGAGCTTGCATCTGAGTATTTTCTTAAAGTAAGATGCGTTTGTCTTTCCAGTTAGTTGTCCTCTGTGAAAACACAAACTTTGATGCTTATTTTCCCAAGTCACATAAGAAATATCATTCATCATGAATTAATATGCATAAGGAAAAAATGCAGCTCAAGGATTTTGCAGAAGGAGACCAAACTAAATAATAGTGTTTGCAGGGGGAGGTGGAAATCATGCATTTGCTGCTACTTTTATTCTAGCTTGATGGGGTTTCCAGGAACTCAAGGTTTAACAGTAGCTCAACAGAGCAAACAGACAATGCATAAGCTTGGCTTTCACATATTACGAGTCTACAAAAGCTACCTCTCCCAAAAGATGCACTCGCTACTCAAACTCCTCCTCTTGAGAATCCCCCAGAAATATTGCTTCCAAAGAGGAAAGGTCAATAGAGTTCTTCACTGGACAGAGAGATGCTATGATCAGGTTCAGGAAGTGGTTAACATGGAAAAGATGGCTGATTTAGGAATTAATGTTAAGTGACAAGTCCCCTCACACTTGATTTTGTTCATAATCTGCACTGCAAAGGCTACTACTCTTCCCAGTTCCTCACTATTGAGTTAACACAAGAAAAGGACTAAAACCAGCTTACAATATTTGCCAACTCCAGCTGCTGGTTTTGTCCTCTGTTTAAATGCTATTCATTTCTCCTTTACTACATTCTCAGCAGAAAACAATTGACTCTACAAAACTTAGATTTGGAACCAATTCTATATTTAGAAATCTTTCAAAGCTGAGGGCTGTTGGATAAGAAATTCTCATTTAATGACATTAGATGGATTAGAAATTAACAAAACGTTCATGTATCTATTTTTTATAAAGCAACTAACCAAGCTAAGCTGGAAGACAAACATTAAAATGCCTAATTTTAATTGGTGAACTAAAATGCCTAACAGTCAAAAGCCCATTGCATGATATATAGCACTACTGAGCAAAGTTAATATTCTTTGGATGCATGTCATAATTGTGCATTTTCATAACCTAAAATGTTTTTATTTCATAGATGTGTCATTTTAGCCCTAAATTTCCTGTATTACATACTTGTTGTAGGGTTAATTTCAATAAATGTATAATGTATGTTATGCTTATGTTACTAGAACACACTGTCAATTTTAACTAAAATGTAACGTTCTTTTCTACTTCAGAGTAGAAATTGTTGCTTTCTCTCAGTCTCTCCAGTCAACTGCATTATAAAATACCCACAAGACTTCAAATATTGGTGTCTTATAAATCCTTGTAATGTAAGTGCTATAATGTTTTGGTTTGTATGTATTGAAACACACCTGACTTTTGATATTTAAGGACTTCTACGTTAGTGATGCACTGAAATTTGGACAATTTATGTGCTGAACTGCCATAGAGGCTCTGGGAAAGCAAAAGCGCAGCAACAATGCCGTGGCATGACACTAAGATCCAAATTGAGGATGTTTGTGAAATAGCTTTCGTTGAGCCAAAGAGATTTTATGAGACTTCAGCACAGTATAGCATTATTATGGCAGGACTATTAAGGGCAACTCACTGTTTACCCAGCACAATCATATTTCCGGTGTATGCAAAAAAGTGTGAAAATAAAGACTATTTAGGTTACAAATACAAAATCTATAATCCCCAGCAGTTTAGGGAATTTTCACTGTTTCCTATAACAACCTTGTCACACTTTTTAAGAACTGTCATAATAAAGAAACAGTTACAGCATTGATGTACTTAAAACTTTGCTACTGAGAACAGTCCATTTTACAAATTGCCAATTAGTCATGTTCAAGTAGTTACTACTACAAATTTGCTGGAATAAATAAATAAAATAACAACTGTTTTGATTTTTTACATCTTTAATCTTCTGGAACTTGATCTTTGGGAAATTGAGATTTTAGAAGTGCTCTACATGCTGATTTAAAATATGGAACCTGGAATTTGCCCAAAATGATGATATCCTCATAAAAAGGCAGGCTGGTCAAATTTGTTAGCATGAAGCATAGACATCCAGGCTTTAAAGACCCATGTGCTGAGAGAGTCTCACATTGACATGGCTTTAAAGGTCACATACATACTCTGCCTCAATTGAACCCCAAGGGATGCTGTGGCTAAGCGCACAAGATGTTCAGATACTACAATTAGGTTTAAATGGGCATATGGCAGAAGAAATCTGTTCCCATAGGAGGAGGAAAAGGAGAAGTAATATCACAAGCGAAATTAAGAAAAATCAGGATGACAGCATATTACTAAACTAATAGAAGAGGTGATACAAAAGGGAGGAGGTTGAGTTGCAGGGAGACACTTGAAATTAAGAAACCAATTCTGGGAGCATGGCAATGCATTCAGTGTTCACGCTGACCTTCAGCTGGAGAAAAATGCCATTCCTTTTGATTCATTTGGAATTTGGTATATTTCACCTTTACCTAATGTTTTCAGTACAAGGCAACTAATCTCAAAAAAAGCTTGGTTTGAAAGCTTAATAAATGTGGGAGTTCACATAGGACAGAGAAGTAAATGAGTGAGTAAGGAATGAGATTTTTTCCTCATGATCAAAGACAATATGTCTTCATACACTGGTCTCTAGACCTCGTAATCTCTCAGGCGCTGCTGCCTCTATCTGCCAGGCTTAGCTTCCAGAGCAAAGGTTAATTTTGCTAACAAGTTTGGACCCAAATCTGTCTAAGATGCTTTCTTATTGGCTTGTCCTTTCTTTGGGCTAATAAGATAGAAATCAGCCTCAGAAAGAACGAACATTTTGTGCAATAGTTTCCCTTCTGCCATGTTTGATCTCAGCTCTAAAAGTGAAGCTTCAAATGCAGAAAGGCTCATTTGTCTTTCAAAATACATTTTGGGATAGCTCTTAGCTCTGCAGTATCAATGAAAGTGCAAAGCAGCAGGTCTGTGACCTCCTCTTTGCTATCTGCACAGGAGCATGACACATCTTACTCATTTTTCCCTTAAGAAATAATTTAGAGGAACACAGATATTTTTAAGCAATTTTTCTTCATATTTTTACCATCACATTTATTTTTAAAAATCCACAAAGCATAAAAAATTCACAAGACCTCCCATTTCAAAACTCCTCAGGTCTACAGAGTGCTTTCTCCACCCGGCTGCAACAACATCATTTTGGGGAGGATTTCTCCATACAGACATATGACAAATGATGCAAAAATCCTCTTCTGACACCTCCTCTATTGTATCCAAACAAGGCAGGGAGTATTTGGTAGCCCCCACCAGGCTGGGAGCTGGCAGCTGCTGGAGCTGAATACAGCGTAGGAGGAAAAGCATCTGAAAGAGGCACCACCAGGAGACTGAAGGAGTAGGGCAAAAACCTCCGCCTCCTCCTGGACCTGCCCCCCAGTTCAAGCTCTCACTCGGATGTGGACTCGCTCCAAAGCACAGTGTGGATTGCAAGCGCCTTTGCAGCGACTGGGAAGGACTGGATCAGGTCCTCTTTTCCAAGTTTCAAATTTTTGTGGTTCGTTTGCTTTGTTTTCCTTAACCGTACATTCTAAGAATATTATTTTAATTAAAGTCGTATCTATATACAACTTTGCATCTTAATTAAGGTTTTTTTGTTGGTGGTTTGGGGTTGGGTGTGTTGGGGTTTTTTTGGTCTGGTATTTTTAATTTATAGTTACAATATCTAATTACCAAAGAAAATATAATGAAATCCACTAAATGTGAAACAACAAACAGCAATTCCAATTAGCAGAGCGACTGATAAAAGAATTTAAATTTCCAAAGCCGTAGCCAGATACTTTTTCTTATTATGTTACCTGCTATTCATTTCATGCTATCAAAGTTCTTTTGCACAACAGAGAAGCATTTATAAATTCCAGCCATGATTCCTCCTCCAGATAAGCAGCACTGAGAGGGAAGGAAGGAAGGAGTGGGCAGCAATGAGAGAAGAAATCTGGGAAGTTTCAATGAGAGTTTGTGGGGACACAACTAGGAGATTTTTGCCCCTTTCCATTTTTCCTACCTGCCTAAATCCCATACACAGGTTTTATCCACAGGAGCGCACTCAAATCTGTTGGACACTTTTGTAAATGTTGACTGTAGAGCCGGTAGAAAATTGTGACAATAACGACAGCTCCTAAGACTCCTGTAAAACACTTCACCTGCACAGAGGAAAAATTATGCCAGAAGACATCTGACTACTGCTGTTTTCATTGATTTTGCTCCCAAGAAGACTAATCATCTACCACAATGTCACTCTGCATCACTCTGCTGAAAAGCTGCACCTCAGCTTTTGTTTACAGACTTTTTTAATTACCTAGTGCGTGTCCCACAAGTGAAGAAACTATTACAAAGTAGCAGCACTGTCACCATCACTGCATTCAGGCAGACTCTGGAAATTATTAGCCCAACACAATGTCGTACAACAGTGAATTGCAAGCAACCCATTGAAAAAAGAAAAAATCTCTTTTCAACATAAAAATGGCAATTTAACAGAATTTAGGTGGGAAACAACAGTTGCAATGACAATACTTGAGTGCTTATCACATAAAAGCCCAGTCTCAAAACTCAGATCTGTGGCAAGTTTTAGCTTTGTCAGACAAAATTTTCACCTGACATGAAACCAGATGGAGCAAGGAATTTTTTCATGTTTCAACTTTCAATCTTAAGAGCCTGAGGGGAAAGAAAAGGGTATCCATTTCTAAACTTTTTGAGAAACGCAAAACATTTTTTTTAAAGAAATGAAAAAAATAGGATTGGGGAGGCCTGTTGATTTTTGTTGAACTGTTTTTGCAGGTAACTCTCTGCTTTTTCTCCCTCCCCTCTTATTTTGGTCCCTTCTCCTCTCTCTGCTCCGGGGGGCTCTGGCTGGAGCAGTGGCAGCCAGGAGACCATTCCCGCTAGATGCAGCAGTGAGGTTTGAGCCTGGCTCTAGCTCCATGAGTCAACCTTGTCGCCTGATGCTGGGGCAGTTGGCATCGGGGTAGGTGGCACAGGAGCCAAACTCACCCATTTCAGGCAAACCACGAGCATTCCTCGCAAGAATCACATGTGGACAGGTTATAGGTAACCCTGCACCTTTCTACCAGGGGTCCTCTTTGTGGAAACATGGGCACACAGGAGGAAGGGCTGCAGAGATAAATTGTCCGTAAGCCAGAAACACAGAGCAGTGCTGTTTCCTGCCCAGATACCCTTGCCCAAGTCCTGGGAACCCTGTTGACAAATATTGTGAAGGCCAGCTATAGCTATCAATAACAATATGCATCACCAGCTCTGATGACACCATCAAAGAAAAACACGGAGCTGATTTTATCATTTTCCTCAGTCTTCTTTGAATCTTAATTTCAATCTGCTACATCTTTTCTTATTTTGTTATTTTGCCTCCTTCGTATTTTCTGCTTGCCATCCCAAAATGCTGGGTAATGCTGCTGTGCACTGGTAGAAAGATGTTCTGCTCCCCAGAGCTCCCTGTAATTCAGTGGTGTGGGAACTGATTCATGTAGCCACATGTAATTTGTATAGCACTTTGGGACCCTTCTGGAAGAAAGACACTATAGAACAGTCAGATCATTTGCATTACAAAGGTTCTGGTGGCTGTTTCTTGGATTAGACACTTTAGGTTTGTATTATGTTTCTATGTCAGAAGAAATGCGAGCCAAAATGGAGAAAAAGTCTTTTCCCCAAAGTCAGATATGCATTCCATATATTAAAAGTATTGTATATTCATTAGGATTCTGATTTTTCTTTCCACTTCCAAAACACACTTACTTTCCAGATTCTCTTTCATTGTTTAAAATCAAACCTTTTGAACATTCAAATTAAAGTGTTGCTTTTTGAGTTTAACATAACATTGCTCTTTCACAGCAGTAAACGCAACCTCAGAGGCAATTCCAAGCATCCAGCCTCCCAGATCATTAGGTGAAATAACACAGTCGCGCTCTCTGATGGGAGAGTCCTCCCTTCACAGGGGGAAGCATTCATCCGTGCTTTCTACAAACCACTATCCAGGAAGGGCCAGTAAGGTTGTTCTCAGGCAAGATGTCAGATTTCTTCTTCCTGCAGAAAAAAGCACCTGGGGAAAAAGGAGATGAGGTAAATGTGAAGAATCTTCAGTTTTGATTGAAGGAAACATCACAAGTAAAGAAGGGGTTAATATGAGGAGAAGCATAAGAAAAATCGTTTCTGAATCCTCTGGCCCAGATGTACAACTGATAAAAATAAGATTAGCTTCACTGACTTCAAACCCCAATTTATGCCAGATAAGGATCTAACTAACTTAATTTTACCCCTTACTTTTTAAAACAATGACATAACACTATCTATAGCCTTGCCTTAAGCAACAGGTGAGCACAAAATATGCTGTATGAATGATAAGAACCCATCCTTTTTTAAATAGCTTTTAGCTTCTCTCAATAGCTTAAAAATGCCCCACAGAGTGTTTTCTTACCCATATTGTAGCACCAACTTCTTCCATGTACAATAGGGTTATTCCAGACTTTGTTGGAATTACTCCAGATATATTCACCAGCAAATGACAATACAATCATTCAGTATCCCTCTGACCAAACTTCTGTATATATACCATACGCTCCTCTGCCAGCACAACACTAAACTGTCACATTTCCATGTCATTTCATATAAACAGACCCTTTTCCTTTCTTAACTAATTTTTTATAGTGAAGAAGCTGTTCAAAGCGATACTTTTGAGTGGGGGACACAATCAGAGATCACATTTTACATATACAAAAAGAGCATCCTATTTTAAGATATTCTGAAGAAGTCCTGCAGTTTATATACTTGCAACATTAGGACTGACTTGATCTGCTTCCTTATTGCATGATGGTGTAATTATATCACACTTTCTCCCACTTGGAGACAGACCAAAGGTCCACTGCAGTTACCACAAAACTAGCTTTGGGTCAGGACCTTATTTCATAAGAAATAGTCTGTCTGCAGTAGGACTTACTGCTGGTGCAAACAGCTATTTAGTGTGGGTATGGACATCACAATCTGGCCCCAAGTATTTTTAAATGCATTCTTCCATAACTTATCATGCATGTTCTAAAAAGTTTGAGCAAAACCTTTAAAAAAGATGATGCTACAGCAAGCCACCCTAAAGCATACCACAGTAGAGAGTGTGACAATGTTATCAAATAAAACAAGATAAACATCTGTTTTTTAAGTTATTACAAAGCATTTGGTGTCATACTCAATAAATAATACTCCAGGAAGTTTAAATGTAATCCTGATGGACACTTAGCAAAAAATAATTTTTAAATGAATAGCATATGTGGAGAATATCTGATGGTTTTCCACTCTGAAAAATGAAAGAGAGCTATTTGTGCCAGAAATTGACACTCTTCCAGTTATTGTCGTGCTAGGGTAGCTGTGCTCCAATACAGTATACCGTGTGCATAAAATATTCTCACAGTTTAATGTGGGCCAGAAGGGGGGGGCGGGGGGGGGAGGAAAAAACCCCCACCACTGATGTAGTTAGGAATTCCAGGCTGCTGGTTATTAAAGTGCCCTTCGTTCACCTGCTACATCCAAATCACAGTGCGGTGATTGGCGCTTGCTCTCGTACGCGGGTATTGTGTGAGCAGTGGGCAGCTGGAACCCTCTGAGAATCTTCACTTGTCAGAGATGAATCAATCATCTCAAAAGATGTCAGCATCTGCCCAAACCATTTTATATTAGAATAAATGGCAGATGGTGGTGTTTTTATATTTAATCAGTTCCACCAAATGCAGTTTCATCTCTTATAAAACTATACCATCTGCAGTGTGTAGGTGTACAAATCTAGCTAAATGCCCACTGCAGAGCCTTTCCTCTTAAAGGTAAACTGTACATGTTAAACATTTGTGGATGCTAAGTTCAATTAAATTCAAAAGCTTTTACAAACTGCTCTGTTTTTATAAATACTTTTATTTTATTTTTATATTTTAAATATTTGGTATCAATGGTCCATGCCTAACTCTCACTTCTGAATCTTATTATATAAACTGCTCATACCTGACAGTATTAAAATACTTCCTCTGAAAGATCATTCCTCCCTTCTATCTATATAACTGTAAACATCAGGGCCAGCCTCACAAACCATGGCACAGAAAGAGACTTAGCAACTCATCCAGGACAAAAGACCTCAACAGCAGTATAACTCAGAAAAGAAAAGGTCTGACCTGGCAGGATCAGACCTGAAAGTCTTGACCTTAGTAAGGCTATATCTTGATTTTAGCATAGTTTTCAATACTGTCTCTTGTAACAGCTTCATAGACAAACTGATGAAGTGCAGACTACATACACAGTGAGGTGGACTGAAAACTGGCTGAACTGTTGGGCTCACAGGGCTGTGATCAGTGGCATGAAGTCCAGCGGGAGATCAGTCAGTAGTGGAGTACTATGGGAGTTGATATCGGGGCCAGTACTGTTTAACCTCTTCATCAGGGGCCTGCATGATGGGGACAGGGTGCACCCTCAGCACGTCTGCAGACAGTACAAAGCTGGGAGGAGTGGTTGGTGTACCAGTCGCTTGTGCTGCCATCCAGAGGCACCTCGACAGGCTTGAGAAATGGGCCAGCAGGAAACTCATGAAGTTCAACAAAGGGAAATGCCGAGTCCTGCCACTGGGGAGGAACAACCCCGTGCACTAGTATATGCTGGGGGCTGACCAGATGGAAAGCAGCTTTGCAGAAAAACATCTTGAGGTCCCTGGAGGACAGCAAGTTGAACACACACCAGCAATGTGCCCTTGCAGCAAAGAAGGTGAACAGCCTCTATGGCTGCATTAGGAAGAGCTTTGCCAGCGGGCCAAGGGAGATGGTCCTTCTCTGCTCAGCACTGGTGAGAAACATCTGGTGTGCTGGGCCTAGTCCTGGGTTCCCCAGTTCAAGGGACACAGATATACTGGTGCAAGTCCAGCAAAGAGCCACAAAGATGGTGAAGGAAGTGGAGTCCATTTCTGTGGAAATTAGTGTTCTTTGACTTTACCTTGCTTTTGTCCCAGTTTCTCTCTTTGTGGCAGGTTGGTGCTGTCAGCTGCATGGAGACACCCACAATTTTAAAATAAATTTCTCCAACAGCACCTGGGTGCGGCTTGACCAACAGCAGGCTAGACAGCTGACTTCCAATACAGACAGATGGGATTTGATGGGGGAAAGAGGAGCAGCAATAAAGCTGCCACACATCTTAGCGCTGACTTCAGTCTTTGTGCTTTTCCCATTTTATTCCAGTCAGCACTGATGCCAGTGTGCAACAACTAGTACAAATCAGAACCACTGACATATATTGGACTCTGCTCAGACTAAAATTAATAGTGAAATCACTTGGAAGGTCTAAAAGTTCCCCAAGTTTCATGAAGAAAAATAGCTAAATTCTCTATCAGAAAGAATTACAATCCAACAACAGAAAATATTAAATATATATTTAGCTATCTAATATTTCTACAGCTTTGGAAAGTGATCTAAAAATAAAGACTTGCCATAAGTTTAGAAAAATGATCCTTTGCTATGTCATAAACTTGCAGCACTAAATAGAACATTTTCCTTAGCACAGTGGCAATAAACATGGTGTAAGGCTTTTGTGTATTGTTAAAAAACCTTACTTTTCAACCCAACATTGGCTATACTTTGGGCAATGTCTACAGACTACAAGAAACGGGGCGGGGGGGGGGGGGGGGGGCGGCCTTTGTAACCTTTCTATAAAAGATGTCAAAAAATTAAATGAGACTGAAATGCCCTTGGAAAGGTAGCACCCAGGCAGCCCCTGGAAATGTAGGCACCAAAGATATAAGTGAGGGCTGCAGCCCATGGCTTGCATGGAAAAGCACTGCCCACAGAGGCTGGACACCCCAATAGCATCAGCAGGATGGGGAGAAGATTATGCCAAGAGCAGCTGGCAGAAGGAAGAAAGGACACAGCTCAGAAGGGTTTATACCTCCATTGTCTTCTACCCTGCACAGGAGAGGAGCAAAGAGTGATTTGTGCTTGAATAGTAGTTCCTTCCCAGCATGGTATCTGGGGCAGAGACCTTTACTTAAGGTCATCTCTTATAGTCCATAGGGAGCAAGCAGAAGGAGGTACCTCAGCCGGGAAGTAGAGCACCCATCTAGGTTAACACAGTGGTTTCTGTTTATAGCGATTCATGGAAAGCCTTTCTTCAGTTTCAGCCCAACTGCATTCACAAACACTCCACTCAGGTTTCAGTCTGAGTTTCCCTGTCAAATACGGCTCATTTGAAACTGAGTTACTCCTGAAACTCCTGTTTACTGCGTGAAAGTGAAAACTGTCCCTATGCTGCATTTTGGGGGGTGGGGGGGGTGGGTGTGTAACGTGAGAGCTCAATACCTTTTTCTGAGTTACTAATTTAGTTTGGGGCCTTGTATTCCCCATAGGTCAGTCTTTTTTCCAAAACCTTTTAGGAGTCATCCAGGACACGTCTACACACCTTACAAAATCCTAGTTTCAGTGTAGGAATCACTTGTACTTTTATGTCCGGCTGCCTTCACTGTACCTTAGTTCAATACAGTTTGTATTAATAAGGAGGGAAGCGGGGCCAAAAAAATATATCTTTGAAAAAGTCTCTTGTAAGTGGTATTGTCTGGGCACCAGGGCAGGGCAATGAGAAGGCTAACATCTAGGAAAAGGGAGATTGTCTGTACTGGCTGCTGGAGCTAGAGCCTGGGAATTTTCCTAAAGGCAGAAGCATGAAATGAAGCATTGATATGACCCTACAGAAGCACATATTTTGCCTTGATAAAATCTCACAGATTAAGAAGCTGGGGAGGGCAATCTAAGCAAGAAAGAAATGGAGACAAAGAGATAGAGAAGGCAGTGGGCCAAGTAAGGAAGTAGGAACCAAATGACATGATTCAGAGGAAGAGCTGTGCACGACATGAGGACTGGGGACTGCGTGGAAGACCCTGACACACACAGCTCCTGGGAGCAGTAGGGAAAAAGAAGAAAGAAAAGGCAATGAGCATATATACTCTTTCTTCTTTTTAGAAAGATACACATACACATTTTTGTACATAAATACACATTTTTGTGTTCATAAATATGCATGCATACATATATATACGCATACATGTATGTGTGTATATGTGTTATTTCTTGTGCTATTTCAGTAGAAAAGTGACTGGTGTGCAAAGAGTGTAAAGAGTGTTTGTCTGTTTGCTATCAGCTGTTACATCCCCGAAGAATAAATTGTAAACTCACTTTTCCAGTAGGACCAACGTTCTCAGCAAAGATGAGCTGACATTAGTCAGGAGCTTGGTGGGGAGGCCAAAGAGGCTAATACAGCTGTGAAAGCTAACAGGCTGACAGATTGTTTATTGGAAAACTGCCAGAGAAGCCAAAAGAAGAGACCATGTTTCAAACCAGCCAGTCAAAATGGAGCTTGGGAGTTCACCACAAACTTGAAAGCTGCGTTTAGCACCAGCTCAGCAGTGCCCTACCTATGCTGTGATACATTTTAAATAACAGTTTGGTATTTGTATAAAATTCTTACTTGATTCGTTCTAAGCTGCCGACAAATCATCATTCCAAACAGAAAGTCTCTGCAATATTAATTTAATCAAAACCATTATTCAGAATTTCCAAACAGAATTCCGCCCCCCCCCCCCCCCCCGCCCCGAATCACACAAATGCATAAACACTTCATCTACAATATCTACATGTTTAGCTGCAAGGGACTGCTGTAATTACTTTAGCCGTGGATCATGCCATGAAGTACTGATCTCAGCCACTGTCCTCACATCATTGAAATTAAGACATATTGAGACATATTTTATTATGGTCTACAGGGATCCTGTACAAACAGCTTTCAAAAATGCAATGCCACAACAATAGTACTGATCTTAGCCCATCCAACGTGTATAAATATACACCATCCACAACAAACCAAAACAAGCTATTTCACTACTTAAAGGCTAGATGGAGAAGGCAAGAAAAGGATGGTAGGTGGGCAAAGAATTACTGACATACAGAAGCAGGTCCGTTTTCTGGGGAAAAATTGTGCCAGGGTTAGAAAATACATGACAGAAAGCACAAAGTTGTAGGCAGGAGACAGATATGAAGCTGGTAAACTAGTACAGGAAGGTGACATGGCAGTGAGGGCAACATCTGTAAGGCCCTGAAGGTGAGGCTGGGAAGGTTTCATGTGATGCAGCTAAACAGGAAACCAATGAGTGGCATAAAGGTAAAGCAAAACTACCACTGGATCACTTAATCTACTGTCATGTCAAGTCTCTATGCAATTCACAGCTTACAGATTTACCAGCTAATGCATTCCTCACAGCAAACTTCTAACTGAGCCAACTGCGCAGAAAGTTTTCAGTTTGGCTCCACCAAGAACGGTGTTTTGTTCACAGCACGGAGCAGTGTGGGAGAAGAGGACTCTTGTTTTCTGTCATTGCCGTTGTATGACGTTCAGCACACTGATGGTGGCATCCTTACTTGAAACGCACCATGATTTGTGCAACCCTATGAAGGACCCAGGTGCAGAAGCAACCCCATGGTTACACTCTCCGGATAACAGAGACCTGGTCCATTGTGGTCATGAGCAACTTTGCCACTGGGGAGAGGAAAGAGGACTGTGCCGGTTGCTTTGCTCCAACTGTATTGCTTCCCAGCCTATTTATAGTGTAATTTTAACAGCCATGGAGGACACGTTACTTGGCTGCCCAACTTGGGGTACACAACTAGCAATGAAGGAGGGGGAGGAACAGCAGAGGTAATGGAAATCATAACATGTAGGCTACAAGATCATAAGAAGTCTCTTTCATAACTCAGTGCAGCAAACAGGGGTAGAGAAGGTGAGTTTGGGGGTTCAGAGTACAATCTGGAGTTCGTCTCACCCAACTAAATGCAAATAAACTCCTCAGGGAGAAGTGGAGCTGTTCTGCATTTATGCCAAAAATAAACGAGAACAGTCTCTCGTCCAACATGATAACTACTTCTTCTGATGATTTCTTTTGGCTTGTTTCTTTCTCACCCCACAAAATGCTGTGTAATGGGCAAATGAACATGGAGTTCTCTTGCAATAAATTGGATGAGGGAACAGAGGGAAATCAATTTCTTTATGATGGCTCCTACTAAGAACAAAACCAGAATGCCTAACGAGTGCTGGAATGATAGATGGAGTTTGAGGACAAAGTCTATTATTACATTATGTTAAACTAAAACAGCTTTGTTGACTTCAATACATTTATTCCAAATTTTGTACAGATAGAGACTGTGACTGGAATACATACAGTCTACAAAGTTGTGGAGCAGGTTCTGGAAACTGGAGGGGTTTCTGCTTCTTCTGACAGTTAGAATTAGATGGGGTCAACTACCAATTATACAACACATAGGGAAAAAAAATCTAACATTGCTAGCAAAGGATATGCCAGATGAATTAATAGGAAATTTCTCTAATTTATGAGGTTTAAAAAAGAAATCCTTACCTGGGCTGGAACTAAAGAGAGAAAAGTGAAACTTTACAAGGACATTAAATAAATCATTTTAAAATAGCAAAACATGCTCTTTCCCATGACATGCAGGCGACCAGCAGAAGTCATGTGTGTAAGAAGATATTCTCTAGCTCAGAGTTTAATTGGAAATTAAAATTAATGTCATATACAATAATTAGAATGGGTGTTCTCAAACTGTTTTTAAACATTTCCTGTTGAAGAAATAGTTTGCTTACCCTGTTTTATACTCTTTGCACCTATTAAACCAAAAACATATATACAGAAATACATAATTATGAATAAATCCAGGCTTCTACTTCCAGCAATTTATAAGGTTTGAGGCGGACTGTCCATCCCTCACCAGACAGCCTACCTCAAACCTTATAAATCACTGGACTATGATAATAATTTATCAGAGGTACATTAAAGGCAGAAATTAGCACCTGCATTAATGCCTAATCAGGGCTTTTAAGGAATCTTCCCATTGCCATACAGTGTTGCCCCCCTTGGCAAATCTGAAGATAGGCACCAGACCAGAAAGTGCTCTTATCTGGAGCACTGATTCCTACAATGCCGTGAAAGAGCACTGTTCAACTAATGAACTCCTTTTGTAAGAGAACATCTTTCATATCACTGCTCTAAAAAGCATATCAATGCTTAAAAATTCAGGTGTCATCCACAGACATTAGGATGGAGCATGTGAGTCACATCAGGAAGTTACCATTTCTGGGACATTCCTCACGGTGCATTTTTGAGAGCAGATAAGGATGATTGGGTTCTTCAGTTTGCCATGGCTGGGAGATAGTAATGTTTCTGGTCTGCAGATGGCACAGGAGGAAGCGAGATACTGCTGCTGCCAGTGGCACATTGAAGCAAGAGAGGTCCCTTGTTCAGACTACAAATGTCTTTGTGGAGTGGACTTTGCAGAACTCCACTAGCAGTGCAGCTGAAGATAGCATTCCTCACATGCATTAGCATCTAGTAACAGGGCATCCTCCAAAGCACTGATTCTTACATCTTTATTCCTGACAAGGAATAAAAGCAAGTCTTTATCCCTGATATTCCTGATCCCTTTATTCTGATTCCTCATGTCTTTATTGTATCCTTACAGGGCAATATCAGAGGAATGGTGGAGCATATCAAAACACGCGTGTGTGTTTATTTGTTCATTTATTTTACATGTTTACAAACCCAGGACCTTGGAAAAGTGACTTAGAAAGAGAACGTCTGCCTGCAGGCATATGGACCCTGAGGGCTACAGATGACTCAAACTTTTTCTGAATTACAAATTTTTTACTTAATTTTGAAATTGAAATGTCAGTCTTCCAAAAAAATTTCTGTTTTTAATATGCAAATGTTAAAAAACTACTTCTGCTTATTTTATACCTACTCACATATTTAGCTATTATTTTAAAGGGGGTTCTAAAATCTCCTGCTAACTGTTCACCAGTAGTTGTGGTTTCCAGTGACACCTCCTGTGCCAGTCCCCTCCTGAGTAAAAACGGAGAAATCTCACACTATGAACCAAACATTCATGACTAATTTCCCATCCAGAGGCTCAAAGTCAAAACCCAGTTTTGTGAAGCATGTAAACCCACACTTAATTTTAAGCTCTGTTCTTAGACCATGCATTTAAGGTTAAAAATTTTGCTGAATGGAGATTGCCGTAAGTGCATCTTCAGTGCTCTGCTGAATCAAGTCACAAATGCTGATTAAGTTGGAAAGCTAATTCTTATCACAAGTAAGTTGAATACAATCTTAGAAGACATCTACTTTTTAAGGTCAGAGTCTAAGCTCTGATATACACTTTATATCTGTAACATCTCAAAAAATGTATAAACACATCTGACAAACTGGGATGCATGTCTGTTGGCCACTCCTGGTTACTAGACAGGCTATCAGATTTGCATCACACACATATGTGTGTTTCCTGGCTCCCCTCAGTATGTGACCTACTTGAGCTTCCTATGTGGAAGGTTATGGTTTAAGAAGCAAAGTTCATGAATCACCCTCTTTATACACCCTGCCCACAGACAGTGTGCTTGCATATGTAACCTCCTATGGACCATTTCATGCTTGCAGTCATTGCAGCAGACATGTTGAAATGGTTTGCACATGCCAACACCTACCTGAAAGTAAAACCATGCCATTAGAATAAATTCAGGACATTCCCTTTGTCAGCTACAGAATACAAAAAATTCTCCTGTGGTTTTACCTCGGTGCAACACCCATTGGCTTAACGAGTGAGCAAACCATGGCAAGGCTGGATTCAAGATGTGCAGGGAGGCATTCAACATATCAGCCCTGCAATAGGAAAAAATATTCATCAGCTTTGCAGGACACCTTTGTTTGTAGCACAAAGCCTCCTAGATCACTGAACAAGTCTGCCCTATCACCTACCGCATACATGTAAAATACACACTGCCTCCTGTCCTCTAAGCACAGTTTGAGGAGCAAAATCACCTCTCCTGTAAACCCCGATTGAGCAGTTATTACCTCACTCCTCACTCAGCCTCCTCAGAGAGCAGTTTTCAGGTTTCTTTTCTCTGTGGTACTACATCAGTCACTATTACCAGCCTTCAGCCTTTGCTAGATCTGTTACACATCATTCTGTAATATGTTCACAAAAATTACTTTCCAGCCCAGGTCAGGATTCAATGCATATCAAGAAGACCTATAAAAGGAATAGAGCCATCAGACGTCACGTCATTCTGAAACAACCCCAAAAAAACAAGTCAGCTTTTTGGAGGAGACAATAGGCTTTGAATTTGGTAATTACCAGCTATTCCTGATGACTGTACATAGGAAAAGCCACAACCTCCACTGTTCATGGAGGCTGCAGATGTAAACCCTTCATTATTGCTTCTGCTATATAAATGTTCTTTTGCTTTCCCATGTATTTAACCTTTATGATGGCAAAGAAATTCAATGTTTAAATTAGCTTTAATTATGTTTTTCCTCGACTGTTGCAACAAGATCCCTTGAGTGACATCTTTATTTGTGTAAAAGGCAGAAGAGTTTGCAAAAATGAGTTTTAAAACACTACTTCTGGCCCACAAAAGTCTTTCTCTCACAGGGCACAATAGACAAAGAAAGGAGACAAAATGTTGGCCTAGAAAAAAAAACTAAGATGGAAAGAGTTTTCAAGAATCCAGTTAAAACAAAGTGTTATAAAGATTACAGATGGCACATCAGCCTGAGAGGACTACACGACTTGGGCAGACCCTTTCAAGGCTATCTATCTAAATTGACTAGTGTCCACAACAACATAAGATTCATAAGGCACAAAGCCATCTCTGCTCCTCTCCCACATAATGTGCTTTTCGAGGTGCATTAGATTTTACATGTAAAATGACTGTATACTTCAAGACACTTAAGCACTCTAATCTTTGGAAAACAGAAGCGCAAATACTTTTAAAAGTCTGGCCCATTATCAGGTGGAAACCTGGTCAGATTCAAGAAATTGGTAAAAGCAATTTCAGTCACTTCTTTCTTCTCTCTGTTCACCATCAATATATCCTTTTCATATATTGGTCTAATTTAGGCTGCAAGCTCTACTGAGCAGGGAATATGTCTTTACATTTATACAGTGCCCCATAAATTTATGGCACTAGATGTGTTTTTATAATAATAAGTTAGAAAAAAAAATCAATTATTTCAGTGAAATGATACTTTCCTCATGCTAGCAATTGATATTAACGCCTCCAGCAATAGCTGATGCTGGCTATATCAATATCAGAGCCTCAGAAAGATCCTGGAAGTTGTGCTCATGTGTTTCTGTAGTGTTTGCATTTTGGACTCCTGGAAAGTAATAAAGCACTGCAATACAAGATGTCTCTTGGCTCCTTGCTGACATAAAGGCACTTTGCTTATCAGTGAATTAAAGGCAACTTCTTACATTCACATAGCTAAATCATTACTGATGTAAGACCATTACATCAAATGATTAGGATACACATAAGTGCAATGCACTCAGCTTTTGTTTCATTATAAATTTCTTTGAACACTGATATAACTGCTGTACCTCCCTTTATGTAGGCCTTTTGTCCTTTCAGCTTTTTTAAGTGCTTCTCTGGCCCACATTGCAGGACACAGCATGGTTTCAGGCATATATTTTGCTCTAGTGGTATGCATGCAAAATGAATGCAAAATATGCAGCCAAGATAAGCCCTGGCAGATCTGTAAAGCAGAGCGGAAGAAATAGTTTTGCTCGTTACCTTTAAAATCTCTTCCATTTGATAATTATACAACCAATAGAGGGAGAAAAGCACTTTTCTTTGGCAGAGGTGTGTATTTTCCTGTAATCGTGCAGAACTTTCCAGGATGCCTACTCTTTATTTGAATCCTTAGGAATTAATTGTTTTATCCACCCATTTCCACAGGACAAGGCCATTAGATAATGAGACCTATAAACCTTTATAGTTAAGGAAAAACACGGATAATATAGAAACAGGCAGAGCCTTTGCTGGCATAAAAGGACACCTCTAGCTAGTTAACAGGAATAGCCAATGCATTCCTGATCATAAGCGCAATGATTTTAACAGCTGGTCTCACAAAATAGATCCCATAATTAATACATTTGAAACAAACCTGAGTTGCTAGATTAGAGCACTCTGTTCAAGCAGTGGGAGCATTCGTTAAATTGAGCATCAGATATCCATTGTCTGAACATGGTACTGATAGTTGCATTGTAAAGCTGATTTTCTAATATTCTTGGGATGCAATGTACTGCATTTTTTTCATCATTTCCTCTACATGTAAACTGATCTCCTGCTTTGAAGCAGTACTATTTAAAACAAAAGGGTTTGATTTATAGCCAGTCCCCAGCCTCATAAATCACACCTGCAGTGTGGTGCTCTGAGCTCCCTGTGTTCTGCCAGCATTTACCTTTTATAAATGATTTGGGTTTACCTCCCATTGTGATGGAGCCTAATACAATTGCATTCTTCTCTCCCAGCATTCACTCTTGCTGTTGCTCATTATTCCCACTGGGAATTCAGACCTAGTTTTGCAAGCTTGCTGGGGGGGAGGGGATTGATTGTGGTGTGTTTTTTTTAAATTAAGGAATGTTGAATTAAAAATTTATGTTTGCATTCTGTAGCTTTTTCTATTGCTAGACATACTATGCAGTGGACTTTTTTCCTCCCCATTGACTATGCTTATATTTAAGCTCCCATTTGCTAAGCTAATCATTTGGAACTTAAGGACAGCAGCTTAAAATGTCCAATATACAGAGTATTTGACTTTCGGAGTAACCCAGGGATGCACATCAGCTATTCTACAAACTGCATATAGAGCTCTAAAGTCTCATTTAAGAAAAAAACAAACAAACAAACAAAAAAACTTGCATCCCCCAAAAGACTAAGTCCAAGGATTATTTTTTTTAACTCTCAAAATCTATTGAAGTGTCCAAAAGATGTTTATATAATATTTTAAAATTGTGTCTCAAGTTCTCAACCATATAACAGTTCTAGCTGGTTAAGCACAGTTCAGAGAGTCAGAGATAACAAGACTTGCTCCTTAGAGCTGACAGCCTTAAGTCCTGATTCAGGGAATTACTCCTAAGTCATGGCACCATTTAACTGAGATTAATGGGATTTGTGCAAGTCCTTTGATTTCCTCTGTACCAAAACAATTAATGATTTAAATTGTTCAATTAATGACCATCATCACTGCCATTTTTACTGTTAAAGAAAAACAAAGAATTAATTGTAGTTTGAGATTGGTAAAAGCCACAAAATCTAAGTTACATTTCTGTCACAAATACTCAATACAGCTTAGATTCAGTTTTGGAGTCCAGTCTTCCAAGCATTTAAAACGGACTCTGTTATTTGATGAGATGGTTGCAAAATTTAGACTTGAGATTTAGAAGGCTGCAATGCGTGTCAACGGAGATCAGGCTCAGACCTAAGTAGTTGGAAAAATATTTCTGAAATGAATAGTAGTTATTCAGAAAAGCTACTCCCTTTCCAACATAACTCACAGGTGGACTAGAATAAGTGGACCTGTTCCAGTTCAATGAAGGATTAAGTTAAACACTTCTATTTTCAAAGTAGATTAAGTGAAACAAGAAGACATTTTGATTCCCAAATTAGAACTGTCCACATGTGCACTTATGCAGGAAGAGCTTTTGCACTTTAAATGCAAACCTTACTTTCATCCAAATTAACTTTCAAATGAAGGCAGCAAGCCTTGAATTTTTGTGTCCATTGTTTGAAAATTCATAGAAAAGTATTTGAATGAAAAGTAGGCTTCTCAAGTTCGTAGTGTGGGCATAAAGATTATCAGTTGTAACAGTTCTTGCTAGGTAATGACTAGCCTGATTTTTAGAACCTGTTTTGAATTTATAGTGACTGATTGTGTAAAAACTAGTGATTCCAATACATGCTTCCAAAAAAAGAATTTAGTGAATTCAAACATTCTGAACAACTGTTTTAACTCTCCAGCAATTCAAAACTAGACTTTATTGTGAGAGAAAAAAAAAAGACTCATAATTACTGAGAAGCAAACATCTAATCTTTAATGCCAATATTTGTTACCTCAAGTTTAAATTTCTTGGATTTGTAACCCAAATATGATAGAGCCATGAGAAGAGATGGTAACTCTGCAAATATTGTCCATCTGATATTTTATCTTATCGCAGGACAAGGTACCAAATCACTGCACGAACCTCCTCCCTCATTGCAGTTATTGTTTGATCCACAGGTTAGTTTTACCATTGGTTTAACTGCAGTAGAGTGCAATTATGCAAATCCTGGAACACATGCATAAGGTTAAATTACATCTTGCTGTGTAGCCTTGTGCTGCCACAAAAGCAACCCTGCAAAGTATGTAACTCCATGCACTGTTACAAGTCCTCTATTACGATTTGTTTTATGAAGTATCTTCATATATTCAGCCTCTCATGAAAAGTGGTACAGGACTATAAGCTTCATTCTGAAGTATCTTCACATGCAACCATGTCCACTGAAATATTAGAGAGTTTTATTGCAGGTTTGGGCCAGCAGTATTTCAAGTCCTTTTTATTCAATGGCATGTGAGGCAGCATAGTCATGACATATATCATATCCTTATACATTCATTTCAAACAACCCTAAAATTCCAATGTTTCTTCCTGAAGGCAATGTCTTTATACAAGGTCCTACCAAAAATAAACCTGCAATAAAAAATGCTTATGTAAAAAAAAGAGATTTTTAGTTGAAAGCATAAAGCCTGCTCCTCCATCAAAGTAGTCATTTGGGTTAACTTTGAAGCTTGATTTAAATATTAGCAAATGTGCAAGATTTATTGTTGTCTTTACACAAAGCAAAAGGGCATTAAATGTGCCCCAATGTCTTCAATGAATTAAACTCATTTCAGTAAATGTAGATATGTTTCAGCTAATGGCTTTGTTTATAATGTGAAGCAGCAATTATAAGCTATATCTGGAACACTGATAAACTCATCCAATCGCCTCTCAGATACTGGCATGACCAATTTAAAGGGGACTACTAAACTTATGCCTGCTAAATTTCCATTTGCACACACAACTGCAGTAGCTGGAAATGTGCAGTTTAATTCCCATACACAGCTTTGACTTCTTCACAGACAGTGCTAAAGACAAGTATCTAGAATTCTACTGGAAATTTGCCCCCTGTGACTCCTTACTTGCTAGTATTCTTGACATGGTCCATCCAACTATTTTCTGAGTTCAAATTTATATAATAAAAAGTCTTGCAATCTATTATGTGATTAGAATGGAAATGCCTGCCCCAAATGCTCCTGTAATAGATCTGATACTTTGAAAATACATTTAAATATCTAGACCTAGCAGAAGAGGACTGCTTATTTCCACTTCTGCAGCTCATTTACCCCTGGGAGAAATCAATAAAGAAAATTTAATCAAGAAACTTGCAAAATAAATATCTGATAGATCCATTAATATGCAATAATAATCAATAAGGAGGGCCTTCCTAGCATTAAATGACTAGCTGGAGGAACCATTAACTGTGCGAAATTTCCAATGCAGAGTGGAATGGGATCTTGAAAACACTTATGCACATTATCAGTCCTCATTCTTACAAAATAATCCTGATTTGTGAGAGCCAGATTTACTCATTAAAGTAACATCCTGCCTAAGTACCATAACATACCTATTGTTTCTTAGGCACATTAATAAAGTACCATTTTTAGACCATTTGTTAAAAAGTTCTGCAAATACTACTTACAAAATTATTAAAAAAAAAAAAAAGCGCAGTTGCTTTCTTAAGAGCTTTAAATTTTTAAGTTGAGTTCTACATTCCCATAGATACACTGCTTCAGTCCTATAATGGTCTTGCTTCAGCACAGTAAGCAATAGGGAAAGGGACTTACTCTGAACATTTCAATAGGCTTAGCACCTTCATTAGCTAAGTGTTCCTCCAGTGGACCCCAATGGGATACACCTTTTTTTTTTTTCCTTTTTCATTCTCAGAAAGAACTAATTCTTGTTCGTGGCCCTACAGTTGATCTCAGCACAATAAATATGCAACTGTGTCATTTCTCCCTAATACACCCCAGGCACCCTTCTCTGGCTGGGTCACACAGTGTCAGGTGGTTGCAAACTACTTATTATCACCCCAGATCATTTGTACAACAGCAAGTATCATCAGTGACCTCCCCCCTAGAAATGTGAAGTTTTTAGTTTATACACAGAACCCTGTTTTCTAGAAGAATTCTTAGAATGATGGAATGGTTATCAACGCAAATAACAATCAAATGCCTCTGCTCCAAAAGAAATTAGTTATTCTCAGATGTCACATCAACCCCATCTTATCCAATTGTACATCTGAGGAATAATTCTCTGATGCTACAGGTTGTTCTGCTTTCTTGCTCTTTGATGAAGATGATCATTATGCTCCCCAGGATAGGTCTCAAAGACATTTTTAAGGAAAGTGCTTGACAAAGAGAGAGCAATCTTGGAAGAAAAAGAGCCTATAAAGAAAAATAATTTTCTTTAGATGCAAAGGAGGCAGAGAAGGGTAATGTATTTCTCAAAAGGTCAGTAATGGAATACACAGCTTTTCATCCCTATGTCACCAGTTCAGATATAGCTGACGTTGTCAGTGATCAGAAGTGGTGAGTTTACAAATGCTGATATGCTGCAAAACATCCAAGAGGCAGAGTGATTATCTACAGCAGCATCAGAGGTGGAAAGGAGGCAAAATAGGGTAAAATTAATGCTAGCTTTCAAAATAACATGAAAACACATCTCTAGACAGAATACAGTTAAGAGAAAGCCTGTCTTCATGGTGAGGTGGACTAGTGACCTAACAGCTGTATTCTACAAGATGTTTTTAGATCTAACAGGACCATTGCTACACTCAGGTCAAATGAAAATTTTCCCCAGACTACCTTCTAAGATTGCTGTTGGTCTTTCAAACATTCATCAAAACTCCTCTATCATCATGTCCATAAAAAACCCAATCATCTATGCTTGCCAGGTTCAGAATGGCCAGCAAAGTTCATTATAAAATTATATTTTATTTAAAATATTATTGTCAAGTTCAGTATTTAAAAAATCATTACCACATTCACTATTTTTAAGGTATTCCAAGTGATGCTGAATGTCAATGACTGTAAAGCTAGCCTGTGCATCCTGTATCACCATCAACACCATTAGTTTGCTTTTACTGTCTTCTTTCAAGTTTCATGTAGCCTCTTCAGCCCTGGGGCTATGTTATCCTATCTACTAACTAGTATATTGGATTCTGATACTGCCTGGGCTTTCAGGACACTGCTACAGAACAAATCACCATCACGATCAATATCTGGGGAGCCATGACATTGCTAGATGTGAGCTTGGCTCAGTGACTCCATTAGCACCATCAATACACATCCAATGGCCATGTGAGCAGCTATGTGATGTAGTACTAGTCACTTCAGAAGAATCATTGACTGACTGAGTGCACAGACACAGAACTGACAATTAAATGAACTAACAGCTTCAATTTACTTGCCATGATCAATTCAAGCTACAGTGCAGTCATGCAGGGAAAAGTTAGGAACAGCATGACCAAGCCTGAACCACAGCTCCCATTTTGTGACACAGAGTCTCCCAACAGAGAGTTCTTCTGTCAAGGTCAAATAAGACATCTTAAAAATAATTTTTCACGGTTAATCTTAAGGGTGGTCTTTCAGACACAAGGAAAAAGATTTTGGCCAAGAAAACTATGGAACAATGAAATGGAATAGCTGCTGAGTGGGCTGCAGATCTTGTTTGCAGTGAGAAGGGAAACATCCTGCATCTAGAATGGAGTCTACTGAGTATCTGCATATAACCCATACCTGGGTCTGACTCTTTGCTGTCTCAAATAATGGGTATTCAAATCTGTGCAAAGACTGTGAAACACAGTCACTCTGAGCAGACTTTTACACCCACTTTGCAGCCCACAGAGCAGGACACAAGAGCTGGTCCCCAGACCCAGCATAGGAGCTCCGTGCCATTATGTGCAGTAAAACCTACATTTACAGCATGTTTTTTCAGGCTCCTTCTTGTCCACTTTTTTTCTTCATCCTGAATACAGGAATGGTTTATTTACTTTTCATATCTCTATCCTGTCTGAAAAAGGTACAGCACTCTTTAAAACTGATAAAACACTAAGTCACACTGAAGTGGTTTTGTGAAACTCATCCAAGTCCTTCAGTACAATTGACATGGTTTCCTTTTAACATAGATTTGGCAGAGTTGAATAGACTCCCTGGAGACTCCACAGTTATTTTCAGTAGTGACAAGAGCCCATCCCAAACATAACTTTCAATCTGTTCATCCCTCCTTGAATACTAAGTAGAGCCTTTTCCTGTTATAATGTACTGAAACCAACCCTGTGTAACAAAAACACCTCCAGCACCCCAATAGCACCTGAATTACTTTCTAAGATATGCGTCCTAATGCCACAATTGCTCTCCTTATTAGATGTAGATCAGGCCAAAAGGACTGTGCAATGCCTTTTATCCAATCCTACCAGCATGGGAAGTTCCACTGGGAGATACACATTTGTGTCAGGGGCAGCATATAGCACCTTGAAATTTAAAAGAAGCACTAATGAAGAGAGGATGCACCCAGAGGACAACAGAGATTTAATGCAGGCCAGAAAGAGTTGGGATTCCTCAAAAAAACACAATTAACTTTCAAAATAAAGTGCTAACTTAGTAGTACTTCTATGTAACAGTATCAATCAAAAGCAACAGAGAGAATTTACACCTTTATTTTTTGGCCAGTGACTCTTATTTTTAAAAGGCAAGTAAGAGAATTCCCCATCATTGGTCTTTTAACACATTTGTATAGATACAGGATCTCTGCAAATGCAATGCAATATCAGTTTTGGCAAAGGCATGGTTATTATGGAAGCAGTAACTTTGATTTTCCCAGTAATTGTCTGCACATAATCTCACTAAAGTCTTATACTACAACAATAAAGTTTGGAGACTGTTTTCATGGTCTTCATATTATTTTTTCTGGGACTGCAAGATTATTCTAAAGAAAAGAAAGCAATTAAGATGCATTGTTTGATTGTGATCACTCATTCAAACAAATGCATCATTTACAGAAAACATTCCTCTCACATTTCACATTCTCCAAGTTTATATAACAGTGTGCCCCCTCTTTCCAACAATTTGCATGCAAAGTCTGAAAAATTTCTCTCCTAGTAGGAAAAAAAATCTTACCCACACACATGCTAGACACCTTTTAATGTCTTTTCAAAAGGAGATGGGTCTCAGGATAACATGCAAGACATGAAAGGCCCAAAGACTGCATACAATTCTCTTGTGAAACAAGAGACATGATGCTCCGACAGCGCAGCCAGCCTTTAAGCATTACTATACGTCTGCAATCCAACCTGTCTTCAGTCCCACAAGCACAGCTGCAGTCCCAGGGGGTGGTTTCCTGCAAGCCCATAATGCCAGGCTGGCTACTGGGTCTGACAGCCCTGCCACCAGCCCTTTCACAATTCCGCGCATCTCAGCCCCTCTTCAGAGTGCACGTATCCGAGTGCCGGTGCCGGGGGCTGATCAGCCGCAGTACCCGGCACAGAGGCACCGTGACAACAGTGCATACCTAGAATGTAAAAGGGGATCTGAAGAATAACTTACCCTGACAGATAACAGAGCCAATTAAAAACAGTGACAGGACGTCTGTGCAGCCGTACAGAAATCTCTGACAAAGGAAGAGAAGTGCAGTGCTATCCTGCTATCTCTGCTCAGAGAGAATTTCTACCAACTTTGCTGGGCATTGTATCAGTCAAAAAGTAGCAAAGACACAGAATTTTGTTGTCTTAAGAGATTTCTCAGTTGCATGACACATGCATTCAAAAGATAACAACTTCAGTTTCCTATTACTATGAATGCATTAAGCTATGTTTAATAACAAGCACAGCATCATAAATGTCCCTGAAACCATTTTGTTTATCTTCTGTCATTGAATTTGATATGCCTAGAAACACTTCAAAATTTGTTAAAATCATTTGTAAGGCAAATATTATCATCATGGAAGCTCACGCAAGTGCTCATGCCTGTGTACTGGAAAAAATATGAATAGCACATTATATTTGGCATGATTAGTGGGTGGTAGTAAAACATTGTAGAACAGGTTGTAAGAACAATTTAGAGTGGTACCGAATGGTTGTATTATTAAATTTCAACATATTGTTTAAGACAGCAAGTACATGGTCTTGTTCTATTCTTTAAATTATTATTTATATGGATTTCGCTGTCCTCTGTTAAATAATGTCATATAACCATTGACCAAAAAAAGCAATTGATCAGCTGAACAACATAGAAAGATTTAGCATCTGTATACAACACAGCAGCCTTTTTGCAGTTTGTGTACCTAAGATGAAGTATTATATAAAACCACCAGTGCCATTCAGCAAAATGTGTCTCCAAAGGAAATTAATTAGAATTACTTTAGCCGCCTTGTTCTAGGATTGCAGCCTAATGCCAAATTTTGCCAGGAAACCAGTCCTGATCTCTTCCTATTCCTATTGCTCGCTGGCAGCAGACAGGGGGTGCAGGGGCCTGGACACTTTATTTTGCACACATTATTGACTTCTCAGTTTATCATCAGTTTGACTTCAGTGGGAGTTGTCACCAAAGGAAGACAAGACTTGGTGTGTGACCAGCTCAAAAAGTTCATTCTCCGACTGCTAAACATTATGCAGAATATTAAAACCCAACTTTCGCAAAACCCAACTGGTATAGGCTTTGTTGCAAACTGCTGAAGGGCGTACATTTACCAGTATTTACACCACCAGCCATCTACTAGTGTTCACCCTACCTCCTATAGTCCTCACACATCCTCCCTGGAGAGGCAGTCTCAATGCAGCAGTCCCTCCTACACACTCAAAAGCTACACCACCAAGAATCCAAACAGTTCTCCCTCCTGTCCTGTACTGAAGGAACTATTAATTTTTTTAACTTGCCACACAACCCACTGCTGACACCAAAAGCAACATTCCCAAGAACAAGATTGGGTAACAGATTTTGTTCAACGCCTTTAAGCCTTTGAATGACAAGATGTCAGCAGCCCTGATCAAGCAGTCATAGAATCACAGAGTCATAGAATGGTTGGGGTTGGAAGAGACCTCTGAAGGTCATCTGATCCAACCCCCCTGCTCAGGCAGGGTTACCTGAAGCAGGTTGCCTGGGATGATGTCCAGATGGCTTTTGAATATCTCCAAGGATGGAGACTTCGCTGCCTCTCTGGGTAACCTGTGCCAGTGTTTGAGCACCCTCACTGTGAAAAAGTGTTTCCTGATGGTCAGATGGCACCTCCTGTGTTCCAGTTTGTGCCTGTTTGAGTCCATAGCCTGATAGAAAGATGACAGGGAACAACCGCTGGGGTACTAGGCACAGTGGCAAGGTAAGCAGGCATTGCTATATGAGAAGACAGAAACTACTCCAAACCTTTCTACGCACAGTTATAGGCTCCATACGCATAGGGACCTGTTTTTCACTCCTTTAATGGTCCTGTCATGAGGTTTGTGATACAGCTTCTGTCACAAGCTCAACATGCACCCTTTATGCTTTCCTATCCCTATCAGAAGGTCAGCCTCCATCTCTGTAGTGATGGGCACACTTAAATAAATTACAGTGAAACTTCTGCAAACTGTCATCTGAAAGGGCCAAAAAGCCTAATTTTGTTCATTATGGAAGCTTGGAGGCAGGATTTTGAAACTTTGTTCTGTTGGTTGTTTTTTTTTTTTTTCTCTAGTAAAATATCAGTTTAATGTTTTTGGAAAGATTTTGGGTTTTGGTGGTTTTTTTGGTGGGCAAATCATCAAAGCCTATTAGCGTAATACTTGCTATCGTTCATTTACTGGAGAAAACTCGTTAAACACATGTCACTTCAAAACTGCGTGACATAACATGAAATTGAAATGACCTTTATTTTGGCACACTACTGCACTGACTTAGAGTATTACTAAGACCCAAGCGTTGCCTGTTTATGAATGCCAGTCAGGCTACTAGTACGGCTCTAATGTGCTCAGAGATTGTGCAGCCTATGAGCAACTGTAACTAACTGCAAATAGTGAAGTAGCTGTGGGGGAACATCCACACCTTATCAGGAGGAAAAGCCACTACTTTGAGACAATAGATTAATTTATGTTGGAAATTTGACTAAATAGAAGTGGAAACTTTGACCAATTACTCACTTTTGTCAGATGCTGTTTCAGTGTTTGGCCTCCTGTCCATGAACTTGCATCTTGGGTCTAGGTTACTTCTTCCCATACATATGGTTCTCACACCAAGTCTGTAAGAGTGACAGCTGAATGAGTCACGGTCATGCTTAACTTCAACCACAAAGGTGTCTAATTCTTAGGCTTAAAAATGCACATGACTGCATCATAAAAAGCCACAGGCTACAACACAGATCTTCAAAGCACTGCCACAGAGCGCACAGATGTGTATGTCAACCCTCTTGCACCCACCATCCCACTTTCAGGACTCAGGATAGTCAAACAAGAGTCAGATTTCCACTCATTTCCTGAGGTTGCTCAACAGCTTTGGACAGCATCAGATGGATGCTGTGGATCACTAAGTTTCTGTCCCCTGGACCTTTTAACACACATTCAGCCGTCCCCCTCTCTCATCAGGGGACTCCTCCTGAAGAGGTGGCGAGCTCCAAGACAAAGACATGACTGATTCTTATAGCTGTTCCAACAAGGGGCTCCATGGCTACAGCAAATGCAGCATTTCACTGTGTCCAACTGAGGTCCTTCTCCTGAGGCCTAACAACACAAAAGACATTTTGTAATAGCTCCCTTTGAAATCAAATTAGTAATGTTTCAAGGCATGA
Organism: Astur gentilis; assembly: GCF_929443795.1. Lineage (NCBI taxonomy): Eukaryota > Metazoa > Chordata > Aves > Accipitriformes > Accipitridae > Astur > Astur gentilis. Next base: position 13,206,390 of record NC_064895.1, read on the forward strand.
CCCGTAAAGGGCTGCTGTCCAGAATCTACATGTGTTTGACAGATACATCTTCCACCTAACGGGCCTCTTCAAGAGTACAGATGGAATCAAGATGTGTGAACAGAGCTCCAAAAAGAGAGCCATGGGATATCAGGATACACAGCAAAGCACTCTATCTCAACAGATAAAAAGGAAACAATATCAGATTCAGATACAATGTGAAATAGCTCACTCCAGCTGGTAGGACAGATTCTAACACCATTATATAGGTGAGATTATTGCAGAGGAAGATGCTATTCCACATGTGCAAAAGCTAGCAAAATACAGCCCAAAGTAACTATACAACCTTGTGCCAACTCCTTAAAAAGGTCATACAAAGTCACAAACTCCTTTCCACATATGTCCATACACTGCAAAAGTCTAAAAGTTACTGTGGGCTGTAGCTCTGTATACCCAGGTACCTGATGGGTTGGAGACTAGAGTCTTTTGAAAGCAGCTTATTTTTACCTAGCTAGCTAGCCATTTGTCAGCTGAAGGACTAAGTTTGGCAATTTATGCACAGTGTGTGTTTGGTTTCAAAGGGCTAATAAAGATCAGGGGACAACATTTCAGAGATAAACACGTGGCACAGAACCTGTGGGTCTTGATAGTAAAACAAAATGAATGGAAAAGTTAGAAAAGAAGATGAGTTTTCAAGTTTGCCATGATGTATTTGCTTATCTGCCAGAAAACTAACCACTCCATTGTCCTGCAGGATGAATGTCTATGGACTAGGACTATGAAGATGAGAACCCCTCCCCATAGTGTATGAAAATGAGAAAGTATTTGGTGGCTGGTCTTTTGAAACATCCAAAGGTCCCATTTGAATGTACAGAGAATTAATTTAAAGCAGGGCAACTTCCTAGTGCAGGCCAGGGCTCAGATCCATAATGCTTTTTCACATGAATTCACAGACAAGAAAAGAAAAATCATGCTAGTATATCAAAAACCCCTACAACAGCCAAATAAAATGAAACACCTGCTGGCAGGAACTCTACCAGCTACTACCTGTTGCCAGTGTCTCCCATCTGAAAAGGGGACACGACTAGAGATGAACTATGTGTATTTTATAAGATGAAACAGAGTACAAGGCAAGGCCCTAAAAACAGATAGGCTGTGCAATCTACTCTATGGACCAGCCATTTCTGAAAAGAAACCAGATACTTTAGGCTAGGACTAGGAGCCAAGGCTGAAACACCACAGAGAAATGCCTGTGATTGACAACGGCAGAATTCACTGATGGTATAACTCAACTTATATCAGACTCTCAGTGGCTCATTTCTTCAATGACCTTCAAGTTCTGCCTCCGCTAACAACAGGAACGGCAATCATTTCAGGAAACAGAACAAATTTCTGCCTTCTCACAAGAAGAACAGAGGAGCATGCAGTACTCTTACACAGTTCTGAGATAAGGTTATAGCCAGGATTTGGTTCAAGTTTATATATATCAAGATTTTCAGCTGCATTTGATTACTTTAAATGCCATAAATCACTGACTAACACTCAAGATTTTCACATAATTTTTCCAGGAAGTTACTTTAGTGACCAGGGAACTGACACAGTGATTACAGAACTATATGCAAGTGCCATCCTAATAAACCTGACATCCCCGTGAGACGTGTGTAATATGAGATTCAAACCCTGATATGAAGGACCAACCCTAACAAGGTGGGAATTCAGCTCACTCTCCATGTTCAGGCAGATCTCCCTGCTTGGACTGTGAAGGTGGTCAGTTGTTGTATTGAGTTTGGTCATTAACAGCTGTTCCTCAGGACAGGAGTGAGAAAACCAGATCTCTACTACTAGAATTTGATGGTCAATGACTTTGCATATGAATCCTAGTGTGGCTGCAGCTCTCTCTCTGTTGGATTATAAACCTAGTTAAACCTTTGATTAAGGAGTTAGTAAATGAATAGTAACCTGATCATTGTCATCTGTATCAGCAGCAGAGTTACACCCTCCCATTGTATCTGAGGCAGTAACTAGTGTTCTCCATGTGACTTGTAAATAACCTTGGCCCTGGAAACTGTGCTGTTGGAGTAGTGGGTAAGAGGAAGCTTTAAAAAAAAAAAAAAAAAAAAAAGCATTAAAACTAGGACTAAAGCCCAAAGGCAATGATCAGTCTGTCTCACAGACTGTCACTCAGGTTGAGCTGATGCTTACACACCGAGTTCCCCCCTAGAGTGGTACCTCTTTCTTTTCAGTCTATCATGACATATTTACAGCTTTGTCTCTCAGCTGTCCCTACTGAGACTCCAGGGATCCACACTGGCCCGTCATGAATGTGCTCAATTTTTCTTGAGCTACTACTGCTTAGAGCCAATAGAAGATATTCAGCAAAGAATTAAGAGTCTGTGTTAATGTGATTTCTGTCATCCACATATATCCTGGATTAGGTTAAACATATTCTTTCTGCCCTTCCCTGTTTCAGCACTGCTTCCAAATGTATATGGTATAGAAGTAAGCGTGCATGAGCTACATCTATACTAGAAAATTGAACAAGCCTGGGACTGTTCTTCAGGATTACAGCTACTGGTTGCAGATAGTTCCTATTCATACTACTTAACCTTCTTAGCCTCCAAAACAAGATGGTCAGGTACATATTCAGAACGTGTCCCTGGTTGGAGTTAATCCCTGAATGGTGCCTGTAAGTTATTTGGGAGAATCCTGGTTGGCCCAGGTCTAAAGCCTGCCAAGGACTCTTCTAACACTTTAAGTGTAGATAACACAGTGCCTGGGAATGTTTCCTCACAGTTTTTTCAATAGTATATACATTGCTGTAGAGAACAGAAAAAGAAACTCAAAGTCATACAGAATCCAATGTCTAGTGTTTTGGTTTTACAGTTGTTTTCTTTTGTTTTCATTTAAACTCCTGGTCAAAACTGCCTTGCAATCTACCAATACATCCTACTGGTTTACAAAACTATTCAATGGTCCTAGGAAGACCTTGATTAGCTGTAAATGTATTATCAAACCTGAGTCATTATATTAGACACAGGAAACACTATGGGTAGGTAAATTATTCAATCACACCCATAAACTATATAAATCTTTCAAACCAGAAGGGGTCTAACTGTCTTTCAGACCTCCATGGAGAAAGAGGAGAGACTGAGTCTCTCCTAAGGGGGTACCCGAACTGTATTGTTCAGCAGATCTAAAACAGAAACTGAGTCATATTAGAGAGCAAGCAAGCATTTACAGGTCTCTACTCTAGAACAGAGTACCCCATGTCCTGTCTGAGTGTGACAGGTCCCACGCTAAGGTCACTGGTTACTGGGTTATTCAAGCATTCATTGTTGATGCAGAGTCGATCTCTTCCTGCTCAGTTATGCAGCTAGGCCACATCAGCTCTCAGTTTCACTGTCCTTTCTCAAACAGACATCCAGACACAAGGACAGTGGTTTCAAATCCTTACAGAGTAGAAAAGCTCTCTGCTCAGAGACAAAAATCCCTATGTCTCCCTGGTATCATTACTTAGTAGCAATAACTCCAAGGTGTTGAGACCACATTTAGCTTTACAGAATAAAACATAACAAGCTGTCAAAATGTGCATAAATAAATTAGAGTCATTATTCCAGCTTAAGGTTCTGGGGACATAAACAATCCTCTTGAAGTTCGCTGTGACATATTTTGCAGCAGGAGCCAAGCATTAAAATTATGTCCTGTATACAGAGAGCTGTAAATGCATTCTGTCTTAGGGCCTGGCACTGCGGTGCAGAAACCAACAGGCCTGCCTTGGAAAAGAAAATAAAGCAGTCCGGGGCCAATTCCCTGCCCCTGAGCACAGGTTTTATGGCACAGCCACGTCCATATGGCTAAACTCTGTCCTTCTGCTCACTCCCCAAAGAGGAGTCCTCATCAATATCTGCCTGCCCTAATCCATATACAGACACCATTGCAGAGAGTGCTGGCTGGCGCAGGCAAAACCATGCAATGGAGCACGCTAAGAGTTAAACACCACAGGTCACTTCATGCCACTGCTCCTGGCCCTGTCCAGGTTACTAACACAGATACAGTATGGGACTTCTGCTAGGATATTACCCTAAAACATGTTTACTTTTCCATCAGTGACTTCCAGTTGCATAATAAGAAATGCAGTAAGCAAGACCCAAAAAAGGCATGAGGAATGAAGACATACATAACATTTTTTGTGTTTAGAGACATAAAGGAGCTGTACCAGGTGAGACCACAGATCCATCATGCCTTCAGCACTAGCCAACAGCACAAACTTTTGAAAAAGTAGGAGATCAGGGTACGCGTGCAGTGATACTTCCTCAGTACACCCTCCTTTGTGACTTGGGGACTTCCTGAACCAAAAGTGGTATATTGGTATTTAATAGCCCTCTGAGGATTCTTCTGAAAGAAAATGAACTCTGGATTTAAATGCTGCATAATTAAAAAGTCAGTGAAAATAGGCTTTAACAATTTGAATTATAAACAAGGAGCAGACCTGTTCATTCAGAAAATGCATTTTACATCAAAAGAACATCAAAACAAGGATGAACAAGAGTAGTGTCATTAAAAGACAGTATCAAGCTGAAAGCTACAATCTCTAAGAGCAAAATGGCACTGACAACTTCACAGAAGGCTTTTGCTTGGGCTCAGTGCACACAAAACCAAAACAAATTTCATAGCATATTCAAGACAGAACCTGCTATGACAGAAATCAAAACAAATGGCTAATAACTCAGCAGCAAAATGTAGGATCCTTCCTATTTTGTAAGCAACAATTTTTATAGCAAAGTTTTTTCCTGATGTTTTCTGGTATGCCCCTTTAAGGTTTTGAAAAACCACCATAGCAGCTGTGTCTTTGGGTCCTGATGGGTACTTTTGAGCTACTTGCTAAATCCATATTAGGAGCTGAGGCAGCTGTAGCAGTATGAAGAACTGTTCCACTCCTGAGTGGGAAATTCCATGAGATAAAATATTCTTGCATTTTGTCCAGCAGAAATACTGTATTTCCACTGAAAATGCCATAGTAATAAGCTCACTAGTGATGTCTTTTCTAGAAATAAATAAGACAGAAAAAATTTCTGATGCTCTCTCTCTGTCTCCCCCTTCCCCCCACCCTTCTTTTCTCCTTCTCTTCAAAGTGGGAGCAAGGTGGTAAAAACAAAGAGCTAAATGCATTTTTACCCCCTAATAATAAAAAAATGGATATTCCTTTACTTGTCCCCTGATGTATCAAAAAAATACCATGGGAAAACCATTCTGCTTTCCAAAACTTGTTTTTTTACCACAGAAAGGAAAGACTCCCTAGAAACACACCTAACACAGAAAGGTTCTTGCTTGCTCTGTGCTTACTCACAGCTCAGTCACAGCCACACAGGTGCAAGTTTTAACATCCATGATCTGACCCGTCTGAGACTTCCCCTCACCTCCATGTACTTTGTAAACATGACACAAAAGCATTCCAATATTTTTATTTGGGAAATTAGGGAAAACCTACAGAAATTAATTTTGAGCAGATGATGGCACAATTCTGACTAGAACAGAAATCAAGAAGAATGCAAAGTCTTCAGCCAAACTTGGGAAGGAGGTATAAGGTGCTGCAACGCAGAATTCTCACATTCTATGTATCACCATCTGATATACATTAGAGGAATGCTGGTTATGTCATTTGTTTCTGTTCTGCCAAAAATATCCTCATGCAAAATGGTGACAGGGATCCTGTGAGGACAATGAACTGCTTTGCGGTGTTCCTACACTGGGCAAATATTAGATGAAGGACTGAGGAGCCTAGCACCACCCTATGGCCTCCTCATATGTCAGAGAAGCATACAGGGCTCTTGGCATGCAAAGCAGCTCTATTCATTCTCACTTGTAAATACTGTTGTTATGGATTGTCAGCTACTCAAAAGAGCAAAACACGAGCCCAGAGTTTTGCCAGCAAAGGCCATGAAGCAAAAGCAGTTGTGATCTAGCTGTGATCACTAGATACCAGCCAGGGCAACACAAGAAACACAATATCCAAAGACACACAGGAGTAGGATGGGATCAATTTATCAGCCAACAAACTCAACATAATTACCACGCTATAAACAAGCTGATTGCAATACTATTTAAACCTAGTAAATTAGATTTCCTTTCACCAGGAGGAACAATCTGTGCTCTGGTGCTCTACAGTGGACTGGCAGGAAGGTAGGGAACCATGCATGCCACTGGGGAGAGATCTGTGATTGTTTTACCTAAACCAGCATTGATCTGGATTCCTCAGATCACTAATCACCTTCAGATTACAACACAACCACCATACCAATGCAAGACAAAAATGAACTGTTTACAGCTATATGTGTAAGATCAAGTTAAATAGGGAAAGGGGAGGAGGGGAGTGCAGGACAAAAGAATCTAATAAAATCAGATCAGAATACATTTGGGTTGCAAAGCATTTAAGAAAAAAATCCAGGAAAAAAAAAATGTTAAATGATCCTTCAAACTAACCAGTAACTGTAGTAAGTCAGCCATACAGCAAGGGCTCAATGTTCAATACTAGCTTTATAGGGAAGGGAAGTGTTTTTATGACGTGGAAACTATAGTGAGGGTAGCAGGTGACCGAAGCCCCTCAAAAACATTGCATTTTCAAAGCAGTTTCAAACATCCTTTCAGAAGGAACAGCTTTATATGACAGTGTCCTCAGGCCTCTCACACTCCATCAGTGATGTCCCTATCTTGGAACATACATGGAAAAAACAGAGGCATCTCTACAAGGTAACCCTGGAAACAGGCTAATACACAGAAAAGGCAGCTTTACAGAAAGACACCGTGAGGTTCCCCATTTCTTTTCCCCTCAGCCTATGTTGTGCCAGGAGGAAGGGCAGACATAATAAATATGGGAATCCCCCAAAAAACTAAGAAAGGCTTTTCTGAAAATACTGTGTGTACAAGATTATATCCGACTCCTTTCCCCTCTGGTGGTTACAGTCCAGAATACATAGGCACACCTTATCACTGAAGACAGACAATTAAATATGTGAACGGCTGTCAAGTAAATGGTCTGTGTTCTTGTGAAACCATTTCACCATTCTTCCACAAACAGGAAAATATTTAGCAAGAGGTGTGCAAACTGGGTACAGATGCAAGAGTGCGATTGAAAGGTGGGTGTCATCTGCTGAAAGCAGATCTAGACAGAAGGATTCAGCATGAAAAATATTTCCTTTGTCCTCCAGACTTAGAATTTTCTTCCTCTGGCCTGAAAATGTTCGTTACTTTTATTCTGAAATTTCAAGTGTTTTCTGTTCACACTTCCAACAACAAATTGTCAATTGTGGTCCCGTATTTACAATATTTCTCAGAAAAACCTATTGATCACAGCAAAATATTCCCCTGCTTGCTCACATAAACTAAAGCATTTGAGCCACTGGAAAGTACAGCAGAGAATAAAACATTCAGCCATTAAAACCCACTTACCCATTTTCTCTCTAATAGCCCTTCAGAGCTTCAGTTCAGTGACATAAGAAACTCCCAAATCTGGAAAGTGGTCAGTCTGTAGAGAAAGTACTTTCCAATGGCTTTGACGTGTTCTGGTGAGATTCTACATTACTCCAGAAGCCCTGGGGACATACACTGTAGTAATATATAAGGGTTGAAATTTGTCCTTATATTTTTGCACCACTAAAATCCTACATAATCCTCATTTTGAAGACTTAAGTGAGACTTAAGCAGTACATAGCCTCTTACCAGGTCTTCTTTGTGTTGGCACAAATTTCACCCAGGCAAGACAATATTTGCTCAGGTGCAGTACCTTGGGAGAGAGTTAATCCCTTTCATTTCTGACACAATAGTTATTATGTACAATAACTAATAAAAGCCACTCTCGAGATTGACAACCTACACATTTTCAATTTCCTCTCATGTACTCTAGCCTTTCATAAGCTCCTTTGATCCTGTATAGGTGTCAATCTTTGTATGCATATAGGTCACAAGAAAGTTCATCTCATGTTAATAGCCCGGTCACCTTCGGATGCATTGATTTTAAGCAATTTCCATTTCCAAATTTCAATTTATCATCTTATTTCAGTCACTCCATTATTCTCAAAGACACCAAGCTACAGGGACCATGATTTTGCTTTGACTCCATACTAAAGAGGAAAAAAAGTCAAGTCAAATATCAGAGCTTCCTTCTTGCCTGGCCAGTTGGAGACACACGTGCAGACTGTACCTTTCCCTGACAAGGGAAAGGTGGGCCATCTGAGGCAGGGTTTACTGGGACTCCTAACCCAGCAGTAATATTCCTGAGACAGTGATCAGACAGAAATCAGACAAAATGTGGAATCGAATCACACAGGCTCAGGATGCCTTGTGAAATCTGCACTGAGGGCTCTGAATGTGGGGAAAGGCAGAGGGCTGCCTGACACAGGCACGCCTAGAAGAGCTCTAAGGCAGGGTGCTGCCTTGGCTTTCTGCATGGAGCACAACCCTCCCCTCTTCTCCCTCCAGCACCAGAGGCCGAGCACAGCCCTTCACAAGTGTACACGCTGGACACTGCCACAGCCTGGACCACCCCTCCCAAAGTAAGACACCCTCCATAGTTTTTCCCCTTTTTCCACACACCACCAGTACCAGATTAATGCACCAAAAGTCCTGCCTTCTTTGCTGCTTCAAAGAGGGACAGATGCTGCCAGCGACAGCATGCAAGTCAAGAGGGACTGGACTTAGTCTTTTCTGGGAAGGCAAACCTTATAGAAATGTTTGTTTTCACTCTGCTGTTCGACATTCCAGCTAGTGGGAAGCTTCAGGAACTTGTTCCAATGGCTTGTTTCTCCTGCTCCCTCCCCTGGCAAACTGAAATCAATGTTGTTAGATTCTTTTAATTCCCTTAAAGACTCTCTCTCTCTCCCCCCCACCCCCCCTTTCTGAGGTCACACAAACTTTGCTTTGGACTCCAAACTATTCATTTTTCACATTACTCATTTTAGGTGTCTGAAAAGCTTCTTACTCATCAGCCCATAGAAGGAAGTGCTCTTTTTAATTTTTTTTTCTTTTTTAAGACAAATAAGAGATACACATCTCAGCAACAGAAATGGAGTCTCTTCTATGACATCGCAACAAGATGTCTATAAGCCTGATTTGCAGCCCCCCCTTGGCACATACTTGCTGGCTTTGCTTCACGCTCACTCAGAGCCCTTCTTTTCTGTAGACACAGCAAAAAACTGTGCCAGTTGAGGAAATCTGGGGAGCCTTTTCATCCAGGTAAAGTAACTGCAGGGAATCACAGTGCAGTTGAATTCATTTCTCACAGGCTACTGAACACTGTGCTGCACGTTAATGACTTTTGGTAGCCATGAGCTTAAGCTACACTCTTAACTAGAGCTTAAAAGCTGCACAGCCCAGTGTCAGCCTCCAGAGCTTAGCAAGGACTCCTGTCAACAATGCCTGGAAAAAAGATGAGCATGTAACACAGGAAGTGGCTTGTGAAGCAAGCAGCTCCCTTCCTCATTTACCAAAAGTTCCCTTTTCTGCTCAGCTCCTCTCCCAGACTCGTTTGGACTAGCAGAGGAATATACCAGTGCAGCCCTACCTGTCAGCAGGGAAGAATGTCTGTGCCTCTGATTCCTCTATCTCTCTACCAGAGCTTTGCTCTTGGATGTCCTCAGGCTGCTGATAACCTCCTGATGTTACCGCGGCTGTTTAACATAAACCCATAAAATTCTTGAGGTTGCTGTATCGCTCTTCTCCTGTCCACACCCAGGACCTCCTCATCTTCTTACATACAGTAAACAATTCCCCGCAGGGTCCACATTATTGTGATAACTAACAAGCCCATTAAAACTTCAACTCTGACGCACACTATACAGCAAGCTTCAGTGCACTGCTGTCAGGTAAGACTTTGCTGATGCATTCAGACTTTACCAATAAAATAATATTTGTGTTCTCACAACCATCTACTGAAGTCTCTCAGAAAGCCATAGCAAGAGCTACAAGGTATTTTTAAGAAAGGAAAAGAAAAGAGAAAATATTTTTCCCCATAGAGACTTCAGCAAGTCTAAGCTTATGTAGACAGGGTGGAAAGCATTTTGCAAAGGCAAAAAGCAGATGTTGTCACAAAGCCAGTTTTGTCCAGCTCACCTATACCATTCCTTTGGTTCAGAACAAAATGGATGCAAGTAGCACCATAATCAAGTATTTCTGGTTTGGCCCCTGGGTGGACAGAATACAGCTGAAATCCAGATGATCCACATTTTTCACATCAGGTAAGCCAGGATCACATACAGGGCAAAACAAAGCAATTTGCAAATGCCCCTATTTAGACTTCAGGTCTGAAAAATATGCTGTGCTGCTTGTGCTTGTTTGGAAACACTCTTAAGTCTAAGTCAGCAAGAAGGTCTTTACTTGCTGCATTGCTTCATGCCTACCTGGGACGACATCCTGTGCAATTGTTTGTACAGCTGGATAGAGCATTCAGGATGTCTGTTTGAGGTGCAAGTCCTAATTCCCCTCCCCTGAGGACACTTGAGAATATATTCTGCAACAACTATATTATGCATTATTTCTTCATTCAGTTTTCTCTCCAGCGGAGACTACCTTTCTGATAAATACATATGTCTACATTTACACAAACGCATAGGCATATATAGCTAAAAGAGAGAGTATGAAAATACTAGTCAGTCTGTATTGACAACCTTTGTTTTAATAATACAAATATATGAAAGCATTTCTTTGTACATACCTTGCTCTAAGTCCACAGCCTATTTCCCAATCAAAGAACACATTGCCCATGCAACAGCAATAAAGCTGTCATACCGCCTTCGGCCGTAACTTGCAATCTGTCCGTATCCAATACTTCACTGAAAAAGAAAAGATGCAGGCCCTAAATTTGGATGAACTGACTGGCAAAGGGCTGTGCTACCTAAAGTTCAGCTCACTTTTTTCTTGGCAAAAGCATTTAAATCCTCTAATGTAGATTTATGTCATTTTGTCTAGATGCCTTCCCCACAGAGGCTTCAGATATTAATCATGCTTCATCCACAATCATGGAAACATCCCTGAGTTAGCATGAAATTACTTTCCAATTTTTTTTACCTCTTCCCTCTCCTCCAAAATACCCGTGCTGGCTGAAAATATCACATACTATATTTTACTCTTAGGAAGAATTTTATCTGTGATAGTTAACAAGATGCTGCAAATGATTAAGACTGTAACATCTTCAACATTTCTTAAATTGTTTTACAGACTTTGCTGCTGCTTGGTCAGACTCATGGACACCTGTAAATTCAATATGTTTAGAGATATTTTCCTATTTCACAATTTCAAAAAGTTCCAGACTTGTGATTCATTTTAGAGATAAATGGCCAGCAATAAACTACTCACCTTTTTTTTTTTTTCCTATGTTTCATGTTTCATTAGAAGATGCAAAACACCCTGACAAACAGGAACTGAAAAAGAAAATATTGGAGCAGGGAGCTGTGTTTGTAAAGATGTCAGTTTAATATATGCAAAATGAAAGTTATTTTATAAAACCTATTAATAAAAAATATTCCCAAGATAAACCAGAGTCAACTGCTGTATTTCTGCTCTACTTTAAACAATATTAGTTTCATAACTAATTATCTCACAATTACTAATATTTTTCCTTGATGAACTCTGCTGCCTCATCCTAATGAAAGTGCTGCAAGGTAATACAGCAGTTACATGACAATGCAAATAGGACCCATTCAATTTGCACAAAAAAAGGTTGCAAGGAACAATTAGCACTTCATTAATATGATATAAAATGCTAATTTGCCATATATCCCAAGTGACTCAAAACTCCTTTCCATCCATATGTGCAAATAATACTTAATATGATGCAGTGTGTGTGAACCAGGTTCATGGTGCATTAGCTGGAATCCCTGTGTCAGTTTTCTGTATAATAGCTATTAGTTAATATGAACAGTAGCTCATATTTAACCTATGACAGCAGTGTTAAATGATAAAAGGATCTGTTGGCAGCAGTATCTCATAATTCCACCCCTATAAAGTTCTCCCTTCCTTGCTCTCCAGGATGAAGTATTGGAAACTGACTTCTAATCTAATTTATAAAGCAGATTGAAATGAAGTGCTGGTAGCACTCAGCTCGGCTGCTCAGCATTTTGAGAGGCAAGATCATTCCTGGTGAATCGCACAGCTCAGGCATTCAAGCACTCACTGGCAGCTTCTAATGATCAAAGTATTTGACTTAAATAATTGATTTATTTATACCAGTAAAGAAGCTCCAGGGGGCTGTGAATATTATGAGATATAATCACACCACTAGGGAATTAGAGACACTCAGATGTGCCTTGTGCCTGCTAATGCCCTGTGGGTGTGATTAGGATATCACACATCAAAGGAATTTGCTCTAAAATTTTTCATATAATAAATTAATAAAAAATAATTTATTTAAATAATTTCACTGATTTAATGGGACAGATCTGATGCAAGATGCAGTATGCGGAGAACTACAATGAAGTGTGTTGATCTAGGACAGTACACAAGCCCCGACCATCTTCGGTTAATGCCCCAGTACCAGCAGGACCCTCTGCCTAGTGGGTCCTTTACAAGGTATTAGCATCATCTCAAAGCTTATTGTCTGTGATGAGCATTCCCAGAGATTTTAGCCAACCTGCATTGTCTGAGATGGAGTAAAATGGTGCTCCTTTAACAAATCCTTTCAGGAAGGGAAATGTTGATTAACAGTGGTACAGCATGCTGGCACAGGCAGGCAAAGCAATGGCTGCAATACTTCATGGAGAACCCAGGCTCTGCTGGCCAGATTGTTTATTCAGGAATTTTAACAGCTACCTTAATGGTTTATATGGCTTGACCACCGACCACTTTAATACACTTCTTACCCCAGAATATAAAGACAATAGGGAAATGTTCTTATTTCAATTGCACTCATAAGAAATTGAGTTACAGAGTGACTAAGTTGCTCAAGGGCACGCTGACAGTCTGTGCAGACCAGGGGATTAAACTTGTACTGACTTTCTGCAGCATGCTGCTATTCTAGAAATACACCAGCTTTTCCACAAGGATATTACAGCAACAGGCAATTAACATCATGTTATCTCTAACCTAGCGTGCTGCAAGGGAAGTATATAGATGTTTCACTTCTAGAAGTGCAATCCTTTCCTATATCCCAGGATCCACAGGGAAGCATTTATGGCAGTGACAGCAAAAACAAAGGCATCCTTTTAGAGAAGAGATGTGCATAACCTCCGTAGATCTTTTCAGAGCTACAGACAGGCATGAAGATGGAAAGCAGTATTTGGGGGCAACTTGTGCCTTGGACAAACTAGTACTCCAGGTGCAAAATACAATTGCTGTCCTTAGGTTGTGGAAAGAATGCGCGAATAAGATTTTTTGAACCAATCTCTCAACTCCCCTGGGGGTCAGGCCTAGTCTGTCTTATATTGCTTTAGTGCCCTCCTAAGATGTTGCAAAAGAACTCCAGAGCTGCAATGCTGTTTAAACAAGTCACGCAAGTTCTAAGTAAAGAAATCAACAGCAATTATAAATTCCTGCAAAAGTACTATCTTTATCACTAAAATTAGAAAGGGAGAGGCTTCAGGGGCTTTATTCATGCCTATGGGAAAAGCCTGAGACTGTGTTCAACTTTTCCACACTTAAGCTTCATTCCCATCCTTGCATAGCTGTTCTGATTTTGGATCAATGAGCATTGTGTGTGTTGGCTGGGCCCTTTATCAACTTATGCCACAGAATGAGGTACCCAGGGACATATCACAAATCAGATGTCCACCATATTATACATGTTTTTATTGCAAGGGTCAGATCTGAAATCAGTTTCAAATGCACCCAAAACTCAGCCTCTCTCACTTAGTGAGTTCAAAGAAACTCTCCTGTTTTGGAATTTCAGGATTTGAACTGAGCCTGGAGTCATGCAGTCCACTACCAATTAGTCTGACAGCACTACTTGTAGCATGCTGTGTTGAAAACAAATGTACACTTTTTTTTATGTTTATAACCTCTTTCCCTTTCTTTACCTCATTTTTCCAACATGCACATAATAAATACGGTCTGTCCTACAAATGCAGTTTCGCTAGAGTGCACAACAAGAGGACTTTTTTCTCCCCAGCACTAGCAGATACAGCACCATCCACTCAATGGAATGTGGCAGAGGCTCTGTGAGGGTACATACCACATTTAGGTATGGCTGAATCTGCCCTTATCATCTTGTAACATGATGTGTATTTCCTTTGTACTACTTATGTTCCTCTTCTGCCTGGGTTCTCCCATGCCAGTTTACCCTTGTAGAATTGAGTTGAATACAATTACCATGAGTAGTCAGAAAAACTCAGAAACAGTCTTCATATCTAGGCCCACCTTTAAAAAAGAAGTACAAAAAGTCAGTAAAACCTTGACATACTTATCATCATTAGAAACGGAGTCATATCACCAACTCTGACCCCAATTTCAAATTCTTTCTGTTTTCTGTGACCGTCAACTTAAGCTTCAACAGCTACCTGATCTGAGGGAGTCCCGTGCTGACTGGAAAATCTCAGATGTGATCCCAGGTTAGATTATAACACGGTTCAGTAATTGTGATCCTAATGATATCCCAATATGCATACCACAGCATGGCTGCCTGTTAGTTAAAACTGCAAATAGCAACAGTCTACCCTTGAAGCACACTGTCAAGTTTGCAAGGAGCCAGGAGAGATTGAGATTATTAACAACATCGGCTCTCAGAACTGAGGGGTTTTTTAAACAGTGCCTGTTTTGTTATCTATATCAGCTGTGACCTGTGTGTTACTCTCAAGGATAACAACAGCTACATCACCTTGAGCAAACCAGCTACTTAGGAGCCCAGAGAAATGAATCACCAAGAGAGAGCTCACACCAGAAAGCAGCCCCTGAATGTCTCAGCAGTGAAAATACCTGTTCTTGACTGGGGACAACACTTGAGTGTCAAGGAACAGAACTGAAGCTTACCAATATGCTAGAATTTTCCATGTTTATTTATAACTGCAAATATTATTTACATCTATACATGAAGGTCTATAAGGGACTATAAAATTCTCTCTCTGCATACAACACTGCCCTTGAGCTGAAGTGGGAGGTGGATAGCATTTCCCAAAAACAAACCTCAGCAGCACAATAAGCAACACAGAGGGGCCTGGTGTCTACTATTAACATAACAACAGCATACTGACTGGCAAGCCACAGCTGAGCTCAGAGGCCCAATACAGGTGTATGAATCACAGGACAAAGGTGACTAAACAGGAGCTTTCATGAGCAGGACCTGGCCTTGAAGGCTTGGCTGTAGTGAATCAAAGATGGTAGTAACTAATACATGGCTCTGATGAACCAGACCACAGCCAATAGCCTGGGAGCCAGGAGGAACGTCAAGGCTTGGGATGGTAGTGGCTCATCTTCCCAAGGATACAAAGGTGTCATATTTGCACAAGCTGAGCCTCCAATTTGCCTCCATCCTCATCCTCCATTGTAGGAGTTCAGTCTGAAGGTAACAGAGACATGAATCGCCATGCCAAATCACACCCAAGTGGAAGATGCAAAGTAAAAATAATATCTAGAGTTGGGAAAGAAACATTTCAGGGCATAAGAAACCAACAGTAGACTCAGCAAGGGCAGTGGGCACAGGGGCAGCTCTCCTTCTATGAGTGCCTTTCCCTTCTGCAGAAAGCCACCCTTCTTTACAGCCTCTCTCACTGCCTGAATTCAGTTAGAAGCTGTTCTCCTTCATCCCAGTGGTTGTGTCCTAGGCATTGTGAAATCTTAGTGCTGGCAGCATTTGCAGCTGTAGGAAGTCAGATATAAGCCTTAGTGCCACCAGTACGCTGCTGGCAATGGAGCCTGGCAGCCCTATCACCAGCTAGGACCTTCAGCACACAAAAAAACCCAGTTAAATAAACCACAGGCTTGGTGATCAGCAATAGACCTGCCTGCTCATTCTGCCTAGAAAGGAAATTCCCTCCTTTTGAGCTGGCTGTTAAAGCATCGCTCTTCTCCGAAAAATACCTGATGTAACATGGCATCCTCTACCTGAACCAGCCAAGCTCTTCAGCAAAAGTTTCAAGTCTGGGACTTAAGGTAGATGATTGAATCCACACTTAACTCCCTTGAAAAGAGAGAGAAGGATTTTTAGGGGCATTGTCCACTCAGTGGCTCTGAAAGACAAGCAGTATGAGATATGTAGGTGCCAATATAAGGCACTGCAGCTCAAAAGTGTCACTCTGAGTACTGATCTCCTGGTCTGGCCACCCCTTCGTCATGGAGGGAGACACCCTACCTTGCTTGGCTGCCTGCTCTATATTCCTCCTCCCCACTTTGTGGGCCAGTTAGGCCTTCATTTTGAGTAGAGGTTCTGAGAATTGAATAAACAAAATGTCAACTGCAAGGCCAAATTCAGACCTCAGTGTATGCTTGTAAAGATACAGCCAATACCATCCAGGGAAGAACCCAATGACACATTTCCACGTGAGGTAGAAAGAACATTACTTATCTTTTTAGAGCTTTATACTGCTCCTGATAAAATCAGTAGGAAATTTGTCTTTTGTTTCAAAGGGAGTAGAAAGCTGCACTATAAATTTTAAACAGAGTTGGCAAGGTGTTTTTTTAAAATCTTGCCTTTTTCAATAAACTTACAAAATGAGAAAATCTTCTTTGCAACCAATAAAAAGACAACAAACATAGAACTCGTTACTCCTTAGCAGCCATTGTACATCACAGAAGCACTGTTTTTTAAAGGGCACCCCCCCTTTTGATGAAGAACTGCAATGACTTCTTGTAAAATGTTTAAATCTAACTCCTCATTACTCGAAGTTCCCCACCCCTCTGCCAGCCTGACAGCCTTGGAGCCTGTGAAAAGAGGAATGTAATGAGTACACATTAATGTTGTATACTTTCCACAGTTCTTGTTCTGGTGTGACCAGATTTATGTACGGAATAGCTTGAATGTAATCCATCACGATTATACATAGCATTGGCTTCAACATTTCTGCAGGTAGCACTGTCTCCAAACTCTCTTAGCTGCGGCTGTATGAAAGGAACTGAGATGTGGTGACACAATGTTCATTTGTTTTAGTGGCAAGACTCAATTAAAACAACATAACAGGGTTTAAAAAAATACTAATCTGTGAAAAAATGTGAAAGTGAGTTAAGTAAAACCTTCAAATATTCGCTTGTTCAGGACAAGGTGTGTGGGCTGACAGCTTCTCCCAAGGGAGAAAGAGGTCTTAGAAAAAGCCCTGCTACGAAAGGACTGGCTGTTAAGGCAAATCCCCACCAGTCAGAGCCCCGAGGAGGGTGAAGCCCAGCTATTGATGCCCAAACACAGAGAAGACATTGTAAAGGAAATATAGGGGATAAGAATAGCAGTGGAGGAAACAAAATAGGGACTGCCTCCCACACAGGGGGACAACAAACCTGTGAAAATAAGAAACTGCTTTTTCACTAGACAGATTTTTAAGGAAGAAAGACATGTCCCATGTTCAAAATGCCACCTGGGCCATTAGGGAACTCCATGCTACCACAGCTTGAGGCATGAGACAAGACTGCAGGTTATTAAAACAGAAATACAAGGAGGCGGCTTTGCAAGTAAGAATCATTTCAATTGCTGCTGTCTTCAGTGGGGGCAAAAAAAATAAAGTGACCTCAAGTATTGCTGCCTCCCCATTTTCATCCCATGTTCTGCAACAGCCAATGCTGTTCCCAGAGCGCCAGGATCCTGAGGCCTTGTCACCAGAGCTCTCAATTTTCAAAAAGGATTGCAGTCCAACCAAGTCATGTTTTAAAGCCTTTTCTTTTCACACACAAGCTATAATCATGAATGTAATGCAAACTGTTAGAAATAAAGTCATTTTAGACAGTCTCAGTTGGGAGTGGGCAAGAGAGAAGAAGAGCCATGTAAGGAGCTTTGAGTCTCTGGTGCTGAGAGTAACTTCACAGAGCTAGGACTGCTCAAGAGAAGAAAAGCTTTCTCGTTGTTGGTATACATTGTCCAGAGCCATAAATGGATTGTAATGGAAGGCAATAATAATAATAATTTACATTTAGAGAGTGTTTTTCATTAAAGAACTTGCAGGTAATTTTACATATCTGCAGTTCTCATATGCCACTACACCTCTCTGTATAGTTACTCCTACAGCTGTTTCATGGCATACTGTACAGAAGCCCTGAAAGCCAAAATGCTATGCCCTAGGACACAGTCAGAGCAGCGAACAGGACCACAAAAGCCCTCCTCCGAGACCCCAGGTCTCACCAAAATTCCCCAACATATCTGTACAGGCAATGCTGGTAAGTGATATGACTATAACGACTAAAGATGAAAGAAAACACTGAAGTAGGATTCAACACTAAAGACAGACAAGGAGTTTCCTTATTTAGTACTGTAATGTTGTATCTCTAAGTCTCTTGTATGGCTCCTAAGTTCTTCTAATACATGAGCTGTGAAAGAACAAATTGCTGGAGGCCTGCACATGAAAGAATATGTCCTATGTGTGAGGTTGGATTTACTTCCCCAGAACTTTACTCCCCCAGAACCTTTTTCTGTGGAATAAATCCACTAAGGGAGAGGAATCTTTTTGCAACCTCCACTCTTCACAGTGAATTGCCTAAGATGGAGGTTGTTCCCACAAAGTAAGCAGGGTATTCAGCTGTGGAAGTATAATTAAAAGACATCTGTACAGTTCTTGGAGTCCTCAAAGAGATGTGGCCAGCAAGACCTGGGACAGCCCGTTAGCAGCCTGGTTTTCTCATGACATGAACTTTCTTGCGTGCCCCATGGCAGTTTCCATTAAGAGCAGTGTTGCATTTGTTTAAATTTGCATTAAGAACAGTAACGCTTTGTTTCTTAGAAGGCAAAATCATCCCAGCAATTACTTTACTAGACGAGCATCTCTGCTTTCATTTAAAAAAATAAAAGAAACTGTCTCTAGTGTGAGTGGAGAGCTGCAGGAACTACATGGAGCCGGCAACACTGAATCCACCAAAGAGGTTGGTTGAAGGCAGCTCACAGCCCTAAGACAATGCCAGCAGGGCACTCACAGGGACGTTACAACAGGACACTCCCATGGCCCTACAGCATCCCAGGCAGCCCTGCCCTGACCCTCTGGTGGCCTCCAGAGGGTCTGTGAGAAGGGATGCAAGCCCAATAAGCACTGCTCCTTAGCTTTCCCATTTTCTACAGCTCCTGTCTGGGCCCAATAATACCGAAGTTCAGCTCTCTATGCACAGTTAAGCGGAATAAAATGTTAGGTTTAACATCAATAGTGGCTAATACAGCTCACCTCCAAATGCTCCCACCCTTCCACTGAGCTGCACAGCTCTGAGTGCCCCAAACACAACATCCGTCTCACAGGTATGACAGGCCATCATCTTGAGACACAGAGACAAAGCTGGGAAAGGGATGTAGTATGTGTTGCTTTAAAATATTCAAAGGTCCTTTTGGATCTCCATCTCCTGTGCTGGCACTTCTGTGCTCAGGAACTGACAGCAACAAACAGTGCACAACCCAGCTGAGGTGATGCTGGATGGGCCATTGCATTATGAAAATTACAAATTTGCAATGTGATGCTGCTTAGGAACTCCAGCCACAGGCCCCACAGCACTGTGGGCACTCTCTGAACTGTAATAAATAGGGCAGAACAGATCATTAGCTACTAGACTTATGACAGATCATTTCTTGTAGAGGCACCATATATGTGTCAAAAATGGGTGTGCTACCTTTGAACAAATCACATGGAAAGAGACAGCAGTGTTTCTGTTTGCAAAGGCCTCACACAATGAACTGACACTATTTCCAAATAACTACCCTAGCTGACTGCACAGCAGCAGGTACCTCTTGTTAATGATGATACAAAGGAAAGTGCATTAAGGTAGGAAGAGTTTGGGAATCCCAGACTCTCTCTTCCCAGGTCCCAGTTGTTACTTTATTACTATTACCATCTCAAAATCCCAGAGAAAGAGCTAGGAATTTAAAACAGATTATCAACATTACAGCAACATTTGTGGAACTTGGATGTAAGCAGAAAAGTTGTAAGTGGGAAGACTTTGGAGGAATTATTTGAAAGTCAGTCTGTGTGTACTGCTGGAATGCTTAAAGCTTCTCCAACAAAGTTTCAGTTTAGTTTTACAAGCATGGCATCCTTTTCACATTAGCACATGTTATGTGAAACATCACCCTGCTTTCCCAAAATAGCAGCTCTAATGAGTTTCGTGGTAGATGTCCTGCTGATCAAACACGGGTTTATGAGCAATACAAAGAATCAATAGGATGCTTGCACTCCATGCATCAGCCCAAGCACAAGCACAATGCAGAATGCCTGCCTTCTGCCCACACAAGCGCCATTTGCTGGCTAATGAACAAGGAGACACAAATACAGTCATACCACAGCTCATGAATAAGTTCAGCTGAAGTAGTAACATACAGTTGAAATTGTCCAACAAAATATTTCAAAATGCAATAGTCTGGATACAACTTTCCATTGGGAAAAGGAAGCTAAGACTCAGTGGTACATGGATCACGAAGGTTTAGATTCTCTCCTCCAGTGGACATACAAGAGAGGGAAGGAAAGAGACAAAATGGTAGCATGCTTTCCACCCTCTCCCTTCTTCCACTAAATGTACAAAAGCCCCTCCACAAGCCAGCAGTAAGCTTGGGCTCCACCTGAGGGCATCATCTTGACACAGGGACACACATCAGGTTTATATGCAGCACTAAATCCCAAAATGGGAATATTAATACTAATCCTCCATACTTTAAGGCTCCTGTAACAGGGCACAGGAGTTAGGCAAAGTAACACAGCTCATGAGGAGATAGCAATCACTGATGTAACTGGAACTTCAAGAGCATTGAAGATAAATTTGTTTGGTGAGGTGGACCATGTTGCTTCTTATGGAAGTATGAAAAAGCCGTCACATACTGTGATCTTCATTCCTAACATATGATCAGACACATCCTAGTCTTCTATTCAAAACATCGCTATTTTGCCACATGACAAGAGACACACTCATGTAGCCAGAGGGAGAACTGGAATGACAAAACAGTTGCCTTGGTCCATGACCAGGGTGAGAGAGATCCTGATAACGTGACTGGAGCAGAAGCATCCCAAGCACATGGCTGTAAGTTCACGAGTCCTTATACCACAGAGTCCAACATGATACCATCATACAAGGAAAGAGTTTTTGACATATGACAATTACACAAGAGGGAGTGCCCCACCAAAAAACCTAGGCAGTGTGCAAATCACTCCCTGCCTACTAGCTGCAGGGACTTTGAGGCAGCAGGGAGCTGGCCTCAAACTGGATGAATTATGCAGCCCAGGTGGGATGTGACTTGCAAGACCTTAAATTGGGCAAACCCACTGCAGAGGGACAAAGGAGAAGTATTGCATAGTTTCTAAGCTCTCCCCACCAGGCAAAGAAGCTCAGCAAGGTGAACTGCTGCATTCCTAGCAATTTTCCCTTATGATATCTATTTCCCAGGAGGCAGGGACTAGGCCTAGTTAAAATAATCAGATCCCAGCTCATAACATCTTGCCCTCCTTTCTGTACCGGGAGCACCATTACGCTGGTATGCATTGCTCAGCCCCTCACTATCAAATGTACAATTAAGTTCAGCTTCTAAAAGCTCTACCTGTAATTGGAGCCAGCTGCAACCTTTCTGACACATACTAATTGCCAGTAACGATTTAAGTGCAGTAAATTCACATGCTGCAATTGTTTTAAATAAAGGAATCTCTCGTAGCTTTTCCCTGAGAAAAATCTGTTAATCTTTGCTGCTGACTTATCAAATCCTCCAGTCACCTGTTTGCCATCATTTTCATGAGCTGATAACGTGTTTATTAGAGCCATAATATGCAGGTGGAAGCGTAAAGGTCTCATTTGGTGGAGTATGAATTCTGTCTCATGTATCTGTATGGAAAAGCTTGGTTTCACCATTCAGCTGTGCCTCAGAAAAGATTAAGTTCCAAAATAGCATCTTTTATTCTTTTCAAATGGAATATCAGTTCTTTTAAAGTCAGTACATATCTCAAAATACCATTTGGATAAGCAAGACAGGTTGGTTTTTGTTAAGCCCCAGATATCATAATTTCCTATGCTGAATCTATCCAGCCTTAGTTAATTTCAGCTTAATTGTATTCCCCTTTTAATTATTTTTCATATATAAAAGCAAGTTCTACAAAATAATAAAATGTCATGTTGATTCTAAAGGGTTGGTTTAAGAGTTCTTCCCACAAACTCTTCTAGTTTCCTGCAGAAGGCCTTACCTGACATATTGCAGACAATACACTTCTGGCAGAATGAACCCAATATCTCCCTGGAAGTTTTGCTCTCCTTTCTGCAGAGTTTGGGGTTTATGGTTGGGGTTTGTGGGTTTGTTTTTTCTGGGGGGGGTAGGGGTTGTTTGTTTTGTTTTTAAGGCATGTTAGTGAAATTACTGCAGTTTAGAAATCAGTGCACATGGTTTATTAGTCTATTTTTTTCCACCAGTGAGTTACTCAGAGTGGACAATCACATAGCAAATGGATGTTCTGCTGCAGCTGAGTTCACTGGCCTTTTGGCTGGTTTATGTGTGTCATGTACTGAATGCCCTTAGCTCCTGGGGCAGTGGCTAAAACCCAGCCTTAAATGGGGTCTATCCCAGGTATCTGTCATCTCCAGAAAGATGTTCATAACCCTTGCCTCCCCTGTGAGACTGCAGGAGAAAAAAATGTATGAACCAGAACGTGAAGATGCCTAACCAAATATCTTTAACTGTATGAAAGAGAAGATAAATAAGTACCAAAACAGCTACTCAAGGAATCAAGGCAGATTTTTCATGTGAAAGAGCAAGCCTGAATCCAAAGAGAAAATATATGAGAAAGAAAAGAAACCATAAACAAGAAGCCAAGTGAAAACCTAAATTATGTTTGGGACAGCCAAACTTTCCAACTGCAAGAGGGAATTTCGTCTGAGTTAGGACTCCTTGACTTGGCTCCTGAGAATGTAAAGTAGGGGCCTAATTCTAGGACAGTATGTGGTTTACTATAAAACAAATCTAGCATATAATAATTTCCTTCCACAATTCCCATGACTTGTGGCACAGACCCAAAACCATTTCCATGATTCACATTCAAACCTCCCAGGAGAGATGTGATGGCCAAATTGTTAGTTTTAGTGCATGAGTAGTTTGGGTGAAATGACAAATGCTAACACTCAGTCATACTGTGGAGAAGAGATGACCACAGTTATGAGCGGACGGCAGAGCTCCACTGACAGTTTATTATTAGCATCTTGAATATATGTAAAAAACATTGCATTTTTTTAAGGTAAATAACATTTTCCTACCTAACTGGCCAGTCATCAGGGACAATTTGTTAGTCATTCCACAGCACGAGCCAATTCCTCTTTTCCAGAAAGGAGAACAGAACGTCTCAGCAGATCCAATAGTCCAATGGGCTGACGTTCTGAGGTGCCTTACAACTCCTAAAGTCTGCTTATGTGCCCAGTAATCTCCTGAATCTGCATTTTATACAAACTCTGAGCCAGTGCTGACCATGCCCAGACTAACACCTCCTGGAATAGCTTTCCTTACCGCTGAAAACCTTGCCAGAGTAAATAATGTACCAGTTTGCTGATGCAGCCTATTCCAGAACTCCTCCTAGCTTTAACCTTTCCAAATAGTCTCTGAATCTGAAAATACAACTAATCTGTGGCTTCAACCAGTCAATTATGCATTCCAAATTTCATGTTTGTTGTTAATTATCCCCTTTTCCTTCTTGTTTGTAGATTAATCATGGATCAATCCATCAAGTCATGCAGAGAAAAAAGTCCCAGCTTCATGGTCTCTGCTCACTACTCATTGCTCCTGATAAAAAGAGTGATCACTTATACTACATGTTATTTCCTCCTTGTCCCTGACTACACGGCTGAAACTCTTGAATTGCGGAGAATACTGATAAGTATTAAATAACGTATGCACCTTTGGCACAGCTTTGCAGAAAAAAAAAAAAGGCATTTCTACTCAAATTAGTGAGCATTCTGGATTCACTATTCTTTCTAAAAATACCTCCTAGATATCCCAGTATTAGCAAACAAAAAAAAAATTAGAGACTACAAAGAGGAAAAAGATGAAGAAAGAAATGGAAAAACTTTGCAACATTTGACTGTAAAAGCTATCACTGTAGAGATCATATTATGCAGTTAGCTCTCTCTAACCACCTCACCTAAAACTCGTGGCAGTTAAGAGATAATTCAACAGTGGAAAGCAGAAAGGCAGAGGTATGCCTCACAGGACCAGCAACATCCTTTTTTTTTTTTCTCTCAGAGCAGTTCCTACTTCACGTGTGGCGTCCCACACACCCAGTGGACCACGAGCTCCGAGTAGGAGTAGCAAGCCAGTTATTCCTGTTTTTGAAGGGGAAGTGAGGGCAGAAACAGGAGGAGGTGAGAATGGTGGTGACCACTGGAGAAGTAGAATTTGAAGAGCAAGATTTCCTGATTGAGGTTAGAAGAAAAGATGACTAAAGAAAGAACTATGTCTCCTTGGATATTTTCCGGCACCTCCCAAAAACATATCTAAACAGCACCGGTCTTATCAGATAGAGGCACTAAGAAATGGAGGTGAGCTAGCGGACAGCCATGTGAGCAAAGGAGGGAAGGGGACAGGCAACATAGAAAGCCCACGCTACTGCAAAGCAGAGGAAAGCATATGGTGCTTACTTCCCAGGCAGCCCCTTAGGCATGGAGAAAAGAGGAACACCACAGAGACAAAGACAGGCCATGCCTGAAACTCTCAGTGCTAAACATTCAAGGACATGATGGAAAGTTGTTGCTTAGAGCCATTACAAACCCAGCAGTGCTGATAGGAGTAAGAGTTCAGTCTGGGCCAAGGTACTCCAGCCCAGCTTGCCAAACTTAGAAGTGGCTCCATACAAACCTAAGCAGCATCTTACCTTCCTATCCTATGGGCTTTTAATGCAGTCCCCCTGTCACCCACGTGTGAATAGACACTTGTAATGTTATGTTCTTACTTGCTATAGAATACCAGAGCTGTAATAGCAGTGGAAAGACTGGAGAGAATTCAGGACAAGAACCAAGCATTTAAAGAAAAAAGCCTGGTTAATTGTCATTAAAAACCCCTTCATAGAGTGGCAAGTTTCTATATGCTATTTATCGTGTGAACTTCCCTTGAAAACAAACAACCACGACCCCCCTGAGAACTTTTCCAACAGTCACAGAAGATATCTAATGAGGCAATGTTTAAGAGACCTAATTATAAGAAAAAATAAACCCTGATAACCATCTTATCCCACGTACAGCTCAAATATGACTCAAGAGTTTATTTTAATAATCCTCATAGGTTAACAGCACAGTCCAAGCTGCACTGCAGCAACACAGCTACTGAGAGATCATGAAGAGGAGCTGGGAAGTCACCCACAACAGGATGCCTGACCAAACGGAGGTGAAAGAACAGAGACATGTTACAGAGGACTGAAAATAGCAGCCTTGAGAAAGCAGGGCTTTGCATTGCAAACTAATATCATTATATCAATTTTGGCCACTTTGCTCTGATCACCTGTGTCAACAAGGCATTTCCTCTGTTCTGTACCTTGAGCCACATTGCTGCACCTGCCCTTGAGGGAGGAGTTATTGGATTAACCCAGCTTCCTCTTATCTGTGTTTACTCACCAAAACTACTCTGCAGAGAAAACTCCCTGAATCAGTCCCAGAGCTGCAGTTTCACTCATATGCAAAAACTCAGATGTAGCATTAAACATGCAGAGCTAAAAAAAAAAAAAAAAAAAAAAAACCAGAAAAAAATATGACCTCATTGTTAGTAACCACCACAAGCCAAGCTGGGTGAAGTCACTGGGGATTTTTCTTTCCAGCACACCCACACCGCTGAGACTCTTTCAGAACGACAGATACCTGCAGTGCTGCTGGGCACAGGCAAACCTTTCTTCCCCACTTTCCCTGAACTGGGGGAGAAGAAAGCGGGTAACCAACAGCATAGACAAGGAAATGGGTTCAGACACATTACTTTTGCTGCCTGCACTGGGCCAACAGCAAAAAAAAAGAAGGAAAAAAAAATTTTAAAAAATGGTGGAGTCATAAGGAATTCTGCTTGCTAACACCACTGCTGGCTCTGCTCCAAACCCATGACCCTTACAACATGTCACTGTAGGATTGCTGGGCAAGCTGCTAGAATCACTGAAGCAAGAGAGAGAAGTCCCCAGATTTCCTACTGTGTGTAATTTTGTATAGCATGAGCTAACCATAAACCCCCTGAGATACCTCTCGGTTTTAATCTTAAAAAGGACCCAAAAAAAGAAACAGAAGAAAAGAAGAAAAAAAATATTAAAACTACACAACCTTTAGGTTTAAAGCAAATTAAGTTCTGATGGCCAAAAATACCAGGCTTCAGCAACATTTTGTTATGTAACACAGCCATTCAATCCAGAACTGGGAATAAAAACTCAGGGCTGACTGCTCAGTTGCAGAGATAGAGCGAGATGCAGTTCCTAATAAGTCTTGCCTCTGAACAATCGGCTTCTTCAAGGTGAGCAGAGATTTCAACTGAAGGATAAACAGGAAACTGTTAATGACAATCTTAAAAGGTTAGATAAGAAAACAGGTGCCAAAGCACCCTATATTTATCTACTTGGCTTTCACCTGCAGATACTTGTCACCACTTACTGCCTCCTCTTTGGACCTTTAATGACCCACCATATTGCTTACAGAAGCCTTCACATAAGTTGTTTGTGTTCAAGAACTGCAAACTCATATCTGCTTGTGAAAAAAATGAAAATGTTCTCCTTAAAGGCAAAGGAAGCTGGCCATCTCTCTCACCTGTAAATGGTATTTTGCCTCTGCTGAGGCCGTTCTCTAATAATATAAGCCTGTACTTATGTCAAAAACATCTTAAACCCAGGAATCCAAAAGTTATTCACTCAGTACACCTGTTGAACTTTTAAAATACTGATTTCTAAGGGGCGGAGTTCCCTTCACAGCATCCTGAAGCTCAGGAAGCTCTCATCGTGACATAAGGGCCAATTCAAAATTCACAGAATACGAAGCATACTGATGTAACTGATGCAAGTTTACATTCCACCTTTCAGCTTTCCAAGCCCTTGTGCCATTTCTTCTGACAGATGAGTAAACCCTGGTCAAAACCAGCCTACACTCACAAGTATGCCAAGCTGCACTTTCTAAGAAATACGCCGCCATTTTCCAAAAGTGGGCAGGAGAGTAGGGTAACAGCACACTGAAACATTTTCTCAGCCTATATTTCTAAGTACTTATAGCAGTGCTTCTGAAGTCCCCTTCTTCTATCAAGTAGAAAATTTCTGAGATTCCAGAGGCCCACACGTGACTTGGCTAGAAAAATGCAAGGCCCAACATTTTAACACACAGGCCACCCACATGAAGAGATCACTCACAGGACCTGGGATAAGAAGTCTGAACTCACAAAGAAATCAAGAGTTTGATCTTGGGCAGGTTTAGCAGAGCTTAGAGTCACATCTAGGGAGTCAAATAGATGTGATCAGAATATTCTGAACCTTTGCTGCTAAAGCTTTGTGATAGGAGAAGACAATGATCAATACTGAAGAATAACTCAGTAAAGGGAATGTGGAGTAGTGGCAGAGGTACACTGGAATACTAGACATTTTGAGTTGTAGGGGAAGAGAAGATGAGAAAACACAATTTCTCACCAGGGGAAGGAAAATTAGGACAGAAGTGAAAAAGAGTAGTTGACAAGCAAACAGCACTCTGAAACAATACCTGCTGAATTGAGACGTCCTCCATACCTAGAACACAGAATGTATCTAAGATGTTGTGATGCCTTGGTACCACATCATTTTCTGGTTGTCTTTAAGTTTACATAGCTGTAAGGCAACACTTTTACCCAATAAAATCATTCAGCAAGCAGGTTTCTAGTGATTCACACGACTTCTAAAATAAACACTATCACAGCTGATTGTAAGCACTTAACCCATGCCATAACTGCTGGTAACTGCTGTCATGTTCAGATACACAGGAGTATAATGCTACCTTCAGTAACAACACCAGGAAAATAACATTAGTTTTCTGAGTCAAGCAAGGTCTTACTTTCAGCTTGAGGGCATTTATCTGTCTGCATGTAAAATGGGAACTTTTGAATGTCATCTCCAGGCAAGCCCAATGTTCAGGAGAAGTTCTACAAATCAAAGCACAGACCATATGATTTTCATGACAACCCATTCACCCAAAGAGAAAAGTGCAGGATGTGTGCAATCCCTCACCTCTCCCCAGCCAAACCAATACCTTGATTTCCCCCTGCAATAACTTTTATACTGAAGAGAAAAATAACAGTTGCTATTAACCATCTGCTTCTCACCCCATTACAGATAAAATGTGGGCAACTGAATAATTTACTTCTTTTTACTCTGTCTGGGAGATAAGACTGGTCAGAAGGAAAAGTGTATTCCCAGCTGCTAGCACAGGAACAAGTAAGGGACCTTCAGCAAATGAGAGGGGGGTGAGAGAGAAAGGTAAGGAAGCCCCTATTTCCTGGTAGAGATGGAAATGGGGATACTCCAAGCATAAGAGGGCAAAACTGTGGCCAGCACGAACACCTGAAGAAGCAGTAGATGGGAGAGGAGCCTGGAGAGAGCCCACAGGGGGAAAAGTACGATGCAAGGAGCCCTCAGTGCCTACATTGCATTCAGCGCTGCAAAATACACACCACGTGGTGATTTCCAATAATATTACATATTTCCAAAACTAGTTGAAAGGGCCCCTCTGACAGCCCAAGAACTTTTTACGAGCCAGGTCTGGTGAAGGAACTGGGTTGAAATGAATTCAGGAGGGACACTGGACTTACTCTGTGTCATGAAGAGCACTGGAGAAGCAGAAAGAGATGTGGTAAGTAAAGGTACAGGCTGCCTGTCACACCTGGGGACGGCCAGGGAGCACGGTCCTGGCCTGCACATATGCATCTAAGGGCTGGTGCTTGCTGATAAAGAGGTGGCATTTTTACCTCAGGGTAGCTAACGTGCAGGTCAGCTACCTTGAGGTGAAAAAATAGTGATGATGAGGCACTACAAGTTTTACCTTGAGGTGACTTGCCAGGATGAGTGTTGTACCCCTGCCTGGGGTTGACCTGAGGGAGTTTACCTCATGGTAAAACTAATGTGTGTTGCCTTCACTGTGCTTTTGTATTTAGACAGTTGACATGTACCTTTGTTACCCTGAGGAAAAACCACTCAGGTCTTTCTGACAGTGAAAATATGATGATTCACATCTAGGTGCCCTGTTCAAGAAACTGAAACCTTTTTGCACTGGCTCTGGGTGTCAATTAGTATTTTCTTCTTCACTTACTTTCACTTAAAAGCAAATAATTTGACTAATACACAGATGCATATGCGCACCAGACAAGCTTCTGCAAATTCTGCAAAGAATTTTTTCATACACTGCAAATTTACTTTACAAAGATCTGCAGGTACCAAGCAAGTAGTGCAGTTTTTATTTCGGCACAAACCTAAATGTTTCACCATGTTACTGTCTTGCAAACAATTAAGAGGAAATTAATACAACATAAATTAAATTTTTTACCACCATCACTCTGGAGGAATAACTCATCTTCTTATGTTAATTTAGAATAAACTTTATTGTTTGGCATTTTTAAAAGAAGAATTAAAACTCAACATGCAAGTGAAAACCCTTTCATGCATACACAACCCCTTATTGTTCTGCTCATGTGCCAGTATCATACCACATTCAATAAATACATATTAAACCTTTCACAAGCATTAATTATTGAGAAGAAAGCTAAATTTTTACATAAAGTCCATATTATTCAAACATTATCAGAAGCTTCCACATTAAACTAATTGGGCATCATTTTCATATTCCCTGCACCACCCAACACATATGTTGTGCAATAACTGTAAGTGCTTCAGGGTAGGGACTGGCCCTTCCTTATTTAAGAAATGGCAAGTACCATACGTATTTTTGCTCCTAGTCCACTGTGAGCAATGATCAGTGACAACTAGTAGCAATCTTAATGATTTGTAAATCCTTTACAAAGGATTTTAGAGAGAGGTCTTTTAACAAAAGGTCTTTTAATTAAAGCAATCTTGGCCTTTTTGTAGAAATACAGCACAGGAATTGGATTGCTTTTAATGTGCCTTGTTCAACCAGGCAAGATAGAACAGGCTGGTCAAGTTTCTTCTGACCCTCTTCCACACTCTCCTGCCCCAGTAAAATCACCTTTCCCATTCCGTCGTACCACAGGCAGCTGGCTGATGGGTGTAACTGGTGGCTGCCCCCAGTACAAAACTCTAAAAGGTTGTGTATCTCTACACAGCAGTTAGAAACACGTGGTGTGCCTGCTACAAATGTTTTATACTCAGTCGTAGATAAGCTCTTTAGCTGGTGCCCCTGGCATTTCCCACCAGGATAACAGAATACATCTGCAGGCACACCCTGGCGAAGATCCAACACCTCATGTCTGCCCTGCATCGAGTGAGCCACTGTTTCAGATGCCTATACCCTTTGCATGACCACATTAAGACTTCAAGAATGTGGGAGATCTATGCAGCAATGTAAGTCTCCAGGAAGCTGGGTCATATATCGAGTAGGAGTTAAGCAGGCATATGTAAACATCTAGCTTTGGGCCTAGATTCTCCTCTCAACCATCCCAAAAGACTAAAGCTTTCCAGGCTTCCAGCTACATGAACACCGAATGTCTGGGTAGAAATAGTTTTGCAGTCACAACCAGTGCAGCCATGAAGAACATGCAGGCATAAAACCCACCTTCTTACTCATGCCTCAGAGCACTTCAAAGGTCAGGAGCATTATCCCACTTGATTCATTTGTTTTCACTACAGGACAAGGTTATGGATTACATAGTTGCTCTGAGTTGGGACATGCAAAGACATACTAGCAACCAATGCTATATACAGTGCAGTAATATATGGCCTGGGTTTTCTTCTGTTTCAGATGTTTTGGTCATGTTTCCAAACCTTACTGTACTGATACAAGGACTAAAAAATTAGTATCCTTGTGAGAGACAAGATTCTCAATGCCATTACCTTCATCCAAGAGCTAGAAAAACATCAAATATTGCAAGAATCACAATAAAAAGCACAAGCGAAAGCAAGTGAAAATCTAGGGAATACCAAATCTGCCATGCCAATCAGGCCAACCGCTCATGTCCAGCATCCCACTCCTAGCAGAGGCATTTAATCACTGTCTCAGATTTAGAGAAAGACAATAACCCCATAATGCACCTGGCCAATTAAGAAATGCTGTATATGGATAATGGAAAATCCTACCTGATCCCTACAGAGACTAGCCAATGTCCTGAAATATGAGATTTAATTAAGCCTGTCTTATTACTTCAAATGTTACAACTGTTCATAACATTTTCTAGGCCCTTTTCAATCCAGCACGGCATTCACATTTACAGCCTCCCGCGGCACGGAAGTCCACCAGCTCAACATCATGCTGTGAGGCAGCTTCTGCGGATGAATGAAATTTACTGGCCCTTTTGCCTCCTTTTCTTAATACAAAGCCATACCAGGCAGAAACGTATGGCTTTTCTGATGACGTCACCTACCTAAGACAGTCACCCCCCAAGTCCACATGGCTGTTGGCCTGGTGATAGAGCAAGGAGGGTGAGAGAAGAAAAGGAAGCCGATTCAGATGGTGCACCAGGACTAGCAACACAGCCCCTTCTCAAGCATGCCTAGGACACTCTGAGTTTGCCTGCATGTGAAAAATCAGGATTATATATATAATGGAACAATTATTAATTTAAAAAAGTATATATTACTGTTACTTTAACATCCCCTCTGGAACATCCTCTACGTTTTGCCTCCGCAATCCCACAAAAATTCACTATTAACATGTTGAAAGCAGCAGATAAGAGAGAAATGCAAAACCTTAGGTCCAACTATAAGGAGAAAAGGAAGGAAGGAAGAGGAAAGGCTACAAGTTAATAATTGTTCAGAATCTTAAGTCTACAGTAAAGAGGGAAATAGTTTTGTTCTGTTAAACAAACACCTTACTAATGACAGGGTCTCCTGCCCATTTCTCACAATCCTCTAGGTAAATTAAAATAAAAGGATTTGTAGGTTCAGCCTGTGCCTTATGCTAAGTCAATTCTGAAGAAGATTACTTCGGGGCAGGGGCGAGGGAGGAAAAAGGGGAACTGAAGGAGAAGTCAGTTCAGAGAAGAAAATGTTGCAGTTTTGGAAATTCTCCTCCCTGGAATTACACAGTACCTCATTTTGGAAACTCCAGAGTAATGTTTTAGCAGTCCTGGAACTGAGTGAGACCCTTGGCAATGCCAGCTGACAATCTGCTCCAACTGCAGCTGCAACGCTGCAGAGCCAGTGAGGCCAGAAGCCCTGCAGCCCATCGGCTGACTGCACGGAACACATTTGAACTGGCAACAGTTTTCTACAGGGAGAACTGAAATTCCCCATGGAGATTTTTTATTTTGAAGGAATTAGTTTCTTCCTGTAAATCTATATGACAGAGAAACAGCATATCAAGAAACCAGAGTGAGTTCAGCAGAAGGCCACCAGGTCTGGAGCGCTTGCCCAATGAGCAGAGGGTGAGGGAGGTGGGCTTGTCCAGCCTGGAGAAGAGTTGGCTTTGGGGTGACTAACAGCAGCCCCCTCCAGTGCTTATGAGGAGGTTATCAAGGAGATGGAGGCAGGTTCTTCACAGTGGTACATAGTGGGCAGGCAATGAGCATAAATTGTAAGAAGGGTTCAAACTGGATCTGAGGAAAAATATTTTTTCACAATAAAAGCAGTAGAAATCAAGCAGGGGAACAGGTTGCCCAAAGAGGTTGTGCAATCTCCATTCTTGGGGGTTTGCAATACCTGACTGGACAAAGCCCTGTCTGGGCAACCTGGTCTGATCTTTTAGCTGACCCCAGTTTGAGTAGAAGTTTTGACAAGAGACCTTCTAAGGTCCCTTCTAACCTGAATGATCCTATGATCTTAAAACTCCCAACCTGCTCCACCAAACACAGATTTAAGAACTGAACCATTTGGAGCAGATTAACTCATTCAGGTGCAAACCACACCATCCCCTTCCATCTCCTCTAAACTGTGTTAGAAATCATTCAGCTTCTCATCATCATCGCTGCCTCTCGCTCTGCAGTGTGTGTGACTAGAGAGCTCAGCAAGTACTTCTTCTGTTGTCTGACACTTGTTTATAAACAACATTTCTACAGCATTCACAAATGCTGTGCAACCAGTCCACTAATGCTACTGAATCAAGGCTCCTGGAACATCCAGAGCACAGTCTGCAGCCACCAACTCCCTGCAAGGCTCTGAGAGGCTCTATCCCCTCCTTTTAGTTGTCTTGTCCTATAAATTATATCACCTGTGATACTGAGGGGTCCATTTGCCCTCCTGTAAGGCAGCTTGATATCGGTAGGCTTTACCTTACTATTGTTACCTATCTAAAAGTTTTGAGGAGCAAGTGGAGCAAATGGAGCAATCCTTTTTAGGTCTTAAATACTCTTCTTCCTGTTAGCATCATGCTTGTGAAATTTGTGGATATCAAACAAGCACATAGTATCTAATGAATGCAGACTTTGACAAGCTCTCAGCAGTCTTGAGATCAGCCTCTGAAATGTGAGGACATTCAGCACACAACAATAAATACATTGGTCCATACAGGTCCTAAGGTCATTAAAGTCAAACACAAAGTATATGAAGTCACTGCAAAGATTCTAATAAAACTTTATAGGTTTTGGAACACGCAAACACAGCAGGAATAGCAGATTGCTAGGATTTTAGAGAACTTTGTGATTTTTCCCTATTTGACAAAGCAAAATGTCAAGAATAAGAGTCCAGGGAACAACAATTGTACCGCCTTCAGATTTTCACTGTCCTATACAACCATGGTAATTGAGTACACTCTTCAATGTACTGATCTTTACAACACCTCTGCAAGGTAAACACAACACCCCTGTTTGTTTTACAGATGCTGAAGTGAGGCACCGGAAAACTAAGTGATACGTTGAAAACCATACAATGAACAGAGAATTGAATCCAGGTCTCCCAAATCCCAGGCCAGTGTCTAGACCTGGCAGACATTGTTAACATATAATTTCTTACAAAAAATTAAGGTGTTTTCATCCTCCGAAAAGGTCTGCAAAGGTTTTCAAAATCTTAATTTTCTCTCAATTTACCAAGAGTTCAGTTTGTCAAAATTTAGACAAACATTTGACTGAAATGTAACCCAATAAATGTTCAGACTAGATCACTTTTGAACACTGTAAAATAGAATTACCTTGGAACTTTTGAGTTGCATGTGCTTTTTCTACCTTTTTCTTTCCATTTTTGTACAGCAAGAATAAAGCTTTGCTCGTTGAATAAATGCAGAGACTGGGGTGGTGGTGTCTAGAAACTAAAAGGTTAGACAAGTAAAATCTACCACAACACCTGCTGCTCTTCTAGATGCCCCACATGCAGCATTTTTAGCAAGAATTACTGAGTCAAGAGATATCTAATTAACACTTAGTCCTTGTGCTTTCCAAGTCTGACCCAGGTGCAGCAGTGAATATGCTAGCTGCAGTTTCAGTTTTCTTTCTGTTTTAAATGAAAAAACTATTTTTCTGTCAAACAACAGTTCTAATGGAAGGATTTTTGAGCAGTCCTATTGCCAAGTGCTCTCAAGCCCCAATTAATTCACGGAGTAAGGGCATTTAGTGTCTCTAAGTGCTCAATACTTCTGTACTTGACCCTCTGGGATCAACATAACATGATACTTAGAGCCAGAAAAGTAGTTCCAAGTAGCACAAAATCTAAAAGTGTTGATTCACATTTGCTGGCAGATTTAACTGGGGTGGATGAAGCATTTACCGTTGCCAGCTGTCACCTCTGTCCCTCTGATGGAAGCTACCATCCCAGGGACAGTTTAGCAGAACAAGTATCCCCTCTTGAGTCAGCAGGGTTTACAGCCTGAAATCAGCAGGATCTCACATGAGTACAGCAGGCTATAAGCTCCCTTGGCTGGGGTGCAGGCACACATCACATTCAGCCAGCCCTGTGGCAAGGCAGCATCCCCAGCAGAGGGTGGAGAAGATAGCTGGGAGCCGTTTCTACTTCAGCTATCTCTGATTGAACTCTGTCACCAAGCATGAGTCAACACCCAAGGCAGGTTAGCTGGCTGGGAGCATATAGCTCTGCTGGTTTATAAAAAAGAATGACCCTATAAAAATAGTTAGGGCTCAAACTTTCAGTGTGCACATCTGTTCTCTGAGATGGACTATAAGGTCACTTTGAATCACAGAATGAAACATATGGCTAGTGAAATCCAAGAAAAATGACTGCCTTTCCCGTTGTGTCTGAACTTTTATCGGCTCATCTGAACATTTTGCAAAAACCAACAGAAAACCTATTACAAAGATTGCTGGTGCATGAAATGATTGAGAAATATTTGCAGTTTGAAAGCAGTTTCACTTCCTGCCTGATACCACAAAGAAGCTTTTTAATAAAGTTAACATCACTGTTATTTGTTTTACATCTATGTCCTTATTTTGTCTGTTTTAGATTTCTTGAATACTTATGTTACAATGAAAAAAACCCGGCTCCTAAAGCCAGAAGTTCATGGTTTTTCATTGTAAGCCACACTGCTGATAATGTAATAATGTTTCTAATAATAAGACTTTGTGCTTACACCGTAAAGCAGCTTTCATCCAAATATTTCAATGCATGCTACCAATTTTAGTTAAGCTACCTAAATATATGCAGACCATTTTACAGCTGGGCAGACTGAAAGATTTTGTGACCCTCTTTCCACGAGCATAGATGCTGAAAAACTAGGTTGTGGAGTCCTGAGTTAAAATACCCCAGGAACCATTAAACTATACAGCCTGTGCAACACCTATTCACAGTAGTTAAGCTCCAGAGCTGGTAGAATACTAATGAAATTAATTTTGCGAATACTTCTGTGCTGCTATTTGTGAGGTTGTGTTCCAATATGCAGACAAGCTGTTAGATAGTCATAAAATATATTTCTGAGTCCTGAAAGTAATGAATTTCAGCATGAATAACTAGCTAAAGACTGTCCTATGAAATAGAAATCATAACAAAAAGCTATCGTATGTTCCCTACTATTATTTTTGGTTACTTAAAATGTTTCAGCTACCCACTCAAAAAGCCACGTGACCAGTATCATAATCTTGCAGGCTATGTCTCTTTCTAGAAAATACTTGCACTGTGACCAGAATAAAAAGGCTACATTTGTTCATTACAGTTTTGACCAATACAGTTAAATACAAAACCAAATACTGTTCTGACCCACAAGGGAATTACCACAGGGATGGCTGACCAATAGTTCTTGCTTTTAGTTCAAAAGGAGGGTCATCAGTTTCTATGACAGCCTATTCCAAGGCTGTGTCATTGGCAGTGGTAGCATGGCAATTACCTGATTAAAATCACATGGCCAATCTTTGCTAACACAGTGATACTTCAGCCCATGTTCTGCGCTGCCATTGAAGGTCATGTTTCTTGCATCTTCTTTGGAAGCCATCTGGGGGCACCTGCTGACTGTTGGACTTGCTGGACCCTGGGTCAGTTCTTGCAGGATAGTGGACATTCCTACATATATGTTAAAAATCTTTTTTTTCACCATTTTTTTCTGAAAGGGAAAGTTAGGCATGCATATTTAAACTCAGGGCTTTTATTCCTATAGGGCTAAATGAGTTACAAGCCCCACACCAAAAGAGGATTCTGGTTAGTGACAAATGTGGGAAAAACGCAGTAAGATGGGGCGTGAACGGCAAGAAGCAAAGATGGTATCTGGGTGATTCATGTGTGCCTCTTTCTTTCATATAAAAATTTCATTGCCCAGGGATAATCCCAGAGTGAGCTAAAGGGTGTGAAGCCATAATAATGAGTATATTCCTCCTCCATAGGTAGACCTGTCTAACTTAGAACCTTCCAGCATCGCACACTGGAAGGTTTATGCACCAGGACCTGAAACAACTGGAAATAGCAGAAATTCTAGAGAAAAGCTTTTTCTGATGTGCAGAGACTTCCTTCCCCCTCAGGGAGTCCTCACAGCAGACTGAGGCTTTCGTTGCTCTCTGTCTCAGCTCCCACATTGCTCCCTGCCCACTGCCCACCAAGCACCAAGGAAAGGCTGCACCACCATTGGGAACACAGGATTTGCAGCACATATTTCCAGGTGGGAAGTGTCACTACAGGACCTGCAGAATCTCTAATGCTTTGAAATTCTGCTTTTATCCTTCCTTCTTTCCTTCTTTAAGCATACCATTTCTTTTTTGTCCCCTGATCTTGACCATGCACTCAAACACACAAAGATTGTCAGATCAGGTCATTGGAGGCAGGGCCGGGCCAGGAGTAACCCTCTGTGCATGCAGATGTGTGTACGCGCACACCTGGAAGGATGACCATGTTTCAAACTGGAAAACAAGACACCAACAGTGGATGACCATTCAAGTGGAATATAGGAAAGGAAACTTGGAAATCAGAGGACAACCTTTCCCTGCTTCAGCAGGAAAAATAGTGTCAATTTGTAACAAGGGACAAGGTTTTATAATGATGGAATTCTCCCTGTATGATACTTTTTTTCTGCCAGTTCCCAGCATTTCCAGTGTCTATGTGGGAACATCTTCTATACCTATACCCCTCATCCTTGCACTGCAACCTGCTAACCTTACTCTTCCCCCGGTATCTTCATATCCACCACTCCAGCTTCTTATAACTCTAAAAACTCCATACAGACCTATATAACTGGAACATATAGACCATATGTACCTATGTTCCTTTTCACCCATACGAAGAATCTTTAGGCAACACTCTCCACTGCTCTGAACCTCCTTTGCTCTCCAAATTCTCTTCTCTGCATTACCCAAGATTTAGGACCAAACCTTTTATCTCCTTTTAAAAACAGACATAAGCACCAACTGCAATGTTAAGAGTGCTGGGAATTGCATCTCTTCGTACCTACTTTCCTCTAGACCTGAGCTCTTGACATTCAGGGTATTAGCTTGACTTCTCAGGTGTCTGGAGCTAAGAGCTCCAGGGAAGTCAGGCTGTGTTTGTTCACGCTGTTTGGCTAACATATATAAAATATATTTGCACCCATCATATGAAGAATGGATATTACTATGTTGATGGGCACTGTAATAAATAACAGGTTACACAATAAAATGAAACAATCACCCATGCCATAGGAATAACAACTGGTAAACATGCTGGCTCCCTTTTTATGGACCATTTCAGATTTTGTCTGGGTTTTACTGCACTGCAAGCAACATTTGCTTTGTGTTAGGTTACTCTTCTCTTTTATTCTCTTTTAAAAGCAATGGAGATTTGTTCTATAGTTACTGAATTTTTATTCTTATCTTCTATACCACTGTGCTATCCATATAAATGCAGCAAGATTAACCGTTCAAGTGTGACTAAAGCAATCTTGGAAATAACCAGAATAAAGTGATATATTCCCCAACCCCCACTTCAGCACACAAATAAAAAGTTGCTAAACAGTATAAGCCAGCCAACATAGAAATCTCCAGCATTGTTCCCTTCTTGATCTTGATTTAAAAGGCAGAAAAATTGGAAAATGTGGGAGAAGAAAAAAGGCATAGACAAGTACAGTTATGAGGACAAAGAGAAATTCTCATATAGTGCACTGTATCCAATTTTGAAAGCTTTTTCTAGTGTATACCAAACACCACCTCATTGATTCAACTAACAGAGGAAATCACAGTCTATTGATCCAGTTAGCATTGCTGCAAGTTGTATGTGAGTACGCAGACACATATTAAACACATTTTGGAAACAAAACCTAGTTTTCAGTACATCACCCCTCTCAACATGGCTGTAGCAATGCTGCCAATTGTGCTGCAGTTTAATATAGATTTCCTATGGAAATTGTTTCCACATGCTGATGGCTTACTAGTTAGTGCCTATGAGTTACTCATTTATCTGTTTTGCATTTATCGACTGTCAATTTCATAGAATACCCCCCACCTTCTCATGTTATGAGGCAGTGAATAGTAGCTCCTCGTGTTTCCTCTACTCAGTAGTTTCCAATAACTGCCTAATGCTTCTGGAAATTTTACAGTGTTTTAAATGTCTTTTTATACAGGCCTCTTAACTAGGATCATTACACTCTTACTTACTCTATTTTATATCATACAAAGTTTGTGAGGCAATCAAATACCTTTAGTATAATTGGTAAGCTCCTAAATTATAGAGGATGTTGTTAATATTTTCCTTATCAATCTGTTTCTTTGCAGATAAAAAGCAGCTGTTAGGTGAAGACACATAAACGTTGTTACAATGAGAGAGGACAAGTTGTGCATTCACTTTCTCTATGTGATCTCACTCATGTATTTCTGTAGGACTGACTGTGTTAAGGCTATAATTTGCTTTGAGATCTAGTTTTGCAAGGAAAGCATTGTTAACCAAAGCTGGATCCTGTTACTCTGCTTTTTATTCTACTTTATTCTACTCCAGCAAGACTTCACCTGGGAGATTTGCAGCTCAGAAACAGCCTGAAGTCATTGTCTCACATTAAGTAAGCATATCTAGGGAGACCAATTTCCCTTCTGTATTACCAGTGTTCTTCATGTATGTGATAATTATAGGTCAGGGCCTGATTCTCAGCTTACCACAACAATAGTGAAAGTCTGTTAATGTCCACTGAGTTGCTTCCAATACAATAGAGATTTCCAAACCCTACAATCAGTTAAGATAAATATTACTATTTTGTGAATGACTTTGTTTGGATCTTATTGACCATATGTTTGAATTCTAACATGCAAGCTGGACATAAACATCAATACATTTTTTTCAAACAAATTGTGAAAGTGGTTTTGTTAAAAGCAACACTTGGTAAAAAGTCCTTTAGTGGATGAATTTCTGCGCTTAACAGAAAGCAAGAAAACAATTGTTTCCTGTAATTGGACAATTTGATTAGAGGCAGGTGGTGCAGAGCTGAGAAAACTGGAGCCATGAAGCCAATTTTAGTGTCAAGCACATTTCCTTTTGCTTTAGGATCCAAAAGCATAACATGTAAATTGCTTCCCCAATTTTAAAAAAAAAAAGAAAAAGGAAAAAAAAAATAATGTAAATTTAGTTCCTATTTATTATCCCTACTGGTACTCTATCCATAGCAGAAGTTTGCAGCTCAGAAAGAGTTGCATGCTTGATGTTCATAATATACAATGTACACAGAATCCCAGGTATAAAAAGAACATAGACTTAAGACAGAAAAAAAAAAAAAAGGTCTTTAAGATTTCCTTGAAAAGGTAGGCAAAAGATGTGGTGATGATCTCTTGTAAACTCCAATTCAAACAACACACTCTCACTAAACTATTATCAACTGTGGCTTTATTACATATTATTTTTATTACCAGTGAACTGAGGAGTCCCAGTGATGGACCACTGCTGGGCACCATACCAAGCAGCACCTCTGACTGCAATAGAATTAAATTTTATTCAACTCTTGCTGAGATTTCAGTGGGTATCAATCTCAATTACTGCACAAGTAAATACAATAACCAGATCTACTCAACAAGCCTCAGCCCACATTAAGCCAGACACCATATCTAATCAAGGAGAAACGAAAGTCCTGCCATGGGGTGAGAAGGAGGGTGACCATTTTATATACAGCTGATTTAAAGTATACAGAATACCTAACATTGAACTGAGACAGAATTAATTTTCTTCTTCAGAACCCACTTCACACTGATCATTCACAATAGTATGGCTTAAACAACTGAAGGATGAAAATGCCAGGGAGAAATTTGCTGCTGGTGTAGACCAACATGTAACTTTGGTCATCATTCTGTGGAAGAAATAAGTCTGAACAGAGGGAACTTGCTCTTCAGAGGATGACGACACACCAAGAACTGCCAGTGCCACTAAACCTCGCTGAAAGCTGACTCCTCATGCACTGAGATGGGAGATTCTCGTCACTCCTGTTCTGACATGGTACAGAGGACGTGACCTCATCCCACCCGCTCCAACCGAGAGCCCGCTGCACATCTCAACAGCAAGCGAGAACAGAGAAGCAATCCAAGCGGCACTGCGTTCACAGCACTTCTCAGCTGGGCCCTGTGCGTGGGAGGAGGAAGCCGTTTTGGTTAGCTGTCACCCAGCACAACTGCGAGCAATTGCACACTCCCACTCCCACCACCTGCATCCTACTCAAGCAAGCTGCACCTCTGATCTGGACTTAGACGCTGTGTGAGCACAAACTCTCCTCCCCAGCACTGCTGGGAAGGGGACGGGGAAGGCCCGCGTGAACGGCGACACTAAACCACCAACCACTCTGAGCAACACAGAGGCAGGAAGGAGCTGAGCTTCTCAAGTGCATGGCAAAACTTGCAAGGACTATTCCTAGGCTTGTGAACCTTATGTATCACACACAGCTTGCGGCTGGGCCTGATGTCCTTACCTAACCTCGAGCATGGGAGTGCCTTTGGGCAAAGCTTCATCCAGAAGCATTGCTGGGTGAGGTACCTCAATGGAATGCAGACAGACCAAGTTAGAAGTGTCAGCAGTGTGATCACAGGGACAGCTGACACTCATGCAGAATAGAGGAGGATGATTCGCAACAAAGGTAAGAGGCACCACTTGCATTTGTGATGGGGCAGAATGAACTTCCCCAGCTGGTGCTTGCATGAGAGATGATTGACACACAGATACGTTGGTACTATTGCAACAGTAATATTTTTCACAAGGAAGATAAGTACTGAACAGTATCTTTACTGTACTAGGAACAAACATAGCTTCAATCAACATAAGCCATGCATGACCTCTTCCCCATCTATTCTTTCCCTCAGACAGATATTTATTGTGGGCAACACAAGGCATACTTGCAGGGCAAGTGAGTTTTTGCATCATTACTTGCACCTTTTAGACGAGGGTAACATGCTGCACGCTGCACTCTCAATATTTATAAGTTAGGCTTAGTAATGACATAAGAGTAAGGGACAACAGATGTTCCAAGCAGTTTCTTAATTCCAGAAAAAATGCTCTTTGGTAAAGGAAAATACAAATTCTGAAAGGTAGAAGTAAGGCTATATGAAATCCAGGAGTACCTAAGTGTCTCTGACACAGTTCAGTGGTCAGCACTAGTAATTTGTTTGTTCCAGCTCAAAATTTTCTCTGGCTTTTTCTTAGTTGTCAAAAAATTGTTCTTACTCTGGACATTAATTCTTCC
The DNA here is from genome assembly GCF_929443795.1 of Astur gentilis. Lineage (NCBI taxonomy): Eukaryota > Metazoa > Chordata > Aves > Accipitriformes > Accipitridae > Astur > Astur gentilis. Next base: position 13,248,546 of record NC_064895.1, read on the forward strand.
AGAGCAGCCCAACCAGGATGCAGCAAGATGACTGTCCAGCCCATCATCAGCTCAGTTGTGACCAGACAAAAGAATTTGACATAAGAGGAAGAGTCATTACCAACAGCATGGGAAATGAAGCACTTTTTGAGCATCTCCTAGAGCTCGCACCTCCCTTGGCAAGCTTTTGTGACATCCACTAAGAAAAGAGAAAAAAGGCCCAGTTCTGATGATAACACTCTGGACACTGGTCTGGAAGTAGGAACCTGTTCTTCAGCACTGAATAGGCTTGATCAGCCTGTGTTACATTTATAATATCCAGATCGTCCCTAAGGTCCATAAGTTAAACTCTAATCACAATGTTAATCCACTGAAATTCTTTGCATTTCCTCAGAGAAGTCAAAACCAAACAGATTCTCTTTGGTAGACATCATATTTCTCATGCAAACATGCTAACTATGAATAATCAAATCACAGTATTTAAGCCATCTCACTGCATTCCCCTTCAGCTCCCATGGTATTAGGAACAAGACATCTCACAAAATCTGGTTGTTAGACTGGAACTGGAACAGAACTGCATTCCTCTGTACAGCTGGAGTCTAATGGTCATCTGAAAAGAGTCTTTATCCCCAAAGCAGAGAGAAAGCGGGCGCAAATCAGCTGGAGGTAAGGTCAACAGCTATGGCAAGGGAGGACGAACTCCTGTCCTTATTTTCCTAGATCTCCAGTAATTTCCAATCCAACCAGACCTCTTCCAGGAGCAACCAATACTGTGAAATGCAGTCTCCTCCCTAACCTACAACCTTCCACTTCAGGCACAAGACACATTTCTCAGCCCATCCTGTTGCCACAAATATTCTACAATACACACACTAATAATAACAACAAAAAAATGCTACGGAAACAAGGCCCCCCGAGACACACTTGTTCTCTGAGGAGGAGAGGCTGAGAGCCCTAAGGCCATGTGGGTGATGTCACTGAAGGTGGTGTGATACTCCAGCAATGAGAGTGGTGCAGAAACACACAAAAAATAGAAACCACCCAGCTGACAATACTCTGATGTACTCTGATTCTCTCCAGGTCATCACTGACACTACAGTCTTACCAGTCTTCTAGCACCTCCCAGTTTTCTCACGCTGCCTCAGAATTCAGAGAAGCTGGTTACCTAGGCATGGGTTATATTGACCTTGAGAAATTGAGTTTTCAGGCATTTTGATTTCATGATCACCTGTGCAGGTCTGATTCTGATCTTCTCTAGTAATTCTCTTTTCTCCCTTGGGAAATTTCCGCCATATGTCCTCTTATTCCTTCCTGAAAATGGAGGCAAAAATATAGCTTTTAGCAACATCCTCAGTAAATGCTTTCACTTTCTCTCACAGGCCCCATCATCCCTTTCAGTAGCCTGTTATTCCAAATGCACTGCAAGCAAATACATTTAATTCTCTTTAAAAGTCAGCAAAGGTTTCAATTACCAGTCTCATTCTTGCCCACTGCATATATTTATTTCAAACACTTATGCCCGTTTCCTTTCATTCTCCATCTGCCTTTTTTTATTTCCATTCATTCTTTCTGTTGTGGATTGTCATCTAATGTAGAGAATTATAATGGAAGTCAGGTCTTCTAATTCAGCTGCTTATCCCTCAAACTCACGGTGTGACCCTGTGTGTGTCATTAAGCCTTAATAAGCCTCGGTTTCCTACCTTTAAAAAGGATGTTGCCTCTTTGAACCATTATATTAAAATTGTTTAATTTAATCACAATAATAATACTTTATAAATGCTAAGTACTATTTCTATTTCATGCTAATCATGCCACCCACATTAATAAACTTCTTTGTGTTTACCTCTGGGCTGATACATATGTCATGATTGACTGCTGGGCTCTGGGTTCACAGTGAATAGACAAATTTAACTTCATGGAGACCTGTCTTGCTCCTGAACCCTTTCCCCTCCTGTGCAACTTTCCTCCAAAAATTATCCTTCATGAAACCATGCAGAGAAAACCTGTTAAAGAGAAACTGAATTTTTAAGCTGAACAACAGATAATCTAAATACATTGGTCCCCTATACTGCTAATTTTTCTTGTTTCTTAGAGGTTTCGGTAAGAGTATCTGAATGCATGCATTCGCCCAAAGCATTTTCAACACGATGTATTCACATTGAAATGAGGAAGGAGAACCTAGTACAGATACCTGGGGGATGGATCCCATCTAGTTATTTGTGACTCAGAGAGATGCAGAAAACACATAACATTCAAATAATGTTAACAAATTAAAAATTGATACAATGTGTTTTGCTTTAGTTTGTTTGGGGTTTTGTTTGAGGTTTTTTTAACTTCAGTATGATATTATTCAAATCAATTGACAGAAATAGACTATTCTTATTTTAGTTTCAAATGGTCTCATTAGCATTCAGCTCCATTGGTTTGGGTTTGTGTGGTGGGGTTTTGGTAGTGGGGAAGGGGCTGCAGGGCCAGCTCCTGTGAGAAGGTGCCAGAAGCTTCTCTGGCTCCAAGTCGGACCCGCCGCTGGCCAAGGCCGAGCCCATCAGAGACGGTGGTAGTGCCTCTGGGAGAACAGATTTAAGGAGGGGAACCTGCAGCAGGAGAGGAGATTGGAATGTGAGAGAAACCCCTGTGCAGACCCTCAGGTCAGTGAAGAAGGAGGGGGAGGAGATGCTCCAGGCGCCGGAGCAGAGATTCCCCTGCAGCCCGTGGGGAAGACCATGGTGAGGCAGGCTGTCCCCCTGAAGCCCAGGGAGGTCCACGGGGGAGCAGATCTTCACCTGCAGCCCGGGGAGGACCCCACGCCGGAGCAGGTGGCTATGCCTGAAGACAGCCGTTACTCTATAGGAAGGCCTATGCTGGAGCACTCTGTGTCTGAAGGACTGCAGCCTGCAGAAAGGACCCACGATGGAGCAGTTCATGAGGAACTGAAGCCCATGGGAAGGACCAACGCCAGAGAAGTTCATGAAGGACTGTCTCCCATGGGAGGGACCCCACAGTGGAAAGAGTGAGGAGTCCTCCCCCTGGGAAGGAAGGAACGGCAGAGACAACGTGTGAGGAACTGACCCCAACCCCCATTCCCTATCCCCCTAAGCCACTGGGGGGGAGGACATGGAGAAACTCAGGAGTGAAGATGAGCCGGGAAGGAGGGAGGGGTGGGGGAAGGTGTTTTTAAGATTTGGGTTTACTTCCCATTATTCTGTTTTGATTTGATTGGTAGTAAATTAAATTGATTTTGATTTTTTCCCCAAGTTGAGCCTGGTTTTTGCCCATGACCATAAGTGGTGAGCAATCCTTCTCTGTCCTTGTCTCAACACGTGAGCTCTTCTTTATATTTTCTCCTCCCCATACCACCAGTGAGGGAGGAGTGAGCAAGCAGCTTCGTGGTGCTTTGTTGCCAGCTGGGCTTAAACCATGACATCCATAAATTCTAGTTTCTTTTAGCAAAGCAAACACGTCCTTCCTACTCAGAGCAACTCAACAAAACCTCATTTGGTTACTGCCACTGGAACCTTTGTAGACACAAGTCCAGGTGGTCTTTGTGTTTCAGGCAATAATTTGCTAACACCTTCTACATGTCGAGCCTTAGCTACATTCCTCACATGCCCAAAACTCCTCTCAACATTATTTGCACATTAGAATATTCAAGAAATGCAGAATCAGACCCAAGGACAGCAGAGTATGTGTTGTACAATTCATTGGGATAGAAACATCTCAGTTGTCATTTGTCCTCACTTATAGGAGGTTATATTACCTCTTCAGCTCTGGTTGCTCTAGCAGAGAGAATTGCCTATCAGTTGCTTTCTATTGTAACGTCAGATAGCATCTGCTCTAGGCATCTTCAGTAACACATGTTGGTGGGAGACAGTTTATAAGTGGAAGAGTGTGAGGGTTTTTATTATTCCTTTGAACTATGATGGCTTGATCAATGGCTTGATCCTAGCCATTGAGAGGACTAGAACAGAGCTGAGTGCCTGTTTCATGTCCAGTATTTTTCTCCTCTGACCAGATAAAAGGGGATAGGGAGAAAACACAGCCATGATGCTTGGCCTCAGTAAACCTGTCAGGTAAAATGACCCACAGCAGGAGTGCTCCAGGAAACTTTGAAGTTCTGCAAACCACAACTTTTTCTCTAAGATGCACCTCACCTCTTTTTCTTAGTGATTTTTTTTAGTGATTCCTGGCTAGGCTGTTACAAAGCTCAACACATGCTCATAGCTTCCATATATGCCTCCACAAGGATGCTGATGCTTTTGTGCCCTGGCCCCTTAGACATTTCCCTTTACCCAACATTCATGACTTTTTTCTTGGATTTTGTTTTGTAAAACTTTTCCTCTCCTTCCGACATCACATGGTGTCTCAAGGGCTCACCACTAGTTTCTCCCCTCTGTCTGGTTGCCTAAACACCCCACAGAGATCTCTGCCTGTCCCTTCCCACTAACCCATATTAAAGAGCAGATAGGAGCTGCAGAAGATGCTGACTTCTCAGGAACTACTTTGTTTTCTCAAAGACTAAGTGACTTCTATTTTTCATTCATCATCCAAAGATAATCATATATATTTACCAGCAAGAAGAGTACTGCTACTCAAATATAAGTGTTAATATTACACAGACTGTTACATCTATCCAAGATGGATACCATTTCCCTGTTGCCTTCTGCAAGCCTCTTTCTTTGACTTCAGGCCTTATTTTTTCCTTCTTCCCTACATGAGGATATTTCCCCCTGTGCTCTGTTTCACAACAGTGCAGCACTTTCCAAGAGATTATGGATTTATTTGGCAACATCAGGCTCTTCCACCCCATCTTCCCCACTGGTTCCTCACCTCTAGAGCTCAGTCCTCAGCCAATGACCTGCTGAAACTTTCACCCTGCAGGCTGCTCCGTTTCCAGTCCACTTAGCTGGATTCTGCTCCCCATATCTCTACCTGAGAAGTGCTGAATAGCACAACTTGTCCAAACCTCTCACCCTCGCATTCACACAGTTTTGCAGGCCTGGTCCAGAGGCACATCCTCCTGCAGTGCAATACCCACCCCCTTTAGACTCACAGCTTGCAGACCTCTCTCTTGGAAAAAAAGACAAAGGGCTTGTCTCGCCCACAGACCTTACAGGGTCAGCTGATTCTCTGGTAGAGGAAAATATTTAGAATATACATTGCTGCCATAAATTGTAGACAGTTAAAAGAAAAAGAACCCTGTGGAGATACCTGAAATCTAAACTCAGACAGGCAGCAATCTAAAATAAACTACAGCTGGTGTTTCAGCTTTGATTCTGCTGCCACCAAAGGCAAATGGCACAATTCCCATTGATTCCAATTAAATCACAGGCTAGGTCCTCTTCTTACTCATCTTTCTTTTTTAGATGTCTCTATTTGCTTTTCAGTAGTAAGTTTCCCTGCAATACTCTGTGGCTCTCAGGACTATGAAAATTTTTCAGGGAAATCCATGCAAGTGCAAATCTGGTATTATTTTTCTAATAAAGAAAGTCGGTAAGATTTTTAACTCCTCCAATTAGTGGCATGGAAGAAAAAGCAGCATGGTTTTGTGCTCACAGTTTAGCTGGTTTCAGTTTGCTCTATCATCTGTCCTAAGATCCAACATACCTTCTGTAAATCTCTCCACTTAAGGAAAAACCCACTCTCTTATGACACTAAATACCTAAGTACTAAAATGCAACTGTTACCCATGTTGCAGTGAGATGGGTGTTTAACCCTTACTCATCTAGCTTGACCTTGACATGGCTTATCTCAAAGCAGAACCCACACGCACACATTTTTAGCCTGCGCTTTGCACACATGCGTACAAAGGAAGCCATGCTGATGTGCAACATCTCTGCATTGATGCTGCCATTCTTGTGGGAGTTGAGTCGCCACAAGCTGTGCAGCTCTTTGCTTCACTATTCTTACAAGGACAGCAAGAGGGTCTCCTGGCTTACACTTCAACAGTGACACAGAGAGTGACACTGAATCTGTGCTGTGGGCAGTTCAGTTGCAGCTGTTTTGAGACATCTGTGGGTAAAGTTTCACGGTTGTCAGCTCCTGCGCTTTGCTGGGCTCACAGTTCTCTTTCCTGGAGGTTACTACCTACTGTCCTTGAAACTCTGGCCTTCCTGGTTGCAGACAAAAGCCTGGAAACATGGAATCTTATGGTATTTTGAAGTGTGACTCATGACTTTTTACCATGAAGGGCACATACTATTGCCTCCTTTCAACTTCCCTTTATCTCTTTGCATGCAGCCACACCTGCAGATGTTCAGGGAGGAGTGCTTGCACTCATGCACCCTAAAAGCAGCTTCTGTGTATGCAAAAGTCAGCACCCATGTGCACAGGTGTCACTATTCCCAACGGGCGGGTGCAGGAGTTCTGCTTGACAGGGCTGCATGTGTATAAGCAGTTGCCCCTTTGGGCAAACTAGTCTCTAAATACCACATTTTAGCAAAGTAGCATAGCTTCTTCCATGTGTTCCTTCCACGGCACTTTTTTGAAAGTAGTTTTATAGTGTTAGATACACAGATGTCTATCTCAGACTTTTTTTATTTTCCACTTGTACTATCTGACACTACTATGCAGAGCTTATAGTTTTATGCCACTGATGGATCCTGGGATGCATTTGCTCTCTTTTTCTCATCGGAGTTCTTAAAGTAGTCAATGCAAGTTGTGAATTTTTAGTACAAGATTAGATCCATTTCCTGCATGTGTAGCCAAGCAGGGCACAGTGCACAAAGAGCCTCCCAGAAATGAATTACTGCCTGTCAGGCACAGAAGAAGATGTAAATATCAAAATGTCATTGTCTATCACCCCTTCAAGATCCTCACTTCTCCCCTTGGTTCATTTCTGCCTCTTTTTTTTGTGTGTATTATTGTATTTCTCGCATCCCACCCTCCATGATCAGGCCAGCTGCTATCTTCCCACATTTCCTTCTCTTTTGTATCTTTTGCCAATCCCCCAATATACAGCTTTCCCCTGAAGAAGAGGATGGGAGGGTAGATGACCTCTGTGAACACAACTCTGATAGCAAAGGGAAACAAGGACCACAACACAAGCCAACCTTCTCTCTGTATCCTGTACGAGTGGCTGTGCCTCAGAGTGGCCATCTTGGGACAGGCAATGCCTCTGTGTTTTTGCTCCACACAGTACCATCAGCACTAGATCTCAAAAAAAACCCCAAAAACCAACTGTGACATAATCCTGAGACTGCTGCAAAGAGAAGGAGGATAGAGGATGCCAAGATGAGCTGGCACGGGATCCCAGGCTTGGCTCCCTGGTGAGCTGCTGCCACAACCCCCAGGTCGCAGACCCCCTTCCCTCCCTCCATATCTCCACCCTACACACCTACCCCGGATAGCACCTCAGGAAAACACAACTGTAATTGGTACTCAGGCTATCTATCAGGCATAAACAATGTGGTTGATGAGGGTAATTTTCAGATGAGTTAAGTATGTTGTGTTTTACTCTGACCTTCGCAGTTATTTCACACAAAGCTCAGAGCTCAGTTAACTGTTTCTAATGTCTGCTGCCGAGAGCACTCAGCACACAGAGGAAGAACAGGCCTAAACAAATGGCCAGGGTGGAAGGGCTTAGAATTGCCCATGCTTGTTACCATGCTCATCCTCCTCAGCTTCCTCCAGGGCTGGGGGGGGACACATGGCCTTGCCCCATAACTGATGTAGCTGGGATGCTGGTGGGCCAGGTGGGGATCAGGCCACTCTGCCCTGCAGCCCTCTCCCAAAAGAACAGCCCTCCTGACTCCATGGTGTGCTGGGGTCACGTAGCAACACTCAACCAAAAACCTTCTTAGTTTAAATTTGTCTTAAGACAGATTTTTAAAAGATGTACCAACAAAAATGTCAAAGAGCTCTGTCATATTGCCTCAGAGATGGCAGAATGGGTTTCCTCCTCCAAATCGAAAGGCAGGAGCTCTGTCCCTCCAGCAGAGTCACATCCTGGGACCCTGCTGGCAGAAGACCTTCTGCAAGCTGGCAACAAGTTTTTTCTATCAGGTGGATCACTCAAAACACCCTTGCTGCTTTCAGAGCAGTACAGAGGGAGCACAGATCCTCATTTCTCTTTATAATCCCTGGATCGTTTCATCAAGAAATGACACTAGATGATGACACTGACACCACAGCAGCCTCAGGGCAAGCTGCCCAGAATGGCCTCAGACACCTTCACCATGAAGCTGCCCAAAGAAATCATCACTCCAGATACCTTTAATAACATAGGCCTATGACTCAGATAGCACTTCTCATCAGTAAAAGTCGAAGGTAGCTAAGCCTCATTACCCCATACAGATGGGGAAAACCAGACCTGCTGGGCTGAGTGATTTGCCTGTAGCCCTGTAGCACCTGGCAGACCTCAGAGCAGAATCTAGGGCCAGGGCCATGTTGTGCTAATTCACGGCAGAAAGCCAATACATCCTAACTGCCTCAGAGGGGTTACAGCCCACTTGCTCCTCTGCATGCATGAGCTGAGTGTGACCCCACAAATTCTTTTGCCTGGAGACAGGATGAAATATAAATTTAACTGGTTATTTTTGCCATTAAATGCATTCCACCAGCCTAGTCCCACCATATAGTATAAATGAATACAAAGTAAAACAGAATATTAAAAATCAAAGTGCAAGTGGCTGAATTCAGTAAAGCCAATAGTTGCATTCAATAAAGTAGCATATTTGTGACTATGGAGTTTTGTTAGACATATTTTTAAGATAACACCTTTAGACATATTTTTAAGATAACACCTTCTTTGTACAATGTAGTTAAAAAGAATGGTTAGGCTAATCAGTGCAAGGGTTTAAATAATCTTAAATACATTAGCATAATCACTCATGAAGCACATGTAGTTTATAGATGAATTAACAGCTACAAATTAAAGAAGAAATGCCCACTTTTTAAAGCAGCTGCCCAATTGAAGGGAAAAAAGGAAAGTTGGGTATTCTAGTTTTCAAATGCTCTCAGCCTGTGCACTGTGGAAATCCCTGATTGTGTCCTCCCCTCAACCTGCCCAGCCCCCCATGGAGCTCCAGGGGCAGCTCACAGAAGGTGGGACTCAATGCATGAATGAAGCTTTGCAGACCCCAGTCCTGAACTCTAATCAGTTCTACCTTACTCAACTTTAAGATTTTTTATGTTATGTTGTGTTGGGGTTAAACTGTCCTAAGATTTTAAAGTGCTTGTACCTTCTCAGAACTTAGAAAAGGTGTATTTTTATTAATAGGATGATTTTACAGAATGTTGTGAAGTGAGCAGGATGCATGGTTTCCACTCTGTGCTTCCCCATCCCTGCATCACATTCGTGTGCATTAAGAAGGATGACTTCTTCACTGCTCCCTGAGATCAGACACAACACAGCTGTCCATTCCCCTTGGAGCTGAGGAAGATAAGTACCTATATGGCTGCTCTGCAGCCAAGGAAGCCTATACTGAAGAAATCCCTGCTGGGAACACCCGCTGCAACCCCATATCACAGCCTCCATTGAACATGCAAAGGTGCACACATGATGGGGGTTCAGATGTTTCATTTCCTGGAATGGAAAATTAAGGGGTATGATTCCTGCAAAAAAGTGACATAGAAAAGGTGAATTAGAAATGCTCACTGAGAATGAGGGACACAAAATAGAAGTCAGGAGACCGAGCCAAAATGAGGCAAGGTACTTCTCAATAGAACTGGTAGTTAAATTGAGAAGCTGCTTGCCAAAGCATATTGTGAATAAGTACATGGTCTCAAGATGCAGTTACACAAATTCACAAGACAGACATCAATTCCAGTACTAGCCACAGACTTCTGTGGCTTAGGAAGGAAGGAAATTTATTCCTGCATTTGCCCTGTATACCCTTCCCTAGGCATCTGGTTGAGCATTGCCAAAAGACAGAGCTGGACCAGGCATTTTACATTCTTGTATGTTTTACTCCAGAGTGGCACAAGCGGGAGTTAAGAACTGCATTTTCCAAAAGGGAAACCAAAGGGGAATGTTTTACCCCAAGGAGGCAGGATGTTTCCTTACTGGTTTGCTGCACAAGATTGCTTGAACAAGCTCGTTAACTATCCCCTCCTTAACATCCACCCCACCCACAAAACGCACTGGCAGTGGGTGTGTTGGGGCTGTGGTAAACACCTCTTGTCACCTCCCTGCCCACCCCAGCCTGCACACAGCCCTGACTGGGGACACCAACAGGTTCATTAGTCCTGCTCGTGATACAGTTTCATTGTGGGCAATTGCCAGCCACTCCCTGTGGAGCAAAAATTTAGTAAACGTGTTGCCTTTTTGGCTATACTATTTTCTTTTTTTTTTTTTTTTTTTTTTTCTATGAAAGAGCATATTTAGCCCTTTACACACACTAAGTCACCACAGGTGAATGTGCCTTGTATTTTGGATGGATGGGTTTGTTTTCTTTATCTTCCTGACTGACTGGGAACTACTACGAGGCAGTAATCAGGAGCCTTGCACTGGAAGTCCAACCTTCTGGCTCAACTCCCTAGCAAATTTGCTGCTATTTTCATCATAGGCTAAGGGCAGCCCGGTCATCACTCACACTTAAGAGTTCTTCCCCCAGTTCTCAGAAAGAGAATAATCTAAAGTCTCAAACTAACTGAACTGAAAAAGAAAAAAAGAGGAAGCCTCAACGTGAAGAGCTATTATTATGTCTTCTCACATTTTGCTGTAGCTAAAAGCATAAGTTGTATATATAACTAATGCACCACCCACCCAAGCAAAAAATACTTGCTTGAAAAAGTAAAGGCATGCCTGTCAGAACTCATCCTCTTCCATTCAGTCTCCATTGTATATTTTTGTTCCTGTGATAAATTAGCCCACTACTTCTCAGGTGAATCTAGCATTACAAATTTTAACACAGGACATACTCAAGTGAGATCGCCAGCGCTTTCTTAAATTCACTAGCAGGCTGAAATCACAGGGCATCTAGTCCTCAGCAAAGCAAAACTGAAATGTGAAGGTAATGGGGTGAAAGTTTGAGGCCTGCCCTCCACTTGCACTCACTCACACACATAAATGTTTCCATCCTGGCAGCTATAAACACTGTTTACCATCAAACACCTGCAACAGATTTCCAATATTCTCATGCCTGCAGTCTAGGTTAGGATGTAATGTTTTGTATGCTAGTACATAGCAGAAACCTGAGATTGCCCTGGAGGGTTACAGTTTGTAGGTAGAGCTGCCTGGTCACATCTTTCTTCTTAGTATTCTTATTTCTGTCTTTCTCCTTCAAGATTCTAAATGTTCTTCTCAGTGTCAGGGCTGACTTAAATTCTTTTTTCATTAAGCATAGCTAACCTATACTTCAGTCTAAGCTGTAGTCACTTTCTGGTGTACACAGGCAGACTTTCCAGCCAGTGAAAAGGAACACAGAAAGATACACAGAGACACCTCTCAGTCATCAAAATAGCGTCTTTGCACCAGCACCTTGCAATTTTAGCTCTAGAACCATACTTACAAATATAGAGAGCAAAACAAGGAGATTGTACTTTATCTTTTCATGGAAAGATGGCACAGTCTGTGAACAATTATACTTTTGAAAGGCAGTGGTGACAAATTCTTGGAATTTCTCTGAAATGTGAAACAAGGTTGAGAATCTCTAACCAAGACTCCAGACATTCAAAATATTTAGCAACTTCACAGGTGGTTTTACAGGGATATTCTGGTAGATCTTGGACCTCTGCTGTGTACCATTACTAACATCGGGATAGAGAACAGGTCTTCTCACTAGTTCTGCTGCTTTCAGAATGTCAAAACAAACTCAAGTTCAACATAGTTGGCCCAGGTCCTAACTTTGATGCAAAAGGGAACTATTATCTTGCAAGATAATGTCCAGGGAAAACCATAATGCCATGCACTATTCCTGGACTAAGTCATTGTATGCTTCTCCATCACGCCCTTATGATGCACCCTAATTCCTCCTCAACAACCCACCACAGAAACCTGGGTAGAGTCAGCTGAGAAGCAATTCCATAATTTCTAGGGCAACTGTTCCTCCAGTACATCTGATACATACAGCAAAGCTGCATGGGCTCCAACAGAGAGTTTTAAGAAGTATCTGGACTGAGTTAGAAAAGGTATAAAATTTGGGATCAAGATGCCCCAGCAAGCACCATTATGTACATATTTTGCAGCTTGTAGCTGAGGTCAGCATTAACATGTTGACATACGTTAACTGCTGGCATGCAAGGACAGAATAAAACATTTCAGAAGATCTCTTCTAAGATGAAGTATTTGAATCTGCTGTCTAGTGCTGCAAGGTATAATTGCATTCAGGTATTTATGAAGTTCAGGAAGTTCAAAGCCATTTCAAGCCTTTGCTGGGTCACAAGCAGTGATGGATGTGATCATACAGTAGAAGAAAACCCTGGTCCAAGACTTTTGTACTGGTTTGGTCTGAAACCACAGACATAGCTCCACTCAACATGGAAGGAGTCCCTGGGATTATTCCCTGTGTATATTTTTGTGATACAGAGCCTATGTTTCCTAGGTTTGGGGTGCACAGGAAGGCCTATGTGCTACTGAGCCCTTCAGAAAAGTGGGGTTTAGTTTCCCTATGCTGATTTTTCTACCTTTGTTATGATATAAGTCTAATGTTTTTAAATCATGCAAATGTGTCTAGAGATTGCGATGGGTGTGTGTTTGAGAAATCCAAAAATAAAATAATGTAATGCAGCCAAATACTTAATTACCAACATGTGCATCTGTTGTCAAACCATACGCTAAGTGAGTGGCACTGCTCATTAGTTCTGCTTTCAGGAGCTACCAGGCATTCGTGTCATCACTACCAAGAGTCTTCTGAGTCTGAATCATCTCCGGAAGGGACAGATTCTGTCACTCATGCAGTCACTGTTAACAAGAATGCTGATGGCGTAGCAGGTGTTTCCTCCGCTTCTCTAAACCTGGAAAGGTTCTGGCACAGCTTCCCTCCAATTTTCCCTCTTCAGAAAGGAAAAACATTCTTTCTCTCCTGGCTCACGTGAACAGGCAGGCATGTTCCAATAACTCAGGTATTGGATACAATTGCTTCTATTCTCTCTGTTGCCTAAAATACTGTGTGATTATCACACCATGCTAGGTCCTCAGGAAAGACTGCTGGTTTACCCAGTCCAATCCCTTTTCATGCAATAAAACTCCCAAGTTGAATAAAACTTCATGCAAAAAAGACCCAGTGAAACAGAAGGTGGTCTGTGACCCACAACAGTAAAAAAGATCCGTTAGTTGTTTACCTGACCTATTAATTCTGCAATGTATCTGAAATGCTCTTGCAAAGTCACTGACTGATAAGCCCTTTCAAACCTTTAAGGGCATCTGATGTTCTGAAATGGACTTGGAGAAATTCCTATGCTCTGTCCACATCAAGCAAATGCCAGCTGGGATCCAAAGAAAAGAGCAGAGCATCACTACCAAGAAAACAACACTCAAGTGCCAAAGAACTGAAGTGGGGGAGAAAGGATCTGAGCAATCCCAAATACAGGTCACAGCCTGATGAAATGCTACAGTAAAAGCTCTACAAAACTGGCTGCTCCTTGCAGCCTGAAAACCCCACAGCTTTGGATAAGGAGCAGAAGGCATTAATGAGTAGTAGAGATGGAATGTAGCTCCTGCTTAGCTCTTGCGGTACTGAGGGACTAGGGCTCACCCACTCCCTTCTGGGGATTGTCCAGAGATGGGTCTGACCTCCACAGCTTGTGCAGTCAGTGTAGCCTCCCATGGTTTAGGGTGGGCTTTAGAAGGGCACTGCTTGCATCGCACCTCATTCTGGCTACTCTCCTTTGGCAGCTAGCCGTCTACCATGGTGTGCAAGAGCTGACCCAGCCCACACTGGGGATGCAGCAGAGAATCAAGGAGCCATAGCTGCGCTTCATCACAGATGGGGCTTTGCTAGATGCCAGTTAAATCACAGCCCAGTTCCACTCAGCTCTCCCACACTGCCTCTGAGCCAGCACGCCACAACTTAGGTCTCTCTGCTCACTCGTGAAATGCCTCATGGCCACACAGGGCTCTTTACAGAGAGAAAAAATCAGCAGTTGGCCAACACTGAATGTGGCCAAGCCCAGGCTCAGGTTGTTGCATTTGTGTGGGCACTGCAATTCCAGATTGCACCCGGGTTGCTACTGCAGAGTTGGAGAGGGCAGGGATTCTCTCTTCCTCCCTTCCTGTGCCCCACTTTTCTGTGCAACAAAAAGGCCAAACCAGATCCTTTTTTTCAAATTGCTGAAGACAGCTCAGGCACTCCTTTTCACTCATAATCAAATACACATTTTCTTTTCAGTGCAGTGGCTCCCAAGAGCCAAAGTTCAAGCTGGAACATTGAAACTCACATGGCTTAAATCACCAGTGGGACACCTCTGATGCTGAGGCTGATGTACCCAGCTTGGACCTGTTCGGGACTTGGACAGTACTGAGCCCCCATGCTACACAGCTCCCCTCTGCAAGCTTTCCTGTCCCTGCCAGCTGCAGCAACCAACACTGCCTACAGCAAATGTGTCACATGTAGGTAGGTCACTAAATATCATGCCCAAATGCAACACAGGACAAGATGCCATTAAAAAAAACCCTAAAATCCTGTTGATGTAAGCACTATGCTTTTACTTCCCCAAGTCTGACAAGCCTCCTACACAGCCAGCAGCAAGCAGCTATTTCCCTTGTAATATCATCAGCCTCCAGTAATGTTTGCTTGCCTGTTTTTAATCCCCTCTACAGCCCTTCCTACCATCCCACGATAAATACCTTCTCCTCTACCATTTCATGACTACCCAGATCTTTTCCTCTCTCTCCCCACATCTGGCTTCTAGACTGTTTTCCATTTCTTTCTGTTAACATTTTCGAAGTTTATCTAGCGCTCAACAGACTTTCTTTCCCTTCTTGTTGGTGGAGGGAAGAGGAGGGGGAACCTGCTGCTCATCTGGCTTTAGCAAGCCTGGGGAGCTCTAGCTGAACTCCCTAGCCTTCTGCCAAGAACAGTGTAAACAGGAGCACCAGAAACACCTTTTAATGTCATTTGTATTAATATTTTTTGAATCTTCACATGCACACTTGAGAGGGATTTAAAACCATAAAAAATAGAGGGAAAAGGTTGGCAACCATATGAAGCTCAGACTGTATCACACACAGTACTGTTATAGTGAAGCAACTACAGCAGGATGAGGGTCTAAGCTGTTTGTATCAAAGGACTATTTTTCCATCACTTTATTTAATAAAATTGTTCTTAAAACAACAAGACTGCTTGTAGCCTTTGGACGGAAGAAACCGTTCCTGTCTTTGCTCATCCTAAGCAAGGTCCATCAACAGTATACATTTTTTGAGGAGAAAGAGTAGTCCCTGTCCCCTCAAGGTATGTCCAAAAGGGAAAAAAGACAGACCAGGATGAAAGGGACCTATGTGCCTTTTCCCTCTCCAGCTCTTTCCTTACTCACCCGTTCGCCCTGTGAGGGAAGCAGAGTGGGTCTCTGGAACATCCCTGTTTTGCTACCTACTCACATCATCTGGCCCAAAGAGCTCCTCAGAATTTCACTCTGTGTGCCTTAACCTTGGTTCTGTTATCATCAGAGATTTCCTGTGTACTCACTGGACCACTAGCTTCAACATCTTACAGGCTCTGATTAAGGAGTATTCAACCAGCAGTTTTAAGGAGAGTTAAAGCCAGCCAGATTCCTGGTGCCTTCCTTCCTTCTCAACCTTTGGCTTCAGCGGGGTGGTAGAGCCAGCACTATGGGATAGATTCAAAAAATCACCTTTCAAGAAGCACAGCCTGGTTTGCAGGCTGGTTTTCTGCTATACAAAGCAGAGTACAAACCAGGCCATGAAAATTTCAGGTATGAGGGAACTGGAAACACTTCTCACACTAGGGGTGGGCCAGACAAAGGAGGGGCATTGTTAAGCCTTGGACCTAGGGCATTGCATAGTTCACAGGTTCATGGCACCTTCCCCTTCTTCTTCCCATACACAATGCAGCAGAAAGGCTTCAGCCAGTGCTGCAAGGGTGTCACATAAGAGCCCCAATGAGATAAACTAAATGGTCCCCATCATGGAGGTCTGCCACTGATTATCCTCAGCTTGGGTCTGTGTCTCCAGTACGATGATCGCACGCATCTCCATGCCTGAACTCCAGTCTGGATCCAGCAAGCAAGTCTACTTTGGGACAGTGTCCACAGCAACTTGCAACCACAAGTGAAAAGCCTCCTCACAGTAGCAAAACATAGGTTTTGAAGCATGAAAGGAAGCAAAATAATCTGTATGAATAATCTAGATATATGTGCATACTTTAGGAGGCAAAACAGATAAGAATCTTTCAGGTGAATTAGAGGGCATATACTTGCAGAGGAATAATGCTTCTCCCATCTACAATCATTTCACGATTACATCTGCTTCCGTGGCCAAGGAATGCTCGTTTCTATTTTTCTGTAGCCCAACCCTTGTTCCTAGCTTCTAGATCAGCTTTTGCATTTTAGTTGTCCCAGTAGGAGACATCATACTCATTCCAGCTCGGTTTGCATTTAACAAATTTCTCAGGCTCTTAATTGTCCCCTTAAAATTATTCTATCTCAATTAAAGATGACAAGCAATTAAAAATGGCTAGATTTCTGCTAGACTTCTGATCATCTGTCTCTCAGTTGCTATTGTCAATATGGATCACAGAACAATTTATATTGTCACAGGCAGAAAAGAAAGAGTCTATGAATTTCACAATTATTTAGAAGTCCTCCAAAGCTTGAAAGAGAATTTGTTAAAGCCTTTTAAATGTTTTGGCCTCATCTTGCGATTTCTCCTTTCTAAGGAGAACTTTTCTGAGGTCCTTCTAAGACTGAAAAGTTCCTTTTTCTTTCATCAAGGAGAACACCTTTCTCCTAATGAAAAACAAAAGTTGCCATACAACAGGTGTTGTTATTTGAAGGTTGGTTTGGGACAACGTAAAACTTGCCTTTGGCTTCTATAGCAAAAGGCAGGCCAGTTCAGGAGATCAGTTAAGTGTGTGCCTCATTTACGCGTGTGACCTAATAATTTACAGCACTAAAAACTTTTCTTGCTCAGAGGACATGAAGGTTGTACACTCAGGCCTCCCCCGATACTTCATGGGAACTGGGAGAGCTTAAACATGAATGACACAATCTGCATTTTTCTAGAAAGCAATGGGGTTTGTGGGTTTTTTCCATTTCTTTCTGCCATATGCTAAAAGTGACTATCATTTTACATTTATTATAATATTTTGAGTTGGTTTTATGTATTGTACATTCTTTCTTCTTTAAAACAAGATCTGTGCAGGAAATTTGATAAAGTCATTTTATGTCTAATTTCACTTGCTGACAAATTAAATTCCAGTCATCTGAGTCAGCCTCTAATTTCAGATCATCATCCCATTTTCCCAGCGTTTTGTCAAATAAATACACTTGTATGTGTAACTACACACAAATGATGTAACACACAAATGATGTGTAACTACCTACAAATGATCTACATGACACTCTCTAGCTTTGCAAATTAGAAGAAATTAGTTCTTCTAGAATAAGTTATTTAGGTGCCATAATCACTTTCCATCCCACTTTCCAAAGCTATAGCATTACCAAACTTCTATTGCCTTCTGCATACAGAAGGCAGTTTATTAGCTGAGACCCACTTCCTTGCTTCAAAGTTATTAGAGCCTATGAGCTTAGCTATGACTGGGAAATGACAGCTCAGAGAATTGCCCTGCAAACGCATCCACATTGTGGTCTGTACATGCACTAGTCTGTTGAGGCAGGGCACTGACCCTTTTACTCTTCACGCGCTGTCCAGGCAAGCATACAGCCCTGCGCTTCCCACTGTGCCAAAGGACTGTGTGTCTCCCCCTGCTCATTAAGCAGCCAGTGATAGGCTGGGTGATCTGACCCGCTCCAGAAGGCAGCTCAGATCCTGGCAATGCTGTTCTGAGACAAACAAATAAAACAAGAATTCAAGCCAAGAATTCAAGGAAGGGCTGAAGGAACAGTAGGATGCGGCTGAGAGTCAGAGACATATGGGTTATCTGCACCAGGCAACCAAAGAGGGCCAGGGCATGGGCCCAACTACTGGCACAGCATCACCCCGCTGCTCAACTGTCAGTGCAGTCCTTGGCACGGACTTGTCCCATGGCAACAAGCCCTCTCTTAAACAATGCCTGGACACTTTCCAGCAACAGCCAGGGACCATGCCCAATACTCAGTTTGGATGGGCCACCTTGTTGGGCTGGGAAAGGAAGAGAATTTATGGTCAAAAGCCATGACACTCTAGTTGGCCTTGTGGCCAGAGAACAGTTCCCTGGCCTATTTTATTTACTAGCATAGAAGTAATCTTGAATACCACAATTCATTCAGCACAGAGAAGTTCCAAGAACGGGCACTGCCTCTTACTAGGACTGCCCCAACTGCTCCAACATAGCGGACTCAGTTTCTTTGTATCCTTTTGCTCTCTGAGATATTTCCGTAGATTCTATTTAATCTCCCCAGTCTTCATCATTGTCTGGGCTGATTTTTAATTGACCAGAAAACTAGATGAATGCATCTCTTAGGCCAGAGCACTATTTCACCTTGATCTGTCCCTCAAACTGAGATTGTAGATTTGATCTCTAAGCAGCAATCTACTATCTTACAAAAACCTCCTCCTCTCCCATGGTCATTCTGTCCCTGAATCTAAGCTTCTCCTATTGGATTTAATTCCAAATACATTAAGTACAAGCTGAGATCAGCAGAGGCAAGTTATAGGAAAGATAAAGACCCTGTTTAACAGAAAAAAAAAATTCTGATTGAGTTAATGCTACTTAGCAATTTCTATTTTCAAAGTGCATTATAAACATGAATTAATCTTTGCAATATCCAAGGGAGTTAGGTATATAAGCATTGTTATGCATCTTTTACAGATGAGGAAAACAAGAAGTCAAAATCACCTGCTAACTTGCTTTTGAGCAGTCCCATTCCAAAAAAAATCAAAGCATCTCACATCACAGACCATGTGAAAAACATGGCTTTCTTGTCACTTTTGCATGACACGGTGACACCACTGTCCTGACAAAAGTTTCCACTGCTTGACAGACACAGAAAATACAAAACAAGTTAGGAAAGGAACCAGGACAAGAAAACATCAGGAGTTGCTGGCATCTAGCCTACACCTGAAACCACTGGACAGGATTGCCTCTCACGGCTAGAGAGATTCACAGCTCCAAGGGGAGAAAGGGCAAGCACGCACTAGAGCAGAAATCTGCCTGCTATGGAGCATATGGTACATCTGCATAAGGTAAAAGAATAGATATGTATAAACACTGGAAAAAGCAAGTGTCTGTACAAATACAAATAAAGATGAGATATGTTTCTGTGAATGCTGCCCAGGTGTTCTTTGCAAATCTGATCTCATAGGGACTTTCTTATAAAGTATCAAAGTGAAACAATATTCAGCTTATAATGTTTTTTAGCAAATGCAGATCAGTCAGTTTTCCTGTCTGCGTGCTTACCAAGTGCTCACCAAGCCACTTTCAACCATTTATCAGCAGTACTGGCTAATCTGGGTGGTCCCAGTTGACTGGAAGTTACCAAATGTGACGCCCATCTACAAGAAGGGCCAGATGGAAGATCTGGGGAGCTATGGGCCTGTCAGTCTGACCTCAGTGCTGGGGAAGATTACGAAGCAGATCATCTTGAGTGCCATCACACGGCATGTACAGGACAACCAGGTGATCAGGCCAAGTCAGCATGGGTTCAGGAAAGGCAGGTGCTGCTTGACTAACCTGATGTCCTTCTATGACAAGGTGACCCACTTAGTGGATGAGGGAAAGGCTGTGGGTGTTGTCTACCTGGACTTTAGTGAAGCCTTTGACACCATTTCCCACAGCATTCTACTGGAGAAACCGGCTGCTCATGGCTTGGACATGAGTACTCTTCACTGGGTAAAAAACTGGCTGGATGGCCAAGCCCAAAGAGCAGTAGTGAATGGAGTTAAATCCAGCTGGCAGGCGGTCAAAAGTGGTGTTCCCCAGGGCTCAGTATTGGGGCCAGTTCTATTTAATATCTTTATCAGTGATCTAGATGAGGAGATCAAGTGCCCCCTCAGTAAGTTTGCAGACAACACCAAGTTGGGCAGGAGTGTTGATCTGCTGGAGGGTAGAAGGCTCTACAGAGGGATCTGGACAGGCTGGATCAATGGGCTGAGGCCAGCTGTATGAGGTTCAACCAGGCTCAGTGCCGGGTCCTGCACTTGGGTCACAACAACCCCATGCAGCGCTACAGGCTTGAGGAAGAGTGGCTGGAAAGCTGCCTGGTGGAAAAGGACCTGGGGTTATTGGTCAACAGCCAGTTGGATATGAGCCAGCAGTGTGCCCAGGTGGCCAAGAAGGCCAATGGCATCCTGGCTTGTATCAGAAATAGTGTGGCCAGCAGGACTAGGGCGGTGATCGTCCCACTGTACTTGGCACTGGCAAGGCTGCACCTCGAGTCCTGTGTTCAGCTTTGGGCCCCTCACTACAGGAAAGACATTGAGTTGCTGGAGCGTGTCCAGAGAAGGGCAACCAAGTTGGTGAGGGGCCTGGAGCACAAGTCTTATGAGGAGCAGCTGAGGGAACTGGGGTTGTTTAACCTGGAGAAAAGGAGGCTGAGGAGAGACCTTATCGCTCTCTACGACTACCTGAAAGGAGGTTGTAGCAAGGTGGGTGTTGGTCTCTTTTCCCAAGTAACAAGCAATAGGACAAGAGGAAATGGCCTCAAGTGGCACCAGGAGAGGTTTAGATTGGATATTAGGAAAATTTTTTTCACCAAAAGGGTTGTCAAACATTGGAACAGGCTGCCCAGGGAAGTGGTGGAGTCACCATCCCTAGAAGTATTTAAAAGATGTGTAGATGCAGTGCTTAGGGATATCATTTAGTGGTGGACTTGGCAGTGCTAGGTTAACAGTTGGACTCAATGATCTTAAAGGTTTTTTCCAACCTAAATGATTCTATAACTCTATGATTTTTTCTCTCCGTGGTTGCAGTTGTTCCCCCCACGGCTCTGCTACACTGTCCCACCTCAGCCCCACAATCCTGCTTAACTCTGCTGCTGCCCTTACGAGTCCTGACGCAAGAAGGTGTTTGTAACTAAATGAAGTTGACCAACACAACCTTTCTGCAGACCCTGCTTCCTCCCCAGCACTGCTACCTTTCCTGTGCTGCAGTCTCTTGCCTGCCTATGGCTTGAAATCATTATGCACTGTTTACAAACAAACATGAATAAATTAGAGTAATATTCAAATAAGGGGAAGAAAAAGAGGAGTAACAGGGAGGGAGACTAGGAAACCAAGGAAGAAATGCTAATTAATTCAAATAGATTGATTTGCCCTGTTTGCTCAAAAAATTAATTACAAAAAAAATTGTAAATTAAGAATTAAAAGCTCCCAATGAGAGGAGCCAAAAGGTTTTTCTCTAGAATCTATTAGGAGTATCTGAAAAGGGATTGTGTCTAATTAGACATTATTTTGCATCAAGATGACCTCATATTATAATTAGAGATATGCTAAATTACTTGGAAATAATTATAATGATTGGATATCCTCCATGACTGCCAGTTTGGGAGCTTTCATGTTCACATTGATTCTACCAACCTCAGTTTCTTTTGGTCAGGAGTTGGATCTTTAGCAGGTATCTAACACGCAAAACCCCAGCATTTTTCAAAACCTCTGTCAGGTGTGACTTTTTTTAGACACTTAAAAACACAAGAGACATGCAAATTTTCATGTAATAAAACCACGACCTAAACATGTGGCAGGTACGCAGGCACAGTTATTTGCACTCCATTTCCTAAGCAGGGCACTCACAGTGCAAACAGATGATACTCATTTTTATCTTTACAATGAATATATCCACAAACACTCCAGCCTTCTAAAACATACTGCTGTAGGACCAAGTTTAGTTTTCATCTACACATTGCAAAAATGCTAGCCCAAGCTCTAACAAGTATCAGTTGCTATTTCAGTCCTATGGTCTGGCTCGGTGAATCAACTGAACTCCAACTACTTCACTGGCTACGCAAAGGGAGGGAAGACAAGTCTAGCACACCGGGCTGCAGACATGCTGGGCTGTGTGATGTGGGTAAGAAAATGCTAGTCATGCTAGAAAACATTCACAAAGAAGCTAGGTCAGAAAGTCAGGTCAATGGCAAGGTGAGAAACTGGAATAAGGCAGGGAACAGCTACAAGAGATCCTCCTGTATTTCAGCGCGTTTCTGCTCCACATGGAGAGCCAGATGGATTGAGCTGCAGTGAGCAAAAGACATTGAGATAAAAATGAGCTTGCATACCCTGAAATGCCACCTGAGGAAGGGAACAGCTTCAAAGTCGCCCACAATGCTTTGAAAGGCACAAAGGAGAAGGGCTTGCACAGCTACATCAGCCCCTGCATTGGGACAGCAAATGAGTCCAGCTGCAAATCCAGCTGGACAGAACAAATACAAAGTCTCCTCCAGGAAGAAAGAAAATGACTGCATCAGCCTTCATGTCAGTGTGGCAGCAAAGTGGACAAGATGGGCAACTTCATTTTTGTGGGAACAGCTAAGGATGTCATAGGGTGGGTACAGCTGATTATAACTGGTCTCAGGAAACATGATTACAACATATCTCCCTGCTCAGTGTCTGGTTTGGAGCCCGTTTCACAAGGCATGGATACGGATCTTCCTGAGGGCCAGCATACAAAGAAGGCTGGCTTCAAAAGAAAGACACAGACACTGGCTGTGGTCAGCTGGAGAGAAAGCAGACCAACAGAAACAACATCCATGTGAAATAGCCACCTACTGATGTGGCAATGAGGAGGATGCACATCTCCTGAGTGAAGGACTGCGCTCTTCTGTTTGAGGGGTGGCAAGCAGCCTAGCGAAGAGGGAATTAACGAAGCTGTAGGGCAAAGCACGACAGAGAGTAAAGAGCAGACCTCACCACTGGCTCCAGCAGACCAGCACCACCCAAACACTCAGCAAAAGTACAACTCCACACAACTCAGACCTGCAGAGGTAGCTGGGCACCCCAGTATCTGTGCTGTTCTGTGCCCTGCAATTTCAATACGCAGAGCAGAAGGGGAAATGATTTGTGCAGTTATAAAACAGACCAGTGTCTGAGCTGGGAGGAGAAGGGACATTTCCCACATCCCAACCCAGTGCCCCCATCCACCAAACCACAGGGCTCTGAGTCTCACCACTGACCTGTATGGCTGTCGGCACAGACCAGCCACAACTGCCACATTCATTTCTAGCATGGCTCTGTACATCTCAACTGCTGCAGAGGTTCAGAAACAACTTTCAATATTTTGTGGTATTGACTTACCCATTCACTGTGTAGTGACATTGGCACCCACAAATAATCACAAAATAAAAAAAGGATAATTAATATTTAACTTTGCCAGAGGGATGTACTTAAGGGAGAAATGATGTTTTAGGAGGAGCGGCTGATATTTGTCAGCTGGAGAACAGGACTAATTAGATGCATCAGGCAGTGGTGACATGAAGTTGAAAAACAGCTTGTCAAGTCTGAAGTGACTTACAGCAAATGATTATATATAAAGATGCTTTGTTATACACTCACATGCAGGTGTGTTCCTCATTTTCCAAATACTTCCTGCGCCTTTTGTTCCTGTGATAAAACAGGTGCAAATCAGATTTCCCGCTCATAGATACACCGTAATTGTATTTCAGGTAGAGCAGACATGTAGTCCATTTCTTGTGCCCAAACCAACAAGGTGTTGAACACTGAAGCACCCTCCATTCTCACTGATTTCAGTGGAAGGCAGTCAACAACTTATAGGATCAAAGACTTGATGTCTGAACCACATAAGGAAAGTGATGTTGTAGGGGATGAGGCAATGAACCAGGAGGCCAAATTCATGTCTGTTGTAATGTTGGTTGACTGCAGCCAGACAGTTCATTGATCATAGCAAAGGATTTGCCCCAGGGTGTTTTAATTTAAAACAGATTGACATTAATCTGAAGAACAAATCACCCAAATCCTAAACTCTGATCTGATGCAAGTCAGATGCAATATGACAACAACTCAATCTCCTGGGCAGCAGAGCTGCTAGCTTCAACTTCAAACTCATTTCTGAACAGTGTCTGGAAGTTCTTGAATATTGCTGGAATAGGCCCAGTGAGGAGTAATTTATCCCAGGTAGAGGTACACATCCTTCAGGACATGCAAGAGCTACAAGGAACGCGAAGCTTTGAGGGGGAATGGAGCGTGGGTACCGAGAAGGGGAAGGGGCCGCTTTAGGAAATAAGTGCTTGACTAGTGAATGAGCAATACTAATGCTGAGCAGGCAAAACAGAAGCATAAATTCTGAGACACCAGTTAAACTGCAATCATGGGGTACTCTAAAAAGCTTATGAACTTACCTATGAAGTTGAACACAAACTAATCATTTGGATTGAGCTGCTCAGACAATAAAAACATTTGAGATGTCCTGGAAGTAATTTGTTTAACACAGTATTTGAGCTGTCACAAAAATAAAAGACAGCATTTCCCTCTGTCTGTAACAAAATCACACCACTACACACACTTTGGCACCAGAGAAGAATACTTAAGGCTGTATGTAGCACCTGTAATACATTGCTTATATTTATAGTCCTGGTATGGTTGGATTCTAAAGAAAAATTATGTCCACAGACAGCATGCTTTTTTCCTCCTTGTTACTCATATGCAAGAATGAAAGATCTATTACAACATACTCTTCCTTCCACCTGCTTTGATGAACTGCCTCAGAGGTCTCTGGGGAGACTGCTGCAAAGCCTGTGACTTAAAGCTTAGGCTCAGAAAACAGATACTGGATTGCAAGAGCAGACTCAAAGGTCAGTTCAGAGCAGCACGGGCAGCAGATTGCAGTTCCATTTCTAAAAGCAAAGGATACCGCTGTGGTACAGGTGATTCCCCTCAAGCCTATACCCTCACAAAGAAAAAACTTAACAGATCTGCCTTTAGGGACAAATGTAAAAAGTTCAACTTGAAACTCCAACACCTGTTTTACAGAGACTTCTCCAGATTGCATATTATTTAAAAATTGCAGTTCACCTCAGCACCATTTCTCACTAAGTTAACGATTTCTATGTCTGCTCAATTTTCCAAACAGTGTATTTTGTTCTGCTCAGGTTTGTATAGCATGTCCATTGTTGTGATATCTCAACACCTCCCTGCAGTGTGACAACCCACTTCCCTGATGTGCATCTGTCACATGTTGATCTTTCTTTTTTTCTCTCTTCTTCTCCCAGGGAGAAATCTTTATAGATGGAAATAAATATGAATATATGCAGTTCACTTTTCAAATATAGCTATATAATGCATTTATACTTTCATACATTATATATAACTTTAAAAAAATATTGTTATTGATGTCTGCTATTATCTGTGCTTTCAGTACTGAAGGCAGAGTTGAAGAAATACATCTTAGCAAAGTACCTAGGTTTCTGGTAGGTCATACATCTCACTGAAATTTATTCCACAGATTTGTGTAGGAGCCTGAGAAATTTTAGCAGAAGGAAAAAAGGAAATATTTGTTACAGAGCCTCAGACAATCTATCAGGTATTCATGCAACACACTTTGCAGATAAGCTCTGAGATCTCAAACTGGACATAGCAGACACGCAAATTTAACAGCATGGAAGATAACATCGTGACTAACACTGAGCTTTGTACACGGCATCTTGATAGCAATTTTAACACTGCAGCACCAGCTGACTTGCACAACGGGGTCACCCTGCTTTGTGATGGTACTGACCTGGAGAAGTTGAATGCTTTGTCCTTTGTCACGTGCCAAGCCACTGCAGGGTCATAAACAGAAATTGGGGCATCGGGACACAGCCTCATGCTCTAATTATGTGGCAACCGGCATCTTGCTTACAGACTTACATGCATCTGCAAAGAGAGGCGATTGACACACTTCCCATTGCGTTTTTTGCAAGCATGCATGCAACTGCATTGCTGAACGTGCAGCACCTACACATGGCTTTGAATATTTATTTCCTCAAACCTATTTTCCCTTAACCCTTTCAAGCATGCTGCTGACTGTGGTTAATTATAGCTTTAGAGAAAAACCTATCAAAACACAGCAGTGTATTTCCTAGAGATACAGAGGTTTTAATATGCACATCTGCACAGCATTCATAGTTTTCCCGAACAGTCCTGTACAAAACAACATTTCTGTCATTACATTTTTAATATAACAATTCCCACGGGAAACTGTTGATGAGGACTGGGATACAGATGAACAGTAAGCATGCAAGATGAAGGGCTGTTTTCAGCCCACAAATGAGTGATGGTTCTTGTAGGGGCTTATCATTAAATACAGACGAATGGTAAATTCTGCCATTTTTAGTAAAAACTACTAAACCAACAGGAAGATTGGATTTGATGAAGGTGGTTTTTAAGTGAAGAACTTCCTTGAGTATAAGAAAACATTTCAGATTTCAGGTGTGGAAATCATCAAAATCCACAGATCCTACCAAGAACGACCAGAGCCAAACTGGCTCTTTTAGCTCCCTTCCCATGCCTGGATCTGCAGAGCAGATCTCTGAACCCCTACAGCTCACCACAGGAGGGAGGACTTTGACACAGGGACACAGGACCACCAGCTATCAAGATGCTGCGGTGGCCTAGGAAATCAGCTGAGCCATGGCAAGGCTATCCTAAGGCCCCACAAACACTCAGTTTCATGGCAGTTTGTACTGTCATGTACATCACTTGTGACTAGGAGCACGTATCCTGTGAGTTTTCACCATTCAGCTTACCATTGGTAACTCATTAACTCAAATGCTTGCAACCGTCTGTCCATAACATTACAGTTTGACCTTGGGAAAGCCACTCACACCTGATTCTGTTAATCTATTAATTGCTCCATGGCAGGTGCTGATCTTCCCTGTCTTTTTCTGAAACAGAGACATGGTGGATTCAGGCTTTACATGGCATTCTGCCTCAGATTCCCCATCACAAAAGCAGAGATAGTAACATTTACCTACCTCAGCAGGTAGTTTGGATGCTTAATTAATCCTTTCAAAGCTTCTTAAAATATAGATAAGAAGTAAACTCATTAACTTTTAATATAATTTTCACTATGTAATTAAAAAAGCAGAAAAAGCCGTTTTCCCAAGCAATAAATAGCATGTTTAAAAGAATTCAAAACTTATCAAACTATTCATTACTTTAAGACCTGGTAAAAAAGCAAGACCCTTTGAGTAGTTAATCTGACCTGATGTTTAATTAGAACAAATTCAAAGGCAACAACTCACTCGTGATTAAAATAACATGGTTTCTGCCATTTCTTTTTAATCAAGTTCAGCCAAATTTCATATTTTGTAGTGGATAATTCAGTCGAGGGCTGTTTAAGCCTCTGACTACAATTTAACAAGAGCCAGCTCAATGAAGTCTCAGGCAAAAGATGGCTGCACCAGGAACTGTGTCACTGAGACACAGTTGCTAACACTACTGGCATTCCTGTACACTGTGCAAGACGTGACGTGCACGCCGGTGGGTGGTCATGTGGGTGATCAGATCAATCGCTTGGTTAGTCAAAGTCATACAAATCCACTCAGCTGAAATCAGAAGGACTTATGTATGCAGAGGGAGAGGGATACAGGCTGTCTGTCCATGGGAAAGCTGTCATCCAGGTCCATGCCTGTTCTTCAGTGCAATACCTTCCATCTAAGAAGTCTTGACCATGGTAGGAAGTGCGGCAGGCACACGCAGGGTCCTTTGTGCCAGGAAAGGTAAGAGGCTATGGTGTGGGGGAGCACAAGGACAGAGGCCATAATCAGAAGCACGTGCCCTTCGATAACGATAACTTATACAAGGTGTTTGTTGTTAATTATTAATATTTAAATATTATTTAACACCTTTAACAGTAACACTTCTGTAGGTATAGAGGTAGGACACAGCTAAGATATGAAAGTCTTTGATAAAATTTTGATTTTATCACACACATACCAGCACAAGGTATGGCTGTGTAGGATTGTGAATATGACACACAGCACTATAAAGGTTTTGCTTTAAGAGAAAAGATGGCAGGTGACTGTTGTTGGAGCAATAAGGGGTTTTAACCTTGTAGCCCCTTAATGCATTGATCTGAAGTGTTTGTAAACAAGATAAAAGGATGTTTTACTATTGTGTATCCTAAAAGACATACACAAGGTCAGGCTATGTTTTACAGTGTATTTGTACCATCAATGTTTGGGTGTCCAGCAACTCTGGTGACATTACAGTGCGACAGAACTGCAGATGTGATGTTCACCAATAGACTAAGTTGTTCAAAATACAACGTGAAGCAGCTAAGTGATGGTTATAGCACCACAACGCTTACAACATTAATGCATTAGGAAGCCCACCTGGTTTTAGAAATATTGCTGTTTCTCTCATGGGAGCAGTCAGTCTTGTCCACAATAACTTTTACATGACTTAGCACAGCACTTCAAGCCTGTATTTAACTGACCTAGTTTTGGTTCACATTCTACATCAGCTTCATGCTATCTCTCAGTGGGAAAAATCACAAATGCTGAGGCAAAAAGAGAGGACAAGGACTGGAGAGAACC
Organism: Astur gentilis; assembly: GCF_929443795.1. Lineage (NCBI taxonomy): Eukaryota > Metazoa > Chordata > Aves > Accipitriformes > Accipitridae > Astur > Astur gentilis. The sequence continues at coordinate 13,277,046 of NC_064895.1, forward strand.
TTCTCCTGTTCCAGGCAACCATCTCATATAATCCCATTTCTCCAGCCAGGTAGCTGGATTCTGTAGAATCCATTTTGCTTTGGTTTTTAATCAATTGTGTTTCAGCTCAGAATGCTCCACAAATGTCTGGCAGAGAACTGATAATATAACAGGTAAGTGATTAAAGGATGCCCAAATGTGGAAATAAAAGCCCAACCTTAGCTGCAGTAGGAAAGACATGATGCCAGTGGTACCTAAGAAATCCACAACCCACCCCAGCAAAAGTCAACCTGTGACTTTTTAGTCATTTACATCTGTGCAAAGAAGATATAAAACCCTCCTGGTTTTCCTTGATGAAGTTTTACATCTACTTTTCAAAGGTATAAATGATTCCACAAGGCTCACAACATTCGATACTCATGGCCTATATATTTCTTATTAGCAATTATAATATATAAAAAATATTTTAGTAATTTGACAGACTTTATTAGTACAGAGGTTAATTGCCTTTCCCTGACACATTTTCACTGCCTACATCTGTGTCATAACATTATTTGCTTCATTAGTTTTTAAAGTGGAACAGCTAAAACTCAGGTTATTGAAATAATAACAATATCTATGACTGTGCTTCTGCACCACACTATCTGCTTGCAGTTCAACTGATGAATCACCTATATTTCAAGCAAAGCTGGCCTTGCATTTGGAGGAACGCCAGGACAACAGGTCAGTGTTATCAGCTGTAGGCACTGCTACCCCTTTTCATTTCCCTTGCCATGTTCCAAAAATAGTTCTTTCCTGCAAGAAGGTATTAGGAGTTAAGATGACAGCAGCTGAAATATTCCTTTCTCTTTATTGGGAAGCTTTATTTCTTATTGTGCCAATTTTTCGAAGTTTGATTTGTGGTTTTAGCAAAATGCAGGATTTGGCTAGAAGTTCTGCTCTTTAGGCCATTACTCAGAGGCACACGTTGGTGCCGACTGAATGATTAAGTAGGAAAAGGATTAGTTGTTTGTGCTGAAAAATCACCAGGAACCTCAAACACACACCAGCACTTAGTGATCAAAGCGCAAAAAAGAAACATGGGTTTCCTGCTGTGAAAATGTGCCTGTCCCAATGGAACATCTATATCTTGCAGCCCACCTCCAAAAATTGTGAGTGGATGTGTCTGAAGTGCTGATGTGACAGTCTGTGTGATGCTGGCCCATGGCAGCAAACCATGAGAGGACAAGAGCACTGCTGCCCCAAGCAGCTAACAACCCAATTAAGGCCAGTAACAGAAAGCAGACATACAGAGAGCATAAGGAAACGATGAAACAACATGGGTACAACACTGCTTTTTGATTTTTTAAGGTTGTGCTTGATCAGGAATTACAGGATGCAATAGCAGAGATTGAGCCTGCTGTCCCAGGAGGCTCCTTCAGGCCCTCTGTTCCCATGCAAGATGAAGGCGAGTCACGTGCGGCACAGCAGCTGCCCGGCTATGGCTGTGTCTCATACAGAAGGGGTAACTCTCACGCTACGGATGAGTGCATGAGTCAGCCGGAGCGTGTCCTTTCACTTTCTGTCCTAAATGTGCCTCTGTGCACAGCTCACTACCTAACTCAGGCATGCTCATTTGGTATCATGTCCCCTCACCACTGATGATAAAATGTATTTTAGCTCTCCTGACTTCACCCCCCTTAATGACTTCCCTGGTACAGCCCACCTTCCACCGGTGATTTCTTCTCTCCTTTTTTTCCCTCATTGTCTTCCTTGTTTAACATAAGAAGGATGCTAGGAACATTTCCTGACCTTTTGTGCCTTCAGTAATATAAGAATACAGAAGAAAAACAGCTGGAGGAAAGCCCAGATGCAACAGCCTCAAAAAGGTGCCTCTACACAGTCTACATGGCTTGTCCTGCACAGCTCCTGGATTTGCGCAGAGTCAATGCTACGCTGGCTTGCTCACCCCAGGCTCCAGCCTGGACCAGCGTCTGGCAGGAGAGCGAAGCACAGCCGAGGGGGACAAGTGCCCCTGCCTTGTGCCCATGGACGCAGCTCACATCAGAGCGCGCAGTGTGGATGCCACGAGCCCATCCTGGAGTGACTTCACTCCCAACAGTGTGGACACGAGCTGGCCTATGATGACTTGCTGACTGGATGGGGCTTACTCCCTGCTGCTGGTCAGAAGGGCGATATGGACAACCTTGAAATACCACTAGCCAGTGGTCTCATCCCAAGCTGTGCCGCAACTTGCATGGGTGGCCCAAAGCTGGTTTTGTACGAGCTGGCTTTAGCACAGCCTAGGAGCGTCCCAGGAGAGGAGCATGGAGCTCGCAGCAACCGCCTGCCTGGCTGTTTGTCCCCAGCTCCAAGAAATACAACAACACATTGCTATGGCTACACCAGGTTTGATAGCCAGCTCAGAGCTAGCTCAGGCACAGCTAAAAGTGCACCTTCAGATCACAGGATAAACCCAGCACGAGCAGCCCATCAACAGTGGCTGCTTCCCATACAGCTATTCCCCTGCACATCCCTTCCTCCCCTTCCACTCACTGCAGAACAAAATCACTGAGTACAGTGCACATAGGCAAGAAACATAATTACACACACATACGCTATCTTGAGCCCTTCATAATTACATTTTAAATTGGTTTACTCGGAATCCTTTCAGCTAATCATTTTCACCCAACTCTAATCAACTCTAAGCACTAAAATAAACATAACAGCATCTTTACCTGGTGGTGCCCCTCTCTTCTGCCTTAAGCCCCCATACTCCAGTTAGTTGGGCATTGGGAATTTGAATATGGCCAGTTTTAGGTTCAACTTTCATTATGAGCAAGGACCAGAGTTCGTTCTAAGCCACTGAAATGCACTGGCAAAATTCACACGTGCAAACCAGTGGCAGCTTCCGTCTCTGTTGAATCCCACAAATATTTTCTTCAGTTTCAGTTCCCGCGCCTCTGGATATCTCATGAATGTACAGCTGAAACAGAATGCAAAAACTTGATGCAAACGGATGTCCAGTTCTCATCCAGAATCTAATTAGCTTACTTTCCCTTAAAACTGAGCCTGAACTGAGGATGGCTAAGCTCAGTCTGCATCAAGGGAAGCAGTTCACAGCTTCTTACTTGCTATGCAAATGTTCTTACACACACAACTGTAAAATCTGCATTTTCATGAGCAAGTCAGCATTTCTTTGAGTTGTCTCTGGCCTATACTTGCCTGCCTGCAGCTTGCATTCACAGTTTAGGAAAGGAGGCTTGAAAATTCAACCCCAAGTATCTTCAACTTGACTCACCAGACCTATGTATTTTCCATATCCTTCTAGCTGCCCTTCATGACACGACCAGTTTCTCTCTCCTTTACCTTTCTGGGTGAGTCCTGTGTTGGCTGGAGCCAGGCTGCTGGTGTAAAACCTTCAAGGAGAAGGGCAGTCATTTTCCCTCAGTTCACACACACCCTTAATAACTCTGCAGCGCAGCAGTGTGAATCTAGCTCTCGGCAAAGCTTTAATAGCAAAGCTGAAGGTGTGAAGCTTCATTACTTTTAAAATATACTACACAGTTCTGCATATTCACTGGTATACATAATGCTCCATCTTATATAGCACAGAATGTTTTCCAGCCACCAAGCTCAGTGCTTTATTCATACTAAGGAACTGAGTTTCCCAGAACTCTGTAAGACTGGCTACTATTTTTAGCTTCTCTTTGTGGGCAGTGAGGGATAAACCAAGAGGCTAACTGCCTAGACAGAGGGCTCGGCATGGGCACTACCATGTACCCCCACATGGCTGGCCAGGACTAAACCCAACAGGGGTGTCCTGGTCCTTAATGCTGATTTCTGAGGTTTCACTGATCTGGGGGAGGTGGGAGGAGAGGTGGATTGATGTGCTCCAGAGACAGAAAAACATGTCAGTATTTTAATCACTGGACAGAAAAACAAGTAAGGAGGAAATTAAGTTTCCAAAAGACTTTTTTTCTGTCCATACCATGAGGCACCTCACCTGCTACCAGCTGGCTCACAGGGATCATTTGCCCTTGGGCTTTGCCTTCTCTTGCCACATGTACCCCTCAGCAGCGACTCTCACTCTCTGCCTCTCCAAAGGACCTGAGCAAGCTATTTGCCCTCGCTCAACTCTTGTTTATGGGTTCCGATACAAAAGACAAGTGTTCATACGGCATACTGTATCTAGGAAAATGTCATGCTTCATACATTCAGTTATCAACCACTATGCCAAGTGCTTTATGTTATCTACAGAAAGCAGACTTCAGAAGGAAATGAACTATGGCAAATCAAAGTCTATTACTGGGAAAGAGAGGGGAGTTTTAAGCCAGGCTTGCAGTGTTCTTCCAGCTGCATAACTTTCTAAATAACTTTACCCAGCCAAAGAGTCAATAAATGGTCAGCCAGCTGCAGTCAAAAGTAACAACTCACCTGCTGTTACCTAGAAGGGCTTTTCTAAGCCTCTGGGGCACAACATCCTGTGCACAACTGCAGAGGACAGCAGCCTGCTGGTTCAGAGACAGCAGCAAGAAGGGTGAAAAACACCTCACACCCCCCACAGCAGCTGGGAGGAAGCAATGAGAAAGTCCCACTCATCCCACCCAATGTGTCCAGATGCCACTGCCACCCACCTCCAAATTCAAAGCAGGGCAGCACTTATGTTTACCCTCCTAGCCACACACCCAGGGCTGAGCACTGCTGCGAGTGACTGCTCAGCAGGACAGGGAGGTAACATGCACAGCTTCAGCCCTGATTCATTACAAGGAATCCATTACTCCCCACTGTACCATTACTTCCCATCTTCCCTTATTTATACACACCGCAGCAGCACTTGGACTAAAGTGCGAGGGCTTCACCTCCGTACTCGATAGCTGCTCCCTACCTGCAGAAATCCTCTAGTCTCTGCAGCCAGTTCTGCAACAGGTTTCAGCCCTGCATGGGAGCAGAGCACGAGAAGCCCCATCCACCAGTCACCTCTGTAGCCGAGTCTGTACTCACAACCCAAAAAATAACCCATTGTCATAGTACAAACCAGTTAATTCCTGGTTCACAGGAATTAAATGAATGGGATTTTTTTTTATCCCTAATCTTGATGCTAAAAGACTGACAGCCACTGAATAAGAGGTGGTTTTGAAACATGCCAGTTTTTCTGGATTTGAAGGAAATGGATGTGAAATTCAGAAATTAAAACTCAATCCAAGCTTTATAGCTGCTTGTTTGTATTGGGTCGAGACAAAAACAGGGGCCCGGATTCATTAAAATTTCAGTGGTTTGGACTTTGGACTTGCATCTGGATTTGACAGTGTGGGTGTACATATATCAGCAGTGAGGAAATTACCATAGGAAATTAAAGGCACCAACACACAAATCTGCAACCAGTAAGAACAATAAAGAGGAACTGTTTAAATGTATCAGGAACAAACAAATCCTAACAATGGGATAGCTCCACAACCAGATAGGAATCTCAAAATTGTCAGTCATGATTCATAAAAGAAGTATTCAATAAATATCTCAGGTTTGTATTTGGAAAGTAGCAGGATGGTGTATTCTTATCTCACAGCGATAAGGAAACACTTTCTATTCCATCAGTTACTTAGGGGAAAGTTAAACAGCTGCTATCAAAACTGAACATTTTTCAATCAGCAGCACTCAGTAAGTTGCACCCCAGCATATTAAAGAAATGTGCCAAAGAGTTCTTCAAAATGTTTGTGTTGAGTTTTCACACATCCTGGACCACTGGAGAACTTCCAGAAGACTGGCAAAAAGCTCATGAGGCATCACTGTTTACAGAGGGTAAAACAAGCAGCCTGGGCAATCACAGGCTGGTTAGCCTAACACTGATCAAGGAATCAAGTGGATTGATGGGAAGGGTTAACAAGGTAACAGTCTTCCCCTCCCCTCCCCCCCCCCCTCCTTTTTCCACTAGTACTACCCAGTGCAACTCCTGGCCTGGAGATGACATGGCTCAGCAAGTCCCCTCTGCTCCCATGTCTCATTTGCATTGCAGCTTCATCCCACTCAGACAGGCTCATGTGGGTCAGAGTTGAAAAAGGTTTAAAAGATGGAAGCATAATTAATAGTCATCAGCATGGCTTTGTGGAAAAGTCTTGTCAAATGAGCTTGGTGTTGCTTTTTAGTGAAATTACAAGTTTAGCTGATAAAGGTAGCTATGTCTACGTCGTGGGTTTCAACATCTGTGAGGCATTTAACACAGTCCCACATGGCATTCTGATTAAAATAATTAGCACTATCCACAATCAATGTACCTCATATTAAATCGATTTAAAGTTGGTGAGCCAATAGTGCTCAAAAAGGCAATGCTAACTGAATCATCCCCATCTTCAGAAGATCTCTAATGGGGTACCACAGAAACCTCTTCTTAGTCTAGTGCTGCTCACTATCCTTAGCAACCATCTGGAGAAAATGAAAAAATGTTGCAATTGAAAGCTAGATCTGATTTTAAAAATTTCTGGAGTTGTAAATAATGGAGAGACAAATAGTTAGGCTGGCAGATCTGCATCATTGGGTCAAGCGGATTCACTGGAACCTGAGTTTTAATAAGCCAAATGCACCAGTGCCTTAAAATCTGTAACTCCTTCAATATGTGGCAGAAGCCCCACAGCAGGAACAGAAAGAGCCAACAAGTAATTTCCATCTTAGCATTCTGTGGTGCTCAGTTGGACTGGATTTTTCCCAGGTATGTCTACTAAAGTGACCAGGAGAGAAGCAGGCAACAATGCTGAACATTTGGTGAACAGATTATTCACACATGCTGGCTCTAGGATAGTGAGAAAAACCCCTCCAAGCATCCTCAATATATTGCTGAGATTGACAGGCTCCTCCAAAAGGTTTTTCAGAACAAGAACACAACCCTTACCCCCAGCTATCATCATTAGGTTTCAGAATGAATGCTGAATGGGAAAGGATGGAAGCAATCCCTCCTACCATTTGGATGGCAGGAAGACACCTCTGCTTTGCTTCTCATTTGAGAAACTGTGCCATGAACATTCAGTCCCTCAGCTCAGCAGTCAACCCTGCTGCGTGAGTGCAATTTCTTCTTCCTCTTGATTTCCATGTGGTCTGCCTCAGCCTTTGGCCTAAGCACTCCTGCTTCCAGGCATGCAGTTAGTCTGCATGGGTGAATGGGACAGGGTTATGGCCTTACCCATGCTCTTATCCATGGCGTCCCTACGCTGCTACTGATGATATGTGTCACGACTTAGCGAAAAGCATACAAGAAGTCACAGGAACTTCTGCACTGCTTCATGCTCCAATAGAAGGATCTATTACATGCTGACTCATAAACCTCATAAAGGTATAAAGTGCTTTCTTTTTTCTTTTACAAAAAAAGAAAAGAAAAAAGGAAATTCTTTGGGCAAGGCTTTGAGCTCTTCTCCTTTCACTGTTTCAAAGCCATTTTTTTTCAGTGGGTTGGAGCCCTTGAGTCTGAGGAGCTGATTTCTGCCCCGCTGAACAGTCACCTCATTTGGGGCTGGCTGGGGCACTCCTGGGAAGGGAGCTCCCACCCAGGGGAAGTCAGGGCAGAGAGAAAACCCTCACTTAATAGTCCTGAATTCCAAATACTTGGTTCCCCCAGAGTGGGTGCTTCCCAAAATAGCCCCAACAGTAAACCTAAAACCTGACCTGACAGGAGCAACAGGAGCAAGGGACACATCCACTGATAACTGACCCTCCGCGGTTTCTGCACCTTGGTGCAGCAACGAGGACGCCTCCAAACTAAGCTCAGCATGTGAACTGCTTTTCAGTGCTGCCAGCTCAGTCACAGCTTGGAGAAGTAGCAATTTTCCAAAATAGGCAGAGGAATTATCATCCTGTAAAATACCAAATCCTGGATCCAGAGCAGGGACTTGTGCCCTCAGCTGCTCTAACATCTCTGTGGGACAACTTGGCAAAGTAGGGAAGAAGGATACCCAATGCTCGGATCCTTGTGCTGAGGCAATGAGTTATAACTATTGCTAGAAACAATTTTGTGCCTGTCAAGCCTCAACCATAACACTGCAACAATGCAAGAACTGAAATAAAATTAATACCGTGTCAAAAACAGGAGGCGCATTTCTTAGAGTGACATTCTTTAATTGCCATGACACTACATATGAAGAAATCCTGTATACAAAACTGCTGAGCAGCCTTTGCAAAGCCTACATCCAAGAAATAATGCAGCGAAAGGCTCAGAAAGCTCACCATTGCCTCTATGCCTGGCAGAGCTGACTAAAAGACCAGTAGCAGCTGGCAGGAAATGGGTAAGAAAGCTGACCACAGATAAACTGTAGGATGCTAAAGAGTAGCAGAAGATATACTCTGGGAGAGGAAGCCAAGCTGTCAGGTCACACTGTAGTCTAGTGCATACAGTACATACAGTCCGCTATTGAAGTATGCGGCCACCAGATAATGGTCAGGGGACACAGCTGTCAGGCGACGATGAAGTAACTCCAAGGAGCCCGAAGCAGAGTGTGGTACAGCTGCGGATGTTTCTGTTGAGCAGGATAAAGCCTGCCTGTCTCAAGGGTACCATAGCAAATTCAGTGTCATGTGAGCAGCACTAAATAATTAGGTTCATCATGCTTATTTAAATCAGCATTGATCTAAACAGGATACCAACAAAAGCTCCTCGGAGCCAGGCCTGATCTGCGCATGCATGGAAGCACACAAATACTTACTGCATAGCCTAAATAAAACAACATTAGGGTTTCATACTCATTTTGCAGGTAACACTGCCAGCAGCGTCAGGGAGGGTTTTTTCTCCGTGCCGCAGAACTGGGAAGTTGGCGGCTGTGTGGAGGTGGTGGGGGATTTACCACTGCTTCAGTGGGAGCAGGACACGGCCTCAGGTATCATTTAACATTGGAAGGCTGTGCCCAGGCTGGATGCTAGCATATATACTGTGGAGATATTGAGCTTTCCTCATTATATGAAGAAGGTAATTATGGGTCATTAACCTGCTGGGTGGCAAACAGTGCGGCATGCTAAGTGGATCCAGGAGAAATGCGATGACAGAGCAGGGCATGTTTTGCTGGTTTTGCCAAACGGCCAGAAAGCGGCTGCTGGATCATACAGGGATCAAAGAGCAGCAATTTAAAATACACCAAGTAATGGCTTATAAACACCATTTCTTAGTCATGCAGCTCTCCAGGAGGGTATTTTAGACGATCCATCAGCTGAGACCTTATTTCAGGCTCAGAAAGCTCCTAGGGTGGAGAAAGAGAGCCTCATCCAGACCCACAGACGTGGGTTTGACAACGTTGGCTCAATGAGAGAAGGCAAGGACCCTGACGGGCAACACTGGCCTTCACACCGCTTCAGGAGACACCTACGATCACCCCCAGCACCTGAAGGAAAAATTAACCATGGTCCAGCTGTGCACAGGCGTTTCGGCACGAGGGAGAGTTGCTGCCTCAGCAGCACCGCCACAGCTAACAGCCGGGGGAGGCCTACAAGCCTGCCGGTCAGCCAAAACTGCCTCTCAGCCTTGAAGCAAAAGCAAGAGGGGCGAGCTGCTGCATGGTGACGAACAGCTTTTCCCTCCTCATTCTCCAGAATGAGAGGAGTTGATGCACTAATGTGACATCTGCTTTGGTGGTGGTTTTGTGTTTTTTTTTAAATTCCAAGTGTCCTCTAACTAATGGAAACAACAGGGCTTTGCACCTGGGAAGGCCGTTGTGCATTTCTCTCCGATAGGCAGGATATCAGGGTTAGCTAAATATGAGTTCAGCTGCAGGACTGACTCACTGCTTGTTCCTGGAACTGTCTGAAGGAGGGGAGGATGCTGTGGGCAGGCTCTAACTGTATCATCTGGGTTAGGGCCGGTAGCAGATGGTCCTAAAAACATACTTCCATGTGGGTTTAAAATAGCGCAGCACCCACAATCAGCTGAATGGGGAAATGTGAAAAAGGCTTGTCACACAAGGAATGCTGCTGTGAAGATCTGCAGTCAGGAGGGGGTCCAAAGCTTCACCAGCCCTCGCAGCGTGGAAGTGCCTGAAGCCCGACTCTCCTGGCTCACACCGGCTCACACCGGCTCACACCGCTGCCCTGTCCCACCAGCCCTGGCAGGACAATTCTGGCCTTCCCATCATACTTCATGCAAAAGAACAATCTTTTTTTCCCCCACCATAAAACCAAACAAGGAAACTTTCTCTTAAAGCAGCTTTTCTAGTTAAGAGGCACTCCCTGTCCACTGCAGTGCAAGAGCTTGAGCCTGAAAAACTACATTTAAAAAAAGAATCCTTTCTCCTTCATGAGTCAACCTGCTGTATGTGTTGGTCAGCAGCAACGACAGCCCTAAATAGTCCAAGTTAGTTATCATCCAACAGTTAACAACCTGCTGGCTGCTCTGGTGCCACACTCAGAGTAAAAGAGGTGGCGAAAGGGAAGGAATCGACACCCGGCTCCAAGGCGCCGAGAGGCCAGCCCTCCCCAAGAGCCAGCTGAACCGCCCGGGCGGTTGGCGAGGAGCACCCCGAGAAAAGACCCCCGAGCGCAGGCCGTACAGCGAGTTTTCACACCGTGCCGCAGCCCAAGCAGAGGGGCTCGCTGGCCCTGAGGGAGGCACAGCAGCGCAGGGAGCACGGCGGGGCTGCCCTCTTCCTTGCCCCAGCCCACCGAGGTCAACCCAGTGTAACCGGCGATGGCTAACCTCGCCTCAGAAGTGCTCGTTTCCTCCAGCTTCCTCTACAGCCAGCACTGCAACCCCTTCCCAGTGCACATCCTAGGGCCCTGCCGGCTGACGTCTTCTGCTTGAAGAGAGATGGGGTGACTTGCTTCTCAAGGCTTAGGTTAACCCCCAGAACTCCCAGCGCCCAAGGGAGCAGGCTGAAGTGAAAACCAAGGAACTGGATTGCTGTTTGTGTGCCTTGGCTTCCTTGGGCCAATGGGGACACAGATGTGGGGAAGAAAAGAACACCCTGCTGTTCCCCCAGCCTTCCCCCCATCCTCCCTGCTGCAAGGGCTGTTACTGGAAAAAAAGCCTGATTCCTCCTCAGGCCCCATATTTGTGTCTCAGTAGATGTGCAAACACACGAAAAAAAGGCTTCTTGCTCCTTCCCCTCTCCCCTGCCTCCTGCCTTTTTGCCATGCAAGCACCAAAAGCGATCTGGGCTGTAACCTTTAGAGGAAGAGACATATCACAGGCACATCTGTTTTTACAGCTAACTGGCCACAGTTTTTGAAATGGGCAGAAGTGGCTTAGATGAACAAAAAGAGATTCCTGAGAAGCCCTGGCCCCTGTGGGGGTGTCTAGCTCCTACAGCAGTTCATGGCAAATGTCCCACTGATGCCAGACGCATCAAGGTTAGCTTGAGATCGCACCAACTGCTAGTGCAAACGGGTCCAGCCCCATTTGCTCCACCAGAATCTTGCACGACTACACAGCAGTGAATTTGGCCCTCCATTTAAGGCACATTTTGAAAGCAAAGATTTTTGTAGGCATTACCCCAGTCTTAAAAAGCAAACACATGGTATCTACATCTTGCACTTTGTTTTCAACATCTCCTGCAAACTGATTTTAGCACTGCAAGAAAGCATTTCAGAACGCATTTTAAAAAACTACTTTCTGTGTTTGGCTTGACTGGGCTTTTATCAGTACAAAACTACTAGTGTAGCACTGGCTTGTTATGCACATACTGCCAATACAATAAAGGCTGTAAAAAGAGATGTTTTAGATGAAGATTATTTATTATTGCCAATGGTTGCAGAGAAAGTGCAGAGTGGGCTGAGAGAAGGAAAGGCTGTTCTGGTGTTTGCTGCAGCCTTCACTTATTACCTCTTCCAGAAAGCATCAAGCTTCCCTCCTGCACTTGCAGTACATATCCCACAATTTTATCAGGAGTCAGTCTCCAAAATCTAGACTCAGGGATTTTAAGAGACTGGAAAGCTATCTGACTTCACACAGGGTTGCCCTTTCCACCCATGTTTTCACATTTTGGTTCTAGCCAGCCGCAGCAAAGGAGCTTCCCTCCACATTTACCACCTACTAGAGCCCACCGAACAGACACAGTTGTGCAGGAATGGTCACTATTCTTCTGTTCAAACTGCAGTTGCACAAATCGGGCAGGGCACTTTCTAGATGCAGAGGAAGGCACAAAGATACGGTCTTAAAAGATCTGAATAGCACTTCTGTTTCTGCCTCCAAGTATGCAGAGAGGAAATTCTCCAAAATCTCTAAGATAATCTCTTTCCTTGTTGCTTATGCAAACTATATGCTCCTTTAACTGGAAATTATCACCTCCCCAGGACCCCACTTATTTTTACTGCCTTTCTCCTCTCCCCGCAAGAATTCAACATACAATAGTGAAATAGCAAGCCTAACATATGCCAGTCTGAGTACATAATATTTTGCAATAAATGTAAACTATATATATAGGAGCGTGACCGTGAGAAAGAATGACCCTACCTACTTCCCATTCATGTTATGCAAACACCTTTCACATGTCTTTGCTCACTGAATGCAAACAGTGTGTACAGCCATGCCCACAAAGCACACATTCCTCATTAAAATCCATGCAATAAATTTGTATCTGATTGACTTTTAAATCCTTCACCTTCCCACAACTCCATCTTCCCCAGATCCAGTGATCAATACTGTTCACTTCTTCAGGCAGCCTGTCACAGTCAGAGTCTTCTGTCTCCATTAGTGGAGAGCATTATCCCATCCCTATGGATGCTACTGGCTTGAACCCCAGAATTGGTCACATCCAGTCTCACACCATTGGCAACAAGGTGAAGAGGTGATACACAGAGTTTGGTATCGTGCAAAGGGAATAGACTGCACTTTCCAACAAGGCATTATTTTTTTGGAAAATCAAGGCAAATGAGGACATTAACATGCTTCATTCTCACATAGAGAAAGTTTTTCTTAGGTTATTTTTAGAAAGTTTTACTGGTTTTAATTTTGGTAGTTGGATCCTAAAAAAGGAAGCATGTCACATGGCCTCTTAAAAAGTTGCAAAACCCACTCTCAATAAAATTTAATATGCCCTGCCTTGGCTTGTGTGGAGCGCAGTGGTATGACATTTTTAGCATCAATCATTTCGGCACACTCCTGAGTAATGCGACTACCTCACACTTTTGCAGATAGGACATTTATTCAACAGTACCACTTATTTTCTCTGTGCTATGTACACGTGTGCGTACACACAAACACGTGTATCGCTGGCAGCTTTTCCTTGCCCTCAGATGTTACTGCCCAGTGCAGGAGTCACTAAGTGCACAGAAATCAAGAGAGCTGTGCTGACACAAACTCACTCTAACAGACCAGATTGTCATCCTACCAAAACAGGAGCTCTGATGAGTACATGCTGGTATGTACTCTGGGTGTGCACTGCTGTGTGTCTGTGTGTGTGTCTAGGTAAATTTCCCATCCACTAATTCCTGGTGGAACAAGGGTGGCTAAATCTTCTGCTGCAGTGAACTGATGGAGTCCTGAGTAATTTGACAGAGCTGTAACAGGTTACACCAGCTGAATGGTTGGCTCAGATGCTCTGGAAAGCTGCTCCAGGAAAGAATTCTGCTGCCATATCTATTATGTGAAAGCAGTGCTGCTATAAATTGTATCATTTATTGCGTATTTTGTGTCACTGGTGCACTCAGGAGAGTGCACTATACAATGAAGAGGAGCAGGACCACCTAGCTCTCCAAGTCCAGTACCTCTGAGACCACACTAATAGATGTTCTGCCCAAAATGGCCTCTGAACATTTTCTCCATAACACACACACCTCCACCCCTACTAAAGCACAGACCACAAAACACTCCTAAAAACCTGAGAAAAAACTAAAACTGTTAGGGTACAATACTAAAATAGATAAAAACCGTAGCGTACCACAGGAAGTACGAGAGATCAAAGTGTCACCAGTATCCCACATCCCAGAAGTAACAGGGAATTTGCTCCCATTCCCTAAAAAGGAGTCCATTTGGGTACCACTGTATCCTGGATGCTACCTGGAGCTTTGGCTTTGTGAAGTTAAAATGTGCACAACAGGGCACCCATCATGGCTGATTATTTACTGAAGTAGATACGGACCACTAACATTTTGGCTAACAACACAGACCTCCTTGAACTGCAAGCCCAACTTTCTACATGGTGGCTTAAATACCAAGACTGTACAGAAGAGGACTTCAGGACGAAGCCATATTTAGTCAGTATGTCCCTTGTTAGTCTTGTTGGTCAGCATGTCACCACAAAACTATATAAATAAGCTCATATTTCCCCATACGTAAGGTTATAAAGCAGCAATGTGAAAAGTACTACTGATTTAAAGCAAGCATCCCCACTTTCTAAAGCTAGTTTTCCTCTACAAAAAGTTTCTCATAAAACACAGAGATCCATAACATTTGGGTTTTTAGTAGAGACGGTCAGATCGGTACAGCTTTCAACCTCCTGTATGAGATATTCACTAAGCTTTTCAAAGGAACAGGTGGATTTGAAAGCAGAATTAGACACTTCATATTTAATCATCCCGAGTTATCACCTAAGACTGATTTTCAAACAATTGGATGTGAATTGGCCACAGGACATGGTTAAAAGGAAGTTCATAGAAAATAAAGCATGTGAAATCTGGAGCCAAAATACATATGGCCTAATTTAAAAACAGGATTAAAGAAAATTCACAAAGTCATTTTGCTGCCAGATTTAATTAGCATGTTTAATATGTGAGATCACCTGAATCTACTTTTACTTGTTTTGTGTCCCATTAGGAGTTTCACAGGAGCAGTAATATGATTGAGTGGCCCTTGTGAGGGATGAAGCTTAGGCTGCTTTGAAACAAATTGTATTAATTTGAAATTATTCTTTCCAGGTATGACATTCTTGGAAACAGATGTGGGGATAGGGAGGGAGGGGATCAAAAGTACAGATAGATAGACCTATAACCATACCCACTTTTTTGTATATACATTGGCAGCTTTTTAAATATTTGCAGAAATATTGTAACACTAGAAAGCCTATTCACATAACATTACAATTGATGGTACTCTCTAGAATTAAGCTAGCATTTAAGATAATACAGTGGCAAGGGTCCTCACACAGATTTTCCATCTCTACCAGTTCCCTAAGATGTGAAAGTTGTGGGGACTAGGTCATGGGGCTTCTTTTGAAAGATGTTAGAGGGTAAATTTGCACCCAAAGGCTTCACAGTGAGTGAAACAGGCCAGATGCCAGGTCACTGGCTGAGTTAGAGCCATGGTGGAGGAAAGGCAGCCTTATTTTGAGTGACACTCACAGCCTTTCTACTTGATTTCACTATCATTGATTGATTTTACATGGAAGTCACACATCAAGTCACTGCTGCTACTCAGCAGCATAAACCCCTAAATTGGATAGCTAGAGTGGATTTTATACTGTTTCCCAAACAAACGGCATCATAAATGGTTTAAATAGTACAGTTTCATAGCTAAAATACAATATATCAGCAGAGGAAATGGAGGCAAGGGTAATGAGAATAGTATCAGGGGAAAAAAACATTCTGAGACTGATTTCTGGAGACTCAGAACATCTAAAACTTGCACCCAACTCTGCAAACTACAAGTGCTCAGCTCGCCTGAAAACAAGTCCATGCATATGCATTCTCATTTTAACCTACAAAAATATTTCAAAATCCAGGCCCTGATCTGGCAACATGCTGAATGTTTTCCCTTTTCATCAGACAAGCCTCTAAAGAGATACTGAAGCGTACATACTATAGAAGCCAGAGCGCAGCCACAAAGGCTAATTTACCGAGCCAAAAAGCAGTCAATGCTGCAACTGCCATGCAGACGTACCCACTGCCTTCAGCAGAACCTCAGTGAAGACTGAGGGTGCTTATCACCTCACAGGGGGCATTCAGTGTCTCCCAGGCTCATGTTGGGGCTACATATGGATGAACTGAGCATTTTTTGCTACAAACACTCTTCCCCTTCCAGGCCTCCTTCGCTTTCAGTTCTGAAGGGTGAACTCATTGAAAACATCTGCACTACTAGAAACATTCTGTGCTTTTTCCAAACCTCATCCCCATGGTGGCTGTGTAGTAATGGAGAGTAGACAAAGCTGCATAACACGAGCCTGCAAGCAATGAACTGCAGTAGAGAGAGGATGCCGAATGCTGGAGCTTTGCCTCCTACACCAAGGCACTACCTAGGCTCTGCTTACCTTCTGCGCTGTATTCTGCTCTTGGCCATACAGCCAAAGGGTTTCCACAGCAACTGCCACATCACACCGCACTGCTCTTACCTTGGCGATACAGAACACCTCTTAAATGAATTTTGCTCAGCCGTCTGTCATGTTAACTTTTGCACACCTACGAGTTGCTACATGCTCCCTGTGGTATCAAGGCCAATTCTGGAATTGTTTTCAGAGTATCTCACATAATATGTATTTCTCCTTCTTTTGTCCTTTTCCCCCCTTTCCTTTTCACATTGCAGACTTGCAGCAGTAAGGGAAGGGCTCTGTAACTGTCTCACAACAGCACGGTAGAGACACAAATGGGACCGGTCCAGTGTCATTCACAAGCGGCAGTGATGTACCCGGGCAAAAACTGCAAGAGCATGTTTATGGCCGTAAACTTCAATGAGCCACATGAATTCTTCAAACAAGCGAAGGGAAAAGATTTATTTTTGTTTGGGGAATAAGGGATGTGGACCAGCCTCCAGCAGGCCTACCAGGAAGGCGTGTGTAAGGGCTTGCGTGGCCATCTGTTTCTCCTCCTTATCAGCACTCCGGTGCCAGCTGCCTCTCTGGCTGAGCCGTCCCACGTGCAGGCTCCCCTGCCCGGTCCTGTGCTGCCGTCTGTCTGCTCCTCACTAATCCCATGTCACCGTATGTGCCTGCTTACCACCAACCCCATTTGGCCACACCCCACCGTAAACCCCCCTATAAATCAGGGGAGAGGAAGCTGGCCATCTCCTCCGTGGTGCCAGTTACCTATGCTGCTCCCTTCCCTTGAGCAGCTTCTGAGGCACGTGAGTGGATGCTGTGCTTGCCTTGCTTCCCGCATCACCCATCCCCACAGTTCTCTGGTGCGCTGAACCTCCATTCCCTGCAAACGCGGTCCAAGCCGCCATACAAACGCGGTCCAAGCCTGAACAACTACGGGATTTATGTTTGCTGATGTAGCACCCACATCCCAGTGCGGCCATCCCGAACTGCAATTAAAGCTGCAAAAGCAGCCCAGAAGTACGATACCCAGGATAGGCGGGCAGGACACAAACCTAATACCAGATAGACAGGCGGACAGGAGAGTTTTAAAGCTGCAGCCACCTGGGAGACATGCACAGTGATGCAATCCAGCAGTGGCAGTTGCCAAAGTCATTCTGACGGCGGGGGCCAAAGGCGGGCAGAGCGCCTGCAGGGGCGCGGGGAGGGGAGCGGGGTCTGCGGCCTCCATCTGCAGAGAGGTGTGAAAACAGGCAGAGCCACGGCCAGACTCCCTTTGGGGTGTCTCGCAGCGCTGGCAGCGAAGCTCTCCGCTAAGCCTTGTGCTCAGAGACCATGAACAACTAGGATTGAAAAAATATGTATAACCTGGCTAAAGGACAGCAAGCTGCTGGGGGAATGGAAGGGGGAGGCAGGAGATCGCAGTAGGCTGTGGATATCTGAAGGATGCTGACCCCGACAAGGGTGTGGAGGCCTAGGAAGAGAGCGAGAAATCTAAGTCTTGCATTACTGCTCCCTGAATGAGTTACTGGATGAAATTTAGAGAAGAACAATGAAACCCAGCCAGGCAGGACAGGCTGGCAGAGGCACTGGCGCTTCTTCTCCTTCTCACTGCAGCATCTCCATCAGGAGGGGAACAAGGAGGAAGGCATGGGTGTTGCTCCCATGGCTCACCCAGGGAGCAGCAACCAGATCTGGCCTTCTCAGGTCACTTGCAGAGGTGGAGAGGATCCATGTGTATCATTATAATATCTTTGAGCCCAGGAGTCATGGCCACGGATCAAGCATGGACACAATTCAGAACAAAATGATGATGCTACTCCCTGAAGAATTTACCATCGATCTAAGTGTAAGAGAAGTAACAGCAATTGGATGTAGTCTCTCTGCCAGGGATTTAGAAGTTTACAGTGAGTTGCTGCAGTGCTTTCACTAGCTTTTCAGCCTCCTCTAGATTTACTGCTTTCCAGCCAACAAATACTGTACAAAAAACAATATTGAATGCAATTTTCACTTTAAACTGTATGTTGAACTTCAACGTCTTCAGTGAACCCAGGGTTAGAGATGGACTGATGTACTTTTCAGGATGGGTTTACAAACTCAAATCTGGCCCAGATTATTACAGACTAAAATCCATAATAATAACAACTTCATAATTAACTGTTTGTCTGCTAAATGCACACAAAGGCTATTTCCTACTAGTTCCCTAGTATTGCTACCACCACAGCAAGCTGTGGCTTTGTAACCAACCTCCACAGCAAGACTAAGGACTGAGCTGGACTGACAACTGAATTGCAGGAAGAACCCTGCTGGAAGCACTTGCTTTTATTCCAGTGTTGAAGGATCTGGCAAGGCAATGTAGCAAAGGTCATAACATTATCACCAATACTGTCTTCCAGAACAGAGAGCTTCTTTTTCCTGGGGTGTCAACTAAACTAGCTATTACAAACCTTTGACTGCCTCTTGGAGAAGAGTCAGTAGTCCATCCAACTTCTTTATCATTTCAACTCTTAAGCAGTGATTTGTATTACAGAACAAGCTATGATCCCAGCCCCCTTGTGCTAGGCACTGCATGAAGTTTTTTGAGGCATTTTTTGTGAAGCAAACCCGGAAACTAAAAAAAAAAAAAATGTTGAGGAAGAAATTAAATGGAGAGGAGAGGAGAGGAGAGGAGGGGAGGGGAGAGGAGAGGAGAGATGTTCTATCACTGTATCAAACCTAAATTCATACTGAAGAATACATTCTCACCTGAAGAAGTGCTTACAAACCCTACTAGAGCTCCTGGGGATTTTACTAAGGCTGAGCACTAGAAGTATGAATTATTTGAAACAGACAGGCTAAAACTTCCTGACCAAACACCCTGAACAATGTACAAATGTGGATTTGAGTGAGAGATGAATTCAGGCTGGATCCAGTCCCGTGAGGGTCAATTCCATGTGATACAGTACAAAGCATAACTTTGAGATTAAAGAGAACTGAATAGAAATCCTTGTTCTGCTTTGGTAATTTTCATTTACAGAGATGCAAAGCACAAATATTTATAAACAATATTCTTAAAGGACTTGGAGGGTATTCTTCCCTTTCAAATAATTACTATTTAAAGAAATTCTGACCTCACTTAAAATGAGATGCAGCATGTAAGTATGTAGAGCTTCATTGGAGAAAATAAATACTATTGAAAATAAAATCAGCATTGGAAAACCTCAGGCAATAATCCCAACCAATCAGCCCGGCAGGCTTGAAGGCAGACATGCAAGAAAGGCTCAGATAATGCAGTGATGCAAGATGCAAAAGAATCTGCTTGCTTGGGTAAGATAGAAGATCGCTATTTCACACCACCAAGACAACACCTCCAGGCTCTTTTATTTAAATACTGAGCTAACCTGGCTCTGTTTAGCTCACAAAGTTTGTTGCCACCAGATGATGATGAAGTCAGAGGCAAGATAACTGGAGATTAACCTTTACAGATATTTCTGTTCCTGAAATTACTTCCCTTTCTATACTCTGATCCTGGCTCTGACTCACAAGCTTCTTACTCCCTCTTAATGTTGATAAAGTTGAAAACAATTCACCCAGCTGAGGATCAGGCCCTGAATTTTCGTTGCCCTTGATATTGGTCTGTTAGAAGCAAGTAAAATTAATGGTGCTCATAAAGCCCCCAGAAGGTCAGTGAGAGGTGCACAGAGCACCCTGTGACTTAGTATTAAAAGGAAGAAATTCCAGTCCCATTTTCTCAGCCACCTCAACTTCAGAGATATAAGAGGCATCATATGTATGCAAAATGCAAATGAGGAAGGGGATGTATGTGATGGACTGGAGGGGGTAAGTAGTTACTCAACAGTACAAATAATAAGTAGAAAGAAAAGTTTATGAGTACAGCTGTGGAAGAGGTGCTTTAGAAGTGCAAGGAGGAAATGCAGCTACAAACCCATTGAAATATCAGTGCTGTCTGCACGGTTCTATGGTGAGTGTTATTCTGAGGAGGTGATGAATGCGAGGCAGGGGGTCTGTGGTCTATGGTTTGTTTTTCCATCAATACATATGTCTGACTTCGAGTAAAAGATTAACGAGACAGCTAGCAAATGTCCTAGGAGACAAATGGATAAAATGCTGTCTGTACATGTCAGATGAGGGAAGGCTCATTCTCGTCTCTCAGTCTCTGAATGAATCTTCTAGGATGCACACCTGCACCAGGAAGATTTCCTTGACAAGGTAACCCTTTCCACCGCAGAACACACGAGCACATCAGCATACAGCTTACCTGACACACACATTCTTTCAGTCAATGTGGTTTGGAAAGAACCTTCCACCTACTTTTTTTTCTGCATGTGACGTACATTGCTGCATGTTACAGAAAAGCCCCAGGTAAAGTAAATGGAAACTCTAACCAGCAGCTATGCACCTGGTGTTTTTGCATTTCCCAACAGATATTACAGTTGCTGGAATGATGTGTGAATCTTCTACAACACCTCCTATTGACAATTTAGTTTAGGTGTGGCATGAGAGAGATCTGTGTTATTGATACTAATGACCCACAGCCTGTTGCTAAAGAGAAGGAAGAAAGGAACTGAGGGAATTTATAGTTTAAAAAAAAAAAAAAAAAAAAAAACAACCATAAAACCCCACAGATATTTACATTCTATTACATTTGACAGCAACCACTCTGTTACAGGCTGACAAGATTGCAAGACAGGCATGCTGACACTTTCACTTTCCAGGTATGATCATGGCGGTGGACAGAAGAGCTAGACTGTCACTAAAGCTCATCCTTCCTAGGTATCAAAACCTCTGTTGCGTTTTCCTCTCCTGTTGGCAATCTGTGCTATTGGTGATCTCTCAGAGCTGATGGTGTAATGCTGTTGGCCTGAGTCCCATTTTGCAAGGAATGCAGTGGCGCCCAGTCAACCACCAGCACTAACCACAATCTCCCTGCAGATCTTACTAACCTGGCAGCTCAGCTCTCTGTGTAGCAACATCACAAAAAATGGGAGCACTGTTTCCTTTCCTCACTGCCCTTCTCCTTTTTTTGTTCTTTTTTTACCTTTTCTGGAGAAATCTGAGAGAGTTAAGCAGATTCCATAAGGAGAAAAGTGACCCATCACTTATAACACTGTCATAACCTTGAACATCTCTCATGTTCTGATTTCTGCTTTACCTAAAACCTGTGAAGTGTGAGTCACATCCATTTTCCTTATGCCATGATGGGGAGGAATGCTGGTATGTGGGAACTGACAAAGAAGCATGAGGGAACCGAGGTTCACCTCTTTGACCCAACAGAAATCTGCTGGTGAATCATAGGGTAAGAACTTGACCTCACCCATGAAGTTGCATGAAGATTAAAAGAACTTCCTTGTGTTTCTTTGCTGTGCCTCTGACTACCAGATTTATTGGCTAGAGATAAGCAGTTAAACCACCCCACTAAGCACAGGGAGAATGAATTCAAGTCTTGTCAAGGGCCACCCTTGACAACCCAGGTCTAAAAAACATAAGCTATCCCTTTCAGTGAGTCAAGAGCAACTGGTCCTGCTACTGGACACATCAGACAGATGCAGTTGGCTGAGGAAAGGGACATACTCAGCCATCCCAGATACAATATGAATATTAGTCACGTCAGATATATTTTTGTGAGAAAAGTTTGGAGCCCTGAATGAGAAGGTGATGTTGCAGGAAGTTAGCCCTCAAGTAATGTTTCTATCTCACTTAAGTCTACCAGCATGCAAGGAAGCACAGGATAAGCTTGTTCAAAACCACTGCAAAACAATTAGAAAATTCTAAGGCCATCTACAGCCATCTCTGAAAAGCAGGAAAAGGGAACACCATGAAATGGACGCAATTTGTTACGAACTGAACAGCCTTCTGTATTCAAGGCACTTTGTCACCTAGGAATTAAAATGGTCCTAATACTTTAGCTCTCTTTCCATGCCTGAATGCAGCTCTTGAACTCTTGAGGATCTGGCCCATAGTCACTGCCACGGTGCCGTGTCCCTCCTCCCTGAGAGTGCTGCAAGAACGCAGGAAATAAGACACATGCTGGCCCATCCTGTACTGTTCTCTTACTTCTATTTTTTTCCTTCTTTGCAGCTGCAAAATACAACTAAGCAAGTTAAATTCCACTTCCCTTGAACACGGAAGCAAGCAGTGCATTTTGTCACATGGTCACATCAGCAGACCACAACAACAAGCACAGTCACCTGGTGAAACAATCCACTCGGAGATTTGGAAGGAAAATTTCCTTAGGGCAGGTGACACTGGACATCTGGCAGCCCTCTGCTTTTGTTCTAAGAATAACACCTACATTGTAGGGCATGTTGCCAGAAGCTGCACCCACCTGGGATGCAGCCAGCCTTAGATGAAAGGGAACACCAAATCCAGAAGGGATTATTAGCTTTTACTGATGTTGTTCAGGACAGAGGTACCTGGGAACATGCTAGTTCCCCTTAGGTGTTCAGTACTGCTTGGTAAAGTCAGGGAACTAAAAAAGTTAATCAGGTAAGAGCCAGGCTTGCATATGCTATCTCCACAGGGATTACAAACTACTTGCCAAATATTCAGATTGGGTAATTGCTACCTGGAGTACCAAGGGTATGGAGCCCAAAAGAAGATAATTGCTTAGAGTTTCTGATAGATTGCATCACTCCCTGCCAAAGTATATGGCAGAATGAGAATCATCAACACATGATGTAAGGATACAAGCCTGCGCGTAGTTTAGACAGTAGAGCTGAACCCATCGTGGCTGGCTAAAGCAGAAGAAACATTAACCCCCACACTCTGTTTATAGGAAAGCAATCAGTTGATTCTGAACTCCAGAAGCATTTGTGGAATCCAGAGATTCCCCAAAATAACTTCCCTTTCTTAGGACACAGGGGACAAGCGTTCATCCCTGCTGTAAAATGTAAATTTGACCAAAGCTAATTTTACCCCAGTGTCTAGCTATGAGATCATTGTTCTACCAGCATATGAGTTTAGCCTCATGCTGCCACATATTTTATGACCAAGTGCATCTTGGAGCAGAGTCTGTACTGTCCGTCAGGGCTGCTGCTACGTGATTAAAAAAAAAAAAAAAAAATCATCTGTTGTATTTAACACAAAGCTCCAGTGAAAATCAGGTTTCTTCTAACAAAAAAGGTTAGGTACTACTAAGATATATGGAAAGATTAGGCATCCAAAACACTACAGTGTAATTGTATGTGAGAGTATGAGATTCCTGAAGCAGTTTAGAGGTGCTTTTCTTCTCTGCAACCAAACAGCAATACAATCCAGGGAAGAGAACAGAAATTATTCAAATTTTCACTCTATTCCAGTCAGCCACGCATACAGTGCTGACTCAGGAGCAAACATTAAAAAGCAGGAGCCATGCAGGAACTTACAGATTCAATTGTACATCTCCCAAGGGGGGTCATTACAACAGTGTCAAACAGGCCTTAAGCAGGAGGAATGAATAGGTGGGGGGAGATTTAACAGCAGGGGAAAACAGTGCTGGTAAAAAAGGCCCTTATAACAACAGGTCCAGCCTTCAAACTGAACTGTGATCCTGAGGTTTTTAAGGAGGAAAGTGATAGCCCATATCAAAAGTTAGTAAGGAAGACATGGTGCAAAAATAATGAGAGAGAGCGCATTAAAATATCCAGTGCAGGGTCCACTTCTGTGTGCATTTGAAGATTACACTCCTTCTTGTTTTCTTAGGTTTATAACTAAAACAGTTAATTTTAGACATAATTGCAAACAAGCAAACAGACTCAAAACTACATCTCTAAGAAAGCTGGGAGATGGCAATATTATTAGGGCTTATTCAAGGTACTAAACCTGGCCATAGATGAAATATTAATTAAAGGTTGCATTCAGTGCCTTCAGAAAATTATTATTCAACACAGCAATGATGTTTTGCCTAATTGTGTAATGAAGTTTTATCTTACTATGCAGTAAAGCTTAGACCAAAATGTTAGTGTAAGAAGAAGATCGCAGAGCTTTAATGATGGGCTGAAACTTGGGAGAGGCATGTATTAATATTTGACTGCAGAAAGTATGCAAATCACTTAGTAACACTGTGCTTGTCTTCTATATGAGATAATGGATAGTCAACAGCCTTTATTTCATTATTGGGTAGATGATCAAATTAGTGTCTAAATTAAGGATCCAATTAATCTGTATTAAATAATTGTCAATACAAATAAAATCATTGCAATGTAAGATAATCATGTTTGTGGGGTTTTTTTCTCTTATTACCATTAAGAGTAGGGGTTTTTATCAATGCCCAAACCACAGTTCCCTTAAACTGGGAGGTACCCAAAATTCAGATCTTGTAGCAGGCCTCCCTCTCCTACATATGCATAAAAATGCTTCTTTATCTTTTGTGAAACTATCTTTTTTCTTGAGACAGTAACTACAAATTCTACTCCTCCCATTCACACTGAGGACATTACTCCCTGAACAGTGCCACTTAATCCAAACTAAACAGCACGGTATCTAAAATATCCCTAAGTTTACTAAGGGATGCAAGACCCGGAGAGAGGGTATCTCCTTCTTGGGACAAAGGAGGGAGAGAGGGTGGATTTGAAAGGACTGTATTTGAATGGGTCTAGCTCATCCCCAAGTACCATGGTCAACTTTATGAGTGTTTCCACAGGGAAAAAAAAAAGTCTCAGAAGGACATCCCGGGTTGGAATGCAGCAGAACTGATTCCCACAAGCCCGGGAGTGTTGCTGGTTTTCATGATAGAGCTGTTAATCTTATAATAAAGTAACTTTTGAATGTATTTTGCACTCAGCAATGAGCTCTCCTAGCAGTGACCTCAGTGTGAGCAGCCCTCCCTAGTAATAGGGCTGTGGAAATATTGCTGGAGGCAGGTCTTGCGCTGCTTCCTTTTGTCTCTCCACTTAGTCTTTGCAGAAAGATACCACCAGAAGCAGAGAAAGGCCATAAAACTGAAGACATCGTTTTAAATCAAAAGGCTTTTAGTGATTGTATTAAAGGGGCTATCTGTGTTCCCAATAGTGACTATAGCAATTACGTGGTGAAAACATCTAGGCAGGTGCATAATTTAAAAAGAGAAAGGACAATCCCCCTGCCTTTGGGAGAGGTCAGGCTTTGTATTTCAGTAGGTCTGTTTGACTAAAGAAGGAGAAAAAATGAGGGCAGAGTGAAAGAAGGAGGAGTAGGGTAGGATAGAAAAAAGACTAGATGAGAGAAAAGAATGGGCGGCGGAAAAAAAAGCAGGGAAGGAGGATAAAAGAGAGAGATTACATCTGACTTGGACAAGGGGTGAACCACAAACCTAGTCATTGCCAGTGTCCAGGAACAAAAATAACTCGTTTGTCCACCAGCGGCAGGGCAGCTGCCAGTGCGGCGGGATGGTGTCTTCCCCGCGCTGCTCTGCATGGCAGATCCCCAGCCCACTTCCAGATCTGCCCCTTTCGCTGTGCTGTGTGACAAAACTCAGGGTTTTCTCGCAGTCCCTGTGGTTGTGGTTAGGAAACTGCCGCCTGTTGGGTCTCAATAGAAAAAGTATTTTAATACAAGAAAAACAGGAAACTCAAGCACGTTTTGGGTCTAATTCAATTTCAGTTCCCCGATTCCTTTATTTTCTATGGACAAAAGGCATGTAACAAAATTATGAACTGGGACGTGCAGAAAGCAGAACTGTGCACATGACAGATAAAGCTGGCTCATTATGTGAAAACTGAAGCCATGCAAAATATAAATTCAGAGCAGATTAAAACACCTCTCATCCAAAAACCAGTTAGGACCAGTCAAGCAAATCACAGCACCTGGACAGAGTTTGAGCAGAACGTATATGAACTGGCACGGGTCATGGTTTCACAAGAGTAGACCAGATTATGAAGAAATGCAAATATCCTTTCTTCATTTTAGGCTGAAAGCAACCTCTGGTTTAGGAATCTCCAGAGACAAGGTACGAGGTACCAGTTCAGTGTCAGCAGCCCTAGACTCTCTTTGCAAGATCGTCAGTGCATTTTAGTGCTAATGTACTAAAGCATGACACTAACTCAAGATAACCACATGCTATTGAGAAACATAACAATAGAAATAATGGAATAAGCACTTCATGCAATTTGCTAGGAATGTAGTTTGGACACCAACAGCCAAAACAAACTGAAATGGCAAATGCAAGGACTCTATTTTGAAAAGATCTGCAAACAGACTCAGCAGCCTTATAGGGGGTCATATTTTCCACAAGGATAAACTGTCCTTGAACAGTATTTTCACTGTTCTGGGTACTAACGTGCTTTCTTTTCATATGGATTGTTCTCACCTCCACTTCTTTTCCTGGAACAAATACTTACTGTGACCAATAAAATTCTGCTCTCCATTTATAAGTTAAATAGCATCACATTCCCACACGCTGTTTTATATACCTATACATAGAGCATATGTGCCCACAGAAAATGAAATCTCTAAACTACGTCTGGTGGAATTATTTTTAAGCAATCATATTCACTGTAGATTTCAGTCCCGATTCATCAATACATTTAATTCACTGTGGTATTAGATCTGTGAGTGAGAGGAATGAAGCATTCAGCTCAATAAAGGAGGTGACATATTTCACCAGAGATAAAGTGTTTCTGTGAGTATGTGAAAGAGTGATGCCTGATGCAGTGCCCATAAGCATGGGAGTAAATACATCATCTTCACAGGGAACTACTGACACGTTTAATTTTAAGAAAGCAACCAAAAATATTTTTAGTGAATTATTCATATGCTTCTAAACGTGTTCAAGGGTTTTACCAGGTCAGAGCTTAAGTGGGCAAATTACAGCCTGCGAGATGCCAGTAGACTGTTAGTGATACATGTGCTGGACTACTATCTGTTACTCATTCATTATTCACCTATTGTTATTTGCTGCTCATCATCTTGAAAATTTCAGTAAATGAGTCCAGCACAAACCATGTATGAAAAGAACAGGTAAAAATTTCACAGGTTGACATCTAAACCTCTTTTCTTTTTTACAAGGGGGGACACACCCTCGGTGCACTGGGGCCCACCAGAGTTTCTGCTGTGTTTATATAGCTTTGGGGAAGTCGAGGACTGTGCTCCACATGCAGGTCCTTTTTGCTGAATTCCCCTCCAGGAGTACAGGGGTGAAGAGGAACACATCTCTCGTGAACACCTGCAACCAGCAGTTCCTTCCTCAGGCACTTAAATAGATTTTCCTCACGCTACAGTAAAACAAGATACCGGCTGTTCCCCTTCATACACCCCAAAATATAAACAGTGGTACTAACAAGAAAGAAGGTGAGAATGCTAGCAGGTTCCTCTGGGATGCAAAAGCAGAGCTCCATAAAGCATTAATGTCTACACTGGACTTGGGTTTAATTTACAAATCCCAACTGCTCTGTGGTGTCCCGCAGAAGAAGCTGAGGTTCAGGCTGCAAAGTGTGCCGGAGGCCTATCACACGCACTGTCGTACTCAAATACCTTCTTTAGAGTTTTTCCTAGTCTTACAGATCTCTCTCAAGTCTTCTGTTCTTTACAGGGGAGGCTCAGTGGCCACAGACCATCTGAGACAGCCTGCTGGATGTTCTCTTGGTGGAGGAAGAGGTGCACCCACACAGACAGCAGCACAGACGGATTGTGTCAGTATGAACAGTCTCCTAACAACTTGACTAGTACTGGACCTAACTTGGTTTAGGGCCTAGCTAAGCCTGCAGTTTGAAATGATCAGCATAGGCATGCTTTATTTTTTATTTTACACTTAAGTTGGTTGTGGACAAGCTTTGGATTTAGTCAAGATAACCAGACTTCAGGACAAGGTGATGGCCACAAGGCAACCATCAGGCTGAGCCTGTTGGCGAGGGAAGCACTGACTTCCCTGTGGGTGGAAGGAGGACAAATGTATCAGCACAGACCCTTGGTGAAAGCAGAAGAGGGTGGGAATTCCCTTCCAAAAAAGAGATGTCTGTCCAGTGTGAGGAAGGACATGTTAAACAGCCTGCACTACCTGCTCTGTACTATCAGGAGATGTGCACCGAATGGCAAAGCCCTCAGTGTCAAATGCCAGTGAAGTGTTAAGCAGCGAGAAAATAGTCTCAACCCCCAGCATTCTGGAAACAGCAAAAACTCTTGGCTTTGGCACACGTACAAGGCATATATGCTGGGGTTGCCTGGAATAGCAAGAGATACAGAATGCAGGACAGCCAGGAGAGTAGGTGGGAGGGACTGGGGAGATGCTGCACTGCTGGGCAGAAAAAAAGGATATAATCCCATGTGCTGAGCTCAAAGGAAATCCAGATGGTTTTATGATAATCTTGAGAGTGAGAATTTCAGATCCATCAGGCCAAGAAAGGGGAACTACATAGAATCATAGAATCATTTAGCTTGGAAAAGACCTTTCAAATCATTGAGTCCAACTGTTAACCTAGCACTGCCAAGCCCACCACTATACCATATTCCTAAATGCCACATACCTCCAGGGATGGTGACTCCACCACTTCCCTGGGCAGCCTGTTCCAATGCCTGACAAGCCTTTCAGTAAAGAAATTTTTCCTAATATCCAAACTAAACCTCCCCTGGTGCAACTTGAGGCCATTTCTTCTCGTCCTATTGCTTGTTACTTGGGAGAAGAGACCAGCACCCACCTCACTACAACCTCCTTTCAGGTAGCTGTAGAGAGCTATAAATTCTCCCCTCAGCCTCCTTTTCTCCAGGCTAAACAACCCCAGTTCCCTCAGCCGCTCCTCACAGGACTTGTGCTCTAGACCCTTCACCAGCTTGAGACAGAGTCATATCACAAAGTTTAGGAGACCTTCTTGTTCACTGGGTTGCTAGTTTGTAAGGTGTTTTTTGTAATTAGCAGCAAGCGTGTTCTATACCAACACCTGTATGACAAACAATATGATATTTGAAAGCTCTGTCATCTGAAACCTTATCTGTCTCATCTGAGCAAATTTACCTCCTGTCAGACACCAAAGATCTTTACTTTTACTTTAGGATTACTTTATTTCCAAACTTGTAAATGCTGCTTTACAGAGGAAACATCTTTTCATCTAGTATTTGGCCACTATCAAGCAATCATCAACAACAGCATAGTACAAGTCACACTTGTCTGCGAACCATGCAATACATACAAAAATGTCTCTCTTTTAACTAGTCCCTAATCAAGCCACAGTGCTGGTTTCAGGTTTTTTTCCAGCACTTCTGAGAAGAGACAGTAGGCTGAGTTAGACAGCAGTGGCAAGCAGGCAGTGTGCAGGTGAGAGAAGAAAGGGACCCACCCCGACCTTCGCCTCTGCCCAGCATCCCCATACGCCTGATGCCTTTCAGCCTCTATGAATAAGATTTCATTGATTTTCATAAAAGAGATGCTATTGAACAACTACTAGGAAGTCATTAAGCATTGTAAATAACTAAAATAGATATATTGTTGTCAAAATACACTGAATAATTGCAATTTGTGATGCATGAGCTTTGCTGTGCTGGGTATGTTAACTTACTAAATTGCAAAATTAATTCAGCCACAAAGGGTCTCCCAGTCAACCGTGAAAATTAGCATGGTTCTGTTGCAATGCTTTGTATTTCACTACTGTCTTTAATCAGAGGATCTCAAAATATATTTGTGATCCATAATTAATATGATGCACTGTTTCCTTGAGTTATGCAAGTATGATTATAGCGTACACTGCACTACTCTCATTGCACTTTTCCACATCTGTAACACTGTTGAGTGGGCTCATGCAACAGCAATAAGCTCTGACCATTGCATTGTTTCTAGTTTACACATGTGCTAGTCACACAAACACGCGTATATACACGTGTCTCCACTGTTATTCTTTCCCTTCCTGTGCAGGTACAAAAGATACAACTTGGTGGGAGGATATAAAACTTGCAACAGTCTTTTCCCAGATGCCTATTTTTTGCAATTTTCCAGTGGGATCCTCCAAAGGAGGAGCAGCAATGGAACTGAAATGTGAATGTGTTTGTGTACACATGTGGATGCATGAGCTGCAAATCACACTGCAGAATCATGTAACATTTGAGAAGCAGACAGGTAAGCCTAAAATTTACCATTTAAAAACAACTGCATACCTAACTTGTCTTGCTAATCACACAGAAGATTATTCATGGTGAAAGAGATTTAAAAATTCAATTTAGTTTCAACCATGTATTCTTAAAGGCTAGAAGGAAAGTATTATTTTACCAATAGTAATCAATGACACCAGGAGACTTACTTTCCCACACTTGCATTGTAAGTCTGTGGCTACACTGGCAATTGCATCCACTCAAATTACTATTAATTCTGCTTACAACATCAGTGCCTAAGGAATACTGAGAACAGAGCACCTTTCGTCTTGCTAGGCTCTGTACACACAGAGCTGCAGCCAGGCCCTGCCTGGAGCTCTCACAGCCAAAACAAAGAATGATGGAGGAAAGGCAGTAACACAACCAGCAAACTGTGATAGAAACAACCTCAGAGGAGGTCCATTTCATGTTTTTTAATTAACAGGGTTTAGATAAAGTGGGGGGTGTGGAACTGAAAGAAACAAGGGACTGATGAGGAAAGATGTAAGGAGAAATAGGCCAGGAGAGCTGAAGATAAAACGGAGCAGACAAGGAGCAAAAATGAAGTGAAAGGACTGCAGAGAGTGGGAAGATGGAGACAGGAGAGAGACAGAGCTCCAGCGAAAGAGGATGGGGCACAGAAAATCCTCCAGAAGTGCAGCAAACTCTCACAGCATCTAACAGTCCCTATTTCAGCAACTCTGGTAGCTGTTCCTCTCTGTGGTTCAGTGGAGGCACCACTTGTGTCCTAACATCCTCTGAGCAAAAGAGCTCCCTGCACAACTCTGCGTTGAGGGAAGGGGGAGGGATGGGCACTGGCCAGAGCCCATCTACTTCCCCATCTCCTCACAGCCAGCTTGGCCCCGGCTGCCTCTGCAGCTGCTCCACCAGCTAGAGAGCTTGGCCACAAGGCCAACCACAAGCCCAAACTTCTTCTCTTGCTAGTTGGTTCACCACTTGTATCTCACACAACAGGCCTGTTGTGAGCACACTGCAAACATGTTGAACACTCCTGCTTCTCTTCCATATCCACATTGTCTCCCTTTCTGCTTCAGATGAGGAGAAATATATGCAACAGATGAGTGAGGAAGAGAGGAAAGAGGACAAAAGATGCATCTTTCTGGCTCATCACCTACATGGCCTTTTAGGCAAGTGAGCTGCCAAACATGCCATCCCTCTAAAAGCTGTTCCTATTAAACCCAACTGAATTTGAAGGACAGGCTATCTTTATTATGTTTTCATTAAAGCTTTCAAAAAACCAAATTTTCTAAGTCTACTCTACCAGAGGGTTATGTTGTGCACCCTCTTCCTGCAGACAAAAGCACACAGTCATACAGCAGATCATGGTTTATGATAGCTGGAAACAGAAGTGGAGGCACTGCCACTTACCTCCATATCCCTGTCCCTGGTGGGAGGAAACAGAGTTCAAGGGGATGGATGTAGAACCATTTCTTGTGGTATCTTGCCAATCATCTGCCCCTGGGTCTATTATGATTAATGCTGATCCACCACCTGGAGTCTGTGTTGGCCGTTCATACTGTTTTTCATGGCGAGTAACCATAGTAAGCATGTGTAATGGATCTCCACCCACATTTTTGAAGAGTTCTGGCACTGCTGGAAAGATGAAGCGAAGTTAAACTGGGCACCAGACCGCACCATGTAACTGAGACCCCAATGGATCCGCTCTCTGCTGAAGGGCTTGTGGCAAAAGTTTCCTCTCCCTGGTAGGTATACTAGGAGTAGAGCAAGAAAGGAGTTTCAGCAGGGTCGCTTCTCAACAGACAGCAAGTAAGAGAAGATATTTTCTGCTCCTAAGCCACTCTGAATCCTGTTCAGGAGCAAGTTTCCAGAATCCTTCAGACTGTATGACACAGCTCACTGCCTCTGAAAGGGTGACCTTCAAACAAGAATATCAAAGTTAGCGCAACAGGTTTCTGAAATGTTTCAGTTTCTTGTTGAGTCATCATTAAAATGGCCATTCATGGGTAAGAACAAAACCCTAAGCAAAGGTTAGCCCCCAAATGCTTTTGAAAAGCCTTGTGCTGTGTTAAACAAAACCATTACAACACAAGCTGCAACCTATTTCCAACATCCAGAGCCAGAGATCATATAAAACTATCAGATTAGATTTGTATTGTAAAGTTTCTACTAAAATAAAGTCACGCCTGATAACACTGATATACTACACACTATACTTAGGTAAATCAATATTACCACTACCCCCCTGAGTGCAATACTCAAGCAAGGTTTGGTAATCAAAGCAGACTGCATTTAACAGAATATCAGAAATATTTATGACATCTTTAAACAATTGCAAGCCTAAAAGCTAGAGCCCTGATGATTCAAAGTACAAAAGCAGGATTTTGACAGCACTCCGCGGAAAGAGAATTTTCTTTCTCCTTTTGGCACACCACCATCAGAACCCCTGCATGCAATTCAGCCCTACAATAAATATCCAGGCCACATACAATACACATATGCACCCCCATGCACCCAAAGCTTCAGCTGTTGCAAACTACCATCACTTGCTTGACTTCAGCATAACTGTCTGCAGCATCTGAGGATTTGGCCCAGGGAACATATTCCATCAGAAACTGAAAAGCACCAGTTTTAAGGTAGCTTTTGACAGATTAACGACGTTGGTGTTGTTTTGTAAATGAACACCCTTTAGTTCATGACAGGGCTTCAGCATTTCTATTGAACAACCACCATCTAAGCTCATCTGCAAGGTGTTCAGGTCAATGCTAACACACACTATTGCCAGACACTGGTGTTTGGGGCTTATAAATTATTACATTTCATTCACCAAACTAAAAGCCTAGAAACTCAGTGGAGATTTTAAACTTCACCCCACCGAAGTGCAGATTCTGAGCTGGGGCTGAGACTGTGGTTGTGACTGAGGGAGGGCCTGGCTTCACAACAAGCCCCACTGATTCTCATGCCTCCCTCCTTACCTAACTGTCCCAGATAAATGCTTTGCTTCCATGCTGACACTCCTGTAAATGTGATGAATATGCTCCAGTTTAACAACAGAGTCTTCTTGTCTTTCTGTCCAGTTGCTGAAGTGGGTAGGTCAGTAGGATCAGAAGTTTAGTGAAGTTTACAAAATAAAATCTGCTATTAATACAGTCTGGGTGGTATTTTTTTTACTAAACCAGTTCAGAAGAAGACTCATCTACTCATCTGTTCATTCTCAAGAAATGTAAACTCCTAAATTCACTGCACATTTAATTGGAAAACCCATGGCCCTGTGATGTATCCAGAGCCCTACCACGCAGAGAAACACTGCAATTTGATGACACATTAAACAGTATCATTAGTGGGAGCAACTTATAGGTATAAACACTGAAAATCTTTACAAGTGGTGGTCAATTCCTCATTGAAGAAACTGCTGTTAGAGGGTCTCCCCTTCAGATGGTTGCTACCATCCCTCTGAAGGAGGTAGCTGCCCCCACCGCAGAGCTCCTCTTCATTCCAAAGGCTAGCAGGTTAATTTAACCCAATGAAAGCTCTTTACTTTAAGCTGGCTGACATTGCCCTGAAGCAGATTCTCACTGTCTCTTTCCAAATGGCTCTGCTGGGGCAACAGCAAAATAAAAAAAAAAAAAAAAAAAAAAAATAGATAGATGTTGGTAACCAGCAACAAAAGGAAAGAACATCTGAAACCAGTGTGCTGTTCTACAGTGGATCTCTACCACATCCTAAAACACAAAACATCATTCAAAGATAAAATCTGCAGGCAAAACCAATCTTTGCCTGCCAGTGCCTTTCCTCTGAAAGAGATTAAAGAAAAAGTAATTGCAGTGAAAAACTATTCCTCCTTTACCTAAACAAAATTTGGGGAAATTCTAGGAATACTTACCTTGCAGAAAATGAATACTTTCTGAAAATAAGGTTCTGGAAATTATTAACAACTAGTTGACTTCTCTTATGGTAATGTGAGAATTTGAAGCTAAGGAAAAAGACAGTAAATTTCAGCAAATAGATTTGAATTACACTTCTCTAGCGCTCAGACCTGAATGCAAGTTTTTTGCCTTCATTTTTGTTTCTTTCCTGTGAAACTCTGAAAGTGTTTTTTCTTTTTTAATTTCAGGCTGGTTTATGTTCTTCAAAATTTATTTTTCTGTATAACTGCCCAAAATGCTGGATGTTCTGTTCATATACACAAATTTCAAACTCAGTTTCCAAGGCTTTCTTCTCAAAAATGCCAATTTCGTGTAAAACACTCCTTTTCAATGGGAAAAAAAAAAATTCTGAGCTTCTTCTCTTTTGTCAGGATGGATCTTATTACAAACTTGCAGTAATTTGTTACCTTTTATTCCAAATCTTGGATTAGTAAGTCAAGATGATGTTCCAATTAGCCAGAAATAAAGAGGAGGAGGCACTTCCATGGAGCTTGCATTGGTCTGTAGGTTCCCCCTGTAGCTGTTGTAGCTTTTAATATTAGTCCTATAGAAAATGAAACCAGGTAACTTCTGTTCAACCTAGGCACGGAAACCAACGCTGCATTATGCAGACAAGCAAGGCTCTCCCCAATTTCAAACAGGAGTTTCCAAAACCAAGTGAGACCAGTCCAATGCAGTCAGTCCCTGGGCGAGGCTCCTCGCGCCCCATCGCAGACGTCCCTCAGCCGTGACCTGCCTCTTCCCTCCTGCTGCAACCCCGGGGTCTTTTCACACCAGAAAAGAGCACTTATGCCAAATTGTGAAGTGGTTTTACGAGGTGGAAAGGCACCAGCTAGGGGCTAAAGAAAGGCCAATAAACTCCTCTAACTTGTAACAAAATAACAGATTTAAACCCAGGTCAACAGAGGTGAAGGCCAAGTGCATTAATCACCTGTATTAACGAGGCTCTGTGTGCCTGAAGCAGCACTTGACTGGAAAAGACAGTATGTCTTGCTGTAAATAAGACAAATAAACAGCAGTTACAACAACAAATCTTCCCCCAATTTCTTTTATTTTTCATTAAATGAGTAATCTGATTTTTATTAAGTTCTCTTCGAAGCCCATACGGGCCACCCTTTATAACTGTGCCTGTTTACACCACATCCATACTCTCACACATACGTTACAGTCTGACAAATGCCTGGAAAGGAACTTCAGCCAGTTTTGTTCTTAAGTGATAATCGAAGAAATCCTCCGTCACGTGTTGCAGCAGTGTGAGTTGGCCATACCAGGACGAAGAGTCATGCAGATGTTACCCAAATGCTTCCATTAACTTAATCTTCCTCAGAAGAGCCCTTCTGCTGCCAAGTACTTAAGAGTGTCACTTGGGATTTAGATGCCATTTTTGTTCACTACTGAAGACTGGTCATGTGTAGGAATCTGCAGCTCTGATAATAGGGTTTACAGAACACCAAGAAAATAGATTACTAGCTGCCAAAAACATCTTAAAAAGACAATGTTACCTTTTACTAGTCTTAAAAGTGCTTTCTGGCATGGAAGGCTTAATGGTTGTTTATTCTGGTGTGTTTTCTAGAATGCCAGCTTAGAACAAAATAAGGCTCACCATCATAATTAGCTGAGATGCTGACAATATGGTACAAGAGTCTAGATCATAAAATTCTTTCCTTCACATCATTTTAAAATATAAAACTGTTTTTTGTGATTAGAAAATGCATCAGACTTTTTCAATTGTCCTAGCATATGCTATTATCCCAGGAATGAAACCAGCTTTACTTTTTTCTTTTTTAACCCAGTTTTTCTGTGGGAAGATGTAGTAATGTAAAAAAGCAGGAAATAGTATGAGTAAATTTAATTTGAAAAGTTTAGTATGTGTTTTAGAGAAAAGATTAACAATTCTTATTTTTTTTCAACTGTCTTTTTATCTCCATTTTTTTTCATCTTACATTTGCTTTAGCCAAGCAATTCCAACAGTTCAGAAGGACAGATGTTCCATCTCATTCTATTCCCAGACAAGTCACTCTGTAAAATTACATTTCTTTTGAAACATTAGTACAACAGTTTAAAGACCATCAGAAGTTTTAAAGGAGAACTGCAGAGGAATAATCAGCAATGTGTTTGGATCTAGTTTCTATACTGGATTTTTTTTTTTTAGTTGCAGTACCACTCCTCAGCAAGATATGGTTTCAAATTTATTTTCCACCTTGTGGTTCTTCCTGGTTTGCATCTATATAAGTACCACAAGCCTCACTGCAATCCATGCAGAGTATGTGTATTAGTGATATTCAAGGGTGATGTGTTCAGGGATGTGTTCAGTGAATCAAGGCATACCACTACACCTCACAAGGAGAAAAAAATTATTTCAAATACGTTACTACGCTGACTTGCTAATCAAAAACTACTCAGTAAGGACATTCAGATCACACAGCTGCATTTTGTATCATCACTGTTAATCTGCTTGTGCTGATACACTTCTACAACAAGGCCAGAGAGGTAGAAACCTTTGGTCGATGCTCTCAGGAATCACACACCTGCATTGGCTCTTCCTGAATGCGTTAGTGATGGCAGAATAATTAAATACAAAGTCTTGAGAAAAGCAAATTAAGATTTAAAAGCAGTCACTTAACAAAGTGAACAACTCTCATGCACAAATCACTCCATGTGGGTGCATCTATATTACTGTTTTAGTTGGGATCACAAGGATTCTTTTGAGTTGAACCTCCCAATCATTCCCATTTACTGCACTTCAGCTCACATTGCAGGGTGGTCTCAGAGCTAAACCACAAAGATGTGTTCCCAAGAGCCCTAATTTACTCA
This sequence comes from Astur gentilis, assembly GCF_929443795.1. Taxonomy (NCBI): domain Eukaryota; kingdom Metazoa; phylum Chordata; class Aves; order Accipitriformes; family Accipitridae; genus Astur; species Astur gentilis. The sequence goes on from NC_064895.1 coordinate 13,313,878, forward strand.
CTTAGATTACTGACATTCATTCCATGGGACTTGACTAGCATCAGCCTGAAGTACCCTCCTGAAATGTGCGCAGTGTGGGCACCAGGTCCAGAGCACCGACAGTTCCTTTCTGCAGATGCATTGCTATCGGTCTGCACTGCTTGCTAATGTGGGCACACAATCTGTATTGTGTCAGATGCAAGGCACGTTACTATTAGGACCTTATTTTCCAGGTTCTTCATCAGGTGCGAACACTGATGCTTGTACAGTGGAAATAACACCTTACATGCATCTTACATGGTTTAAGTCAGACCACACAAGCTGTAGGAAAGTAGAATTAGGCCCAGTATCTCAAATCTTAATAATAACTGATCAAATCAATTGATTATAACTCGTATGATCTATTAAATACATATTTGATTCTGGCACATAGAAATACATTTCAAATTATGCACTTAAAATCCTATTCAATACAATGTCCTCCTAGGCCAATTATTTCTCAGAAAACACAAACTTAAGTTTACTAACACTGCCAGTGTGAATTTGTTCTTTAAAGCCCCAAACCTGCAAATACACACAAACAAAAAACTCTTTGCACATGAGCATTTTATGTAAGCCCAGTGTTGCCTACACATAGTAAACCTTAATGCATACATCATCATTTTGAGGTCAAGACACGTAATCAAGACACATAATCAAGATCACAAACTTCACAGAGAAAGGCTTACGCATCCTCTTACTCTGTTACCAAGATTCACTTCATGAAATGATGATAGATGAATTCAGGCCAAAATATTCAGCTTAAGCCAGATCATGCAGCCTCAGAGAGATGCCTGGCTTTATCCACCTTCCCGTATCGGACACAGCTTGTTCAAGGCACACCGAAGAATTTGACTCCTAGCTTTTGAACTTCAAAGGCACCACTAGAGATAGTGGCAAGGTACTTTAATGTTTAACTTGGGCTCTTTTTTCTCTATTTTTAGGTATTTTGGAGTTAATCACCTAAGATTCCTCTACTGTCAATGGAAAGAAACAGGACCCTTAGAGTATATCACCTTTATGTGATCTGAACCCCACTTTTACAGAAGGACAGTTGACTATAAAAATAGCCAGGTGCAACAGTGGGAAAATTCCTGCCATCCTAATGTCACTAAGAATTTTACTATTGCTTTCAACATGAACTAATGAAGTGAGGTTTCAAGGCAATTGTGGATACCCTTTAGGTATTTAGCACTATTTACAGCAGCACTTTGACTTCTCTCCTTTCTGTAGCAGGAATTAAAAGAAAAAAAGAAAGGATGCTCATGTTTACCTCCCTGAAAAGCAAGATAGCATTCAGTGAAAAGCGTATTAGGTCAAATCCAATTATTTAGTAACTCCAAAGAGGTCAATGGAATTGCAGTGCAGATGAATTTGGTTGGTCCAGTGTTGCAAATTAAGAAGATTGAACTAAATTCTGCCCAAGGTACATGCACTGAAGTAAGACTACACATTTAGCAAATAGGAAAAAAATTAGCTTACACCACACAGGATCAAGTCATGCTTGCTCTGGCAGTGTAAATCTCTTACCAAATGCAGTGGACCTACTTCTCTAATTTGAAGAAGCAAGATTTGGATTTTTCTTTTTACAGTTACATATAAGAATGTGATCACATTAGGAAGATTTTCTGTCATCACTTTTCCTTCAAATACAAAACAGAATATAGAGGTTAGGTGATATTATGAAATCACAGTATTGGACTGTATCCCAAAATAAGGATTATATTAAATAAAAAGGGAAATACAAACTTGTTTCATGACTGTGGTGCTTCAGTTTTCCTTAGATAATTCTAACAGAAGTAATCACTCATGCCTGATTTACAAATGTGCACATACTGAACATGGGATGGAAGACCTTCGTAGCCTTCCAGGAAAAATGTGGAAAATACATGCTTCTTAATAAAAACAAAAACTTCTTTTATTATCACATGACCAATCTTATTTATCTGATATTGGTACAACAATGGACTAAAATAACCTGTAGCTCCAAAACACAGAAATAGCCCCTTTCTTCATTCATTTCAGTGCATTAGAATTTCCTCTCTACAAAACCTATTGCTCAGCTAGAAATCAAACTTTCATCTAGTATTATCTTGCACTAGTGACAGCTAATGCGCTACACTTAAAAAATTGCAGAACTACTTCCTTTATCATTAAATGTAACAGAGCTCGTGAACTTTCAAAATCCTGCAGGTATTCTTAGGACTTTGCATAACTGGAAATGCAAAGTGGGATCCTCATAGCTATCCAGCTGCCCAGTTCTTCTTGAATTCCATCACACGTGGTACTTACTTACCCACTTTTGAGGATGTGGGCCCCAGTCTCCCCCAAAATAATCCATCAATACTCACAGAAAGAGGATACCAATGTCTGTTTTTCAGGCTAAGCCCTGAATGAAAAATATGGGAAAATCTAAGTAAAGTAAAAAACTTCCTGTGTGATGATAGCAATTTATCTTCAAGTATCGTCTGGTTTTTAAATTTTCAGACACTAGAAGGACTAAAATACCACATAGATGTTACATTTTAAAAAAAAAGGAAGTCCTGGAAGTATCAGAAATAAATGGAGTTCTCAGGGGTAAATTCTGCACCCTTTCAGTGGGAGTCAGCCTGAGGGAGTGGGAGTGAAGTCACACTAACTGGTAACAAAGTCATTCAGTTCACTGCTAGACTGGTACTAATTTCATTATTACACTATATAGAGAAATGTAATTATTTACAAATAAATTCTCTGAATTTACACATGAATAATTCAGCCCAAAGTTAAATTTTGCTCTGGAAAAAGCATTTTTCAGTAGCTTATAAAGGCTCAGACTTTAAAAAGAGGGACTGATACAAACATTGCCTCTGTATGTTCTGTTGATCTTATGTGAGAATTGGTTTAACATTAACAATATATGCTGCACAAAAACTCATATGGGCTGAACACTGCAAGGCTGCCAATTTAATTTGAAATGACTTGACAGAAAATCTCTAGGCCACCAAATGCTATTATAAAGCACTGTATTCTCATTAAAGGTCTGAGCCCTTTTTTTTCTCCCCGAGGGCAGACTCCTCGTGAGGCTGTCCCTCTGGCATAACATGTGATAGAGCTAATCTGTCTTCACTTGGACAGCATTGCGGATATGCAAACCCAGGTGGCACTAATAGGTTTACAGTAATAACTATGGAATTGGATACAGTATGTTACACTGTGAGAAATTCCCACAGATCAATTTTTGTGGTGAAGGTTAACCAACAGACATAGAACCATAATACTCTTTTTTCGTGGGTCTGTTAACAATTTTATGGTTTTAAAAATAAAAGAAGAAAGACTCTCCCATATTTGGACAGAATATAAATATTTAACTTTTCAAATATATCTACAATATATGTGCATAAAAAATGCTCTCTTGGAAAGACAACTTCTGTTGTCAGTTATTCCAGCACAAATCTGGAGGAATTCCATTGGCTTCAAAGAAAGATTCCAATATAAATGAGAGCAGAATATGCCCCCAAAATGTATTTAACATAATATCATGTCATACCGTTTTGTTCATACATTTTAGTGGCACTTTTCTAACTTTATTATTGGAAATTACAATGAGAATAAAATTAGCTGCATAATTATAATGAATGCACTATACAATCAAAAATACCCTTGTTGTAGTAAAGCATTATAGGCAGAGACATAAAATTGTGATCTGACCATTTGTGGTCATTAGAGATCCCACGGTACTCTTTGTAAGATTAGGGGGTTTAATCTCAGCGTGCTGGCCAAATTCCAGCATGGGTAATTACATTCTCTCTCCCTAAATTCTCTGCATTTTACCCAAGGTGGTTGCATTTCCATGGTGCATGAAGTGTTCCTTGCACATGGAATTTAAAATTCTATAATACCCGTTAGCATGAAAGGTGTTATACAAGATGTGATATCCTTGTTACAATTAAGTTAGAGTACATTCATTCCAGAAAATAGAAAAAGCCATCTGTCAATCAACTACAACATTTAATGTACTGATTAAAAGCATCATTTCAGCTCAAGAGGCACTCCTGTATTGTGGTATGTTATAGTCTTTGCAGTCATAAATTCCATACCCACATTAGCTACCACAGATGGAACATACTGAGAAGTTAAACACACAGCACTGGTGACTGAAGAGGATGTATACAACCACACTGCAAATCCACCCAGCTTGTCAGCCCCCAAACAACAGTATTACCAGCTCAATCCAAAGCATCTGTCTCACTTGAGACTAACAAAGCGACCTCCTCCAAGGAGTGTAATCATCTAGGAGAGGGAGTTCTGAAATTGAAAACAAAGCCAGACAAAAGAAATGTATTTCTCAACACACAGCCACCTGAGCACTTCAAAAGTAGGGTACCTGTCTACCTGCAGATAGGATGATGGGCGATTGCCTACCCAAGCAATTTATTTCTCCCTCAGATGATTCAGGTAGTGCCTCCTACTTCAACACCTACTCATCCTCACTAGTAAGCAAAGACATATGGAAAGAGGGATGACGTACTATGCAGCACTGCAAGATGGTTTTCCAGCCCAGAATGCCACCTCATGTATGCCTTGTGGCTATGATTTTGTCAGCCATTGTGGTTCATCTTTCACAAAAAGAAATAGACTGGAAGCAAAATAACACAGCATCACAAGAAAAAGCAGTCATGAAAAATAGTTCAAAGCTTTCCTTTCACCAGCATCTCTTTGCCCCATTTTTGACACAGTCAGCTTTTCCAGTAAAAGCCTTGACATTCCTCAAGCACAGAATGAAATCATTAAAGTAGATTTGAGTTTCATACGCTTAGTTCATCTACTAAGGAGTAAAAAACCTTTCAGGATTGTTCTAATCATTGATCCAATAAGTCATGAGCCAGGTCCATAGATGCTCACTCCAGCAGAATGGCATGTCCATTTGGACTGAGATACTTGCACTGAAACCAGTCATCTACAACTCAACATAAGTAATGTCTCAGAGTCTAGCCTGGTGAAACCAGACTTAAATATATATACGTTAAGTGGTTAACAGACAAATCACTTGTGTTGAGCGGCGCCACATGCAATGATTGACACTAAGTGCAGTTGGAAGCAGGAAATCACTGATTTTCAATTTATATTTAAGCAGGAAATCATTTACTATTGATTGTTATTAGGCAGACACTGTTGTACTGAATTAGTGCAAAATGATCTGATACATAAAAAGCCCTACCATTAATCAAGGTAATATAAGTGAATTTAACTGCATACTTTAAACAGTCCTTCTCATTTGTTTAAGCCTTCCACATCAATCAACACAGCCTACTTACACAAGATACAGTTTACTCCTAAGATTAATGGTGTTTTCTATATTTACAAAAAGTCTCATGTGTGGGCCTTCACATCAGAAAAAGACTTCATACAGTGCTTTCTGCTAAAAGGTTGTTTGACAACTGATACCATGCAACTGCCACAGCCAACCCTTCTTCTCTCCACAGAGAAGTGGAGGTATTTCAGACACAACATCTGATAACAATTTCAATAGCCTGCCTTTTAAATTTTGAATCTTCAGATTACCATACTATATCAGTATCATTTTGGTTTTGATGTGGGATCATATTCAACCTGTATATGGCTAACTTAGATATCACAACCAGTGTAGTGTTCAAATTCAAGAGAATAGCATTCCCTTCAAATCATCCACAGTCCAGAGCTTTCAGACCTGACTGCATACGCATGCAATGAAGAGAAGTTAAATTAGGGTTGTGGAACTTAAACACTCCAAGACTGTATTCCCATTTATGTTCTGCATTGCACAGACATAGTAAGATCTGAACTGACCATATATAACACAGGCATCTCTGTGAGGTATCCAGCTGGAATACAGTCTCCCTTTGATCCATGTCTTGCCAATAAGGATGGAATGACACCTCAAAAGCATCACTCCAATTGATTCAGATCTAAATCAAGTCTGGAACTGCCAATCTCTTGATGAGGTAAGCAAAAACCAAGACAAAAATCTTCCAGGGCTCATATCCTGAACACATTAAACAGATGAATGAAGTCAGAAATAAACTATTATGTTCATTGAGACACAGAAATGATGACCTGTCCAAAACCCCAATAGACACCTAAGGAAAATGAGGAATGGTTCTCAGTTCTATCAAGCTCTGGTTTGGTATCTTACTTTTAAGATGCCTTCTTACTGCATGTGCTTGCAAAGATGCAGAATCCTTAACGTCTTATCGATCAGGGCCTTCAATTTTAGCAAAACCTTTGAGCAACAGATGAAAAAAGTTATCTTCCATTAAAAAATTTAATCAAAAAATTTTCAGTAAAAGTTTTTTCCTACTTTACTTCTAAGGAAAAGGCGTGGCTGAATCTTCCAGCTTTAGAGAAAGTCTGACCGAGCTTAAAGCCAACTAATAAATTAGTTAATTAATGATTGGCAGCTCCTGAAATGATTGCCACATTTTCATTTACACACATCCAAACCCAGCCTTTTACCTCAGTTCTTCTTCCCCTTTCACTGAAATTTCATATCACCTGGTCCTACAACATCATAGCATCAAACTCTGAATTTCCTTTATCTCTAACAGTTCTCTTTTCTCAAAAAAGATATCCAATCTTCTGTACTTCATAGACTCTTGAAACTACACCTTATGCAGTTTTATTCTTCACCAGCTTATCTTCATCTCTCCATCTTTTCTATAACCCCAGACATCAGTAGTCATCATTTTCCCCAGTTATGCAACCGAGCACATTTCCCAATACAAATCACAATGCTGAAATCACTGCTGTGCTTTGTTCTGTACCCACTTATCTTCCTTTACTATTCCCTTCCCTACCTCTATCATATCTGTCAAAAAGCACAAGTTTCTCAACCTCTCTTCCCTCCTTCCAGGCTACCTCTAAAATGCCCCACATGAATCCTCCTCCCATTCTCATCTTTCTGCCCCCCCTCTTTTAGGCTTTGCTCTCTCTTTTGTTATTCATCAAGTTACTTTTCTCCTCATTTTTCATTCACTTGCAGTGCATTTCTCCCACAAAGCATCTTAATCATAATGCTATAGAGAGATTTTTTTAATCTCCGTTAATAAGAAACGTGAATATTCGACCCGTGTATTTCACACAGCTCAATACCTATTGTCTCACTCAGCCAAGTCTATTGTAGGCTCCATGGGGCAGTAACATTTTCTCCTTGTATATCTGTACAGGACCAAGTACTCTCCCGGAGCTCAGCAAATAATAAAGCAGTTGTGTATCTTAAAGGAACGAGAAAACACAGTAATAATGACCATATGCATATGCAGTAACTTTTCTCCAGATGGATCCCAAAGCACTCTATACCATTTGCCAATTAACGGTACAAAATTAAGTATTTACATAGGAGTCATTTCACCCACGAACAATGGCATAACGCCAGCCATGCCTTAATTGCATGGAGTTACACAATACAAATTTAAGACAGGAAGTGAAGACTCACGTCATATTTCAAGGGAGAATTAAGGCTGGTGTATTATAATTACCAGAACTGGTTGTAAAATGCAAATAAATTCTCAATTTTAAAAATGACACTTTTGCCAGAATTTTGGAAACATCCAAACCATTTTTATCTGGTCAATGAAGAGAACAGTTAAACACACCCCAAACTCTGAACACTTTCAAAGATTGCTGCAATCTAAAAAAAAAATGCAAAAACTGATGTACTCCTGAATAGCTTTAATAATACTCAAACCTGGAAACTAGCCAGAACCAGAGCCCTCTTCAACAATTGTTGTAGGATTTTACTCATCATAAACTGGGACTTCAGATGACAGAAAATATGTTGTGGAAATCTAAAAAAAGCAATTTAACTGTGCATCCACATATCTAGATTCAAATTATAACTTAAATAAATTAGCTTAATAAAAACTGAAGTAATTCCTGCTTATTTTTTCTACACATCGACAAATTCACAGACAAGTTTACCACGAATATTTAAACCAAAGTTCCATAAGTAAAAGCAACACTTAGTTTTCAAAAGACTTTTAATTGGCTGAAGTCCTGGCATCGGTCGAATCATTCAGAATGTTTTCACTAACTTCAGCAGAGTCAGAGTTTCACCCACATTCCATCGGATGGAGGACTGAATAATGAAAAAAATATTTTGAATAATTTGATTGCTCAAAATTTATGAATAATTTATTTGGAGAAGAGTATTCAACCATACATAAAGCTTGTCAAAGAGGGGCAAATCTGTTTCTGAGTCATTTATTCAACAATTAATGGAAAAAACCCCATTCACAAATGTCACTCAAATAGCTCTAGACTATAGTAACTTGATTTCCAGTTGACTCAGTATGTCTTTTAGAAAAGTGCCAGGTTTTCATGCACACTAAGCTTTCTTTCATTATTTGAGATCCTCTTGTTTCTATTTTTCCCTTTACCCTAGCAAAATAATTTCTTTTCCAGTACCACCGCCACTGTTGCAGGCCTGACTTGCTTTGACTGCAAGCCCAGTATGCAACAGCGGTACAGGGCTTGAAACAATCTCTCCCTTCGCCAAGAAGCCTGAAGCAAAGAAAAATGAGCACATATATGTTTGAATTTCCGAATATATACTAGGTGGGGAGCAGAGAGGAAATCCACCTCAAAACAACAGCATGAGTCAGAGGAAACGCAGGAGAGGTGAGACAAGACTAGGTAGCTGTGTTCCTCCAAAGCCCCTCTTCCACCCATGTCCGTGCTTGGGCCTGCATGCCTGGAGGGACCCAGGAGTACCAGCACACAGCGGGAGCGAATTTCCATTCTCAAGCCACAACATGATTCATCGCAACCACTGGCCAACTAGGTTGCTGCTGAAAAGAAATACTGGCATTTGGTTTAATTATGCTTTCTTAACTATAGAGATGTTAAATGCAGGAAATTAATTTTGTTATCATTGTATTTCCAATATGCATTTAAAATGTAGCATTGTAAACACTGGCTGGTGTTACTGCCTCAATGGGATTTTCTCAGTGCCTTGAGCATAATGGAGTGCACTGGTCTTTCAACAGCTTGACACTTTTTTTTTTCAAAAAAACTTAAACAATAAAAGTCAGATTTAAAGACACAGCAAGACAAACAGCTCTGCTTTAATTTTTTTTTTTAAGTTATTCACTAGCATTAAATGAGGATTTCCAGGGTACTGTAAACTATCGAGGTTAAACAGAAATTAACTGCAAAGCAGAATCTATCTGAAAAGGAGAGAGAGGTGGAAGAAGGGCTGTATGGCGCTCTGATAAATACGGAATCAGTCTTCTTCATATGCAAGGTGTGCAGAAACTGGTGACTTATTTCTTGTGTTCTGAGTAAGAACAAAGGGAAAGTGAAGTGAAAGAAGCAGAAAAGATCAGAGCGCAAGGCTGTATAATAGCTACTCTAAAGCAAAAAAAGCCAGTATTCTTCATCCAGATCTGCTTTAAAACAATGGTACATAGAACTAGGTACAATATTTTCTTAATTTAGAATTTTATAATACAATCTGATTTGGCATCTAGAATATATAATCATCACCAGAATGTAAATGCTATAATCCTCGTGACAACATCTATTCTACCTACTCTTTTTGCTGCTATTTTGGCTTGATTCTAAGAAATCGTACTGCACCAAGTATTACTTTTATTAATAAAGGTTAAGCATAGCTGAGTACTGCTTAGCAAAATCTTATTTACCTGAATAAATAACTCCCTAGAAACGATGAATACACACAGTAATGTGCATGCTTTCATTTCCACATAATATACATCCATTAACACTCACTGTGCAACAGATGTTATCAAAGAGCTATGTGCCCTGTATCAATTGAAAGAGATTTATTTAGCAGAGCATGATTTTAAAGGTAAGTACTCTTTGAATCCTTGGACTGTTTGTCGGCCTGTACCAGCGAAGCAAGGTCTGGAGCTGGAAAGAAGATAAAAAGCGGGTGGTGTGGTTTACGGTGCAAGTCACCCTTTCAGTACCATTTATCCATCTGAGTCATATGTGAAGCCGCACAGTGCCAAGGACAAGATACCACTGGAGGTGCTGCCTTTTGGGAGGAGATGTACAGCCCAGCATTAACCTGCGTGAATCAGCAGAACGATGAGGTCATGGCTGGGAACAAAAGGCAGCAATCTGGGGAACCTGCTGATCACCAAACAGCCCTGGGGCTCAGCACAGGCTTGGCAGGATCTCCCATCTCTGACCTTACTGAACAGAAAGATGGGAGAAAGGAGGAGATGGAAGGGGTTTGTAAGGAAGATGAACAAGCAACTGAAACCTGACAAAACAACCTTCCCAAGACTCCTGTGCCTAATGTCAGCAGTTAGTTTGTATTTTCACATTTAATTTGGACACTGCTGCACCAAAGTCTCCCAGGCGCAACCTGTCACCACACTGATTTCAACAGTGTGAAAGTGGGATACATTTGTCCTGTTGATTACAGTTTATATTGCCATCATATCCTCTTCATGCTTGTAGCATTAGACTGAGATTTCTTCTCAGCATTTTTTTCAAGCAGCAGCCCTGCCACACATTAGAGCATTCACACTACTGACCACTTAACTACCCAACCCCATGAAAGAAAAGAAGCCTCTTTCTTTTTCCCTCCCCTCTCTAGCAGATCAATGTTCAGGTCCCATCCATTTCTATGGAAATGACCCTTCTGTAAATATCCTGTTACCTACTATTTACCACACTGGTGCAGAGTCCAAAAGGTAAATTTGAAAAGAGGTGATTTCAGCCCTCATAAACAAGTAACCAAAAAATGCTTCAGGAACAGCAGGCACATAGGATTCGTTAGCTGTAGCAGGGCTACAAAAGCCATTCACAACACCCTTGTTGACACTGCTTTACTTCTTTGGGACTCTGCTTGCTAATAAAACTGCAAAAGGATTAACCAAGGAGTTTCACAGAAATGACCACAAAATGCCTTAGCATTTATAACCCTACTCTTGCTGCCCTGACACAAATTCCTATTCAAATCACCAGCTAATTGGAGCACACAAATTTTCTTCCTAAAAAAGAAGAAAGGGGCAGAAGGCAGAACAAATTTGCGGCAACAAACAAACCGGTAATAAGGAATTGAATTAAAAACTTTCATAGAAAAATTACAAAGGAATAATGGAAATTAATATCCACATAAACAAAATAAATGATCCTTCCCAGGTCACAAATTCCTGATGCTACTTTGCCCTTCTAAGCAGGGAGCAGGATGGCATAGCTACCAACTGGTAGGTAAGGTACCAAAATGCTTCTGGAATAGCAGTTTTGATCTCATGACAGCTGCTGCAGCCTTCTACATTCAAGTAGTAGAGTAAAACCAGCTCTACTAAAATATAGTTTGTACTTATCCTTCCATAGTAATGTTTTTAAACTACATGTCTTCCAAAAGAAGGCAGATGCAGGGGTAATGACTCTAATGAGGGTACCTCGCTAGAACTGAACAGAGAAGAACCTTTGCAATAGGTGGGCATGCCCTGTAAACTGCAGGTGCCAGGGATGAGCCTTAGTTCCCAGGTTTCAGAGGGTTCCCCCTTTTCAGGCTAGGGGTTATTCAGCACATCATTGCAGTCACACTACGTCATTTTGTAAAAGTTGTCTACATGTGAAGAGTTTGTCTCAGTAAGGAGGCCAGGATTGGGCTCCTCTTCATATCCTGTTCCTGCTTCAAGCAAGCATTTTAGTGTATGATCCTACTACATTACACACCTCATTAAAAAAAACACCTCTGTTTCATTTTGCTTTCATGAGCAATTTACATTTCATTTGTGATTTTTAAGCAGAAAACCCTTGGCACCGATTTTACAGATGACATACTGAAAAGGTTGGGTGTTTTTGTTGCTTTTTTTTTATCTTAAAGAAAATAGGATTAGAGGTAGACGCTTTTATATTCCACCACTTCTGAGACATATGTTCTGCTCTCCCACCAGTTATGAAGTGATTACTGGAGTGGCACAAACAGATTTTTTTTAACAAAGTGAAGGTGTGATTTTCTCAGGTTCTGTGAGAACATGCACACTTATTTTTACCAACCCAATCTGTTTTCCAGTAGTTTAATGTCCGCAGGGTTTATAAGGCTATCTTAGGTGTCGGATTCAATGCAGCTTGCAGGGTGCTACCTGACTATGGAAGTTTAAAGAAAAAGACACAGAGAAAGCAGAAATGATACAAGACTCAAAGTAATTTGGAGACTGATTTAAATATATGAAAAGATGGACCTTTTTTGCTGCTTGCCCATATTTGGTTCTCTAAAGCCTGAAGGCCCTCATATCATAAATACTTGCTTTGTTTTAGAAACCTCACTGAAGATCTATCCCTAAATAATTTACATATACAACCTGACTTTTTAAAGTATCATTTTTATTCTACAAAAAGGAATTTGATCGTATAAACACTTACTGCCAGGAACAGTGATTTCCATGTGGGAAATAGGACTTGATTTCTTGTACCTTGCCTATTTAAGCTGGCTGTAAAACGTTACCAAAGGAAGACGTGAAGAGATCTGATTTTATATCAATTCACACCCATTTTTCAGGTATATAAAAAACAAGACAAGGAGATTTCCTTACAAGGCAGTGCAGGAAAAGGGTTCACATCTGAATTGGACTGCTCACCTATTCCAGATTCTCAGCCAAAAATCTATAAACGCACCAACAGCAGACAATGCTCCTCCAAGAGACTCTTAAAGCTAGATTTTGGTCTGTTAGCCTGGGACAAATTTAGAATAACCACTTCAAATGCAGTGAAATTACTCAGGACCAGAGGAAGTGAGAACAAAATTTGGTGAGGACTGTACAGGGAAGTAGTCAGTTAACGTTTAATCCTTGATGAAAATCTTCAGGTTGAGTGTCCACACAAAGAATTTACACCGATTTAAAAACCAGTTTATCTGAAAACCCTTTCATGGATATATTTCAGACTGCCATATATCAGCTTAGCTCATCGTTTAGCAGCACAAGCTAAACTGTAGATTTCCAGCCTGGTTGAAATCTATACATTTGCGCTTCTGCAAAGTTTTGAAGCAATTTTAAGTGCAGTACTTCTGGAAAAAAATCCTTTTGTTAAATCACTGAAACTTTACAGGTAGAGAAAAGTCTTACGTAGGACAATATGCCTTTAGTATCTTTCTGCTAAATGGCTTTACTTTGTGAGTGCTATTAAGACAAGGGGTTTGTAGGGTATTTTGTTGACACAGGATACTTCAGCCCTCCTAATCAAGATTTTTCCCAAGAACAGTCTTCATCCTTACCTCTATGCTGAGGGATTGGACAGTGAGGTCAAAGTCATCAGTTCCTGACAAAAGCCTTAGCAGGTCCCACTAAGCACGCTCAGTAGGATCTGTTGTTGTTGTTGCTTGTTATTGTGGATGAACAGTACCCCCTCCTTGTAAACTGGGATTTTCAGTGCAGCCTCATAGGAGTTAATCTGGCCACACTCACAGGAGCAGCAAGGTCTTGTGTTCAGCAGCAGAGGTGGTGGAGACCCTTTGGTACAGAAGTACAGGCACTTTGGACCCCTTTGAAATGCAGCTTTCATGAAATCAGAAGTTTACCTGTAAAGAAAGGAAAATGGAGACTGGGAAAAAATCTACACATTGAAACTTGCAGAACAGATAATCCTTCTGTAGGATGTATCTAGCGATAGCCTTGGTCATTTAATCTATAGACCTCTTACAATGTCAAAGGCACTTTTGACTTCAAAGTTGTTCTTACAGCTTTGAGCTTCCCTGCTTGCCTGTTACAGTATTTCCTACTACTGAAACAGTTCCTCAGTGATGAAATCAGTGATGTTTCACTCATTGTTTTCACGTAAGCTCCCCATCCCCTCTTAGCCTACTCCATTCTTTCCTGTTGGCTTTACCAAATTTGTATAAGACAAAGCTATGAACAAATAAACACTCCCCTTTTAAAATTTACTATGTATACTGTATTATCCCATAACTATATGATGGTCATCTCAAACATCTTGCATGAATTATAACAAGTTATTTTTATTTATTTTTACTGTCTGCTTATTACCATCATTAAAAAAAAACACAATAGAAATTAAAGTGCAATAATCTATGGCAATGCAAAATGTTAAGTATTTGCTTTAGATCCACAGAGGCAAGGAAATTAAAAGAGGCTTAAACTCTGAGCTAATGCTTCATCCCTAATTCATTCTCTTGTGCCCATATATTGAAGTCTCAGCACAATGAATCTGTGAAAGGACACATTAATGTGTTGTGGAAATGGTGTACAATAAATTGATAGGGAATTTAATGTAACTCTGATCAGAGACTGGGCCAGAGATTTCAGTGATGAGTAATACCAGGCAAAGAATTTACATTTAAATTCAGGCTTTCCTTGAATTTTTGGCTTTAATTCATACTCCAAATACTTTTGAGAAAGAAGGCTTCTGCTGAGGCATCCTATACAAGGCAATAAATGTCTGACAACAGTTAGTACTTCATGATTTAATTGCATTGGCATTTCTTAAAAATAAGAGGTCCTATGTTACAAAGCAACGTCAGGGTCTGAATCTCTTCTCTTAAAGAGTACTAAAAATTATTAATACCAATTTACAACAGGAGGAGCATACTAGTCCTAATATTGCATGTATGTTTGTACTCACAAAGGTCTCACAAGATCTCATAATCCTATATTCTAACGAAGCAAAAATATCTTACATGGTATTAACATCAAATCAAACAGAAACTCATGCTCCATGATAGATTTTTTCAAGAAGAAAAGTTTGCTTTTCAAAGTTCTTTCTGCTCCAAGCGCTTGCTTACTTTTTAGATTTGCTATGAAATGAAACAAGATTTTAAAGAGTGGAGATTTGGGAAAATAATACAGAAACAGTATAATTTTTCCACTGTAAATACCCATGCTGAAATGACAAAGGAAAGTAGGTGGTGTATGCAAAATCACTGCAAATAAATTGCTACATGTGCCATATCTCATAGAACTGCTCAACAGTTTTTATTACATTTTTGTTCATTGGAGATTGCTATAGAGATCTCTGCATTGCAAGTAGCCACACCATTTCAGTGCTTTGCTGTTTCAGAAGAGCAGATTTTCTTGATTAATAACAAAAGGTTTTGTTGGGATCAGAGCTGTTTCCCACCATCTCTATGCAAACCCGGCAACACAAACTGTGTACATTAGCATTTCAAGGAGCCTCCTATTAATGATGGCAAGAAAAGCTCCTCTCGGTGGGTAAAATCCATTTTGTCCTCTCTTGTGACATCTGTTCTAACTTTTAAAGCCAGAAAGGAAACTAGATAATGCCAGAGAGTCTTTTGATTTACTGTATTGGCACTTGTGATGATGCTTCAGACTATAAAAGCATGTAACCCTAGTGGACATACATGACTGTGTAAACGTGAACATCTGCATATTCCCACAACATAGGGTGAATTGAAGAAGTAATTCCAAAGTTCTTTGTTAAACTTTTAACTAGCTTTTTTGTCAGGATTTCATAATTATGCTTTCAATTACTTCTACACCATACAAAATTCAGCATTTTAAATTGTATTTTTATGTAAATGTTTACTGCTACATATGTTTTTTGAATTAATTTCATTTCCCCAAAGCTTTTTTTTTTTTTTACATTTTTTTTTGCATGTAAAGACATTTAAGCAAATAGAGTTGGAGAATCTGAAAGATGGTTAAAAAAATAAAACCCCAAACAGTGTAGGATAAGAAAAAGTAAACTAAACCCTGCAGATTTCTTACCTCTTTACACCATCTGTGCAGTATTGCTCTTAGGCCTTTTACATTGGTCATCCTGGGAACAAAGCTGAAGGCAGATTCCAGCAGTTTTTCCATTCACTATTCATTCAGAGGTTCATCAGCTCCATATGGATCCAGCCAACTGCTGTGTTAAATCAGAGCCTTTTCCCAGAATTGACATGGTAATGAAGTCATGGTATTGCTCACAGAAAAGGCCTCCATAGGTATTTTCCTCTCTAACAAATCCAGCCTTTTCACCCCATTCACTCCCTAAAATTATCTCATAACGTTACAACATCTGTGAACTGGGTTTTTGCCTTTTAATGTCTAGCATGTTTTATTACATGACTATGCATTACATACTTGTTAACAAGACTCCTACACAACCAAGGAAATAAAATAAACTTGCACTCTTCTCTTTCCAGCTCAGATTGTTCTGTCCCCTTTTCTTTTAATTTATATCTGCTATATTTAATTTTCTTCAGATAGACCTGTCCAAAGTAGTGATGTACAAGATGAACTTCAATTTTCCTGATTTCTATCAGAAAGTGGTTTTAGAAATATTCCAGGAGGAAAAAATGCTTAACCACAAAATGGTAAATCCATCAATACAAAAGATTGCTAAAGAGGGACTGTGTTAATGGCAAATATGTTCTAACAGTTTCCTTCAGTTCATCAGATGTATGGATCTGAACTTTGCTTTAACAGCAATGGTTCAATATTTGTTGAAGAATAAATATAAGATAGTTTATTTCTGTAATATGCCATCTGCAATGAATATGTAGAGGCTGCCTTGATATGACAACATGAGGTAGCTTTATTGGAAAACTACACTTTACTAGTAATAATGTATTGAACAAATATGATCTGTAAAAACAGGTATCATTATACATGTGTAAGGTTAGACATATACTGACTAAAGAGAAGAGAATAGTTAGTTACTTACAGTTAGTGTAGATTTTTGAGATGGTTTGTCAATATGTATTCCGCTTCCTGTCTGCATGTATCCCAATACTTTTTTTGAATGAGTTAACACCGTGTCCTGGCAGACTCTGGCATTTTAGATTGGAAAGCAGAAAGATATGGCATACACCCTAGCATAACATCCATCTAACTCTGTAACTCAGAGGGAAGCAGTATGGCTTACAAATGGACAATGACTCAGGATCAGAGTTACAGTGGGTTTATGGGGCAAGTGACTAAAGACTCTTCTTAGACAAACTGTCTGTGGTATCCCTCTCAGATCGTAAGTACTCTTCACAGTCTGGTCCCAGCACCTTGAGATGGATGTAGTAGAGTTACTGCATGTCCAGAGAAGGGCAACTAAAACAGTCAAAGGGATACAGCAGTTGCTCCAAGAAGGAATGAACAACTAGAAAAGATTAGGGCTCCAATTTGAAGAGAAGGTAGCTGAGAGAGGGAATCTAAGTAAGGTTTATACAACCACGAAGGTGGCAGAAAAGCTGAAAGCAGAACTCTTCAACAACTTTTGCAATACTAGAACTAGGGGTCACTTGATGAAACCAGTAGGAGATCAATTTAAAAGAGGTAACAGTAGCTCTTTACACAGCACCTAGTGAACTTCTGGAACTTGCTGATGCAGAAGGCTGTGGAGGAAGACTGTATCTGTAGGATCATAAAAAAATGAGGTAACTTGATGGACCAACAGTCCATAAGCAGATACTGAAAGGGATAAGCAGGGCTATGCACTAACATCCCTAATACAATTTCTCTGGGTGCTAGGGAAGTCAAGGGGAATGGACTACAGAAAGTGGCCAGGCTAATACGGTCTCCCTAAATAACATCTTCTGTTTCTATTTTTGGAGACAGAACACGTGGGCAGCTGGACATTGGTCTGACCCAGTTAGTGCCATTCCCAAGTTCTATTTTGCATCCTGTGAATGTCACTCAGCCATCACTCAGATCCTAGAGCTCAGCACTCATTCTACTTAAGCAATGACTGCAGGACTGCTCTGCCAAAACTGGTATCAAACACGGACTGCTATTCAAAGTAAAGCTGTCTAAAGGTAGATGGAGCATAAGACCAAGTCACAGAGAATCAGGAACAGTTTTGCAGCAGAAACTGTGAGATTTCTTATTCTCATCTGACACAAATATTTCATAGTGTCTCCAGTAATAAAAGACACATTTTATCAGTGAGCAACAATTAAGGGTTGTCTTACGAGGGAGCTCCAACTGGGTATAAAATAATCCCCTGAGAGATGTGGGACCACCTATAGTCACTGATACCTCAACTAGATGCTGCATTATAACTAGGTGACAGAATCTGTGCTGGATTAGTTCCTGGGAAAAAGTATTCTTCTCTGTGCTTAGTGCAGTAAGGTGCACTGTCATGATTCTCAAGATGCATTTGTTACTTATTTGGAACAGGAGCAACAAAACTACTGGTAGGACACATGCGCTTCTCATGGGTGAATTATCTCAGAAGTATCCATTATTAGAGGAACTAGCCAAACAAACATGTCTTTAATCCTAACATTTTTAAGCCTGTCATATTTAAGGACACAAAGGTCCTTGTCTCAGGATATTCCTTCTATACATTTAATTCCGGAAGGCTAGACAGCTGTAAGGCACAGTGACAGCTCCACCAGCACAGTTACTCAGAAACACTACCCTGAGTGTATCCAAACCTGTCCGGGGATGCATGACAAGAGTCCCATGAAGAATAAAGAAGCACTTGATGAGCATGTACAACATCCTTAAAATACTTAGGGCAATTTGGGAAAAAAAATCTTTGTTTGTATAGAAATAGAAAGAAATGCAAGAAGAAACAACATCTGCAATGAAACATTGCAAAGAAAGAACATATGGAACTTGTATACTAGATTATGCAAAAGAATACCCTTCCCGTAATTACTTTGTTTTACCTATCCATGAAAAACAGCTGCTGAGTCAGTCAGCCCACTCCATTTGTCCAGGCTTAGCTTTCAAGTTAACTAAAGTTCCTACCACCTAACACAATGTTAACTGTTCGAGCAAGGACATACAGAGCAAAGACAAATACCATGCTACCTATGGGCCTCTCTGGTCCCTCGTAATTCAGACAGGACCCCATCCTGTGAAGTGATACTAGGCCTGCTGCAGCAAAAATGTGGAACTGAGAGCAAAGCCCAGGCAAGTTTCACGTCCTGGTTACTAAGTCCTGCTGTGGCAGGCCACTATGGCAGCCTCGCACACCAAATGGATGGTTTCTACCAAGATTTTCTGCATGCCCTTCGGCACCAGGCAGTTATGAAGAGGAAATGTGACCAGCATCCTCAAGAAATCACACATGCTGTCTCCAGGGCGGCACTCCTCTCCAGGCAGCAGAGTTTCTGAGCTGGTTAAAACCAAGCTCTCTTGCATAGCAAAGAGCTGAGATGTTGACTTGCCCCTTGGAGAGCAGAGGAGGGCAGGGGGAGGGGAGACAAATCCTTGGTGCTCATGAGGAAGATGCACTTGCACTTGCTCAGAGTCTCTGCAGACAGATGCTAAAGAAGCTGGGCATTCTCTGTGTCTGGGACACCTACTGACAACCGATCTCATCGTTTCTTGGAAAGACTTTTTTAACTATTCAATGCACTTTAGACCTCTTTATTCCTAACTCAGGCAGAATAGCTGTTCAAATGCAGCCTGGAGCATGGACGTATGGCATTGTGTTGCAATTGCTTCCCTCATATTTGCAAAGGGATTGCTTATCTATTATCTAGGTATTATGCATCTCCCCTGCTTGCTTCTTCCTATAGGCTACTATGAAGAACAATGCAATTGTGCTTGAAAGTCTTTTAACCCAGTATACAAACATTCACCTCCATGAATAGCTCACACAAAGTATTTACAAGATCACTAGACCTAATATTCTGAGATTGCAATGTCATATCTCCCTGTCTGCCACCTAGCTATAAATCCTTGGAAATGTATGCCAAAGGTAATGCTGATGGAGGGGAAAGGCTGCTGGTCTGAAATGGGATGCTGGCACCTCGTCAGCGTGGTATTTATTCCTTGGTCAGAGCTGCCCAGCCCTGCTCGCACGTAGCTCTGCTCTAATTGCGAGAGGGTGAGGAGGAACTGAAGAGGTAAATCTGTCTCCTCAGCCAACGAGACTTATGCTTGCAGGTGGAAACCTGTATTCCAGCTCCTTCTTGCATTCCTGTAAGCAACAGTGCTTTCACTGCAACTTCTGAACTCGTGGTATGGGCGGTTTGACTTAGTGACACTACACGAGACAGGAAAAAAATACTCTTCCCCTTCTCCCAGGAGTTAGAGACACTTTGCTCCTCTATTACACTTATTAAAGTTGTAATGAATGAAAACAAACGAACACATAATTTTGGTTGGAATCAGACTCACAGGAGTTTGTAAAGGAAGGCAGAATCCTTTACAGCCTTGCTCACTGCATCCCACCCTGCGTGAAACAGCATCTACTTCACATCTACTCAGGGATCTGGTGCAGCAAGTTAATCAGTTAATTCCAGTTTTACTAATGAATTGGAAAAAAATCTCCAACACAAAGAACAGCTTTGCTAGGCCCTCAGAAGAGTACATGAGTTAACAGACATAGAGGCTAGAGCATTTTCCCAGCTAGAAGTACCTGGGGTTTGAGGCACTAAAGCAGAAAGTATGGAGGAGACTATGCTGCTGTTACCAGTGAAGGAACGAGGAAAGACATTGCAGAGTCTTCAGTCCTGAAAATTTTCCTAAGTATAAAAACTCAATTTACAGAATGTAAAACATCATATGAATCACGTATAAATTTAGGACCACAACAAGATAAAAGCATTGATTTTTTTTCTCCATAGCTCACAGAGGGTTCAATTCTGATTTGATGAAACCAGCAGAAATGGTTGTCTTTCAACAGGCAGACACATTCTTTTACTCTCCCCTTAAAAAGTCCTCCAGCTTTTCACCTCCTTTGCTTTTAGTCCAGCTTTCAACAACAGTCACTTGGTGATTCTTGGAAATCAGCAGTAAGTGTATAGCATTTCTATTTTTTATCTTCTTTCAATCCTTTCTGCCTACTGCTGGTGGGGTTTGGTTTTCTTTCATTTCTAGGCAAGTGTTTTCAGCTTCCCCTCATCTGTTCCATTCTGGAGTTGCTGTCCTTGCCACTTCTTTACATTCTTGCTTTACACTTGATGTTGTGTTTAGATACACTTCATCCACATCATTGCTTCCAATCAAACTACTACCTGCAGCTTTTGTTTGCATTGACCAACAGCTCCTTAATATTTGCTGCCTCTACATTTAATCCATCACGAGCCACAGGAGACCGATTTTTCCCGTGGTTGTCTAGCCCTTGAAATGAAGACTGCAGATAATTTGTAGAATTAAAATAATAATCAACTGATACATAAATCAATAAAGAAATTTAGCTCAATTAATGACCACCCATCCTTTCCAAACTAAAAAAACACCCAACAAAGTAGTAAAATATTTCACTGGTTACTTCAGCATTTATCTTCTAGGTGGCTTTTTTGGCCCTCCATAAAAACACAGACAGTTCACATAAGCATTAGGGCACAGAACAAGAACACATCCATAAAATAAGGTACTCATTAACAGTAAATTTTAGCATCCAGATTCCTTCTCAATATGCCAAGAAAATTGAGATGAAGGACTGGCAGGAATTTCAGGCCTGCTGTATATATTCTTTTGTAATTTCTTTAAAGATGAAGTGGGAGAAAATATGCTTAGTTGTTTGTAAGTCTCTTTAGAAAGAAGCAAAGTTTGCTTTGAAGTTCACGAACTTGCAAATATTTTAGCTTGTGGCTGTTATACTGAACTGCTTGTTAAGTGCAGCGGAAACAATCTGTTGCACTATTAGTTTAAAAGATGTATATACCTGCACTACTAATGATGCTGTCATTAAGAGAAGAGGGACTGCTTCCTTTATAAGACCTGATCCTGCAGTGATCTTCATGTTGGCAGGTTATGCATCAGTCTGGAACTTGCAGCTGGATCAGTTACCAAGCCCCTACTTTCTCTTCTTTATAGTTTGTTTACATGTTTTGCAACTTGCTTAATTTCATGTCACCTTAGAAACCTTAGCCAGTCTCCAACTAATCACCCGGCTAATAGTCAGAGGTGTGTCAACGAGAAGATGCTTGAGTTTACTTGCATTTAGCTGATCTACCCATGTTAACTGCAACCATAGCAGAGCCCGGGTACCAGTGCCAGGGCTGCTTACTAATGGCAGCAACACCAGAAGCTGATGAACAGACAAAAAGTTCCAAATAAGCACAACGTCGGAGAACCAGCAGGGTGTCACACGGCACAGGAGTGGGTGCACAGTTGGGTATGCATTGGCCTGTCTGTAGACCAATGTAACAGCTTTTCAGTTCAGTCCAGCACTTCCTCCTTGTGCTGGGTGTGCAGGCCATTCCAGAAAGGCATGGTATAGCAAACAAATGACATGTAGTGTGGAAATTAGCTCCTGGAATAAAAAAAAAAAAATTTAGTATTTATCTGTAGGTGTCAATTTGTGAGTTAGTGGCCAAAGGCTATGAAGCCATTCAACTGACTCAAAAGTAGACACGTACATTTGGGCAGCTGGTTAGACACTCCCTGGAGACTCCTCTGAGTGTACTGATTAGATGCCCACTGACTACAACTGGTGTAATTTGAGGTGCAATTGGGTGTCCAAGAAATCCATGCAGGGCTGGTAAGGATGGCACACCATGTATGGGACTTCTTTACCAATACAGAGCAGCAGCTGGAGTCCAGATGGAAGACTTGAGCACTTCAAATAGGACTCCCACATGTGGGCAACTAAATCAAGCCTCTGAGCACTGGTGTCTTAATCTATGAGGTGAATCCCATGCTTACTTACAATAAAGCTGCACAACAATATATAAGAAGGTTTTAGGGCGCATCACTCGAAGTTTCATGGGACACCGTAGACCTCTGAGAGGCAGCAGAATAGTAACCATAGCTTTGGTGGGTTTGAGGGGTGTGAATGTCCAATGCACAACTAGCCTTTATAATTGTTTTATATTTTCAAGTGTTACTTTAGTAGGAAAAGGACTGGAAGTATCTTTTCTAAAGAATCTGGAAAGCCTAAACACTTTGAGAAGCACACAAACACAGGGAATCGACACATCTGTGTGAAGTGTCTCATCTGAACTCCAAAAACATTGCTTCTGAACAACTAACTCCAGAAGACTCCATTATAGTCATCTGGACTTTGTGAGAGACTGAAATATAAAAACATAACTTCCTACCACTGACAAAGAGACACTCTGTGTGATTGCATTGCAGGGGATGTTCTGCAGGTCTTACGGATGTTTATGAAGAATATAAAGGTGCATTCTAGAAAATCAGACAAAAGCTGCAAACCAAGTTTTCTGGGCTCCAAAGCCTACAACCCTTCCAGAGATAGTCAGAAGTAAAGGCAGCCTTTGAACTGTATGTTATATGCAGCCGGTTGTTGCTGATGAGCCTCAAATGGGAAAGCAGTGACAGATCAGGCAGCTTCTCTTCTAGCTAGAAAGGTACCTCAACTGCTTTTGGGCAAAAGAGATCCCAAGTTCTGTTTCTCATTGAAATTGGTTCCTCTCAATTAAGGCTAATCCCTCATCTGATGTTTACTCAGTTTACTGCCTTCCTGCATTCTGCACTGTCCACATCTGGCATTACACTTTGTATTTATCCTAGCCAATATACGTTTATTCATCAGCTGTGTTTGTTCTAGCTATGGTTAAGATGGCAATTTCATTCTAAGTCTCTGCATGCATTGATGGATACATTACTTTTCAGCTGAACCTTCTCATGCTTTTTCTCAGGCCAGAACATTTTTTTCTGAAAGTTAGAAGAAAATGTGTAGTCCTTTTCAAACCTCTAAAATTCAGACATGAGAACGCTGCATTTTAACAAAAATGCTTTTTGATACAAAGTGCTTTTTTATTTCTGTTTTTGAGTCCTTCCATTTTAAAGCAACTCTGAAATTATAGTCACAAGTATTTCTTCAAATGTTATAATAAATGTGAAAAAGGCAGAAGACTGTGTTTAGGAAAGGTAAGATTTGTAAGGAGAAGGAACACCACCACTCCTGTTTGTGCATGAACTCCAATGGGAGGGTAAAGTGTGTGACTTCGAGAATGTTTGGGTCACATCTGCATACAAATAGTTACAGAGCACTCAAATGAGTCATGAAAATTCACATAGTTTCTAAAAATGAGTGGATATGTTAATGCAATGGCAAGGTTGAGATTTCAATTGAAGATAAGCAAAAATATTTACTGCTCTGATTTCAAAAGAGACTTTAACTTCTGCCCATTATTCCTACCCTACTACAACAGCCTATGTAAGATTTGTTCAATTCAGATCTTGCTAGTGTTTATACAAAGCTTTGACTTATATTTTATTTAAGGGAGGGTGGATATTTTTGGTGCAATCCAACATTACATTTCTGGCATTAATGGTGAAGTGCATTATACCTGTATCACTTTCTATTTTGTGGCCACAGTATCTGCTGACTTTCTTATCGTCCCTTCTAGACACAAGGCTTAAAAACAGCACTATGCAACATCTTGAATGTTATCAGAAATAGGGCACAGGGTAGTGCTAACCCACTGACTACAGAAGGCACTGCAGAGACAAGGCCCTTCTCCTGCCGGAACCACTAAGGTGATAAACTTCTCCATTACAAGCACATAGGCAGCCTGAAACGAGCATTCGGAGTGCATAACAGTGTCAGCTGAAGGAGTAACTGGACAGGATTTCTGGAAGTAAAAAAGTCAGATGAGCAAAGAGAATACCAGCTATCCTAAGCACCTGTCCATGCCATGGGTAACACTTGTATTGCTCTAGGAGAAGACATCACATGAGGACTACAGGAACTAAGTACTGCCTGACTTTTGCATCTGTCATCCTCGCAAGCTGCCTGATTTTAAAACATTAGCAAAAATGGCAAGGTAACAGCTTGTGTTTGTTCTGTCATCCCCCCACTTCAAGACCCCCGGTGCATTGAGAGACAGACTGCAGGTCAGGTTCTGCTCTGCCCTGTTCTTTCTGTAGTTATTTACACCTGTACAAACTGAGTGGAAAACATGCAAAATGGTACCATTTTGTTTTGATAGTGTTTTACCCTCACTTCACAGGGGTGAGAATGAATAGACAGGGTGCAAGGCAGTGGAGAATCAGGGATTCTGTATATTAAAAAACAGTGCAGACAGCCGCAGAAAGTGTCAGACACTATACAAAAGGATTGTTCATGCATTCATGCTCAGCATCTGTGATCCGGACAGTATAAACAGAAGTCAGTATCTTTGTGCTATGTGGGGCTTATAGGGTTTTGTTTATATAATTTAAAAATCAGCAGACCTGCAAGGCTGAGTGTTGCAGGGTGCTTTGCAAACAGCAATCTCACCCGTTCACAGCATTTCAGAAGCCTCCGGAGCATACGCCGAGGAATTCCCTTATTGTTGGTAGATGGTGAAGGCTATTGTCAGATGACTGATACTGGCTCTCTGCCACATGATGCTGGAGCCTACAGTTTTAATTAAAAACCCTAAAACAATTTGAAGAATTGCCTGTCTGATGCTCTGATTAGCTAGGATGCCTGCCCCTTTTGTACGCAGTTAGGCAAGTCATAGCAACTAGGAAGGAAGCCTTTCTGCCACTCTGAAGGGTTAAGATCTGTGGCTCCATATTCAAGAAAGCCACGCCCCCTCTCCCCCCCCAACAGACCTTTGATGCTTGATGCCAAGATGTGTTAACATATTCTGAAAGGGTGGAATCTGCCTCAGTCCCTCAGCAAGGCAATGGAGCTATATTCACAGATGTGCAAGAGTCATGAAGAATGTAAGAAGCATGGTGGCTAAAAGCAAACCGGCAGAGTTGTGACTGAAGGAGAGGGAAGGTAACAACCAGTGGAGCAGAGAGCTGCTCTTATCTACGGCAGCTTCCAATGACAGCTGGTGATTACTAAAACGGCATTATGGCCTTGTCCTCCCCAGCAGGAAAGGGGTTGATAGTAAAACCACAGTAGAGATAATGTGAGCGTGTTTTCACATAGGCTGCCTAGAAAACAATTTAACTTCCACTCTGCCTAGCTATTATCAGCAATGCCCCATACGCATCAGGGTCGAAGTGCATCTTAAGGAGTGATTTGAAGGAGAACGGCTGGAGAGAATTTTCCAGACCTTTGTTCCACACATGGAGGATAGGATGCAGGAAAGCATGAAGATATCTAGGTGGGAAAAAGGCTAATGCATGGTAAAGGCCAGCATTGCTAGTAGAGCAAAGGTCATGTTCAGCAATGCGCTAAGTTAACAGAGCTGGAAAGAATGGATAAAGAGAGTCCAAAAAAAGAGCAAGGTTCTTTTTCGCCTGGAGCACAGAGGATGTAATGTGAGGTCAGTGGCTGTAGGTGCAGGTTTTCATCTTTAACTATCTGGTTTGCGAATTGACAGCATTTTTTGTTGTCTGGAAGAACATCTTATGCATCCTGGGATTTTGTTTTGGTCTCCCTCATATTGAAAGCATGCTTGAGAGCTATTAAGTCGAACAGCCCGTTAAGCAGTTAAAGCTGGGCTCTGACAGGTTTCCCAAGCTGCTTCTGACTGTATTTGGCAAATAAATTCCTCCTTATCTGCTAATTTCAGACTTTTAAAATAATTTAGCTCTCAAGTACATAACATAAAGTGATTATCTTGTTCTTTACAGTCTGAGGGCAGAATCTATTTAGAACCTGAGCAGGATGGTTACATGCAAGTGAAAAGCTTTAGATAAAATTCACTTGCCAACCCAGAGCAGTGAAACAAATTCCCTCTCCGCTCTCACGGGCAACTGCTATACTAGCCAAATACCAGCTACATCCTTCACATACATTCACAAACACACCTGAAGCTGGATCCAAAGCTGTGAACTGACAGGGAGAGTCTTCCTGGGTTTCACTGGATTTGCATCAGGCCCATGTGCGTAAAGTATCAAGACTACTCAGTCTCCATCAAAGGAGTTTCCACAGCCTGTTTCATGTCTTAACCACAGCCACCCCCATAACAGCTGATCCACGCAGACAGCCTGCTTATTCTATACAGGAATGTACATTTGCAGCTTATACACATGCACTTAACTCCACAAAACACTACCAAAATAGCAGAAAAGAGAGCAATTGCCACACTGCTGATTTCTCCCTAAAACAATTCTACAGGTGCATTGCTCTTCTCAGTATGGAGCAGAGAGTATCATCTCCCCAGATGGCAATGCCTTCACCAGGTTTAAAAAAGGAACGTCTGCATTACAGCAAAAACCACCCCAACAACAAAAAAATTACCTAAAACTTTCCCATGACATTTGTTTTTCCTTGATAAAATCTATACAAACACTATTGAAAACAGAGCAGAAGCTGACACAAAAAAAAAAAGGACAAAACCATTGTAGCAGAACATGGCCACTCTGTACTAAACTTCTGTAAATGTAGTCAAATACCCCCAAATATTCATCAGAATTTGAACATCAGATATGTCTTTAAAGTTATGCTGGATCATATGGAAAGACCCTGTAGCCCAAATGATACTAAATGGATACAAGAAGAATGATTTTTCCCATCTTGTGAAACCTCTCAGGATTTCAGCAGTCTTACTACCATGCTTCAGAAGAAAACCAAGAGTATTCTCCTGAACATTTTCTCAGGGAATTCTCAAAGAAGTGGTCTGTTGTTTAAAAGGCCTGTCAAAAACCAAGGCTTCATGTCCTGTTCTTCCCAGTTCAGACTGCAACTCAGAATTTCCATTGCACCAATGTCCCAAATGACCACTTCTGGAGTGTCTCTTATATGAGGGTTATAAGGACCTCATTGGATCAATCTTGAACCTGTATCTCCCATAAGCTAGGAAATTTATCTAGCTAGGGCTAAAATCACCACAGTTTACTTCATAAGTTGTCCTACCAGGAGACAGACATACAGGAAACTTCTTCAGAAGCATTCATTTTCTGGATAGTGTTGCTTATTTTAGCTTGTCATTTCAAACGAAAGAAATCTAAAGCAAGGAATAGAGATCTGAAACTTGAATTCCCCCTCTCCCCTGTTCCCCTTTAATCCTTAGACTTCCTTGTTCCAGCTCCAAGTCCTCATCCAGCTGTGACTGGTACTTTCGCCAGTCCTCCAGCCCCATCATGCTCAAGCCAACCAAGCCACCATCAACTTTCTTCTCCCGCTCTCCGTCAGTGCCACCTGGTCCCTGACGGTCACCTTACTGGCTCTGCACCACCTTGCGAGTTCCCAGCTGGAGAGCAGGAGCTAGAAGCAATCTATGGGCCCTGGATAGCTTACTGGAAAGGAGACTGGGATGTTCCTTATTACAATGAACTTCTGACACCCCAGAACCATTTCCCACACTTACTAGAATATACTCTGTCCTACCCTTAAAGGGAATATTCCCTTTTCAAGGAAGAAAAAAAAAAAATTATAAGCTATTAACTTTAAACCAATGGTCATTTGTGAAGCAGCTGACCAGAAAATGTACTGGTTAATAACTCTAGTTCTGGCTGCCAAGCTTGTGATAGATGGATGGGACCTGTTTACTTCAGAGTGCTTGGCATTTTCGTTACACTTTAGACATTTAAGAACAACTCCCATTGACTTCCCATGTGGTAAAGTCTCCTGACAAAAGCCTGCTTTAAATGACTTGTCCATCATCTCACAAAAAACTTTGTGGCAGAGGCATGGATCAAATTAAGTCCTCCACAGCAGAATTCAGCTGTTTTATGGGAGTGTCTTGCCTCGTTCACAACCCTTTGCATACCTTCTACAATAACTGAGGCAAGGCTCCCCCAGAAAGCAACTTCCCTCACTGTGTAAGATGCATCTATGCTGCAAATGAATAAACAGTGCTGCAGTCAAAGGTTACCACAGCTAAAAACAGGCTGAACTATGGTGCAGAAATGCACAAAGCTTACAACTGCGAGCATCTAACCTAGAGGTTACACGCTGTGGCCTGTAAATCCCCAGTACTCCACAAGACCACAGCCAGAACAACTTCTTAGTGAAAGTGTATTAATCACCGCTCATTTTTTCGCTGCTGTCAAATTTGTCAAGTCACACAAAAAAAAATTTGGAGAATTGTCAATAAAGTCTGAGAACCAACCCTGGCATAGATCATCCACATCAGGGTGTCTAGTTAAACCATATGCTGGCTGGGCTAAGGACAGCCAGACTCAGAAATCAAGGAGCTATCAGGGTAGAGTTAGAGTCTTTCAGACTTCTGGATTAGGAAGAAGTAAGTCACCACAGAAGCAACAATTTTCTCAACTGTCTGTAAACTGAGTCTTGAAAGACAGGCTTAGATGTAGATATCACCCAGACACATGCCTTAAGTCAAGTGAGGTGAATCCCATCTCCAGAGCCAAGAGACATGTAGAGCTGTGAAGAAGAATAAGGAGCAGAAAACTATTGCTACTGAAGTGAAAACAAAGCAAAGTGAGAAGGCAGGAAATTAAAAAACTGCAAAAAGTCCAAATTCTGACTGCTCAACAGAGAACAGCTGAGATCCTCAGCTAGGTATGAACCAGCTGTTTTGTTCTGGCCCAAAATATTCTAAGAAGTTTGCATATCCTTTTAATGTTTTCAGACCTCTTGCCTCTGCTGGAAACAAAAGCTTGAGGCCTTAAGTCATTTAATTCTGAGTCCATTCCCAATTACTTTTACATTGCCAAATTTAAACATCTTGGGTGCACATATAGTTTCAGTATTTTGATAAAAGAAGTAGAAGGCTTTCTCAAGCATGTGTTTTGTAATAGTTGAAGGCATTCAGCCTTATGGAGTGATTGACAGGAACAATGTGGTGGAATCATCTCCGACTATATTTGTAGCTAAAAACCCATCAGGAGAACATATTATGTTAATTTTGCCAAACTGGACACTTACTGTCCACCGCTGCCTCTACAATCTAAATTTTGCAGAATGACTGGACATAACCCTTTGATGACCTTTGACAAATATTAGACTATAAAAACACATAGCTTGTCTTCTCCTGCAATCACCTATTTGCAAAGAATATATGTGCACCAAACTTAGACTAGCACAAAAAAACACTTGCACTCCTGTAATCTGATAAAAAGGCTGGGTGACCTTTTGCTGATCTCTGATGAAACAATGAGGTACATATTTGGGATTTATCCTGTAGTACACCTGAGCATCACTCCACATTATAAAAAATGAAAAACTATAGCTTTTTGAAAGTGAAAATTACATGCTCACCTTTTCAGGGCTAGGAATAAAGGTAACAATTTTTAAAGGCATCCAACCTCTAGTTTCAGAAGTTAGAGATTTTTCTGAGTATGCAAGTGCATAAAATGCAATACACACTTAGTGATATTTTCTATAGTACTTAACTTTCTTTGATTTAAATAAGGAGCCTTTCAGCTCTCTGAAAATTCCAGTTGTAGCCTCTTTATATCTTCAGACATTTTTAATGCATATTTTTATGCAACTGGCTCCTGTCTTAAAAACAGTAGTGCCTCTAGTACTTAGACCATCCACAAAAGAAGTTTGCACGATAACATTTATTAATTCCACACTTAACTTTCAGACACCCAGTGCCAGGATTCCCAAGTGCAAACTAGGGGCACACATGACCTTTTGGCTCTAGACTCCATGAAAGATACACATCATCCCAGGACATTTCATCCCAGCTGTCTCCAGCCTCCCAATGGAAGGAATGACCATTGTACAGAGACAGAACTCAAATGACTAACTTTGATTACACACCCCATTTTTAAAGGCTAAAATCAGGTATGAGGAATGAGATAAATTAGTCATCTACAGTGGAATTCACCTCACTTGGCAGCTGTAAGTCAGGCTTCTGGTCAAAATTGGTTGTCTAGCTTCTACCAAGAACTGATGGGGAGCAACGACCCCCCGCGAGGACATTCATTCCATCCAGAGAGAGGTGTCGAACAGGCACAGAATGAATCACTCTCTGCAGGTGTCTCTTGTTCTCTCTTCCCACTGACTATAGAGAGATGAGACACCAAACCTCTAAATAGGTAAGATAAGGTGAGATGAACCTCACCCTCAAGAATGGGTGAGTCTGCCAGGCCAGGCCCAGCATTCAGGCTTCCTGCCATCCAGGAGATGCCTTTACCCCTGAGCTATGGTGTCAGGCTCCCTCTTGTTTATAATCCCTCTGGCCCTTTGAAATTTGCATCTGTTTCTTTACCGTGGCAAGCTTAAACAGGATGGGTGGGTGTCCTCCACCTTAGCCTTATCTCTACTCTGGTGTTGGGGTGCTTTGCAAGCAGGAGGGAGTTTATGTCACCTCTGATGAGGAGAACATTGAGTCTGAGTTTCTCACTTCCAGGGCAAGCGCTCTCAGGAGAAAAACTGCTTATAAAAAAGCAGCAGCTCTTTTCCTTTTCTCTCCCCCTGAACTTTCTGGCAGCTACAGCTGCTGCGCTTTGTGCTAAGCTCCATGCTGTCAGTGTGCATTTAAGCATGATCTGAGCACACCTCCTGGACCAGGCCTCTCAAGAGATTTAGACACATACCTATTTTGTGATTCCCAGGTGGGTTTATGCAAGCGACAGTCACTAAGAAAGTCATCTTAACCTAGATAACGCTCATTCTGGGCCCATAAAGAAGCAAAGTTTTAACAGCCTAGGAAACTGCACTGGAACTCACATGATTCAGCAGGACTCGTGAGGGTGCACTTGCATTTGGGATGTGGTACACACATTTAGCTAAGCTGCACTCCCAGTATCCAAACCCTGAGTGGAATTAGGCTCTCCTAATCACAGAAAATTTTGCTGTATGTGTCAGGTAAAGAGAACTGAGAATGCTGTGGGTCCTGTCCTAACATAACCAGTAATGACAGCTTTGGTAAAGCACTGAATTAGTACTGCCTGCTTAATACTACAAGGCTTTCCATCACATAACTGAGGTATTCTGCCTGAAGTGAACAGGGAGGCCAGATTATAGATTCACCAACCATTAGATGACAGTCACAGTACAGACTCCATTTCTCCTCTATGTTCATGAAACACTATTACTGAGCAAGAACAAACACACAGAGCATGCTATACAGACACATCTATAATTGAAATTATCCTAATTTTGCAATTTGAAAGTGGATGTGTGTGTGTCTGTGTTTAAAACCATACCTGGAACAGATTTTCAACATCTTCTCCAACCAATGCAATTCCCCAAACCCTCCTTTTTCCAGTGGAATTAAGCCAAGCATTTTGTGATCTTATTCTCATAGGCCTGTAACTAAAAATCAAAGTTAGGCCAAAGTGGGAGGTCGAGGGGAGCTGGACCAGCCAGCCAGATAATTAACAAAAGAAAGAAAAAACCCATTTTTTATTCCTTGGTTTATTCCTTACTGCATGTGAGGTACTGTCAGTAACCTCCAGGCTGGCCCCTCTCCCTTTTCTATTCTAAATGAATTTTCCAGAGAATTGTTGAGGAGTGCAAAATTTGCAACATTTTAGACCTATACTAATTTAAAGGTATCACTAGAAAAGCTACGGTAGATGAAAACCATCTGCTATGTACATCAGGCGCTAAGAAGTGAACTTGTTTGATCCCAGATTTTAGGACAACCACGTTAAGTTAGACAGCCGCCTAACTGGTTCACTATAAGCACTTCTAGAAGACATGCTACGTTACTTAATTAAAACATAGACATTGCATTAATAAGATGGGTAAAGATTTAAAAAAAGAAATGTATTTGCTTTTGAGTAAAAACCTAAGAGTTAATACATGGATTCAATACACCACCTCACACTAGTAACACTCTTACTATGCCAGACAGATGCTGCTTCCAGAAAGATTTCATGGCAGTATTCTTCAAGTAGCATCAGGGAAGCAACAGCCCTTTCCAGGTGGCAGTTTATGTAGAAATGCCATCAGGGCACCGGTCCTACTTACAGAAATGAGAAATCCTACAAAACAGAAGAAAACACGAGAACTGAAGTGTCTGAATTTGGACTTGATAGAAATGTCCCAGCAAAACCATACAATTCACGTAGAAACACCCCTCTTTGCAGAGTGGTGCTAGGAAATACAGTTTGAGTAAAAGGCATTCCTGCAGAACAGTAGTTTGGGAGTGTGATCATAAAACGATATGCATGCCAAAATGGAATCGGAACAAAGGTCTGTCCATTATAGAATGGACACTATAGAATAGTCCAACACTTCTGGCTGAAAAGCAGATGCCTAGGAAAAATTAGAGAATATATACGTTTCGTCACAATACTACTTCCCAAGCCTCCAACAACACGCAGCTTGGGAATGTAACAGCAGCAGTTGAGGGATGTTGAGAAGTATGGATGAAGGGAATGATACTGTACAAAAGCAACATTATTCGAAAGCATAGTGGGTGGGGGGGAGGAAAAGAGATCTTAGAGTTGGCAGATCCGTGGCATTTGCAAATATGGCCCAGAAAAGAACAGAGTCTGGAAATGGGGCTCAGAGAAGGTGCATCCATATGTTCCTTGAAGAACACAGCGGGGTTCAGAGCGGGGTGGGTGGCAGCGACACCCCATGCATCCTCCTCACCGCCAAGTGAGGTACCTGGAAGTGAGCATCGACGCCAGCCCAACCGTCCCGAGAGGCACTGCTGGCGGGATGTGATGAGCCCTGCCACGGCCAGCACGGGGGTGCCAGGAAGCCGGACTCACGCTCCCAGCGGCATGGTTGCTCACAAATAGCCCCCGTGAGCGGGGAGATGTCACCCTGCTGCCGCTGCGGGGCTGCCCACGCAGATGGGGCGCGCCAAGGCCCTGCTCCCCAGCCGGCAGTGCACAGCACCGGTGTCCCATGGGCAGCTCCGCTCCACTGGGACCAGGGCCGGGGCCGGGTGAAGCCACCGGCAGCGTTCACACACAGAGCAGCACGCGACGGGCGCGTGGCAGAGGGCTTGCGGCCGCAGCTGCGTCCCTGTGAGCCAGGGCTGTGGCGCTGGGGAACGGGGGGAACGAGGAGGGCCTGCTGCTTGTATGGCACAGAGCTGAGCGCTGAAGCAGGGGAAAATAGAAATAAATTTATTTTTTTTTAAAAAATCCCTTCCCCCAAGGCAGCTGCGGAGTGCGATGAAACCCCCTTTTAGGCACAATCAGCCCTGAGCATCTGGGCAAGGATGAGGTGGGTGCAAAGTGCACGGGGAGGAAATGTGTCAGCTGCAGCATCTGAGAGCAGCAGAGCAAACTCAGACGGGAAATGAGCTTGCAAAGTGCACCCAACAAGATGATCGTGGGGATAAGTTGCTTCTATGGAAACTGCAGCCCGATGAACCAAAAAACAGTTTGATGGCAAAGTTTTAGCAGGAGCTGGCTCATGCCTGGTTTCAGCTACATTCCCCACCCCCTAAACAAAAAACAAAAAAAAAAAAAAAAAAAAAGGAAAAAGCTGCACAATGTGTTTCTTGTTATGGACAAAAAAAAAAAAAAAAAAAAAAAGAAATGGGGACACAGGTTTTTTCCTGTATGGGCTACATCATATTAAGCTGTAAGTTTAGTTCTGGACAAACAATCTCTTGTTGCATCTCTGGGATGGAGGTTAATGAATTCCCACAGATGATGTTGGCCAAACAGTGGTCGGCTTGTGACTTGATTTCCAGCATCATGATGTGAGGGGATCAGTATAGAAAAGCACTTTGAAGGGAAGAGGCTGCCTACAGCAGGATTGTTTCTACAAGCTAATTGTACTGAGTGCAGCTGCACAAAGCTGGATCAACAGTAATAGAAGGCGGCGCAGACTTCCTGACGCCAGCCCCGCAGAGCTCCCACCAACAGCCTGGCAATTCCAGATTGTTTTCCAGACCTTATCTCTCCCCCAAGTTTTTTTTTCTTTCGCTTTTTTTTTTTTTTTTTTTACATTTTGTGACCGGAACAAAAGTAACAGGAAAATCCTTTGTGAAAGTAGAAAATGCTGTTACAGATCGGTGCCTTTCGCAGAAGTTGTAACTAAATATTTTGCATGCATTACTCTCTCCCTCCCGCTCTAAAGCAAGAAAGAAAAAAAAAAAAAAAAAAAGGCAAACCCCAAACTTCTAGAATTTCTTTCTTTGAATGAATTGCAAACGTGAGGCAAACAAAAGGGACCGGGTAGTTAAAAGCAGCCGGGTTTAGCGAGACACTTCACCTAGTACGTTGAAAACTCCTGTATCAAAACGTATTTGGACACTCCACTTGGATGGTGTCAATGACTTGGAAACGGGCCAATTTTAAAATTTTTTCCCCCCCCCCCCCCCCCCAGTCTGGTTTGATGGTTTAAATAGGCGGCAATTAAAACCATTTACATTATTACTAGATGTTTTAGATAAATTTCATTAGAGGCACGGGATAGGGCGCGCGTAGGGACTTGCCGGTCCCTGACGGGGTGGGGGGCTCTGCCCGGAGCCCCCTTCGCCCCCGATCTGTCACACACACGCCGCGGGAGCCCCGGCCCCAGGGGTTACTGGGTTCCCCGGGGGCTGGCCTGAGGAGACCTTAAAAAGCGAGGCGACAGCCAACCTCTATAGAAAGCGTGGGTCCTCCCCACAGAAAATACTCTTTTTCGGGGGGGGGGGGTTGGGGGGGGATGTGTGTCACGGACGGACGGGACACCAGACACCGTAGAGAGGTTCCCCCCCTCTCTGCCCCGCACCGCAGCCGAGGCAGCCCGGCGAGCTCCTACCCGCCCGGGTCGCGGCGGCCCAGCCCCGCGGGTCAGCTCGGGGGGGGCGCCGGGATCTCTCCCGCGGACGCGCCCCCCCCTCCCGTGCGCGATTTTGCCCGTTTTCCTGCCTTTTCTCCCTTTCTGCGGGCGCCCCCCACCTCACAGCCCCCCCTCCCCCCCCCCCCCCCCCGCGGCATGGCGGGGCGTCCGGCGGCGGCCCCCGCTGCAGGTGCGCCCGGGAGGGGGAAGCGGGGCCGGGCCGCCGCCTGCCGCCGCCGCGGGCGCAGCCCCGGTCGCCATGGCAGCCGCCTGAGCGGCGCCGCCGGGCCGGGGCGGCGCGGGCGGGGGGGGCGGCGGCGAGGGGCTGATGTCACGGGGCTGGCGCCGCGCAGTCCGGGCCAGCCCCGGGCGCGGGGCGGGGCGGGGCGCGGCGCCCGGGGCGCGGGGGGAGGAGGAAAGGGGAGGGGGGGGCGCGCCCCAGGGGTGGCCGCGCACCCGCGGCCGCCGCCGCGCACCCTAGCGCCGCCGCGGGCTGGCGCCGGGCGGCGGGGGCCCCCCACGGCGGGGCGGCCCGCACCCCTACCCACCCCCATCCCCCTACGGAGCGGAGCCCCGGGTTGGTGCCTCCCGGCGGCGGGGGGGGGCGCGGAGGAGAAAGCGGCGCTTTGTGCCTGGGGAGCGGCGCGGGTTTCCTACCAGCTGTTCGCAGCGGCGTGTCGGGGTTGGGAACCGGCTGTTAAAATCCCGGCTGAGAAGGAGAGGCGGACGCGGCTGCCCGAGGCACCCCCCGCCACACGGGGGGCCCGTCTCCGCACGGGGACGAGCCCCGAGGTCCCGGGGTAGAGCCCCCGAGGAGCAGCTCGCAGCCCCGGCGATTTCGGAGGGAGCGTGTGTGTGTGTTGTTGTGTGTGTGTCCCGCCCCACGCAGCCCACCCGGCTCCCCGCGCGTCTCGGGCAGCGGGGCCGCCGCAGCCGCAGAGAGCGTTCGCCTGTGGTGCGCTAGCGAGCGAGGGAGGCTTGGGAGAGCTGTCGGGGTGAGGAGAGCAGGACTGAGGGGACGAGCCGTTACCGAAAGAGACTTGAGCCGCTTGCCGGGGGGAAGCGGAGCTTGACTACGCGCGCGCTCTACTTTTCGTGCGGGGAGCGCACATGACAAGCTGATGACAGAGAAAATAAGCAGGTTAGCCTCTCTTCGCACAACTTCTCAGCGTTTCAAACGGCGCGCTAAGCCCTGAAGTGTGGGAAACCGAAACCGTTTGCAAAGGGGTGCAAATTTTGCGGAGCAAAGCCCTGACGGACGTTACTGTAGCACTGCTGCGCTGTCCAAGAATGACAAATAATGATGGGAGAAGCATGAACATACTTGTTTACGTTGGCTATTCTCATACCAAAAAGAGTGTCAAAAATTTCTTCCGCTGGTGCACTCACGAGACAGAAACACGAGCACGCTGAAGGACTAAAGCCTGTGGCCGCAGAGCAAGTGCCAGACAGGCTTGAAATTGAGATTCTAGTGATGTAAAGGATTGAAGTCGCTCTAAGTGGCGATTTTAATCGAGTCGTTAGTTGACAGGGTGCTTTTTATTATTATTTACTCTCTTTAACTGCACTTGGACAATGTATTTGACTTCCCATCGGACTGGACTGAACTTCGAGATTCACTTTCACCCTCCGCATTTCAAAACACGTTGAATTGCGTTCCTGTCAGCCTCAGCACCGCCTACAGTCCACCCCCAGAGAAGAGCCCCGGGGCAAACACCCTCGTGCGGCAGTCCCCAAAATGCCCTGGTAGAGAATAGGCAACCACCAGCTCCGGAATGCCACGTTAATTGGAAAAAAATATACTGATCCAGCTCTCCGCAGCTTTGTCCCCGAGTATCCATAATGTTCCTCCCCCCGAGCCCCAACTCCTTCACTGTAGCCATGCGACAACAGCGCAGATAAATCCAATTATTTGTCTGCTGTTAACAGTTATGATTGATGATTGACAGCACACTCCTCACTGATTTTATGGATGTATGCCCTTACTACATTTTTGCTTGCAGTGAACACTAACATACTTTAAGCATCCAGGTGATTGTTACAGAATCGCTGCGTTTTGTGTCGAATTCCATTTATATTAATTGTATATGTGTGTCCACGCATTCCTAAGTTTAACTTTCCTCAGGTAGTATGTGAAAAGATGGGTGGAAGCTATGTCGGTATGTTATTCAGCCGTCAGTACGAGCAAAATACAGAAAAATACACTGGAACCGAACTTAAAAAAAAAAAAAAAAAAAGCCACTTCTCCAGCTAAACTAGAAAAAAAGCCCAACTTTTAAATCTGGAATGTTTTCTTGAAGATGTTTCATTGGCTGCAACCAAGAGCTGCAAAAAGTACAGCGTGCAGGAAGTATTTGCATTTGTCACCAGAAACAACCTATGCATAATTAATGAAGTACCGTGTCACAAGCACTGAAAGGGTGCAGATGAGCAGCCTTTCAAGGGTAATGCATGTAAATGCACTTCCAATATGCACATTTGCTTAATGATTCCAATTAATAGCATCATCTAAAATAGCCCTGTCCTCTCGAAGCGGGCAGCTAAGAGCGGCGCCTGCCTCCGTCAGGACTCTCGGCGTCCTGTTCTCCTCGGGGTAGAAAGTTGCGGTTGGTTTTACAGGTTTATTTCTCTCTACTCGTAATGCTTACACCTCCCGCTTACATCTGCAGCCCGCAGCGCTCCGCTGCTGACCCGACCGCTGCGTTACGCTGCCGCGCTTTAAATGGGCGCAAGCAGCAGCCTCTCCGAGCTCTAATTCACGGCGACTTTCGGGGAGGCTCAGCCCCTGCCAGCCCCTCGCTGCGAGCGTTCGCTATTCGAACCGGCGCCCCTCGCTCCGGCACCGCCAGCCCTCACAGCCGCGGCGCGGGCACCCCCGCCTCAGCGCCGGTCCCGGCGCCCCCCGTGCCCTGACAGGGATGGGAACGGCGCGGAGGTGGGGGGGCGAACAGACAACGACACCCGCCGCCCTAGATGGGTGGGAAGCGAGGGCGGGAGGGCCGCGAGGGCGCTCCGCTCTGCTCCCCTCCCCGCACAGCGCTGCTCGCCCCGCAGGGCCACCGACCCCACGCCTTTGTGGCAGGCCGGGCGCCAGCGGGCCAGCCGCGCACTATTTACTCCCTCAGCTGTGCGGCGCGGCCCCGCCCCCTCCCGGGATTGGCTCTCTAGGCGGAAGGCCCGCACAGCCCCCGCGCTGCCCGCCTCGCCAGTGAGGGCGCCCCGGGGTGATGGACGTGCCGGCGGCCGCCAATGGCAGCAAGCGCGGGCTGGGCTCGGCGGCGGTGGTATAAGAGGAGGCCGCGCAGCCCCGCGCCTCAGTGTGAGCTCCGGTAGCGCCTAGAGCGGGAGGGCAGCGGCAGCGCTCCGCAGGCTTCCCCACCGACCGACGAACCGAGCGTCCGCGGGAGCCCCTCTCTCCTTGCAGCATGAAAGCCTTCAGCCCGGTGCGGTCCGTCAGGAAAAACGGCCTCTCGGAGCACAACCTGGGCATCTCCCGGAGCAAAACCCCCGTGGATGACCCCATGAGCCTGCTGTACAATATGAATGACTGCTACTCCAAGCTGAAGGAGCTGGTGCCCAGCATCCCGCAGAACAAGAAAGTGAGCAAGATGGAAATCCTGCAGCACGTTATCGACTACATCCTGGACCTGCAAATCGCCTTGGACTCGCACCCCACCATCGTCAGCCTCCACCACCAGAGACCCGGGCAAAACCCTTCCTCCAGAACTCCTCTGACCACCCTCAACACAGACATCAGCATCCTCTCGCTACAGGTAAACGCCTTCCCCCGAGCCCCCCGGCTCTCCGCTGACCCAGATAGGGGACTTCTTTAAGTCGGTGGCAAAAGCGCCTTCGGTGCGGAGCGCGGCGGTCACTGAGGGGACGGGGCTAGGCGACACAGCCGCCACCGCCCCCCCCCCACCCCCCCCTCCCTCCCGCTGGGGTCTGTGGGCAGACGTGCTGTGGGTGAGGCGCTCCGTGACCCAGGACAGTTTTCTCCTGCTTCCCCGAGTGGTCGGGCACCTCACCCTTGTGTTGTTTTCTCCTCGCAGGCGTCCGAGTTCCCCTCAGAGCTCATGTCAAGCGACAGCAAAGCACTTTGTGGCTGAATAAAACGGTGAGTTGCAGTGCATCTCGCTTCTAAACTTCAGGTAAAAAAAGTGCCTCCCTGGGGAATGGGAGGTGTGACGGTTATTTCTAAAAATCGGTCCTAAAAGTGGATGGGGAGATGCCTTTATAATCAGTAAGAAATTAGACTGGGTCTGGCAATCCAGAGTAGATTTTTGTTGCTAAGGTTCATTAAGCAGCACAGGCTGCTCTTGATACTACTCGCAGCTTAATGCAAATTCTCTCGTTATCTGTTCTTGGAGTCTTAACTTCCTGGGCCAAACCGACTGATTAAGTTGGGAATCTTGGCACAATTCCTTAAATTATGTGATGTGGGATTGTCTGTGCTATCAGTTAAGTAAGTGACTGCTTTTAATCAAATAATTGCTGTAAGAGGCAGACTGGCGCCTCTGAGCAGTACATTTACAGAGATCTAAATAGAGATTGGGCTGAGAAGCCTCTTTCTACCCTCTCCCTTGAGTGTATGTTATTTTAATGTTCAATTTGCGCTCTTGAGAGGGAGTGTGTGAGCGTGTATGTGTTGCATCTGGACGCCAGGGTTTGCCCAATCTCTGAGTGTTTGGTTAAATGTTCAAACTGTGGCTTCCTCTCTGGCGCCAGTCTGTCCGGATCTCTGCCCTGTTAGCATTCTCCTAAATATGCCTCTTTTCAATCTCTTGCAGGTGTTCCACTGATGAGATTTTTTTTTTTGCACAAGAATGTCTACAGGATTTTTTTTGAGGTGCTGAATTTATTTTTCAGCTGTATCTAGAGGGGAAAATCCACATCTAACTAAAAGGACCTTTTAAAATTAATAAAAAAAAAAATCAAGATTGATCTTTATCCCCCACCCCATTCTTCAACTTGGACTGAACCTAGTTATTTATGAAGAGACTCTTAAATACCCTTTCCCTAGTTGGAAGGCTTCCTTTATATACTATTCCCAACGTGGGGAGCGAAACAAAAATCTCAGAAGGAGTTGCCCATTTTAAAGCAGACTTTGCCTTTTTTTCCAAAGGTGGAGCGTGAGTACCAGAAGGATCGAGTGTTCAGTTTTTTAGGAAAGTCTGTGGTCAGAAATTACCTTTTTGACCTAGGACTGAATGCTGTGTATATATTTATATATAAATATATATATGAGTGAAACCTTGTGAACTCTTTAATTAGAGTTTTCTTGTATAGTGGCAGAAATACACATTTCTGCAAAAAGTGTAATGATGTACTTAATCATGCTAAACTTTTTATAAAAGTTTAGTTGTAAACTTAACCCTTTTTATACAAAATAAATCAAGTGTGTTTATTGAACTGATTGCTTGCTGTATTCTTTGGGGACCAACTGTTTGCTGGCTTTGATTTGTGCTGTGTTTTGGGATTTTTTTAAATACTTATATACATTCTGTTATGACTTTACCAAGTAAAAATTCCAATATGTAGAGAATATAAAGAATAAAATTACCTGAAGTGAATAATAATTCTT
Organism: Astur gentilis; assembly: GCF_929443795.1. Lineage (NCBI taxonomy): Eukaryota > Metazoa > Chordata > Aves > Accipitriformes > Accipitridae > Astur > Astur gentilis. Next base: position 13,354,802 of record NC_064895.1, read on the forward strand.
GTAACTTGGAAAAATCTTATTTGAGTGTATATTCTAAACTTTTAAGTGATCTGCCTGTAAACAGTGTGAAAGGAACTAGAAAAGGAATTTATTACAGGGGTGATGCTATTGACAAAGTGTTTGGAAACATACAAAAGCAGTTAATCCTGAGATTCATTCCCATGGAGTATTATTGCCTTTTTTTGTCCCCTCACACCCCTATGGATGATTCAGTAGTAATGGCCCAGATCTGTTAATTTGTATTTAGAATAATCACTCAGAATTAAGGGTTGTGGGTGGTTATTGGTCCCCCAACTATTAAATTTCTCTAGAAAGCCTTTGAATGTGAGAGTTGGTGATGCGTTAACATGGGATCTAAGAATGATGAAGTGACTGTTGCCTTTCCACACTGGAATTTTCATGCTTCCATGCAATATTTCAATGAAATGAGGTTTCTAATCAGTTGCAGCAGCTTCTCTGTGTGACTAAGATACTGAGAATTGCGCTAAATCGCTGTTGTGTTACTGATTAAACTTTGGCTGCTCCTAAAGGGACTCTTTCTCCATAAGAATTAAATTAAGTTTCAAAATTTTTTTAGGAGTCTAAAGTCCTGAAAGCCAGTAACAGTTTATTTTTTCTTTCTCTTTTGCCCTCAGAAGCTAGCCCCTATCCCTTACTTATTCAAGGGACACTTGCTGTACCCTAGGAATCTACTGTAACTATTCACAAGATCTGTTTAGTTGGCATAAACCAGTGGATGCATGAACTGTGCCTTATCAGATGACATTCTAATTTAAGCTCACTTATAAACTTGCCTGAAATGGGAAGTTAAGTTTTGAGTCCTACATATGAATTGAAGAGAATCACTTTCAATAAGAATGAAGGAAACTTAACTGATGCTTTGGGTAAGTACAGCTCTCTGGTAGGCACTAAGCTTTGGGCCTGAGGGAGCATGTTTCAGGTTTCTGTGCTCTGGGGACTCCCAGAGTGAAAGGCAGGAGCCTCACCTGGGGCCAGTAACACTTTCACCGGCAAACAGGTGGGCAGGTGGTGCTCTGGGGCAGCAGCAGCTGCCTTTCCTTGCCCTTGACACCAAATCCATTCATGTAGGCTCGGAGAAAGCCAGCTCTGAGCTCTTAATACAGAAGCTGCCCTGCCCAAGCAGAAGCACACCCTCTCAGAGGATCAGTGCAATCAGAAGACAAGAAGGGTTAGCAAAAGCTGGGATGGGGAGGGGCGGGGGGGGGACACGCAGGACAGAGCTGATCTACTGATTCTCACCATGCCCCCCCCCAGCGCAGCAGAGATTAAGGAAATCTCTCCGTGCAGCACACGCTGGCTGTGCCCCCTGTGGCCAAACCTCGCTACTGTCTCAACACCCAGTTCGTTCCAGCTTCGTGCCATGAACGTTTAACCCTGACAGCCCAGTAGTAGAATATTTCATCACTGCAAATCGGCGTGCTTCAGTCCCTAAAATACTCCTTTTCGTGTATATTTTGCATAATTCTGAACACTAGCAGATTTGGGGTTTTAATCACAGTATTGAGATCTTCATGCTTCTAAAGCAGTAACAATCTAATGTAATTGCCACCCCATTTCTCCCTCAAAACTAATTTTTCACCCTATTGTTCATTTTAGGGTGAGACCAAAGTAAGCGTCATTTCAAACACGCATTTCAGTTTATGAAACTAAAGAGCTGCAACAGTCTGATCATTGTAATTATTTTAAGATCAACCCCCTTAGAAACTAAGGTGTTTGCACTTTGATATTTTTAAGCTACAGAATGTAGAATAACACACTTGTAGAATGAAACCAATTCCCTTATCACGCATAGCCAAAAGAGAAATTCACAATTTACAAGGCGCGGGGAGCTGAGCAGGAAAACAAACGAACAAACATGTTTTTAAAAATGTAAATTAAGAAAGGAAAAAAATTTTCCTCTTTCAGGATTAACTAATTCATCATCTCAACAATGCATTCCTATGACCAGAACTAGGGGCTTAAGATAGGTGCTCTACTCAGAGATTACTTTCTACTCAAGAGACTCTTTGGTTTTGTTCTTAAGATTTTGTCATTCAAAGATAAACAGCAAGGTCAAAGCTGAGTGCCCAAAGCCTTTACATTAATTTTTGAGGTTTCCTTGAAGATGTGGGATTTCTTTGTTCTATAGCATTGTCATTGTCTCTCCAGAATACATTAGAGAAATCTGTGAAATTTTCACCACTTTCCCTGGCCCATTTACTCTGTCCCTGAACACGCTTATTGCCAACAGCCCTGTTAACTGATTAGTTGAACACAGTAGGTCGAGGGGACCCATAATCAACTACGGGATAGCAAAATAATTTTGGCAACGATCATATTTAAACACTGTAAAAACTTTTTGAGCAGGCGGTGCATGAAAGTTGCAAATGCACCTATAGACACTTCCCCATGGGGAAGGGAAAAAAAAAGGGATCCAACACGAGACTGAAGAGGACTCTCCCCTCTAGATGAGAGGTTTCCAAACCTGGCTTCGCTTGTGTATTGCCATTAACACCACACGGACCAGCCTGTGCCATGAATGTGCACTGAAATGTCTCGGTTGGATTTTCAGGGAACGTCTTTGTATTATAAAGCACGCAATGCACTGCTGGTGATACGTATTACAGCAGTTCAGAAATGGTCCGTCTCACATGCATGGGTGGTAGGAGTCCCCTGGGTCTATCGCCAGGTAAGGGAAACGCAGAAAGCAGGCGGCTGGGTTTTGTTTCCCCTCCCTTGGGAAAACAGCATCGTGTCTATCGCACCAAAGAATATTCATAAGCCACTTGAGGGACGAGTGCCAATGTTTTGAGAAAAACGCGACCGAGAAGGCCGACTCGGTACCTGGGAGCTGCCTGCTTTCGGGCGGGTGCCCCGGGCGGGAGGATGGAGGGCCACTGCCACCCTCTGGTCCGGGCGCAGAAAGCAGGAGCCGCTCGGGCGCGTCGCACCGCGCTCGGCTGCGCTTCGCAGGGACGGGGCAGGGCAGGACAGGACCGGCTTTTCAGCTGCTCGGTGCTTGTTCGCTTCAGCGGTAACGATCGGAGCACTCGTCTTCCACGGATTCCGTAAAATCGCATTTTATAGCTGCATCTGGGAAACGATGTTTCAGCTACTTCAGCTCTGCTAGCTGGGGATTTCCCTCCGAAGAAGCAAAGTGGTTCGTCAAAGTCTGAAGAAAGAGTTGCATTAAAACAATAAATACTTTGCTTGTACCGTTATGGGGAAAGCACCGTTTGATTAGCACTAGAGTTTGTATTTGACTCTGGAAAACAAAACACAGTCTCTAAACAATCTTGTACGTGCTAAGGATTCTCCTATGCAACAGTTTCCAGAGTGGCTCAACTCATGCAATGTGGAAAAGATGTAAAATAATTTACTAATGAGAAATACTGCATTTCTGAGTAAGCATCTCTTCCTGCCTACCACTGTCCTCGCTTACTTACATGCAACAAGAAATGATTTACACAGCTTTTACTGGAAGCTGTAAGGAAGAGGGGTAACAGAATGCAACTGTTGCCTGACAAAAGATGGAGTAAACTACATGAACGCTGGTACCAAACTTTGTTCAGAAAAAGGTTCTCACAAATGTACTCTTTAAAACTACTATTTTGCAAAAGGATCAGTATTTTCTGATTCTACAGATAAATGAAAATGTGTGATCTTTGAAATCCCATTTCTTTTATCCACATTACCATTTCCCTCTCTAGGACAGCCATCCAAGTTATCATAATTCTGAAGTGTAAGAGCCAAATGCAAACACTATTTCAACAAAACAAAGCTTATATTGCACAGCAATAGACACTGATTGTGTGAGCCACTTGCTAAAGTAAATTGAAGGAGGAAACAGAAGAAGAAACAAACAAATGCAATTACTTTTGGAGTCAATCATACTGAGAGGAATTCATATTTCAGTTGGTTGCTTGCCTTTAAAAACATTAAAAATGAGGGGACACAGGGCAAAGACTGTAAATAGGGCCAAAAAAAAGAAAAATTAATTACATAGAAAGTGCTGCAGTGGACTTACTGCTGCTAGCTGCCCTAGAAGATAGCCCTTTACTTGCTGTCTATCCTCACAAGAACATGATGAATAGACAATACGACATTAAATGAAGTTACAGGACCTATCCAGATTTGAAACAATTAAACTAACTATATTACTTGCCAAAAAGAGTACATCGTTATAATTTCCAGTAAATATCCCCACAAATTACACCATGTCTGTGGTGAACAGTTTTATGAAAAGATCAGGTATTTCCACTTAAGAGCTGGCTCAAGCTCTTAGTTTTAAGTTTTACTACTGATGGCAGAACTTCAAAAGCTCACAGAAAGCTTTTTTTTTTTTTTTTTTTTTTTTTAAACAGGACTGGACTGTAAATCTGTTGAATTTCTCTTTCATTTGGAAGTGAACAAATTATTTTGATACTTACCATCTTGCATTTGAACAGACACAGAACCAGCAGTATTGCCTCACTGAAGCCCACCTCATGCAGCCCTCTTGCTGACAGCTGCAGTAGCCGATGCCTAGGGAAGAGCCTAAGACCAGCATTAGGTGATACTTCCTCCACGTACTCTCAGCATCTCATGTCTCTGAGAACAGCCTTCCTGATATTTTTGGCACGTAGATTCACTTTATTGTACTGTTTGTTAATACAGAACTTGAAGATCCTGAGTTATACCTTTCATCTTATTTTCTTCTCATCCTGAGAAGAGTTGTAGTGCTCTGAAAGGGGGGGAAACAGGGCAGGAAGAAAAGGGGAGGACAGAGATAACGTAAGACTAAGTATCGCCCACATATAAGACTGGGCAAGATCAAAGCAGCATATCTTGCCCTAAAAAAGCAGCGAGTTTGTGTTTTCAGTCTTACTCAATTTTCTTTCACCTGGAGAGCCCAGCCTCCAGCCTCCAGCCTCCAGCCCAGACCAACCACCTCACTCAAGCAGAAAGTTTCTTACACCCCACAGAACTGAGTTGGTTTCGCTACATCTGATACCAGCACCCCAGGGAAATGCAATGTACTAGACAACCTCTGGAAGTGTCGTTCAGCCATATTTTCTGTAAACCTCATGCTCATCCACAAGCTCTATGTGATCTTTTAGAAATTTGTGCAGTACTTAAAGAGAAGGAATGTGATTATTGTCTACTGAAACCAATGTAGGGAGCAGACAATACAGGAGAGCTTGTGCTCACAACAGATGCTGGTGCTGAGATTTCTGCTGTGTTCAGACCAGTAGCTTCATACCCAGCTGAAACATATTAATGCACCCTAGAAAAGACATAAACTCGTGCAGCATCAGAAAGGCACAGAGACTTACCTCATTCGAAATGGGAGAAAAAGTTACTCATGGACATTGTTATGCAGGACGTTAACTACGAGATGTGGAAGATGACAGAAGATACCTTTCTTGCATCTGTTAAGCATGGGAGAGATCTGCTCCCAGAGCAAGAGTATGCAAAAAAAAGACCAAGAGTATGAACATCTAAAAATTTTTTTAACTTCAGATTCAGTGTCAACAGGAGTTAATATACAGAAATAACATGATGGGAACGCTATTTCAGAAAAACTAGTTAAGCTACATTTCACAACTTCTTGGAAAAGTATTTCACTTGTGCTTTTGTATTTCTGCTCATAAATCTATGAAAAATCTGTGCCTCTACTAGGGGTTTGCTTTATTTAATTAAAAAGTTTGTGTAAAACACATTAAGTAAACCTCCCATTAGTACTTTTCGAAAGATCTAACCGTTAGAAGGCTGAGTAAATTACATGCCAAACCTATAAACTCAGTCTAGCTCTTGTTAAAAAGCTGGTTTACTGCACATAGATGTTTCCACCCAACAGATATGAAGTAAGGTGCTACACATGTGGACTCATGCTGTTTCCTAATCCTTACTTATTCCCATTTTGCTCAGATTATCCCATCATTGTTCTTACCACTCTTACAGAAAAAGTTGGAAGTGTTGGTTGGACCTCATTGTGTAAAAATTCACGGTACCTATAAAATTAAATTTCCAAATTCCACTGCAAATCTGATTCTTCAATCATTCAAAGATTTTAAGAGTTCCTTGGAGATTGAACTTTTTGACTGAATTTGATTTATGCACCTACCTAAGGATCTTTCTGTCCTTCCAATTTAAACCTAATTTAGAAAAAAAACCCATGCTTAGAGGGAAAAAAGCTTAACTGTTTAAAAGTTTGGACCTTTGTTATATAACTAAAACCTGTGTATATTATGTACATACCACATCCAACATGCAGTTAGCAGTTTATTGACAGCATGATGACAACTCTCATAATCTGAATATCTGAAACAGGTTGTCACTAATATGGAATGGTATGTTATTTTTTGGCAGTTTTGAGTACTTACTATTATTTTTATTACTATTTTAGGGGGCTCTGAGCTTGGCAATATTGTTCAAAAAGATAAAAGAAAGGTGGAAGAACAGGACTTGCCAGGGGAAAGGAAGCACTTACAGAGAGATATCCAAAGGCAGAAACATATACCTGGACTATGACAGACCTGGAAGAAAGCAGATTTCTGAGTTATGAGCCTAAAAATAACCGAATATTTTCAAGTGGAAAAAGAAACTCAGAGTGACAAAATGAAGTAAGTACTGTAGGATTTATTGGAGTTCTATGGGAAAATGTGAAGTGGCAACAACCTGTCATAAGACAATGGAAATGCGGCTAGACGTGGAAGAACAAGACAAGGGATACACAGCACAGAAAGAATGAGTGATATGGTACTTCTTCCCCCCCCTGAAGAAAATCACTGATTCTGCCAAGGGAAGGGAAGAAAAGCAGGTTTTATGCAAAGAATCACAGGTAATGAAAAAGTGGAAAATACAATGAATGAGACAAAGAATAACTGTCGAGCTAAGAAAGAGGCAGAAGAAAGTATTTTTGCAATGTAGAAAGTGAGTGCAGTCACAAATTCTACAAAAATCAGAGATGTTAGAACAAAGGTATGGAAAACTTACTCGTCCTGTGAACTAAGGAAGGGAATAGGCAGATTTATCCTCCAGCCTCACTGAAGAGTTTTAACAAGGAGCTAAGAAAACCCCTATTGTAATTCCACAGTATTTACAAACATAAAATGCTAGTTCCAGCTGGCCTTGAATCTCAGTCAGAATGTAAATGATTCTTTGTTTCCATTTTGTAGATTATTCACACTGAATAACCTGTAGAAGATAAACTGGGATTTTAGTCCTTGATTCTTATGCCTGCCATAACTGACCAAATTTAACATTTTTTTAAGGAAAAAGAAGATAATTACTTTTAAAAGTATTTCTTAAAAACTTCCTTTTGCAGGTTTATTTGCTAGGAAAATTATAAATGCATCATCTTCAGTAACTAAATTCCTGCCAAGCACACTGTAACAACAATATATTATCATAGGAAGCATGTAATTCACTTACAACAGGGAGAAGAAAAAATATGTCAACTTTGACAACTTATTTTTTTTAGGTTTTATAGTTGGGTTCATTGAATAGTGTTATTTCTGATGAAATCCTATGTATTTAGAACACCCATGACCCTATATATTTTTTCGGGGGTTTATCAGTAAAGATGTAAATAAATAAGTAATTAGGAGATTTTTTTTTTTCTTACACTGTTTAAATAAGGAAGAAAAAGTTGGGTTTTTTCCTTCAGATCTATATGCAGCAAAGGATAAAAAGGACTATTATTACATCAAAAATAACAGGCGAGATGAGCAGATGACAAAGAGCCAAGGAGGACTGACACTAAATCCAAGAGTTCTGTGATCTGAATTGCTCTATCAATCAGATCCACCAATGAAAGTCGTTCACTAAGAAACAGTAACAGCAGGTTCTTTCGATACACAATTTTCAGGTTTACAAAGGAAAACCAACTCTATAAATGCTATTTTGGGGGGCATTAATTCATGCAGCAACCCAAATGTTAGAGATGGAGTGGATGTGAAGATGCAGCATTTTTCCAAACCTGAAAAAGGATACATATGTAGTACAACTGGGAAGCATGACTGCAGTATGTGAAAATGAGCCTAAGCAAGCTTTCATCCTGTTAGGTTGGGTACCAACACCAGAGAAGACTGTCCAGTACAGACTTCAAGTATGAGACAGCCATGGAAAATACACAACGCTGTACTGACTTCTAAATCTTCACAACCTGACTGGCCTTGATGCTTCAGACAGCTTACCTGCATGAGCTGACCTAACACCATCAGACTACAGTATAGACATACCCCAAAGCAAATGCAGTAAGGCTTCAGTGGAGGTATACTTGGAACAATTACTTCACGTAATCAATTACTGGATATCTATCCTTATCTCTGAGACACTGTCACATTGAAATGTAGGAACTAAAGGTAAATATAAGGTAACTGTGTGGCAATTTGATTTGAGTCATAACAGAAGGTCTCAAAAAAGAACACTTGCAAAGATACCTTCAGATAGAGACGTCTCTTTAAGTAACTGAGTATTTCACCAACCAGGCATTTATAGACATTCTTCAATTTCCTGACGAGGAAAAAAAAAGCTTTATAAATGTAATCAATTTCAAGTTTTAAAAGTACTAGTTTACTATCTCTTAGTCTCTGAACTACTGCTGAAGTGTATTTTTAAGTTTTTTGATCAACTGATGGCTTCCACACGTTTCTTAAGCACTTAATTACAAGTCAAGAAAGAAAGTCGATTTCATTTGATGCCTATAAAGTTGGTGAATGATTTAAGGTGTCCATGAAAACACTTGAAAGCTATAAACATTTCTTGCCTTTCCTTCAAAGTTCTGGTGTTTAAGCAGCTCAAAGAAGTAATTTATCAGCTGTTGAAGGTGATGAAACAGGGCTTCACTGATGTGGGGGAAAATAACGATCTCGTGGTTAGGACTTTGAACAGGGAGTTATGAGACACAACTCTTAGTCCCAATTTCCCACGGACTTTGTACATGACCTCTGCAAGTAATTTCACTCCTTGTTTCTATGCATCTGTAAAAATGGGAAATTCAGTTCTCTCTCTCAGGAATTGTTATGAACAAGCATGTCCAAAACAGTATGATACTGGGCTAGCTTTGTAATACTAAACAATGGCAACAACATTCTTGGGCATTAAACTTGGTCATTTATGACGTGAAATTGTACCTGCCACATGCTCAAACAATTGCCAAATGACTTGGGAGTTACATTGCCTAGAAGGCCTCCCAGACTAAGCACTGTTTTTAGTATTATGTTTTAAAGAGCATATCTGTATCAGTAGGAGAGATTCCATTGCAATAGGCCAAACAATGATCATTTTCCTGTTGGAAGTGTTAATGTAGATTCAAGCCCTAGTTTTGCTTACGTTACTAAGTAAAAAAGAGCCAGGGAAAAAGCACAAGCGCTGGGCACCCACAGATCTCTGTGTAAGGAAAAAGCCACTTCTTTGGGCCTGAATATAAATCAGGTAACATGATTTTATGTAGATTACATTTTGCTTAAACACGCATGTTAGATACACATTCTCTCTCCTTTCTTACCATCCTATAATAGCATAAAGATGATTTAAATTTAGCAGACCCTTGAGGAATTGAACAACATAAACAGTGAAAAGAGAGACAATTAAACAAGAACCTGAATGATACTGTGACAAAGGACAGACAGCGCATTGAAGTGCAAAATTCTGTAAGAAGTTAAAAAGAAACAGCAGACCATTTTACTTGGATTCTTCCAAGATGCATACATTTAAATATTGATGTTAATAACATTGTAACATGGAAGCAAAAACCCAACATGAAGATAGGCGGGGTCTAAAGTCATTGTGCAAAATAAAAGAATAACGCTTGTGACTGGAAGCCTGGCTGTCAAGGGCATGAACAAGAACCTATTAATCCGATAAGCCAAATATACTGGTTTGCTCCTCTGTTTGAGCTGGCATCCACTGTACCCCATACAACTGGAATGGTCTGGGGTTTCCCATTACTGTTGCCACTACCTCTTTGCCTCCAACCAGCTTTGTGTCCCCTGGCACTTTCTATTTCACAGTATAGATTTGAAGTGTGCCCTTTTGCATTTGAACTTCTATTTCCGCTCCTCTGAGGGGGAATTTTGCAACTCTTGCTCTTTCACAGGTATTTACACCCAGGCCTACTCCATCAGTGAATTTTGCAGGAAAATAAATGGTTTGGCACATGCTGTTTTTCCTTTGGGAGTCCCATTGGTGGTGAATGAAGTGACAACTGCTGCTTGAAACAAATTCCTGTGCATTTTGCTATGTAAAACTATGTCATCTTATGATTCTTCTCATTCACTTACATTATTCTCAGGCACTCCCAGTGAATGAAATTCCACAACTTCCCTATGTAACACTGATATTACTTTATTAGAAAGTTTTTATTTTCAGAATATCAGGGTTTTTTCTATCACAAATTAGAAGCTGATTACTTTGTGTTCCACTGATGGAGCTTCTTATAATCTTTCTGTAACAGTATTTTACATATCAATAAATTATGTCCATTCAGCCTTCCTTCTTTTAAACTCAACAAATCCAACTCTTTCAATAATACATATCTTTAAGTCGTGTTTCTAAACGTTTTTGCCATTCTCCTCCAGTTGCTTATTAAAGGTGCTCAGGTCTGGACACAGTACACCTTCAGCAGCAGGGCATACCTCCCCTGGATTGTATGCTACTCCTATTAATACACCCCTCAGAGATTTCCTTTTCTTCCCTCTACCTTCAACAGTATCACTTACCTTGTCAGCTTAGTACTGGTTTACTAGCCACCCTAAAACCCCATCGCCTTCTGCAGTATTTCAGTGGGTTATACTCCATTTTATGTTTGTGCATTTGATTTCGCCTTCCTAACTGCAATGCTTTATACTTGCCTTTACTGAATGACATCATGTTAATTTACAGTCCTCTATGTATCAAGTAATTCTGTCCTTTGGGATAAGGCAGGTTCAGACAAGAGTAAGCTTTGAAATTCCACCAATAAGGTTGCTAATAAAAACTACTGAAGAAAAATGGACCAGACAGACCCCCATGTGACCCTACTTTGACATGAAATAATTGATAATCACTCCAAGTCTACTTTTTCAAGAAGTCTGCTTTCACTTCATTATGTGATTCACTTAAGCTTCAATAAAAGTCTTACTGAAGTCAAACATATCACATCTACTGTATCCATCTTCTGCAGGCCAGTTACTCAGCCAAAGGAGGAAATTCAAGCAATTTGATAAGGGTCTTTCCTGAAAACTCCATATTGACTTTCATACTTGAAGTTTAAACACCTGATGAATAATAAAAGCTTGAGGAATAAAGTTCTTGCGGATATCAAAGTAAAGATGACTTGTAATTACCCAGGCCCTCCCTTTTTCCCCTAAATATGGTTCCAGGTAGTCCTCTCCTATCTTCTAATAGCCAATATCTCCATGATACAGCTGTCTCTCCTTTTCTCCAAGAAAACTGATCATGGTCTTATAGATTGTTTTGACTGGATCCTTAGCTTCAACAGGAAGCAGAGCTAGGCCATACTGATGTGAGCCAGTCATTGAAAGAAAACCAAATACACTTACATTAGAATCATATAATGGTTTGGGTTGGAAGGGACCTTAAATATCATCTAGTTCCAACCTTCCTGCCATGGGCAGGGACACCTTCCACTCCATCAGGTTGCTCAAAGTCCCATCCAACCTGGCTTTGAACACTTCCAGGGATGGGGCAGCCACAACCTCTCTGGGCAACCTGTTCCAGTGCCTCACCACCCTCACAGTAAAGAATTCTTCCTTACATCTAATCTAAATCTACCCTCTTTCAGTTTAGAACTGTTACACCCTTGTCCTCTCACTACATGCCCTTGTAAAAAGTCCCTCTCTGGCTTTCTTGTAGGCCCCCTTTAGGTACTGGAAGGCTACTATAAGGTCTCCCTGGAGCCTTCTCTTCTCCAGGCTGAACAACCCCAACTCTCTCAGCCTGTCTTCACAGGAGAGGTGCTCCAGCCCTCTGATCATCTTCGTGTCCCTCCTCTGGACCCACTCCAACAGGTCCATGTCCTTCTTATGTTGGGGGCCCCAGAGCTAAATGCAGTATTCCAGCTGGGGTCTCATGAGAGCAGAGTAGAGGGGCAGAATCACCTCTCTTGACCTCCTGGTTACGCTTCTTTTGATGCAGCCCAGAACGCGATTGGCTTCCTCGGCTGTGAGTGCACATTGCTGGCTCATATTCAGTTTTTCATCCAGTAATACCCCCAAGTCCTTCTTCAAGTCCTCATACCAAGACTGACAGATCAATCTTACAAGCTTAGTGTAAGATAAGATACCTCCTAGATACCTGTGTGATGGCATAACTCTTGCTGAATCTCTGCTCAGTCTGTTGGCTCTGCTTTAAGGAGAGAAGAGCTTGACAACTATCTACAGTGGAGACTCTCCTCAAGGGTTGCCGGAGTTGTGATGAAGTGTGCTACTATGACTGAGCTGGTTCCACTGTAGACATGTCATGTATCATTATTCTGTTTAGCAGCCTTTTCAGATAGCTTTGCTCAGCTATTAACATGATCCTGATTTGACCCTGTGAAGATAAAAACACCCCCTTCTTAACATCAAGGTCATGGAAGAATGGCCTAGGTATGGAAGGATACATGAAAATTGCATTCCCTAGTTAAAACAGAATCACTTGGGAAGACGGGAAGCTATAGGACTTCATGGATGCTTTATCCAAAAAAGTGGAAGTGGCAGAGGGAGTCCAGAGTATGGATTTCACCTGCTCTCCTGCACAACGTTACAACCTGAAAAGAAATGTGATCATGAATGGTACCGATGTAAACACCACCAAGGTTCTGTCTTGCAGTCCTAGTCCTGATCATTACCTGGTTTGTCCCCATTGGTCTTCTACACTGCAAACAATTTACTTAAACCTAGAGAACTTTCAAGAATACTGAATGAACATGTGTGGCTGGTGCACCAAGACAACTTTGCCAAGTGAATGTGGAGCAAACTATAGGATGGCTGAGCTTCTTTAGCTCCAACAGAAAGTCCAAAGACTAGACCTTCAGCCAAGAGAGAGAACAGACAGAAGGCTTTGTAGGTAACTCTCACAGAGCTCTTTATGCTCTTGATAAGGATCTCTCCAGTAGCATAGGAACATCAGTACTCTAACACTGACAGACATCCAGTACTCACATTGAAATAGGAAGGCTGAGTAGACTAGGATAGGTAAAGAATTTTTCATCTGATCAGAGACCAGAAAGAGATGTTATTTTGAGATTTGTTACTGACAGAGCAAAAAAATCCTGACAATGTGATATAAGAAATTCCACAAATGTGCATACTGCATTTCTGATCATAGACCTGGAAACATACTGGACAGGGATTAAGGTTAAGGACACTTTAGGAACAGAAAGCTCTGCTTCTTACATTAAAGACAAAAAAATATGTCTTGAAATAAATCAGGATATATATATATATATATATATATATATGCACACAAAATCAGGACAGAGAAATTAAGATTCTGTTCCTCAAGTCATCCACCACGTATTTAAAGCACTCAGAAGAGTAATGCGCAGAAGAATATGGTGCTTAACATATAAAAACCAAGGACTTCTGGATTGTGAGGAGTAGACCTTGTACCACACTATACATTGATAAATACATTACTTTGGTGTTGTCAGTTGTGACTTGAGCATGCCTTCTCTGAATGTGAACAAGAAATGCCCAGTACATGTTTCAGACATAAGTTTTGAGATACTGATGAGCAGAATTTCCTCCTCTTGAGTCTGAACATGTCTCTGAGAAATGATATGTTATGGTCTTGTAATGAAAATACATAGAAGGAGATATCTTTTTGCATAAAGTGGCTGAGTTTCACTATCATAGTCAGGGTTTTCTTAACTTCTGCAAGTATGCCATGGGATTATGCAGTTCACAGCTAGACCTCAGAATAGGTAGTGATAGATAGAAAAAAACCCCCAAACCAAAACACAAAAGCTTGAAGGTTGTTTTTCCAGGTATTACAGAAAGACTAGAAAGGAGCTTATGACGAGAGGAGGATGAGTGTCCAACTACTTTATCTAACTTTCTACAGCCTGAAATGAATTGTGAGGAGGAAAAACTCTGATAGGTTTCTTTCCTCCCTGCCCTCCCTTGAACTCCAGGGGCTATTTAAATACAGGTGATTTTTTTTTTTGTCTGTTGGCCCTTGAATTAAAAAAAAAAAAATTAAGAACCATAAAGTAGTTTATAGAACCTGAGCAAACTGGTCTTATAATATGTTTTTAGAAGCCAGTCATTCAGGCAAAGGAGTCCTAGTCCATCTCAGATGAACTATAATCACTGTTGGGTCTTTGCTAAAAGAGAACTAGTGCAAGCAAAAGTAATTTGCATTTTTTTCTGAAAGTCCAAATATTTTCAAGGACGAGAATGAAATAACAGTCTCTTTCCTATACTGGAAAATAATAGAAGTGGGACTACTTTCCTGAATTTGAATTTTAAGCATAAATGCCTTCTCTTGTAAATCTAGGATGAATCACCACTGTACATTCTGCTTGGAAGTAAAGTGTATGTACTGTAAATGTAGAAAAATTAGTTCTATGGGTCCCAGTATTGCAAAGAACCTATCAGGTGCTTAAAAAAATTACTGTACAGAGAGGCCTGAAAGTTGATGTGAAGACTGGACAAAGAAAAAAAATAAATATTGAACACTGTAGCTATGGACTACAAAATTAAAGACTCCAGTTCATATTAGCATATAAAAAGATGTGATGAAGCTGAGCTAGTCTGTCATCAGATGGAAGAGAGGCAGAAGGTAGCACAGATGGTGAAAACAGAGGAAATTATTCATGGTTCCTCATCACACCTTGAAAGGAACTACTGAAGAGATGATGTTGAAAATTAAGACCAGAAGGCATTCAGGAACAACAAAACCTCTAAGCCCTCCTTTATATTCCAAAGGTGTAAATATGTCCTGAGGTTAAATAGGCTTATGGTTTGAGGATTTGTCTTTTATAGAAAATTAAAAAATCAGCGTTTCTTTTTATCTTTCAGAGTAAAAATACCTGAACACCAAAGGTTGGCTCTCGAGTCTTTAAACAAATGTAGAACCTCATAAATCCTGGCATATTAGATCAACACCCATGAACATAAGTTTTCAAAGTTTGTCTTTCTTCAGATTACTTCAAAGCAAGAACTAAAATGTCCTGTACATTACGTTATTTGCAGTGCCATTCAGACCTGCAGCACCAAGCATAACTTAGAGAGGTCCATGAGGAAAATTAACCCTTCCTGAGTGCAGCCCTAAAGTTCTTCTAGAGTCTTGACAGACAACTTACAAAGCAGATGAGCTGACAACTGTGCTTACCTTATGAGCAAGCACTACCTGATTATTTATCAGGAAGAGTTGTAAGGAAACCAAGAAGCATATTTTTCCCCCACTAAATAAAGTCTGAAGGTTCTTTCCATTGGCAGATATAAACTAGTGCACTTTTTTTAGATGTGTCCATTACTACCCATAACAAAGACATCAGATAAAATGTATTTTAAAACCAGGTTTGTGGACTGTGGATATGTATATCCTGTGAATTTTCCAGGACATGAGGAAGAGGATGGAGAGATATGAAGAAGATTGATTGTAGAACCTAGACCCCACCTAGGCTGTAAAACCTTCCTAGGGTAAAAAAAACCAAACCCTGCCAAACAAAAAATCCCCATCCAAGCAAAAAACACCACCACCACCACAGTAGAACAGCATTTTCTGCCATTGTTGAAGTGGAAAAAATTGCAGTGTACAGCAGTTCTGAGGTTATGATGAAAAAGTTGAAGAGAAGTTAAGTCCAGTAAGAAAAAGGGAAAGCAAATGTATTTAGTCCCAAACGCCAAAGGCATTGAAAGTTAGAATCTTAACTTTTTTCCAAAAGGAGATGACCACAAACAGGCTGCAAGGTTCACAGTCAAATAGGAAACATAAAGAGGATGGAAAACAAAAATGCTGAGCGATGACAGAGAGCTAACTTAATAGCAATCTTCAGTTTAGATTTCAGGACTTCTCATGGTTTAAATGAACATAAAGGGGGCCTCTGATATCAACAGAAGTCCAACTTGACTGGCAGATGAAAGCTCAGGACTCAATTCTTGACTCTCCTAGAAAATATGCATAATTCTATATTCTACCATTGCTGAGGTGGGAAAGGATTCTTCTGGTGTCCAAAATGAGGCTAGCAAAATTTTGCTGCCTCTCAAAAGTACTATGACAAATTCAGAAAGATTTTAAGGTGCCATGATATGTAAACAGATTCAAGAATATGTATTGCCTCTAGCCAAGCACAAACCTTCATATTACTTCAGAGAGGAGAAATATTAAAACCCAAAAGAGTTAAATCTCTGCTGATTGCTTCCCTGTAGTTTAATTAGTGAGGAAAGGCAGTAAGGCATCACAGAATTTCCATTTTAGTTTTACTGTTCAGCACAGTCAGTATTTTATGCCTGTTTTTTTATTTCTAGGTTCCAGGGACACATAGAAACCATTCAAACCTTTTGTTTTCTATCATGAGAAATCCTGGACACAAATAAAATCTTATAATGGACCACTATTATTCCTCTCCTCCCCTTTCCTTTCATAAACAATAAAAACACTGTACTCAAGTAAGGACATACAGACACTCTGGTTTACTTACAAAGATAATTCTGCAGTCCAGGTTACTTCTATAAGAAGCAATGAGGATACATGGTAACGTACTCAGAAGACTTGAAACAGGGCAGAACCCTGTACACTGTGCTACGTAGTGGCAACACTAAGAATTCACATAACAAAAAGTATGCTCTGTTGCTAGAATCCCATCTTTAAAAGAAATATACACTAACTCTCAAATACAACCTTTTATTACACAAAACCTCTCACCTATTTTTTTTTCCTAGAAAAGACCATGTTCTGAAATATTCCAAGGGTTTTTTTTTCCTTCCACTTCAGAAGAAGGTGACCCTAAAATATGATAAACTAAGAGAAGGAAATTGGCCAACAGCATTTCTTTTAGAAGTTTATCCAGTGCCACTATCATAACAAAACATGCTTTGGAGAAAACCCAACACCTTTTAATGCTTTTTAAGGCCCAAACATTTGGTGTTGTGAGTATCAGTCTTATTAAGGAACTACATCGCTTATGACTGAGAAAACATTGCTAAAAAACCTGTAGCTCTGAGTCTTTCTGGAAGATGAGGCATTAATTTCTGAAACAAAACTTAACTAATATACTAAGTCCATCACAGGAGTCAGACCTGCAAATGAAAATACAAATGTTAGACTTGAAGCTCAATAAAAAAAGAAAACCTCCTCTACCATTAGCCTTATGTTTTACCACAAAATAACTGAATCATTACAGTGCCAGAAGCTGTGCTAAGTTGCAACAAATACACACCTCTATTACAGAATTCCATGTGAAGACTTTAACAAAACAATCATAAGCAACCTAAGCATAAGATCAATAAGCCAAGAAACATGCTACAGAAAAAAAATAATCAGCTATTCATCAGCTTTAAATTGCATTTTGACTTCTATAACCTGCTTCCATTTGTTAAACAAAGGGCAGAACATACTGCATAGTCAGCTTGCATGACAGACACCTTTAATGAAAAAGTTATCCAGATGTTAAACAGCTAAAATAATCTTTTTAACACTGTCTGATAAGTCTCCATGTGCCAATCAGTCTTCAGAAAACTCTAGTTCTCTTGGAAACATAAAGTATAAATAATATCAAACCATATTATTAAAATTTTTGAGCAACCACTTCCCTACTTTTTTTTAGTCCTTTTTTTTAAAATTCAGAAACCTGTGAGAACATGTTGAACTCATGAAACTGTTCTGTATTCCCACGGAGAAAGATTTCAAGTAAAATTATCCCCACCCCACCCTTATACTGATAAAATGGGCTGTAATAAAGATAACCAAAATCTAGAAAATATAATGCACAAGGCTAACAGAAAACTGTGTAAGGTTAGTACAGTCTTTCCAGTCTTCTCTGCTTAACTGGAATTTAAATTTTGTTCCAACTTCTCCCCACTACAACTATTATTTGGCACAGAAAAGACCAAAATCCTCACAGCAGGCTTTATCTCACACTAATTAGCACACTGTATTTCTCCCACGTGTCTGAAAATTCACTACTAGGTATTAACACTTCTATTTTACCATAACTGTGGCTTTCAGTTAAGAGACCTCAAATATTCAGGTATTATTTTATTTGGCAATTTCTTAGTAATGTATTTAGAAACTTAAATAAACCTGTCACAGACGATAAAGCTATCTAGCATCAAGGCTATGGGGTACAACATGCTGGACTATGGATAACTAGGATGCTATTGGGATCCTCTGCCTGTGTGTCTCGTGGCTGTACAAAGAACTTCCCACATTCTTACCATGAGGCCCAGAAAGCTTCTCACGAGAGTTGCAAAAGGTAAAAAACAGGCTCCAAGGATTCTGTGGACAGAATTGAACAGCTGAACCCCAGACCACAAGAGAAACCACCTATTTTCAACCTACTGTATAAACCCCTGCTTAGTGTGTCCCAGGAAAGTTTCCCAAAGATTACATAAAGAAAAAATAAGAGAAGAAACAAAAAAAGTAACAGCTTTTGAAAAGAAAACTTAAGAAAGCTAAGGACTAAAAACTTACTAACACCACATATATATGCTGCTGCATAGACAAAGTCATATAGAGTGATCAGATATCCCAAACTGACCAGGACAGGCACAAAATGGAAACCTTATTCCACAATCTCCAAGAATTTTACTAGACCATTATTTTGTTGCAAGTTTTTTAAGTGGGACGTAAGAATTTCCCTCTCCCCCTTCATCATAAACTGCAATCCTGGAAAAAGCTGGCAAATAGCCACAAGAATTTCACATAAATCCTGGAATGTTACTTGCATCCAATTTTTCCGTTAAAAAATGATTTATTTTCACCCTACTATGCAAACATATCCAGGCATCAGAACACAAGGACAAGCCAAACTGTACTTTTCAGTTTCAGTTAGGCAAAGAAGTCATGGTTTCAAGTTCCTGTAGTGTTCAGTCATCCAAAATTAAGAGTGGATACATAAACTCTCATTACAAGAGTTCTGGAATGTGGTGAGTACCAGAAATAAGTTTGCAGTTGTCTTACTGTTTTATATTTTTCATTCATTTCCATTCTCTATGGAACTCTTGGGTTCCATGATTCCCACAAGTCACAGAGCTAACATTTAATACTTCAACACTGGAAATAGTTTATGGTTTCTTAACTCCAAGAATTGTGCAACAAACTAAGCAAGCTTGTAACCATAGCAACTGTGGTAGAGAAAAAAACCAAGTTTCAGCCATGAAACTGCCGTGTATTTCTAATTCTTGCAAATGGTATTCTTTCATATTCCACATGTAAAAAATTCATTAAACATGTACAGTAACTAACATATATATGTATTATGTACTAAAAGACACTTCTTACTACTGTGCTGTATTAAGTACTCCATTTCTCTCTCCTCTTTTCCTCTATCTCTTTACCAGAGTACTATACTTTTTTCTGTTTGCTTATGAAAACCTGTATCAAAAAATTAAAAAGATGCTTCAATAGAGAAGAAAAATGCACTCTGTCTAGTTATTTTTATGCAAGTAGATTCTAAGTGTCAGTTATATTTACTACCCTATTAACAAACAGCTTTTGTAGCATACTGTCCTTGGAACTGGCTATGAAGCATTCATATTTTGCTGATTCTAGGAAGTTTGCTAAATAACAAGCCCATGAACACATCTGTTTATATAAACTACAGCATGCATTACTATATAATGCAGTTAAA
This sequence comes from Astur gentilis, assembly GCF_929443795.1. Classification (NCBI taxonomy): domain Eukaryota; kingdom Metazoa; phylum Chordata; class Aves; order Accipitriformes; family Accipitridae; genus Astur; species Astur gentilis. The sequence continues at coordinate 13,374,570 of NC_064895.1, forward strand.
GCAGTTAAAGGAAGCAGGACTGAACCACTGTTTGGAACTGAAATGATTTTAGGTACCCATATGCCAGGAGGGGCATGGATCTACATACCCAGAGTATTACATTAAGCCCTGTACAACCTTACACAGACACTTTGTAACTATTGTTTCTTAGTGATGGTAAGCAGTTACACTGGTATTAATGAATACAAGATAGAAACACTGAAAAGTTCTGAACTCAACTACCTATTTCATCTCAATTTTGGTATTTTATGAAGACTTGGGGGATAAAACTTTCAGGAAGAAAAAAAATAATCTCAAAGCCGTATGAAAATTTAAAATTCATCCATTTGGATTATTTGAGGACTTTAACAGACAAAATGATTTGAAATAACTGGTAACTGTCATCAATACTGTCAATATGTCTAAATGAAGAAGGCTACATTTCTTGTCCTCTCTTACAAAACAATGCTTATCTTTCTGTAAAAAGTTTTCATATCCCCAAAATTCCAGAAAGTGATGGGGTTTTTTGGTTTTTTTTTTGTTTGTTTGTTTTTAAATAGGAAGAACCTAAACCAAAAAACTGTTTCCAAAGATTCAGCAAAATATCATGCAACTACACAGGCTTTGGGAGCTTCCTATTTTGTTTTGGGAGGCTTTTTGGTTCAACTAATAATTTTTCTAATATATAAAGATATGTGCACACAAGTTCCCAGTACTTCTGTAATACCCCGATGAGTAAGTTTTAATTCAATCAAATAACACACCAATTTAACAGAATACAGAAACGTAGAGAACACATCTCTAGTCCTGTAAGTATGCGACATCCATGGAATGAAAAAATAAAAGAGCCTAGATAAAGCCAGTTTTTCTCTGTTGACTCTGGCATAGAAAAGCATCCTCTTGATTTGGATAACAAAGGCCATGACCACATGTCCCACTGGAGGCATCTGTTTGGAGATGCACTACGACAGAAACAAAGCTGTGCAGAACTACCTGCACATGTTAACTGCCACAAAGAGCAGGATTACTGCTTTGGACTAGCAGGAGGTGGTCACATCTCTGCAGCTCGCAGCACTTCCTTTAGAAATGCCTGCTTTGGCAATATCATTTAGCAAATGTATTTTTATACTTGATGCTTATTTAGTATTGTATTAATAACAATATTGTTTTAATGCATTCTTTTTAAATAAGCCATGAAGTACTGTAACCAAAACAACATGGATGTAACACTTTTATCAAATGAAGAAACAAAATACTGCAACAAAAAGAAATTTGGACACAAACCCAACATGCCAATTTATTTTTTATTCTCTTTGTACTACCAGAGTCTAGTTTGAACAATTCTTCCTCAGAAACATGCAGGTTTCACTGGACAGTACAAGTATTTGCTACAATGACATTCAGGTACATTATTTAGATGATACAAAAATCTTCAAACACTGTACTTCAGAAATAACGAAGCTGGTACACAGATCTGACGAGATTCCAAAAAGTATGCATTATTTTTAAAATGGCAAACACTGCTTATTTTTCTTTCCATAAGCAAATGATAAACACTGTACCAAGGAAAGATCATGCACAGCAACAGATACTCCATAAGTTCAGACATCCCATTCATACTTTATCCTTACGATATTTTAATGTAGCTCAGGTGGTTGCATCTATTTAGACCAGTGAATGTAAAATTATGTACCTATAATAAATAATGGATCCACTAAATCAATGATAAGGTATTACCTTATAAATAACTGCCAATTCCAATGACACATCATGACAACGTTCCTTACAAACCTTATCAACACTCTACCCAAAGTTCACAAAGTCAACAGCAATTACCGAACATACAGAGAGTAAAAGTGTACATAGAGCCAAATAGGTATCTTAACACTCCAAATTTCAACATACGCAATATATGTTCCACACATTAATCCACTAATTAACGCAAAGTTTGATAAGGGTGTCACAGGTTGTGATATTTAATCTTCTGGCATCTCTTACATCAAATGACAAAGATGCACAGTCTTTACTTGCAAGTATGCAGACGTAACTGGAATGTTTAGAAGGGATAAGTAATACATATCCCAACAGAAAAATAAAATCACATCGTAATTTTAATAATTAGACCATACTTACTTCTGTAACATCTGCCCCGACCAAACCTTTGCACAGTGTCTTAAAAAAGAACTGGTTTTCCATGATGACAAATACTGCTTTCATATGTGGGGAAGGTCTGAAGTAATTTGCTTCTTGTAAAAATTACTACTTCTCTCCAAAAAAATGACTGAAAATAATCTAGACCTTCTATTAAAATACTGAAAGCTTAAACTACAGAGCTTCACGTAACAACACACTGAAAGAATTCCAAGCAAGCTAGAATTCATGGGCACACTCTGTTTCAACCTGGCTGCTTTTTACAGGATACTCTCTCTTTCTTCTCCAAAACCAGCCCCTTCAGAGGCTGTAACAGTGTGGAGCTCTGAGGAATCTTTTGAAAGCCTGGTATAACTTGAACGCTGGCTCCGCTTGTGAGCGACGCTCTTCAGATTCTCATTCTGAACAGCAGTTGAACTGGAACCTGAGCCAGGGTGCAGGATAATTTGAGGTGAATCTCTAATACCTTGTATTTCTTCAAAATTTTGATTAGCTCGGTTGTTTGGAGCACTGTTATTATTTAAGGTTACTGTACTAGGGGTTCTATTTAAATTATAGACTTTCTGGCAAGCTGGCCAGCTCTCTTCTGGGCTACTTGCTATCAAGCTGCTTTCAGAAGGGCTTTTCTTATCTTCTGAGCAAATAGACATGCGAACCACAGCTGGATCTTGAAGGCCACTAAGGCTGTGTGGAATTCCTCTCTTTCCACTGTGACTATCATCTTCAAGCTCAATGAGATTTGCCTTTTCAAGCTGTGAATCATCTGCACCTTCATTATGGAGGGAATGATTTGGAGAACTTTCGTTGGATCTTACACCAGAGTCAGATGAATCTTTTTTATCCAAAAGAGCATCTGTCAAATACTCCTTTGCTTTAATGAAGGTTCTAATAGGTTCAGATCCATGTTCTGGAGATTTGGGCTGCTTCTCTATTTTGCCATCTGTTTTCTTATCTTTACCTTCCTTAAGAAGAGGAGTGTTATCTGATTCCTCAGTTCCTGACTCATCTTCATCACTTGGAAGTTTCTGATACCGGAGAGTAACTCCCTTAAGCTTTAAATCTGCAGCCTGGAAAATACTTGTTCTTTCCGAAGACTTCTTTCCTGGGAGAAGCTTGGAACCAGACTGATCAGATTTTTCATCTTCTTCAGTAATAGGATCCAAAGGAGATGCATCATTAGTAGAAACACCTGAAGTACTGTAATCAACAACATCATTCCTCTTCAGCAAGAAGGACTTTCTTCCATCATCTTGTTTCTGTTCACCATCTTTTCCTTTTTCCTGTTCTGCACTGGAATGCAAGGAACCCCCTGATGTACTCTGCCCCATATAGAAAGCACTTGAGCTATGAGGGGAGGACCTACCACTTACTGTAGCAGAATTAGCACCTCCTTCTAACTGTGACATTTGAGCAATATACTCTCTATATGCATCTCTGTATTCCGCCTGCACCTTGTCAGTAAGCTTTGAGATTTCAATACTAGAATCTTGAGAGTTAAGACTTGAAAGACTTGGAGTTCTACGAGTTTGTGACTGGGGGGGAAAAAAAAAAAAAAAAGAAAAAAAGAAAAAGAGAGAGAACAGTTAAATGAACTACTTATTTTGGCTTTCACTAACCTTTTTAAATTAAATAAAGCATCAAGTATGTGCTTAAATGAATTTTTTTGTTGTGAATAGATTATGCAAGTGAAATTGTCAATGCTATAATTAAAATATGCTTACTAGAATCATATATATGCAATCACACACATTCACTAAACTTACGAAGTATTCCTATTGTTGGTCCCCATAGCATAAGTTTTCCACAAACCAGGACACTTAATCATATAGATATAACCTCTTGGTCCATCCTTCTCTTTCTCACTCTCTATTTTTCTTTTCTCCCTTCCCTCCATCTTTTTCCTGCTCTTATACACATCCTTCTTAACTTTCTTGTTTCTGTTCATCATCTTTCCTTTTTCTTGTTCTACACTGGAATGCAATGCAAACCAATGTGTTTCTTTCCTTCTCAGAAGATGCTCATAATCCCCCCAGCAAGCAACAGACACAAGATCTGCAGGTTCCATTATTCCGTCTACATGACTAAACAAGTATTACTGACAACTTTTCATAAGATCAATAATGTTGTATATACACTAGAATATTGGGGAACAGCTGAACATGATTAACTACAGAAAAATCATGTTTAAGTGAATTCTATGTGCCATGACACCTAAGCAATTCAATGTCCAAAGCAAAATGTAAGAATCTCAGAAATAGTTAACACTTGATTATTTATGCATATTCACTACTATTTATCCGTACTTAACAGCAGCTATGGTTCCCCACCACCAAGAGAAGTATTTAATTTTATTGTGTATTTCCAGGAGTACTCCTCCTTTTCACAGAGAAGCAGCAATATTCTTTTTTAATCAATATTGACTTTAAAAATTCCAAAAGGCAAATTGTAATGTTTTCTTAAGGACAAACTACCTTTCTCATTCTTTTTATTTAACTTCAGATAACTATATGGGCATCAGAAGCACTATTTATATAAACTCGCATTTTAAAGAATGTTTTAAAAAAGATTTTCTTGTACTTCTTTCTGTGTTTCTGACACAAAAACAACGTAACAAATGTGAGTCATGCCACTTCACTTTTGAAAAACATACATTGATACTCCATTGCTGGAAATAGGTAAGGGTAATCAGGATCCTACAAACACACACAAGCATGCACGCACACACAGAGAAATATCTGGGGTAGAAATCTATCTCTGGGATATATATCCCAAGCCTCTTTTCAGTAGCAATTCTGAATATTAAATGTATCACCTATAGCTAGTAATTTGGGGTATTTTCCTATTTTGATGCACCTTCCAGATTTTGTAAATTAGACTTCTAAAACCAGAGATGAGAAAGCTGCTAAATGTTTGGATTTTGGTGGGTTTTTTTGTTTGGTTTGTTTTTTAATTGTAATCACTATTTAGGTTATCAACTGATTTGTCTCATTTCTTAAAAAGGACAAAAGAAAATCACACACTTTGGGTGATTTCATAAGATACAAAAGAAAATTGACCATAACCTATGGCAGAAACCGTAGTTAGAGAAGAATGTCAGCTCAGGAGCCTGTGAATAGATTATGCATTGTCAGGACAAGGCTCTTGATGTCATGAAGCACTGCAGTTGTCTGTTTTAAAAAACCTAACAAACTATCAGTAATCCTTTGAATAGCATAACATCTGGCTAGCACATAGCTAAAACATTTCATTCACAAAGTCTGAATACTACGATAAACAGAAATCTTGAAGGATACCACCCTAAGCAAGATGAGAAAGGCAAGATAGCTTTAATTTTTTTCTCTTGAAGAGTGATTACTCAGATGAATAGTTTTCAGATGGCAAAGACTTTGACTTGGAGAGTGTGATCAGTTTACATCTCTGCAAAACTGGTCTTTGCCAAGACTGAGAACTGAAACTACATGAACTGTCACAGTAGACTTATTTCTTGACCTCTCTGTATCCAATAATGGAAAAAACCTTTTACCATACAGGTAAGCAAGCAGAATACATTTCTCTATTGAATACCTGCCAACTTAAGTTACTATGGCGTTGAGGAGCTTCATCAAGACCAATTGTGTTGAGTTCTTCAAAGCTGAAGTTAAGTGTGTAGGGAGCTTGACCAGAAAGACCTGTAAGCTCAGTGTGAGGCAACTCAGTGTTATGCCCAGGACGACGAGTAAGCTCACTATGAGGAACTGTGGTAGTAACATGCTCAGTCGTTCCACGAGGATCTTCCTGTACAGCCTGATTTTCTGAATTTCTCATTTCAAGTATCTTAATACACAAAAAAGACAATATAAGTATAATTATATAAATAGAAGAAGTTCTCAAAATTGTTAAAGAAGGATTTTATTAAAAATAGGAACAAGGACCTCACAATGGTAAAAGTGTACTTGCACGTGTGGTTGTGATCATGGAAAAGTATGAAAAAAAAAATCTGTTCACAGACTAGTGCATTCATTGTCTTTACTGCAAATCACATTTTACTATTTAAGATTTTTTTTTTAATTTACTGATTATTATTACTGCTAAAACCTTAAAAGAACTCATATACCACAAAACACTTAAATTCTTGTAAAACTAAATAAGCGATAAATTACAAATTTAAAAGCAAAACCAAACACTTCTGTTTTATAGTTTAATCAACCTGAATGTAACAATAAATCTCATCATGCAATTCTCAGTGTTTTCAAGACTGATTTAGCAGTTCAGAGACGTACTGTAATTTTCAGAAAGAAAACTGGCAATATACTAAAAATACTTAGGAGAAAACAGAGTTCTCTGTGATGCATATCCCTCACTGTAAAACTGTCATTTACTCTCAAACCAGGAGGAGGGAAATGGGGGAAATAAAGTATCTATATATATGCTTCAATAATAGTAGTCAATGCAGCACTCTCGCATTATACAAGTATGTGCCAATCCAATAGTGTACATTTATCTCATTGGCTTGATTTTTAGTTTAAGTTCCTTTAAAAATTATGCTTATGCAATTGTGTGCCATGCATCTCTTACAGCCTGGCTGTCCACTTCCTCGCACTAACATACTTTGAACTCCCTGACTAACTTTTAACAGAAGAACAGAGGCTTCAAAGAAGAATTAAGTTCTGACAATTTCATTAAAATAGGCAAATTTAAAAAGGGAAAAGGGAACCCATACAGGAAAAACAGATCTTACAAAAAGAGGAGGCAAAACTTCAGAATTCACAATCAATTAAGATGCAAATCCACAGGCAATGAGTTCTTCATTAAAGTGCTCAAGACAAAAAGACAAAGTAACAAAATAATAAATGCATGCATGTTTTAAGACAATACTTATCATCTTAAACATGATGATAACAAGAAGGCAACAGGAAAGAAAAAAGATAAGGTTCATAATGAAAAAGACTAATTTATGATGACCTGAATACTGAAGAGAAAGTCTTACCATGCTCCTGAACAGGTGCCAGTCACCAAAATTCATATTCATTTCTTTTTTCAGTTCATCAATGTTGCACTGAGCCAAGACACGGCCATTTATATTTGCCTAAAACAACAGAACTAAATAATGTAAGTCACCAATACAAGACTTATGGTCTGGCAGTAACAGACTAAAAAGGTAATTAAAATTGGATATACTGATGGGGACTACTAGTGAAATTCCCCAACACCACTCTTAAATCCAATCCTATATAATAAACATGTGTTTTTTATAAAAGAATATTTATTGATGATTGCTGATGGACAAGAAGAACCTACATGTCATGAAAAACATGAAAACATTAAACCCATCAAAAATGTATATATGAAAGGCAATATGATTCTGTTCTATAAACAGACTTAAGGAAACAACATATCAGTGGTAGAAAATTTCACATATGATAAATCACATTCATCTGACTAGATTTCTCAGACTCAGAACAAAAATGGACTGTGGATGCCTAAGTATCTGATAATAATCAGACAATTAAGTGCCAGGCAACCTATGACACCTGGCTTAAGGCATCTAACATCAAGTACTACCTCCATCAAGTTCCCTCCCTGCATAAATACAGGCCTATCACCAGAAATACCTGGGGACAGAAGACTGGACTTCTTTCTAATTTTCATCATAATTCAAAGATCAACATAGAAGTGTCTAAACACCATCTATATTCCAGGAAGGTGATTCCATATGTTAGGGATGTTTTTATAGTGCTTAACTTCCAGCAGCACCAAATTCAATACAGAACCATTCTCATTACATAATAATGAGAGGTGTTTCTCTTTATACCATGTATCAGTGGGTAGACAGAATGTAAAAGGGGAACTACGTCTTGGGAGAGTAGCCACAAAATGGAAGACCCAAGTTGAGAGCTCTGCTCAGTGTGAGGGATCTCAGTGGTTTTGTTCCCATATCCCAGCAGATGGTCTTAATCAAACCAGGACAAAGACCAGGCTGAGCCATTTTCATTCTTTCTTTTGACATGATATCACTTGTAATAAGAAGTGCAAGAATATAAATAAGAGGAATCTCATTAGAGATAATGGATGAGCATATTCTTTTAGCACTCTAGAGCCACTGAAGCAACTGGAATTTTTTGCAGCTACACTTACTGAGCTGCAATCTGACATCCTACTTCTTGCTGTAAGGAACATTGCTGAAGCTTCTATGAAAAACCTGTCTCTTAATCCTCAAATCAACATCCTCATTGTATTTTTTAAGATATGATAGGTACCGGCCCAAAGTGAGGTCAGCAAAAACATTCACTAATGACAACCTTCGTATTTTTTCCATACTTTCTTTGTAAAAGGAGCTTGTGGAACAGTGAAAAAAAAATGAAGACAAAAATTATTCTGTGCTAATGTCTCAGAGAAAAGACCAGTAACAGAAAAATGTACAGTGGCCTTTTTCTGAATATGTGGAATGTGATAAGACAGAAATGGAACCATCTTCACCACTCATTTACAACAGAAGAGATGTGCCAATTTCTCAAAGGGGAAAAAAAAAAGCCAGGAAATATTTCTACCTGGATATAGAACACATTTGCAACCCTATTTATCTACACATGGCGATTTTGAAAATGTGTTTCTTGCTTCTTTTCTCAAAATAACCAGTCTCATCAGCATTTATATTTCTGAGTCTGTATTTCCTTTTTGAGACAGAGCGTTTTCTCTGAAAAATATATGCTTGCATTAAAATGTCCTCCAAACTTAGCACACATAGAAGTTAGGATGTTGTTTTGACATATCTGATATGTTTCAGTAAACATTTCAGAGAAAAGAGACAACTAAATATTTCCTTTTCCTTGTGTATCTCGATGTTTAGGTACTAAATACATAAATGAAATTCAGCTGATACCTTTCTTATAGTTGCAGAGTACTGAGGTAGCATGCTCTGGTCCAGACCATCTATCTGCTTTAGCTTCTCACACACAGCTTCCACACTCATTGTGCTCAGAAACACATGTGATACTCCTGCAGTTGATCCTGTGCCTGCTCCTGCTCCCTGTAAGAAGTAAGAAAACGTGCACATAAGATTTGTTCAAATACTCAGTACACCCAGAATTTCACAATGTACACTAACACAAATCAAGCTGTGTTCAACTACATTTTAAAATTAAGATAGGAGAGTAAGAATGTAGAGGTATTTTAAATTGCTATCAGAATATCTATATATTGGTAAACATTTATTATAGGTATTTATATGAGAAAAAAATACAGCAACTTGAGTGCTGCCTATGTGAGAAAAGAACTCTCTTAAATAACGTTATTTAAGAAAAGCAACATAAAAATCAGAAATATTAAGTACGGGTTAATCTATTTCAAATGCACCTTTACTTAGAGTTTTCCCCCAATTTTAGCAGTTAGTTTGGTTTGGTTTTTTTTTTTTGTTTTGTTTTTGTTTTTTTGTTTGTTTGGGTTTTTTGTTTTGTTTTTTTTTTTTGGGTTTTTTTTTTTTTTTTTTTTTTTTTTTTTTTTTGGTGGTTTTTGTTGTTGTTGTTGGTTTTGGTTTTTTTTTTTTAAATAACGCAGACACAACTTAGATTTTCCTGTCTTAAAATCTCCTGGTTTACTATCAGACAAAGATGACCTAAAACGTAACTCCTGAATTATTTGGGTTCATTGGGTAATTTTAGCAACATCTGTCCATTTTCCAGAGGTTCCTTCAGCTCCATGTATGCAAGATCAGCCATGGGGCTGTGTACCACAGTACAGAAACACAGAGCAGCACTGCCACTGCACTCCAAGATACTATGAGGATGCTTCATGTATCTCAAACCTTGGCAAGATTTAGGTAGAAATTATTCACAACTCAGATCTGTAACACAGAAGTTGTCCTGTTAATGTTGCCAGTTACGGGAATTACAAAGAAAGCATGGAAAAACAAAACAAATGCATCTGCAGGTAGTCAGTATACTAAGACAGTATGTTCTCAGAAAAAACTACGTTCTCCCTGGATGGGGACCTATGCATTAAGTAGGAGCAAAGTGCAAAGCTCTAAACAGTTATGATAGTGAATCCAAATTCCTAAAAGCAAAATAAGAACCAGTTCTATCAGCTATGAAATACTTGTATGCCTGCCTTCCTCCTGGGAGGGAGGTTGCATCCTCCCCTTTTTCTCAATGCGAAGTTTTGAGTTCAAGCACTGTAGGCCATGCACCAAGCAAAGCTTATTTTGGGAGAATGCAAAAGAGCCTCTAAAGTTTCAGAGCTCATCATCACATGCATAAACCCTGGGATGTAGAAGTGCATCTTGAATATCCAGAGTTCAGTCAATCAAATTTGACTACATTCCTCAAATCACCACTGAAGACTGTTTTTATACTTGTGATACTTTTTTTCCATTTTCATTTAATTACTTCAAAGTTATTTAATCTTTCAGAATTAATATAAAGTAACAGACCCAAATATATTGCTTATGAAAACCAAGGATTATCACACAGAATGGCATTAACCATATCTGAATTATCTAAACTGGGATATTTAAGAAGAATTTATTCAACTATTCATTCCAAGGTAGCAAGCCAAAACCCCATTATCTACTACCATTTAACCTCAGAGTTATTTCTAACTTATTATTATTGGAGATATCCTAATCTGGGGAAGTAGGCACGCTCCCCACCTAAGCTACTCTGAGTTTCAAAGTATAGATGCTATTACATGTAATTCCCCCCAAGTTCTCTGCCAGATGTGAAATAGACTTAAAACTGGCAAACTATCAACTTCACTCAAGAACACTACAGGAGGTTGCGAGGAATCTAAGCCTAGCAGTTCGCACGCTTGCTTGAAAACAGAGCTGGGGCACTAACCTTTGTTCCCTTGACCTTTTTTTTTTTGTTTTTTTTTAACGTGATGTCAACTGGACACTAAAGAAGCAAAAGACATACCCCATTTTGTGGTTGGCAGTCTACCTAAATTATTGCACGTAAATTAAGCATTATAATTCCTCTGCAGTCTAGGTACCTAACTTAGGGGCTTGGTATTCCTTCTGAATACAAGACAGTTACTTTTCAGATTCTGGAATGTTTCCCTAATTAGGTGCCTACAATACCTAATTAGTTATCATATTAGGCATCTAAAGGAGGAAATTTAGGTTTTAATCTAGTCTGATTTTTAGCACAGCTAAAATCTTTATCTTGTTAAGGATGTAAGCCAACGATCAAATTGATGAAGATGACAGCAAGAAGCTTCATCCATAGACTGTTTATCATACACTTCTTTTATGTACATCTCTATTTTTCCTCTTTAAAAAAATCACCTTGAGTTTTTCTTCAGAATACCAGTTTTGTCTATTATTTCCCCATAAACACACTATTTACTATTGGTATGAGTTAGATAATACATCAATAAAGAAAAGGTATTAAGTTAATTAAAATCTTAATTATTTTTTGAAAAAAAGCTTATCAATTAAAATAAAAGAAACTGTTATAGCCAAATTACATTGTGGCACTACTAAAATAAATGATACCCAAGTAATGTGTGTGAGCAATCACTTTTGTTCTCTGAATTGATTAAATACATTATCTATCATGTATCTATAAATAAATGAAGAAAATTTTTAAACACTTCTAATTTAACAGTTCTTCTTCAAATCAAAAATTTTTTTAACAATCAAGAACAAGTCACTTGTTCTGCATGCATTGAGTTAGTTTAGAAACTCTTCTTTCTGTGTATAAAGAAAAATACAGAAAAGCACTAAAATATTTAGACTATTTTTGTTAAACTGTGAACTGTTTGAAATAGATGCATATTAATCCAAATCATTCTTTATAAAAAGCACTCTCCAAAGAATAAGTAATGAAACAGCTTTAGGGATATTGTCATCATGTAAGTGAATTAAAACTGTACTTAAACTGACACATTTTTCTGCCTTAGTGGTTTTGTTAGAGATGCTTAGAGAACATTAGTCTGAAAAGTATTTGCCATGCAAAAGCTAAAAGCAGCTTGTCAAAACAAACCTCAAGGCTAGTAATGAGCATTAGTTTACAGACAGCCCAGCATGAAGCGCCAGTATTATAGCTTCTGAAATGACTCTGAAATAAGTGAATGATAATTCACAGAAAGTGGCTGTACCTGTCTGTTTTTGTTTAACCCAGACTTACATGACTTTGAGAAAAGGACAAAACAGAATGAAAAGAAACAGCAGCTTAAGTGACATCAGAAAGGCTGAACATACATATGACATGCTTTGAATTAAACAGAGGAAATCAGTGTTAGGACAGAAATAGGGTATTTACATAACGTGATGAAACTTTTAAGATAGACCTTCAGAATATACATTTCATACATGCTATACAAATACTACACCCTATGAGCAGACCACTCTGTTTTGCACTTGTAAAAAAGTGACACTTGCTTTATTTTGTTTGCATAAAAGTTTTACATTATGTTTCTGATGGAAAATCCTGCTGTTAACCAAGCATTCTCCGCCTACTTCAAGATCAGGTTATACCAACTAATGTATCTCAAGTAACTTCGAAACCTTGTATCTGAGCACATATTCCCACCCCTGTCCCCAAAAAGCAAACCACCACCACCCACAGAACTGAAAAGGTACTTCTTTTAAGAACAAATATCCAAAGCACAAAAATGCTACATAAAAGCACCTGGAAAATCCATATAAGAAAACTCCCATGCCACACACTTTCATTCATGCTCAAACTTCTGAAAAGCACTTCCAGTTTCTTAAAGAGTACTGTATGTTTATCTACACTACAAGCTCTGGGCCACGTTAGTTCTCATTCAAAGCACACAGACTGCATCCTAAGGTATTATATATTCAGTGCAGTATGAAAAAAGTATTTGAACAAAGTAATTATACTGCAACAAGCTGCATCCTAACAAGTCATAATTAACAATGCAAACTAAAGCACACAAGTTTATGACAGATAACCACTGCTAATGCTAGTTTGATTTCTAACACAATAGGGGATTCTACGAACAGATACTGGTAACACTACAATCCAGTGATACTCTTCAGAAGAGCACTCTAGAAGCTTCTGCAGTTCCTGTCAGAAATAACCATCTGTGCAGTAAAATCAGCAGAAATGCACATTTGCCTCCATCACAGATGTGCAAAGGTTGACATCTTAAGTCAAGCCTCTTTTCATTAGAGATTTAAACCAATACCCTAAAATGTGCAATGCATCTTCATATTGATACAACTACATAGATGGTATTTGTAAACTTACCGGTTTGACATCTATGTTTTGATCCATTCAGTAAAGAACAGTAAACTATAGTCTGAGATAGACAAGTTTTATCATCAGCAATAGAATCCAAACATAGAAGGTGGCAGAAGTCAAATTATTGATACAGGATGACTGCTCTCAAAATACTTCTGATTTCCACTAAGCTAGCCTAGACTTACACTGATTTTACCAAGACTAATGATTAGGATCTGAAATTTCAGAACTTGGTCAACTCCAGTGTCAGAATGACAACAACGGCAGGGCCTTAACTACCTCACATAACAGCCTCAACATAGCTCTGCCAACTCATGCAATGGGTAGCAATGATGACCTGTGTAAAAAAAATTAATACTCCCAAAGAAACTGGGTTTTGCCCTGTAAGACTTAGAACATTCAAAAGAATGATTATTCTCCTATTTTATGCAGATTGAAAATTGCAACATTTCTGGCTCCTTGCCAGATCTGCATGAAAGATAATTTTGATTCTACATGCTGCTCTTGTTTTCAATCATCAATCAAACCAGTTACACATCTTGGTGTTCATTAATTACTTTGTACATTTTTTTAGTTTATTTCATTACTTTGCATGCACCAATACATTTAATAAGTAAAAGCTGTATCATTTATATAGTGGCAATCAGCCATCAGTTAAGAGCTACCTAAATAGCTGGATGAAATTATTGTACCCCATCAGCTCTGGACAGTTGCAGTACCTAAAACAAATATAATACTGTTTCCTTTCAAAGAAATTTCAATAAAGTCTACAAAAGAAGTGTTTTTAGAATAGATGAAACCCTGATGAGATATCCTGTCAGGCACACACTCTTCTTTACCAAGAGGGTGGTCAAACACTGGAATAGGCTTCCTAGAGAGGTGGTCAATGCCCCAAGGCTGTCAGTGTTTAAGAGGCATTTGGACAATGCCCTCAGGAACATGCTTTAACTTTTGGTCAGCCCTGAAGTGGTCAGGCAGTTGGACTAGATGATGGTTGTAGGTCCCTTCCAACTGAAATAGTCTGTTCTATTCTAATACCATACCCTGACTAACAACATTCTCACAAACTACCCAAGTGATTTTAAAAAATTCAAAATTTTAGATTTACACTGTAGGTTAAATATTGCTAAGTCTTAGTAAAGTGTATGATCTGATGTGTTGTACTACACAGATTCATAATAGTATAAATTAAACTCAAAAATAGATCTAAAAATCCTCCATTATCATTATTTCAAACAAAGTTTCTTTTTAATGTTTGAACTCCTGTATTTTCTTACTATAGCCAAAAGACTACATAATTTACATGAGTCATTGCTCCTTGAAACTGCAGCCTATGTGCGCTTAAGGTACAGACTCAGAGCAGCAAGCAGAAGAGAACCAGGTTCAGGTTTGCTGCTGGAGCAAATTCACTACTTTGCCCTGAGACTAAATCCCACTTCTCCAGTCCCATGTCCCTTCTCACAGTCACAGATATACACATACTTCAGCCATCACTCTACTGCTCAAATCTCCTTACTTTTTCTTCTTGCACTGACAAGCTGCAAAGGACTGGGAATAGAATGGGTTACTGAGATAAGGAATCAAACACAGGGGAGGCAACAGCATGTCCAAAAATGTACTACGAGTAAAACTTAGTCCAAAGTTATCCCTTCACACAAGGTAGCTAATGACCTGGAAGAGAGAACTTTAGAGTAGATTTTCTATTGCACTGCCCATACATGGGTGCTCAGTGAAGGTTATGTGCAGTTAAATACAGTTCTGGAATTTGTGGGGAGTTTTCTTCATTGCACAACAATGGAAAGACATTTTTACAATGATTTACTAGAAGAAAAAATAACTGAGATGAAACTATAACTGTTGCCAACAACTATTGGCAGCAAGTATTAAGAGAATTATGACAGCTGTATTAACCTCTTCACTTTGATAATAAATCATGATTTTCCATTGATTCCCACAGTTAGATTTAAAACAGAAACCCATAAAGAAGACATCTTTATGTGAATATTTAGGATAAAACAACATAGATGTTAGCTTACGATACAATAAGCTTACTACCAGCAATTTATTTTTTTTTAAGTTTCTATCGAAGGTTGCTTTATACTGTGTTAACTGCAATAGCTTTATGTTCACCAACTAAAGAAGTATGGATCAGGTGAGAGAGCTGACTAAAGCAGAAAAAAACACAGTTGCTTCATTCTAAAATCTAAGCACCAAATGACTAGCTGTCATTCTTCACTCTGTTTAACCACCACAACAGCCTTTTTACTGAAAGCTCACTATAGCTACTGAGAAAGGCAAGGGGAAGACTACAGGGGAAAATATAATACATCTTATAAGTGAAATATTAGCTCTTAAAATTCATTCACGAACTACATTAGTTTTCAACTACTCCATTTGCCCACCAAAGCCACTGATGCAGTGTTAGTGAACTGCAGTTATGATTAATGCAGACTCATTACTGCTGAAAAAGCAATGAGATGCTAAAATTTCCACACCACATGACTACTCATTTACCATTGAGGGGTCTGTGGATGAAGGAAGCCCCTCATCAGCATCCTCCTTGATAACATCCTAACAACAACAAAATATTATGGTTTGGGTAAAATGATCAAGGGCTTAACAAAAAATATGAAGTAAACAATGAGTGAGAACGATCTTGTAATAATACGTAACTCAACAGAAACACATTTGTTTTCCTTAAGTGATTAAAGATTTTACCACCTTTTAATAGCTTTGCTTATTGTACCAATATCCTAGAAATATACTGATTGACAAGTGAGTCTTTTACTTTTTTAAGCTTCCCTTAGTTCTTAATTCCATTTGAACAGCCATCTGTCAGTAAAATAAGTACTGTTAAATAGGAATTTTATTATTCTATAGGAAGCTAGAAAAGTCTGCTCGTTTTTCCTTTTCAATGGGTAAATAAAGTGGAATTATATGTACTTACAAAACCAAGCTATAACTGAGGCATACTTAAGATAAAATGTATTTTGTTTTAAGTATTTAAAACATTCCTTTTAACTTTTTACTTTGCCCTTCCAATTTCTAGTATTCTCTACAACATTAAAGGTTGTCATTTTATCTTATAAAATTTGAATATAAATTTACAAGTAGCAGTCTTTCTTACAGTATTACACTATATCAATTTCTTTACTGTAGTATAGCTAGCATTTTCATTAAAATATTTTCTTGCCAATATTACAGGTCACACTCCTCTATCTTGAGACCTGGACATTAGAATTGGTTTTCCTCTCTAAGTAATTTCTAAAGTTAAAACAAAATACATTTTATATTACATGTTAATAACACCTTTGCTTTAACTATTTGTAATATAGAGCTTGTACTTGTCTAATAGTGAATCATCATTAATAACCTTCATTTTCATTGCTCACTATAATTATTGTCTAGGTTAGTATTTGAATTATCCTTCAAAATACTTACTAGGCCATTGTTCTGATCTCTGGACAAACTCGTTTTTAGTGGTGGACGTGAGATGAGATGAGAACTGCCAGGGTAATACCTTGGCATGTAAAGATATGGGGCAAAGAATGGCTATGGGAAAAAAAAACGTAACAAAAAAGGGACAAACAATTACATAAATCAAAATGTAATAATAAAATAAAACTTATTTCAACAAAACACACCCTCTAGTTGAGTTTCATAAAGTGAAAAATAGCAGTTACTAATAGCTTGCTTTACTTTTTGCATTGAACAGAATTCAGTCAAAAGCTCTGGAGTGAGTTCTTCAAAATCCCTCAGCGCCAATGGGTGCTCTCACATGGTATTCTGGAGGAACAGAGTTGGAGTGGTTTTGGTAGCTACACTCTAACACCTGTTCTGAGTATGGGAAAAGGATAATTTAAGGATAATTCTGATAATTTCACTCTCTCAGACCTGCTAAGCCCAAAACTGGATGCTCAGTAAAACTTAGAATGTTTCATAATATTGAAGACAACTGTACCAAAAGAAAAAAAAGGTGATGCATAATAGCATCACTAGAACTTCACGTATTTGTGGTAACCAATCTGAAGGCCTCCACAAATACTAGATTTTATAAATCTATAAATAGATTTTTATAGCAGACAATATTTGAGCTTTGTTTTGTTGGAAATACATCAATGCATGTTGTTCAATACAAATACCATTTTAAAGGACAATGTTAATTATCATAAACCAAATATCAGAATATCTTTTAAAAACAGAAATACTTTTTTCCCCTCCATAAATATCAATTAACTCTAATAATGATTTTTATAACCAGGTTCCTTTTTATACTTTTTTACTAACGATTTTCAAGAAAATAAACACTATCCAAGTTTCCAAATGTCTTATCAACACAGCAGTGTAAAGGGTCTAAATGAGGCTTTTAATAAAGCCTATTCTAGAAGATACAGAGATCTCAAAATTACAAATATAATTCCAGCAGTGGACTCCAATCTTTCAAATTTTAAAATCAACTGTAAAAACACATTCCCTGAAATTCACATGCTACCCACTGGCACACAACAAAACCTCTGTGTGTGTGTATGCACAAGCATGCATTTAGTAGTCATGAACCTTACAACTGGCAATGCAGTTAGGAAGTAGAAACTGCTTTTCCAATATTGTGAAATTTTGTTTTGACCTATCTGTGAATTTGAGTTAGGTTTTGAAATAAAGATTTTCATCTCCATATCAATTCTCTTTTAACGCAATGTAATGGAAAGCAATAGAGCCTTTAGACTTTAAGAAAGCAGAATTACAGTCCTCATTGCTTTCAATTCATTACCCAGTTCTTAAAAACAAATACACAGAAATCTCAAAATCATGGCTGCATTACAAATTTCTGATGTTTCCATACAGAGCATTTAAAAAATTGTACTACACAGCTATTTAACAGAACAGAACATACTATTTGGTTTGTGTTCCTGCACATGACAAGATTCTGAGTAGTCTACTGCACCAAATTCAGCACAGAGTAAATAATTTTACGACCCAATGGCCAATATATGAAGGAGGAGTAAAATTTGTTGAAGTATTCCACTTTGGATTTGTCTATAAGGACTAAAAAACCCCTCTGCATTCAGAAGCAGCTGTAAATGAACTGAGAAATTAAAGTTTAAATCCTGTGTACATCAATTACTTAGATGGCATATGCTACAACTTTGAGTAATTTCTGAAAAACAGAAATGGTTCCATATTCATAGCTGCTAGATGTAGTCTTTGCACACTCTTTCACACAATTACCACAAAAAGTTCATACGCTCTTCCAACATATGAAGTGACATGATATTCATTGTAACCGTTAGTCTAACTGTAGAAGTTTGGTTTGGTTTAAATAGGTAGGAGAAAAAACACCTAGCCTTTGCTTTACATTTATTGGTTAGTATAGGATGAGACAGAAAATTCACTGATCTAAAACTATTTCACTGTCATAAGGCACAGATTCTATGGTATTTTCTGAAAATGAAACTCTCTTCAAAAAAGTTCATGTTATTTCTGGAATAATTAAATGCCTAAGTTTTCCACTAACAGCTTAAACCACGTGGTACACCCCCAAGCATGCAATGCTTAATGATCATACTGCATTCAAGTGCCTAGCTCTCACTGCAAAGTCTATCCTCTGAAATAGAGAGTAAGCACCTGTTTGCTGGTTTCAAGTCATCAAACTACAAAGCAATGAAAAAAACCTGTCCAATAAGGCAATTATCTCACAGTTCTTTCATAATTTCTAATTATGCCTTGAGCCCACTTCAGCTACTCCACTGCTTCCAAGCCATGGGATTAATTCTCCATTATACGCTTGAACTCTACAGCCTCAATCTTCATCTGAAGTACGGTAATACCAATATCATGAAAACATGAGAACAACATAGATAAATGTTGGGCATAAACCAGCATAGAGCTGTTCTCCAAGTTTGCAGACAGCCTATAAAGCATAAGTGTAGTGTTTATTGTTTTTCCAAGATATCAAACAATTTGCTCCTCTTCTGCAAAAAAAAAAGTCTTCACATACCATGATTTCTAGTTCCCTCCTAGGAAATTCCAATTAGGCTTGCCTACTGCTCTAACCTTCCCCAGAAGAAACATGATCTCCATAATGTTCCATCATAGCAGCGATTTTGAGAAGCTGAACTTGAATCCAACTTGTAGCCAGGCCATTAGACAGTAGTAAAATGTACACATCCAGCATAGTCCTATACTGAGAGCCAAAGCACCAAGGTGAAGAGCTGCTAAATGGGACTATAATCTTTCCTTTACAGCTATACAGAGGAAGAATGGGGTTTTAAACCAAAAATGAATAGATTATGTCACTGGAAGTTCAAGGTCCGTAACATAGGAGCATCTAAAGAACAAAGCAGAAATGCACTTAATAAAACAAATTGTATTTCCTAAAAAAAAAAAAAAAAAAAAAAAAAAAAAAAAAAAAGTGGTTTTTTCCCCCAACAGCTCAAGGGCTTTTTTTCTTAAGCACAAACGAATCCCTAAAGACTGCAGGACAGGAACTATTTACTGGTCTGAATAAGGCACCTATCCCTAAACCTTAGGGTGGTTTTGCATAAAATTAGGGCATTTCCACAGAAGCATTTGAACCCATTGTGTTGCGTCATACAGGTACTCAAGACCTCTCTCAGAAACTTCTGCTGGGGGGAGCCTATTCTTCAGTTGCTGCTCTTTTTTTAAACACCATTCTTACAAAAACCTGAGAAGTGAAGTATGATTACAAATGCTGAAGGAAACAGCCTTTCAGTCTAAATTTTCTACAATTATAAGGTTCTCATCACTTACCTCAGTATGTGGTGTCCATGACAGCACCTTTGGGACTCCAAAGTAATGAATATAGCCCTTTGTCAATATTTGAAAGTGTGAAACACTAAAAACAATTATACCTTTGAAGGGCAGTACAAAATTCCAGAAAGAAAGGTCAAACCAGAAGTATTTTAGTCTTCAGCAGGCAAAAAAGTAAGCATGCCTGTAAGCCTGTGTATGCACTTAATACAAATGAAAAAATAAACTGATTGTAAGAACAGCTTATGACTCACCAATAATTGCTTTTGTAATGCTTATTAGAGCCAAAACCAATACAAGTTTCAACTGTATATCACCCCACACTTTAAACCTTGTCATGTACAGTAACACAGACACAAAAACAGGGCTTCCAAATAAACACCTACTTTAACAAAGCTGAGCTAGTATCAGCATGAAGATTCATGTGACAAGCTATTATCAGTGCTGGACTACTTCAAAGTATATGTCATTTTAAGTTATTTTTGACAAAACAGTATACTGTCACTGTATTGAGGGTATACAAGAATAATGTTAGAACAAATAAAAAGTTCTATGCTATGTGTACTCTTTTCTGTCTTGGTTAACAAACACTGATTTAGGAATAACTCAATTTTCTTTCCAGCTTATTGGCTTAAACATTTACCTACAGTCACATCTGCTTAAAGTTGAGGCCATTTCCTGTACATAGAAGTAAGCTATGACTTACACCAGCTTCTAGGTTTTTTTTTCCTGATAATACTTCAGAGAAAAAAAAGAGTAAAAAATAAAGTTTAAAAATACTGAATATATCCCACAAAAATAGAAAATGTAGATTTGATCTGACTATACAGTGAAGTACTTCATTCAATTTTCAAGTGAGCCATGCCCAGGACTATGCTCCCTGAGGCCCACAAATAGCTGAAAAATATCTTTCATGCAATTTATGTTAATTCCTTTAAACTAGTGCAACACCAGTTTAGGGAAAAGATCCCAGAATAACTTTAAAAAGAGACAAAAGGGAAGACAGACGTACATTCTTGTCATGTAGGTCCCCACTTGATTTTCTGTATGTTTTAACCAAAGTCACCAAGAAAAAGCCAGGATCCCTTCCAATGTCTGTGAGCAAGCATGTGAACGATTGAGCAGAGTTTACCTCACAAAAAATAAAATAAAAAAAATCCTGCAATATTCTACAATTGAGCAGTGTGTCAAAATGATTTGACCTTTTTTTCCCCTTGGGTAATTTGTTTTTCTGATACAATTTACCACATTTCTCCCCCAGACTACACTGCCTGAACATTACTGTGAAATTTACCAATTTGTGGACTTTTCTACATTCCTAACAAAACTTGCATGTGTCTTTTAATATTTTATAGATGACATCTGCAACATTACCAGGTTAAATCAGAAGAATGTTAACTGGTTCTCGATTATTTACCCGATTGTAAAATGGATGCTGAGGTCCTGTCATACCACTATAGTAACTGCTATGAGGTTGTGGTGATAAAACTCCACTATTGAAAGGCCCATTGAAAGAGGTTGTAGAAGAGCAAGCTGATGAAGGCTGACTGAACAGAGACGTTGCTCTAGCAGGTGCCTCGTGTAAAGGCAACGTGGGGTAAGGAAGTCCTCCAATATTCATTTGATCCCTTGCAGCACGAACGTCTGAAAAATAAAAAGGTAAAAAAGAATGAGATTTTGCTTGAAATATTTGAAAAAGTTTTCATTTGTTTGCCAATTCATTACAGTACATTTTTGTGTGTTTAGCTCCAATCAGAACTCATCAAGTAGAATGTCAAATGTCACTTTCAGCTGCATTCAGCTTATTTCTCTTGAGGATCACATATACACAGGAGTCTTTAGGAGAGTTAGGACAATTTACTGCATAAATTTATGTAGCATATTAAATGCCTCTAAACATTCTCTCTCAGAAAGAACAAGTTACAAATCCCAACCCAAATGGGAAGAAATGCAGGAATACGTCACACCAAGTATGTCTCTGATGGTAAGTATGTCTGATGTGATAGTCAGACCTGTACCACTTCTGAAGAGACTAATGAAACAGAGCGTTGTGAACAAAGTTAGGCCATCCCACTGCAGCTATCAAGTACAGAGAAGGAAACTGGAAAAAGTAAGAACAAAAAGGATTCCAGTTGACTGAAGAAAAGTGTCATGAAAGAAAAGACAGGCAAAGGGAACTATTAATACCTGAATTCAGTTCCCACCTAGAATACTGACTGTCATACTAAAGAGTCATAAGGATCCTATTTGAAATTTAAAGTTCTGGTTTTATTTAAAGCTTTCGCATCTCTTAAGAGGTGGAAATGTTAGGATGCCTTAGCCTTACTCTAGAGCCAATAGCAATTCCTAAGACTGGACAAGAAGTGCCATATCATCCATCACATCAATCCACAGCAGCAGTGGGCAGTCAGAACATTTAATGCTGAGCAGAGTGTTTTTACAGAACAGAACATACCTGAACCTCACTGCATTTTTTTTTTAGACTACAAGCAAGTAAAGAAAACTGCTTAACAACCACTCCACAATAAACAACTCTTGCCCTAGAATGAATTAAGTATCATACTATAGCAGACTAAAAAGTAACTCAGGAGTACCAACTGCACAGGTATCTAATTGGGTATATATCAAATGGAGATGTTCCACTTTGTTTCACTGGCTTTGGTTCTGCAGGACCTTACTGACACTGTTCAAAATTGTTAACAAGGATCTGGAACTCAACTTACATCTCTACTACTAAAATACCATTATGTATATTAGTTTCCTCCACCTGCTAAAGCAGCCTTCAAATCAAGAACAGTGGATTCCCCCCTCCAAAGAAGCAGCTTTAGTCTTGTACAATCTGGCTTTTACAGCAAAGCTACTAAGTGAAGCTGAGTGGCCTGTTACTGAAGTCAAATCAGACAACCTGAAGGTCTGATTTGATGAACAAATCAGGAATTCAGCATGACACATGAAGTAGCTCTACCTAAAATGAAAAGAAATAATATAATTGTCATTTTCCATTTATTTGAAAGCATACTCACCTGCAATGATTTCTCGTAGCTTGGGATCTAAGTTTACAGTACACGGCAAAAAGGTTCTTACATCACGTGCAACAAGAACAGGTGTTCGTGAAGATAAAAATACTTCAAAGTTCCGTATATCTCCATCAATTTCAAGTAGAGGTTCAACATCTTTAGTTGTAGGAATATTCTTTGAAATTCTGTGGTGGAAAAAAATTAGATAAATCATAAACCATGTTTGTTACACTATGACTTCCATTTGCATAGTGATATTCTGGTGTATAATACTACTGCGCTTGCATCCACTCTCCCTATTTTCTGGAAAATGAAGAGAACCCATGAAGAGGTGCACTGCCTGCAGAAAGAACAATTTAACATTTTCTAATATGCAGAAAATTTCAAACTGTTAAGTAATCTGTTCTAATTGTATGCTTCAGAGAAATCTCAAAGAAGACACTCAGAAGACTAAAATCAGATCAGGGATTTATAGATCAGTAACATCAAATCCAAAGTAAGGGGAAGTTAACATTTGTCAACATTAACCTCAAATATCCATTCAAATTCTGATATCCTAATCAGAAATTCCATGGTTAAAAATCTCATTTTTAAACTACCATTTCTTGTAACAGGAACACTCGGGCATCTTACAAAACCCAACTGTGCATGATTTCATGGTAAAAAGTGGAAAAACAACTGCCTGCTTTCAAGTAATTCAGGTTCTAAGACAAGAAGCCACAAACAGAAGAGAACAACAAAACAATGAGACATGATCAATAATATAAGGGACTGTTGATGCATTATGACTATTCTCAAGCAATGGTGTGAGTTTTTTGTAAGCACTAGTACAAAGGACAGTTTTAGGAAGGAACAAGGAGAAAGCTTAAATATTAGCCTTGTGGAAGTTTATGAAAAGCTCCTACTAAATGTAAGCAAGTGATGGAGGCTGACATGATGGGTCAGATGGACTTGTTGACATTTCATCTCAAAGTATCATGACTGGTATCTCATCCGATACCAAATTAGAAATTATAATCTAAATTAAATCTTACTAAAATGAAAAAATGTTTCTGACACCCAGTATCATAAAAACAGAAACAGTGAAAGAATGCACTGAGAATGGTTGATATGGTTATAGTAATGACTGTAAAGTGACTGTGACAGCACTCTATATGGATACCAATGAAGTAACCATGCTGTATTTAAAGTAAAGATATAAAAAAGTTATGAGAAAAAAATATAAAAATAAAAATCTTTATATAAATATGAATTATGCATTTCACTAGTTAATGGCTTTTCTCAAAGACATTATGATCGCAGTTCTATGAAAAGGGATGACTTTGCATAGACATGTTGACTGCTCTGTGAGCTGCTGTAACTTGCTAAGAAGTTAGCATAGCACAAAGAAAGCGTAAGAATTTTCTCTGATTACTGGACAATTAAAGCAGTTAAGGCATTTGCCAGTGCTGTCGTGGGGGAAAGGAGTGCACTGATGCATGGATGGAAAGGGAGGAAGGAGTCCTCATGTACATTTAGTAACCTATCAATGTCCAGCCAAGAATCTCTTACATTAAATAAATACACAATGATGTGTTTATGAAGAGAAAAGAACGTAACACTTTAAAATAAAAAATCTGGTTGTAATTGAATTGTATTTTTAATACAGCTAATGCACTAAATCTATCATTAGCTGAACGATCTTACCTTATTTCACAATTTGTTAGCTTTTTAAAAGCAATGATCTTCTTTTATTTTTAGATCCTCCATAAAAAGAATTTTATGTACCATGGGATTATTCCAGAAACAACAGAGGCAGATTTACACAGAATATTTAGCATTTAATATTAAGAGAAATAAAAGAATTGAGGATCAATGATAGATGCTTGAAGTAAGGACAACTCTTTTACATTAAAAATGTATTTTAACTATGTGTTAATCTTTCAATCTGATTTTTTAGGGCAGTCTTGCCCTATACTAAAAGCAGAATTAACAAATTCCTATAAATTTTACCAGAAAACATCTGAATGGACCATGTATCTAACAGAAGGAGGATACTGCCATACCATGCTGTCATAAGCAGTATCTACAAATAACTTTATTCACAGTGAGATGTTACTTCTACAGCATAGAAAAATGTAACAAATACAAAATGTAAAAGCAAGTATAGCCTATTCTAACAAAGGTTCTGATCCTGTAAATCATTACAAGCAGCTGTCCGGATGGCAGTGGGATTATCCACTTCAGGAAAATTCAATGCATGTAAAGCTTCACAGGCTCCAGCCTTAAAAGAATAAAAGGTGGTGCTTCTGTAGGAACAGAAACTTGACACCCAGAAGTAAGTTACAGTTTCAAAGAATGGAAACAGTCCATTCTCCAACAGTGTTCCAAGAAATGTAGTAGGAGCTAAAAGTAGTCCTCACCTCAAGTAGTGAATGGTGAAAAGAAAAAAAAAAAGAACATTGGCAGTATCAAAGTAAAACTTATATACTCAGCAGAATCTAAGAAGTGTATATCTTACACTCATATTTAGCTATTACCTTATGTTCTTCTTTTTTGCCTTATATAGAACTACGACTAATCTGTCTGTAAATGTATATGTTTTTATTCAAACAGCAGAAATGTAAAAAACCCAAAAGCACTAATGCACACCTTAGTTATCTATATTTACTGTGAGTATTCTAGACAAGAGTTCAACACTGGCAAAATGAAAATTAAGTCACTTTTTAAGTCAGGGACTGAGGAGTTAAAAGAGTGGCCTACTTCAACACTTAAATCTACAAAATAAAAAGCCAAAAGAGAATGTGACATAGATTTAAATAAAACACACAGCCGATGAATCACATGAAACAAATTAGCTGAATTTTAATGCCAGCTCTACTTAAGTCTGAATGTGAACAGTGTTCTGAATACGATGAACAAAGCTACTGTTCAGAAGCCAATAGCCCACTGCTGGTGTGCAGATTGAAGTCTCTATTCTAACCTCCTAAGCTCAATGTCTTAAAACTATGCCTTTGAAAGAAATATTTATGTAAATGATAATCTTTTGGCAAAGAGCCAGAAAAATCGCATGTGCCTGTACTTCTCAGATAAAAAAAAAAAGGTTAGCATGCAAAGCACATTAGGAGTCACTTTTTCTAAAATAAAAGCACACAGATCTAAAAATAAAGCACTGTGAACACCTTATTCTTACTTTGGGGGTAGATTTTCCTGAGGCAGTAGAATTATTCTTTAAAACAGAAATATCAAAAACAGTCAGTGTTACAGAGTGTCTGTTTCCACAAGAAACTACTTGAATTTAAAAGGAATGAGCCCAAAACAGAACATTACATTGATAGAAGAGAACCTTACAAATTCATTCCACTATTCCGCACGTGTCCTTTCCACATGCAACTAAAATGAAAAACTGCTTTCAGTGTGGATTAAGTTATATTCCAACAATGATGGATTATTTCTGTCTTTTTCCTCAAATAAAAATAATTTACTACAAGTACATATAGGTATGTCATCTCATCTTTCATTCAAGGGACTGTGAATTTGCTCCAGATTTCTTCTAGTTTATGTTCACCTTGCAGTTCCACGATTGACTTGGAAAATAACCACCATGGTCCAACAGCGGGTCCAGCGCTGAACGTGGCCAGCATAGCTTAGGAAGATGCTAGGCTGTTGGGCTTATACATGACACAGCCTATCTATTCACCACCTACTGCAGGAGATGGTCACCACCACAGGATGTGGTCCTTCACCACCCAACCAGGTGGTGGTAAAATGGCAGCAGCATCAACTACCTTCATCCACACTGAAGGCTGTGCTGTGCCCACATTCCCTGTTTGGTTGGTTATGTCAGGTCCCAGAGTACACCAATAGGCTCCATCACCTCTTCCCCTGGCCAGGGGTTTCACTGCCTGTTCGTAAGGTCAGCTCTGATACAGTGCAGCTGAGCAACTTGGAATCGGACTGTTGCGATAAGAGCTGTGAGAAGCCTCATTGGAGGCCTCTATCACTTGGTTCGAGAACTACCTTCAAGCTCAGGCCTTTGCCCTTGGTCCTTGCCTGAGCTACATCTACATCCCTTACTGGTCACAACCTTGACTCACTGACTTGACTTCCCAGCTTGATCTGAAACATGCCTCATGGCTACAGACCACTGGGCTCTTTGCTGTCCCTGGTTACTGCCACTGAACCTGCTCTGATCTTCCTGTTCAGCTACCGTGGGACTGCACCCCTTGCTCACAAAGACAATGCCCTGCCTGTCTTGCTGTACTCCTCAGCTCCCAGCTTGCCTTCTCTCATAGAGCAGCCTGACCTGCTTTCTCCCAGAAAGGTTGACTTCTCTGCAAGTCCTCATACCCAGAAGGGCCGTTCTCCCTGCTCTTTCCAAACCTCTCTCCCTGAAGGTCAAAACAAAGAAATTCTACAAGTTACTCTCTACACACATGAATCTTCTTTTTTCTTCATGTGTTTTACAGGAGTAACTAACTACGTGGACAAGAGTCATTTAACTTTTGCACTCCATAAAAAGCAAGAGACCTAATGAATTGTTATGAAATAATAAATAGAGCAACAGAAGGCATGGGCATGAAGGCATGTTGTGATTTATCTATCATGTGCCTTTTAAATATTTCTCTATATACAATTTTAGACAAAAATGTTGCTCAAAATAATGAAATAACTTCTCATTAAAAATGACACAAAAATATTTTTTCTAAAGGTTTGATGCTGAGAAACAGAAAACTAGAAAATCTGGGCCACTTTGGAATGCAATATGAAATTTGGATGCTTAACAGTCTGCTAATTAGACATCTGATCTCTAATACCTAATAATCAAATCCTAATAATATAATGCTTTGCTCTGAAGTTATTTATCCTATCTTGTTATGTGTGGTCAGTATAGTGACAGAGTATCTTCATGCTTAAGGGTGCATTTTTTTTGGATTAAAAGCTCTCACACAAAATGCCCCAGAAGACTTGCAGTACTGTCAACATATCAAGAATAGTGCTGCAAATATTTCAAAGTGAAATTTGCAACAGGTTATTTGAACACTGAAAAATAGCATTTGCTCATATACACGCTTGTATAAAGGTAGGAATAAAAAGTCATCACAAACTCAATACTAAAACATAAGGGAATCAATGTTTTATCTTAATAAAGATCAAAAAAAAGCGCTATAGTTTGATATATCTATCTAGACAAAAATTATAAACCCCTCAGTGCATATTAAGCAGTACAGAGACTTCACTGAACAGATGCAATATCTATTTAAAAACTCCTATTACCATAGGTATTTAGGAAAGCTTGCTTTGCAAAACTGACTCTATCCAATTCAAGTAACAGGAGATAAAGCACCTCTTCTGAGCATTCCTGCTTTTGATCATTTCAGAAAGAAAAAACATTTTGATCCTTAAAAGATCGGTATTTATTAAACTAATCTCCCACACCTAGTATCATGCACTGTCAGTGAGCCATATTAAAAAGGTCTATTTTTAATACAGTTTTCCAGAATATACCCTGCACCAGCATTCTTTATAATTAAAAAAAGTGTTAATATGATTACAAATGCCTGGATTCATTCACAGCTCTGCAGTGCTACTTGAATCACAGAATGCAAAAGAATTTTTTAAAAAATCAATATATTTATTACACAGATGGAAAAGCAGGGAAACAGACCAGCACAGAAGAATCTAAGACTACTCAAAGCTGCTCTGTAAACAATAAAGTAATTATGTCTCACTAACTGACAAGTGCAACAAGATCACTCACACAAGTAAAATACAAGAATACTGTATTAATCTGGTTTTGGTATTTTCATTACTGAATGCCAGTTACAAAGCTACTTTATGGCTTTATGCAAGGATTCTTTTATTCAATACCTCTACCTGTAGGACTCCAGAAATTCAGCAAATATTTGCAGGTCCTCTAGCATTTGAAATGGCCATGGTTCATCCTAGTCTACAGCACAAGATTCTTTTCTGAGGCTACATTATGGTGTACAGTTAAATCTCAGGACCAAGCAAAACAACACTCCTCCTCCAAAAGTCCAAGGCAAAGACTTCACTCACAGAAGCATGAGTTCCACTTCTCAGAGACTAATCCATCAATCTGTTGCAAATGTTACCCAGAAATGGAAGGCAAAAAGGTACAATTGCTATACTACATTAATAGAGTAATAACCAAAATTCAAATCCACTAGCAGGAAAGACATATTACTTCCTTTATACAGCATTTGGATTACCTGATCTGTTCCTTATCTTGCCCTTCTGAAGCAGCTTCTTATGACAGAGTTGATCTAATGAGGCAAATTTATTGTATGGGCATATGAGCAAGGTATTGCAAGGAATACTAGAACATCAGCTTCCTAAGAACTTGATATTCCAAGCTACTGCTCAGTGGTAGACTTTTACAGCAATATGAGACACAAGACTTTTCTGAATATGAAGCAAGTATTTTATCTCCTCTTTTTTCCTGAGACATAGATTACATTACATTTATTGTGGGGTAAAAGCCAGGATATGGGCCACTAGCAGTATGTAGCTAAGACATGCGTTTCCAGCTTATCATCTTACCTCACAATGTTTTCCCATTTCTCAGGTTTTGAATAAATATTCCACTTTTGACAAAAACGTTCAGCAGACACAAAAAGCCATCATCTCCAATTTCATTTCCCAACTTTATCAATTCCCCAAAAAGTCCAGAAGTCTCATGAATTGACTTACACAGCTTAATAGAAGTTTTCTTTCCTGAAATTGTTTATAGTGTTGCTAAAACTAAGGCTTCTGTGTTCTACCCTAAACTAGCATCAATCAGTGGTGCTTGGAGGGATTTGAAATATACACAGGAGCATTTTTAAGAGATGCCATTAGTGCACATTAACTATACTGGAAGCAATTAAAATTATCTGGAAAGTATTTTAGAAATATGACTTATTACTCTATATTACAAAGGTGACTAAAAAAAGCTAAAAATACTCTGCCTTGTTCTGATTAGCTTTTACTACAGCCCTTTTTCTCTCCATATTACCTGTTCATCTGAACTTCCTTCTTGTCATGTCCTCTGGTACTCTGCTTCTCTTTTATGCCTTGCTTCACCTAGGTCTATTTAGTAGACGGTTTGGGCAACAACCAACTGCTACTCAACTGGTATGTTGCTGTTTAACATTGAGACCACATTATTAGCACAGTAAGAAACATAGTAACTTTATGTGCCCTGCCTTTTAAGTAGAAGGCAACAAAAGGAAACTGAAAAACAAAAAGCAGGTTAAATATTTAGAAGTAATGCCTCACTGTGAGGTCTACAAGAATATTAAATTGTCTACTTAAAAGGATGTGATTTATTTAAACCCAGCCTGGGCAAAAGATTATTGCAAAGAACACTATAACCAGAGTGATGAACGTGGCACCTTCAACAGCTTTTTAATTTTTAATTTCTATAATCACTAAAAAGCTACACTTCTTAAATTAATACATCAATAGGTTTTGTACAACTTGCAAATCCCTCAAAAGTTGATTTCACCCTTTTTATTAAAAAGTATTTAAACAGTGTCAAAACTGAAATTAACATAATAACCTTCCAGAAAAGTTACATTTCAAATGATCTTGCTCAATTTTAACATTGCTAGAGATTTGCTGAAAACATGTAACATACTTTTTTAAAAGAATAATTTAATAGATACTTGTCTAAAGCACTGTAATGAAAAAGTAGACAGATAATGCTTATCTTCAGTTTTTATTTTACTTTTCTTCTTACTTATGTATATTAACAAAAAACCCTCAAATGATTTAGACAAAAGCTTTTAGCTCAACACATAATTGCAACAAAATTACAATAATTGTACCAATTAAAATAATCCTGAATGAACAGTTTGTCATCTTAACGTTCCAATGGTTTATAGAAGGATCTACTTAATTAGCTGAAATTGCTTTCCAATGTTAGTATCAAATGTCATTTGTTAAAAGTTGAACTATTCGAAAATAATTTAACAAAGCAATTTTACAAAACACCAAGAACCAACATTTTCTTTTCAGCTGAATAAAGCAAGCAGATGTGTCATCAAATTGCTATAAAAATAAATGAACCTTTAAATGGGGAAAAATAAATTTTACTACTAGTGCTACAGAATACTATTTTCTGATTTTTATGAAATCAATTTCTTTAATAAAATAATTTCATATCATTTATACCTTGGTGGTATTTTTAGTATGCTGTAAATACACTTCTTAAATTGAAGTAGTAAACAATGAAGTAGAAATATTGAACTGTATGTGAAACAGAAAAATGTTTTAACCTGCCCAAGTGATTTCCTAATTTGATTCACATGGGCGTATCACACAAAAGGTCTGAACTTAACAGTAAAACATAGCACCAGTGAAACCACACTATAGAACTCCAAACCTGCAGTAATTGACTGCTGTTCCACTTAAAAATAAATTCGTTTTTACTAGTTTAATCTGAAGGAAAAAAAAAGAAAAAAAAAGAGAAACAGAGGATGAGTTGTTTAGTAACCTGAAATTAAGTATTTCTCTGGTTACCATTACTAGACATAACTATTTCTGTGGTTGCTTCCAAAAAGGTGTAATATCAGTAAAAAGACTGGAAAAAAAGCAAGCAAAATCATATACCAGTGCTGAAACTGGAAAGACAAAATCTAGAACTGAAGAAGTGAGAAACACCAACAGTTTCTATTTTTGATAAATCAGACAGAGCAGATATCTTTCACAAATTATTCCTTAGAATGGTGTAAGAGTTGAAAAAGCATTAAAAAAGTAATAAATAAGCTATGGCTGGCTTAGATCCTTTAGCCTCCACACAAAAAAAAAAAAAAAAAAAAAAAAAAAAAAAAAAGAATCCTGAATAAAAGCAAGCTATTACATTATTCTTCTAATTTTGGTGTGTTCTGCTTTGGCACATCATTTTGTCATCCAATTTGACATCCATCATAGGTAGGCATGCATGCATATGTGCACAAATACTTTATTGCAGAGGCTAAATTAAGCCCAGGCAATGGATGAATTATAAGTTGCCAAGTTTTAAATAATGGTTACTTATGACTCTGAGGACAGCACAACCATTTTCTCAACCTGGAAGATATAAGTTTTTTCAAAATCAAAGATCTAAGATTCTTGATTTTCATAGTTTACTACAGCCTTCCAAAAATCATGTTTTCAGGGAGATTAAGTAAGGGGAGATCCTAATCTGAACAGATGGCTCATGAGAGTTTCTTCTATCCTGAGCCAAGCTCTCATGTTCTAATATTTTGAATGGATATATAAGAATAGTCACATCACAGAAATTCAGGGACCATAGTTGCTGACATCCTCACAAAGAAATGATAAGCCCCGTCTTAATACCCCAGTTTGAGCAAAGCCTGGGCAAAGAATGATAGGTAGGACTGTCTCTCATGACATCAAGCACGCCAAGCAGAGTAACATCAAAACCAGCCAGTAAGAAGCACTTGAATAGAAGGCTGTGTGAATACCTGAATTCTGTATCATTAAACAAATTGTAAATTCAGTTCTGGAGACAAGTACTCCCCTCTTCCCGATGAGAATCTTTAAGCACTGAGACAGTGAGTCACGGTCTCTCTTAGTACTGTCTCCCTAGATACACCAGCCTTACATTTCTCATAGTTTCACCAGGTAATGGCTAGAATTATATTCAGAAAGATATGGAATCTAGATCCTAATCCCATGAGAGAGAGGACAATACTTACCATGGATCTACCAAATTCCTGGGGGAATGTTCTACCCCAATGGTATCCAGATAGGACCATGAGGAAATTCTCATGGATTATTATCAACTTTATATTGAATTTTTTTTTTCCCAAGGAGCCCACCATAATGGGCAGGTCATTAAATTGTTCTGGTAGCCTGCAGTGTGTTCCCTGCCATTTTTGTTTCAAAGGCCAACTGGAACTTGACTACAGGACCAGAAGGTTTCTGCAACTTGTCATACAGCCTGCCCCAGCACTTGGTATAACTAACTTAAACACATTTATCTTCGAATTGAAGTAGCCTTTGCTGCTGTGTTTTGTGCTAAACCTAATCTTTTCCTCCTGCTACAAACATGCTCAAACCACATTTATTTGTCCAGGCTTTTCAAGGGCTTCAGCTACTAACCCTCAAGAATCCTGAATAGGACCACGAGACTCAATTTAAGCCTCACATTAGCAATTCTCAGCATTCACACTAGCAGAACTGTAGATGTTGCAGGAACTTCAGGGGTAAAAATTCAGACATCCATAGTTTTTCCAGTGTTTGTAAGTTTGGTCAGTCATTTTCTGAATTGCTTCTTGAACTCAAGGAGCATATACATGACTGAAGTTTCACTTTCAACTGCATGAACCTTAACATGTGGAACAGACTTTATTAGCGAAGACTGTTCAGCTACTAACAGCTTTAAGAAGTGACAGGCTGGTAAATGTGCCATATTTACAAAAGAACTGGTTGGCTTATAGATGCAGCCTTAAGCAGTAGAAAGTATCAAGAAACAAAGATGACTAAAACTCAGAGCCTCAAAGTGAAATGACAAACTAAGGCCTTTGGGGAAAATAAATATATGACTCAAATGTCTTAGACTGAGGAAGACTTGAGAATCCAAAAGAGAGGAGAAAGTATTCAAGCAAAACTAGGACTCCT
Source organism: Astur gentilis (assembly GCF_929443795.1). Classification (NCBI taxonomy): domain Eukaryota; kingdom Metazoa; phylum Chordata; class Aves; order Accipitriformes; family Accipitridae; genus Astur; species Astur gentilis. The sequence goes on from NC_064895.1 coordinate 13,408,282, forward strand.
CACTGCATGGGAAATTGGACAGTGATGATATTCACACAAAAATTTGAAGTGAGACTATGGCTCTTCTCATCCTCTTTAATATCTTTTCTACTTTGGTACAGCCTTTTTGAAATGTGATGACCAGAATCTCATACTGTTTAGAATTCAGATACATCACAGATTTGTATAATACAAGACCTTCCTTCTTTCCATTGCTTGGCTAATAACTCCTAAAGACAGCTTCGTTTTCTGACTGTTGCTGAGCACTGAACATATTTTTTCAGAGAAATCAGCAATAATTTGTGAATTTCTTTCTTCAATGCAGATTTACAGCCCATTACTACGTTAGCAGGATTATAGATGAGATTATTTTCACCAGTGTGTTATGCCACCTGTATCCACAATGACTTTGATTTGCAATTTATTCATAGCTACTTCCAGAACCCCCTGAAAAACAGCTGTCCTGGTTATATCCCCACATTGCATCTTCTCCCTCTGCCAGACCATCTACAGGTATGTCAAAGAGCGCAAGTATTATCTTTGGAAACTTTACCTGCAAGCTTCTCACGAGACTCTTATTCCTATCTTTCACTTCCTTCTTTTGTTTTCCTGAAGCAATCTTGCCTGTTATTACCTTAAATTTTAATACATTTAAATGTTCTTAGATCAAGATGTTGCTTAAAATTTCTTAGATTTCAAAATATTACATTGCCTTCTTTACATGTTCACTGACTCTGTTGAGAATTCAGTTTCTTGAAACACATCCTCTCTCAACAAAAGCCACAGTGACTTTTCCCAGTACATCATTTATTTAGATCTGGCACTGACATTCATTCTGGTGTCATGGATGTTTCATTTAGTCTTCACAAGAGAACACATTCCCATAGCTGGCTAATTTACAAGCTTGAGAAGTATCAGTTGCAAACATTCAACAGAAACTTGCTTTCATCTGACAACTTAACTCTCTTACAACTTCATTTACAGAAAGCCCACATATTTTACTACACTTCAGGGCTTTAAAAATTTTTTTTTTGCAACTTCTGCAAACCATTTTGGCATTACACGAAACTGACATTAGCAAGACTCTTTACAGCAACATGGAGGAGAATGCAGCACAACTTAAGTGTAGAGGAATATTAACTGCATGTCGGAATTATAAATAAAATGGTAAAAATAATCAAAGTAGACCAGGATGGAGAGGTAGGTAATGACAATAGTGTGCTTGACCACAGAACAACCTAAACACGAAAGGGGAAGGAGAACACAATAGACAAGAAATCAAAATTAGGAGCTTAGCCTGGCAAGGAGAGAGAAAACATGAAAATCCTTATGATGAGAGATTACTTGAAACAGCAACACATATACCCAAAGGAGTAAATACTGGTACTAGTAAGTATACCAACTGGAAGGTAAACCAAGCAAAGATCCAGACCAGCAAAGAGAGAAGCTGGAAGTCGGAGGATAGAAGCGAGATCATACAGTAAGTCAGTTTAAGGTAGTAAAAAGAGTAGAAATTTTTCTCCAGGCTCAGCATTTTTTTATTTTCAAAATATGACACAATTACAAAGAATGGGCTTGTTCCCCTCTACAAAAGAATTACAACGTAGCGTCTCTACCTGTTACTAAGAGAGAAGACTAAGTGACTCCAATCCATAAAGACTGTTCACAGAGGTGTACCTGTGCCACAGAATGAAGCCTAATTTTGTGGTTGGTTTTGGGGGTTATTTTTGAGACCCTGGGAAAATGTTGCCAATGTAACATTCAATAGGTTTTACCATCTCTGCATAGTATGATACAGTAAAGATACACTCCTCCTGACAGAACTGGTTTCATACTCATCAATACTATCTTCCATATCCATCATAGCATCTAAAGAAAAGCACTCGCAAATTTACTTTCCGCAACAATCCTTCACAATATGAATATATTAGTTAGCTTTTTTTTTTTTAAATAACAAACTGAAGCGCAGAGATATAGGTATATTTATTTAATAACCAAATTGAGATACCCAGTTTTTTTCAGAGTACTCCACCTCCTGAAAGCAGAGCTCCCACTAGCTTTAGATACAGCTCTGAACACTGAGCACTTACTAACACCAGCCTACAGAGCCATAAGCTCTATACCACCTCCCAACAGAGGCAAAAATGCTGTCCAAGTGAAACATATGATAAGAGTTAACTAGTCCAGCATCACACAAAATCTGACAAATAGTTCTAGAGCAGCTTTCAGTTGTCTTAGTTTAGCTTTGCTATTACATTCTTTTCCACTATAACAGATAGCACCGAGATGTGACAGAAAATGGCCCTCTCCTTTACTACATAGCCTGTCTGTACAGCTTGCAAAATTAAATTCTGGACATTACAAGACAGGAATCTTATGGGTGCAAAATAGCATATGATCATATAAGTCATATATCATAATGCATACGCAGAGGGGAATTAACTGCAGACTATTTTTATTCTTTCATTTCTTAATGCTTGACTACTTGATTCTTTCCATTTTACTATACTTTTTTACATTTTGACAGTATTGCTTATTCTTTGAAATACGGAAAAACAAAGCACCTAGTGAAAAAGATCACTAACTTAAAATATGAATACAGAATATCCTAAGCCAAACAAGCAAACAGAAGCAGTCAGAGCTACGCTGGCCAGACAGCCATTCTGCTAGTGCCACCTGCCGTCACAGCCCTGCCATACACACAGGTACCGCGCCGAACTCCTGCACAGAATCACGCTTCTACAGCATCAGCAGTAGCAGTAATATGGAGCTGGTTACGATGTGCCTCCAAAGATACAGCAGTAAAACCACATCGGGTTTATTACCACTTGTCATTCCCTCAGTGCACACACAAATTATCTACTGTAACTCTTCAGCTGAAGGTACCTGTAAGAGATCCAGCTGTTGCGTTAACCCTCTGCCCTGCACAATCAGCAGCTAACCGGAAGGCAATGGAAAGTTCTCATTGCAGGGGAACCCTGGTGATTCACAAGCTTTTTAACACATGATATTTTAAAAGCTGGAAATTAACTGTAATATCAAAGCATTCTCCTTATATAGAGAATGTGATTGAGTGTGAAACTCCTACACTTAACACAGAACCTGCAAGATTTCTTTATTCCAAGGGAGATGTCCATGCAGACCCCTCTCCCCCTGACACACTTAAGAGTTCAGAAATGCAGCAAAACCAAAGAAGAATTTGCACTGTCAAAATAAAAAGTAGTTTGACACAAACTATTCAATACTAGGAAAATATATTCTTGCTCCTGTTCTAAAGGACCAAAAAAAAACCCCAAATAAAAAAATCCTTGCAGAATAGAAGGCAGGGAAGAAGTAACACAAACTCAGTATAGGAATGGAAGCTATAACAGTATCAAAATCTGGTATCTTTTCATGAGACTCCAAATGGGAAAGCTGCTCTATAAACTAGAAAACCTTAGAAAACAGAAACTGAAGTTTTAAAAGAGGAACTAAACTAAATACTCTACTTCGAACTGATACAGAAACAGATGACTTCAATGGTTGTAGATAAAAAGAATAACAATGACACAAAAAGGATTATTTTGGATAAAACAGACTTTTTAGAGCATTAATCCCAGAGAAGAGTTCACAGACCTTTTCATATTCAGCATGCAGTAGAGATGATCACCCATATCACCAGACAGATGAGATCTCAGCTTTGTCACTACATCAGTAGAGTTATATATTTAGTACCTTACACAGGTTCAACAGAAGTGCCTTAGACACATCAATTCTCTTCCTGAACATGGGGTAATGTTATTATTATGAACCTTAAGAAACTCAGTTTTGTAGCTTTATCATTTTCATATCAAATAATCCTGTTGGGTTTTTTTGCTAAACAGAGAATCCTGAAAATTGGTCGTCTTTTCCTCTTCCTTTTCTTCTTGGTATCGCAGGTAGAATACCAACAGCTGTACTTCAAAGATCATCACCTTCCATTTTCCAATATATGGCACAGGATTCTTCACTGTTTCTTATTACAGATCCTAGTTTTATACACTATAAATTTATCTATACATTTATAACTGTCAATTATGAATTGACACTCTACTTTAGTGGCTATATTACTTCCAAACACAACCTGCATAGCAAGAGGCACAACAGCATAGCAGGAGTCATGCACCTCCTCCACACCAGAACTAATAAACCCTGACACACTCCAGTTGGCACTGAATGTCAACAGCTCAACTGTCTGTACTAACGACAAATAATCCAGAACCCAAATAAGTCATTCACATTCAGTTGTGACTGTCCTTTCCTTCTCTTCACATTGGTTTACTACAGATTTAACGTTAGTTTATACTGGAATTACTCGTACCCATTTATGAGAACAAATCAGGTCTCTAATACCGCCTTTGGTTTATCAGAAAACATAAACATTGTTATGTCTTCAAGATAGCTGTGGATTTTGATCACTCCAAAGCGATTTATTACTGTTGATGCTAATAATCAAAAGGCTGTAATGAGTTTGTTGGATAAATACTGAAAATATAAAATTGTGAAACATGCCATATGGAAAATCTAAATAAAGAGAAGTTAGAAATATTTACAGCAAGGGTACTACAAAGCATAACAGGAGAAGGAATCCCTGATGATTCTTAATTATTGTACTTACCTGATCACATAAACATTTGTGATACTAGCCATGTGAACCCACAATGGAGACGTGGGTTCCCGTTACTCTATCTATGATTTCACAGGTATCTTGCACTCGCAGAGGAAATGCAAAACCCAGAAACTGGATTCATTCTCTAGAGAAAGTGTTTTCTAATCATGTACTTCTTTACCTCTGAAGTTTGGTATTTCAGAAACAACCCCACAACTTGAAGCCACTCCAGTCTACTACTTGCCCTCTTTGTCCATCTTCAATCCTCAGCCTCATCACACCCCATCCACCCTTGTCCCTCTACCTTCCGGTTCTCTGTGTTCAGATCTTAACCTCACGTCGACTTTCCTTTCCTAATACAACTCACACCAGTCATCTTTCCTAATCAATCCTAATTCCATTCTCAACACTTCAATAATTTCCAGCCCATCCCAGCCCTTCATCCAGTTCTCTCATTCTTTGACTCTTAGTGCAGGGATCCTTCCCAAAATTTTCTGTTCAAGTTCATTCTCCTCTCCGTTCTTTCCCTGGATCCTGCCAAGTCTCTAGATTTTCTGGTAACTTGTTCAATTAATCCCAGTCTTCCCTCTTTACCTCAGCTGTTCTTTCCATCTGATCTCTGTTATTTCTTACTCAAGTCAAACCCTTCATTCCTCTCATTGACTTTCATTCTCAGATTCTGGTTTTTTCCTTATAGGCCCAACTCCCAGTCACATTCTTTCTCTTCCATTCCTCCCACTGTCATCAGGTCACTTTTCACAATCCACAGGTCCTTTCTTATGAGCAACCAGGTGCTGGAAAGGCATGTTCACTGGCAACACAGGGACCATTTACTCCCAGTTGCAATACCTAGACAGCATTGTTGGACAGCAACTTGTACCAGCAATGGAGCAAGTAATGCTTCACTTTTGTATTCTGTAACTGCAAGCACACTTGCTAAGTACCAAACCTTCAGAGATCTTTACCAGTAAAGGCAGTTTTTGCAGAGCTTAGTTCAGATTTCCAAATAGGGAAAAAACCCCAACTTCTAGTTTGGCCAAGGTAGAGATGAAAATTACATCAAGAGACAGAAGCACAGCTAGCTATCTGTGAAAGAATTCCAGTATAATTCTCTTTGTTTTTAATATAAAGCACACATTTGTATGTGGTGCATTAAAAAGCAGTGAAAGTAATTTAAGTTTCCAAAATTTAATAGAGGAGAATAATATTGTGGGAATTTTAGATTACAACTTGGTAGCTGTTTGAAAGCCATGTTAGTCTGATAATCATTAATAATGATCACTATTTTAATAATAGGAAGTGCACACCATTACCAGAATAACACTTACCTCTCATAGATGGTTTTTAAAGTCAGCTGATCTGGAATACCTTCAGTCTCTTCAAGATGCAGTATGAGCCAGGATGTTCTATACGGCCACTGCTCTGTGAGATTGATCCAACTAGCCAGTCTATCCCAATTGAATGTGATCTGATTAGCTCTCAATAAACGACCTAATGTAACAGGGAAGGAGGGAAGAAACACAAGGGATTTTTTTTTTGCTTTTGAAAGATATCTTTTTTTTCCCCCTCAAAGTAACAGCTACGTAAGTCCCTTAACCTGATCTGTGAACTTTCTGGTATTATATTTTTAGCTAGCTAAGTTCAAAATCATCTCAAGTTGCACCTAAAAATATCATTTGACAACCTAATAAAAATTCTTGCAAATACTGGTTAGAATATGAAACTCTCCAGAATTGTCAACTTCAGCTCCAGGTTAAGCGCTAATTACTATCATCCTGTTACAGGTGAATCTTAAGTTACTTTAACAAAACTCAATAGAGAATTTCACACAGCATTTATTTCTAAATCTAAACACAAAAATCATGCTAATAACTGTGAAAGACATTCTGTGCATTGACACAGGAAATATGGTCAAAACAAGCTAAGCATACAAATGCCATCTTCAATAGCCAATAAAGTAAAATTCAAAGCCATCAACAAAAGACTGTTTTCAGTTAATAAGGCAAGGTATGAATTACAAATAAAGTCTATTTAAAAAAAAAAACAGAAAAAGTTAATGCTACAGTTTATTAATTTCAAGTTTTAGCACATTTTCTAGAATCGCATTACTAGTATTGGTGATGACGTGTAACTTACAGCCTGAAGGCTCAGCTCATGAAATCATCATATATAACCACAGATTATAGTACACTAAAAGTGTTCTTGCAAAGGTTTTGTTTGTTTGTTTTTACAACTAACAGTTTGTGATTTTGTTATACTTTCACATCTGCACTATAATTTGACAAAACCAGACGCTTCATGCTACAAATTGTAATGACACTGCTAAAAGACTACACATTTATTTAAAAGATTAGCTCAGAATTTTAGGTTTGATGTCATATATGAATGATCACTAAACAAGGGAAAATGCAGGGGAAAATGGGGAAAACGACACATTAACACTCTTCTATTAATGGTACTAGCATTAAGTTAATGGAACAGAAAATAAGACATGGGTTATTTTACATAATTTGGAACAGCACTTACATTTAGTTCTTCATAACCTCAGTGAAGGTAAATTAGGACAATCCAAACTATGCAAATACTACTGGGAATGGAACCGCAGAGACAGCCAATCCCTCTGTGCTACCCAGGTTGGTTCGATAGAGCTGAACCTCAGCTCAGAAACATACAACTGTGTCCTTGTATCATACTTCCTACTGAGATGATCACCTTGGCACTGTACCAGACCTGAAACAGTCCCACCTACTTGAGACATGCTAGAAATAAGTACTCCCAAATGCAATGTTAAGTTGGGCAGTGGATGCAGCTTTAATAATGCTGTAGTAGGTTTCTGCAACCAAATGGATCAGCAGGAATCTGTTCAGTTTTGGCCAGTACTATTACTGCTGTGCATCTATTGGTAAAGCAAACACTTTAAGTGAGACCTGAGGTGGTCGCAACAGGTTTCTTAGCTCCAGCTATGTACTGTGCAATAGAGACAGGCTGATTTCTGAACTGCACCCAGTGTAGGCAATATGGCTACAATAACTTGAAGCAGAATTTAATGCCAAATCTGTTGAATCCATCCTTGATACCTGTTGCCTTCAGGCAACTGTGATATTTCTGTATCTGTGAAAGTTTTCTTCCTAAAATTCTCTCTCTCAAATGATACAGCTCTCATTAGAAAATTAAGAATATTTTTTTACTTAAGCATTATATGTTATCATAGAAAGACATAGGTCATATTTCTCGAAATGACAAAGGTCATTTAACATAACCTTTTATTGCTGGTGTTATTGGTAGAATTGTACCATAGTCTTCCCAGCAATCAAATTTTATTAGGTTTATGGAAATCAGAAGTTTTAGAGATTCTATTTTCATTAACATAACCCAGAGCTTGTGATAATTTGGTTAATGTTGAAATCACTACTAACAAGAGCAGAACTCTTTTCCTCAAAACACAGTAATATTCGCTTTGTTCTCCATTTGAACAGTGTAGTACTACTCATCATTTAGTAAGATCCTTTCTCATAAAACCAGGAACTTAGATTAAAAGAGTTGAAGTAGCATACAAGGTAATCCATTTTATTCAGGAGAAAAGTTCTACAGCACAGGAGCTGTAGAGAATAGGATTAATGTCATCTTCCAAGACCCTCCTTGAAGTGTAACGTAGGAAGCTGTAACTAGGATCAATTTGTTAGGGAAGAGCTCAAAGGTGCACTGTTTCTTCTGAAAGACACCACTGATCTCTAATGGGTCAATGGGAAAGCTACAATTGCACACAAGTCTAGATACAAAGAAAAGAAACAAAACAAAAGCAGAAATACCTGTATAGTAAATGCAACATTTTTCCAACTAGCTATTTCAAATTTTAAAAGCACTATTTGTCCTTTCCTAAACTCAGCCATAGGTAAGGGAACAACTGTTTATTGTCTCTTCAATCATTATGCTACTCATTATTTTATGAGCCAATAACCTTGCTTACCAGTGGCAAGAAGTTCTCCTGAACCTTCCTGTTTGCATTCCATCTTATCTAATAAACCTAATTTAATACACTAAATATGCATGCTGGATAGTACTAAAATATTTTTAAGTATTAAAGACAATATATTTGACATATCTGTGAATCCCTTACATCTTCCAGTTAGTCCTAGAAACTGTTAATAGTATTCGTTTCACAGAATCACAGAATGGTTGAGGTTGGAAGGGACCTCCACAGGTCATCTGGTCCAACCCTTCCTGCTCAAGCAGGACAACCCAGAGCCATTTGCCCAGGACCATGTCCAGATGGCTTCTGAATATCTCCAAGGATAGAGACTCCATAACCTCCTTGGGCAACCTGTGCCAGTGCTTAGTCACCCTCATAGTAGGAAAGTGTTTCACTAGCACCAGTTTTCTGCCTGGCAGTTTTCTACAAGGGTCCACATCCTCATTATTATAAACATTCACAATACAAAGCCTGGAACAGAGAAAACATGAAATTTGATCCTTTTACAAAGCCTGGTATTGGTTTTCACATCAACACAAAAATGAGATAAGGATACCAACATTAAGCTCAAGCTTTTGCCAGGCTATTTTTTTCCTGGTTAAAGATCAAAACAATACTGAGTAAGGTCCAAGTTGCCCAGAAGCCTCACACTGTACAATAGCAAATGCTTGTGTAGAAGCTTCAGAACCTGGGGAAAAATAATATCCCCTGGTGATTTGTGGTTCATTGCTTGCTTTCTATTAGCACTTGATGAATTTTACTTTTCAGGTATTTGTTTCTGAATCCAGGTAAGCTTCCCTCATCCATATGATACTGTTGCAGAGTTATACACTTAACTATATACAGTGTGACAAGTAACTCATTTTGTTTGTTCTGAATCAGTTAGCTGTAAGGCTGTTCAGTGCCTTTTAGTGTCTGTAATAGAAAAGATAGTAAATAATCATTCCCCATTCACTTACTACATGAAACATGATTCTATTGGACTTACATAAGTCCTTTTCCAGTTTGTCCTGGGTTCAGCTGGGATAGAGTTAATTTTTACAGGAACCTGGGAGGTGGGGGCATAGCCGGGGCAGCTGACCTGAACTAGCCAAGGAGCTATTCCATACCATGTGACATCCTGCCCAGTATATAAATGGGGAGCGGGCCGGGGGGTGGTCTCTGTTTTTTTTCGGTGGGGGAAGTGGCGGAGCGTCGGGTCCCGGGTGGTGAGCAGTTGCACTGTGCATCACTCTTTTTGTATACCTTTTTTTTTCATTAGTGCCGTTGTTGTTGTTGTAATCTCTTTTGTGTTTGTCCCAGTAAACTGCCTTTATCTCAACCCTCGAGGTTCCAGTTTCTTTTCTTTTTCTCTCCTCCGTCTCCTCCCCATCCCACCGGAGGGGGGTGGAGGAGTGAGCGAGCGGCTGCGTGGTCCTTTGTTACCGGCCGGGCTGAAACCACGACAGTCATTTTTGGTGCCCAACGTGGGGCAGAAGGGTTGAGATAACGACAGATCTGGCCAGAGCGTGTTGAAACAAATTTGCCAAACGCATTTCTTAGATATATAGATGTTAGTCACAATGTTGTTTCATTTGTTTACATGGTGGCGTTTTGTAAGCTCTTATATGCTCTATGTATTGCCTGTGGTTGCGTATCTCATCTCTGGGAGAGTGATTGGGATTATCATTTTGCTGTACTGGGCAATGTCGACTTATGAAATGATTACATCACTGGTCATGAGGTTAAGCTGGTATCTGTATGAGGCAGTGATATCATTTCCATACTTTGGGCGCCTTCTGTCGGATTTTATTGGTAATTACACCCAATCCATGGGGAAATTAGGGGGGGATACCTCCCCCCGTCCGTTCACCTCCCTCTTCTCCTTCCGACTAATTACAACAGCTTTTGAGAATTTTGAATATCCTTGGGATGCGCAAGCCAGTGTGCTGTTAGTGCTATGCCTCCTGAATATGTTTCAGGTCTTGTTTAGGGCTACAAAAATGCTCTTTAAGAGTACCACTCAGAGATCTCCCCCAAAGCTGGAGACTCATGGGTGGCACGGCATGTGGGAGCATATGGGCAAGTATCTAGAGAACTTCTCACCGCCAGTGACTTGGAAGTTCACTCCCGAACAACTACAGAACCCTTATGAAGTGACAGAATATTTGAAAGAAAAATGCTGTGGCTATTCCAAAGACATACAACTCGCTGCACTGTGCTGGGCTCTGGCCAATATCTACCAAACACTGCTTGATATTATGCAGCACCCTCGGGGGGAAAAGGGGGAAAAGATGGAAAACAGGACAACATGTACCGTGGCTACCCAAACCCTGACAACAGACACCGTGGCTGCCCCTACCCCGACAACAAGCACCGTGGCTGCCCCTACCACGACAACAGGTACCATGACTACCCCTACCCCGGTGACAGACACTGCAGCTGAACCAGAGAACCAGCCTGTGCCAGTATCAGTCGCCCCTGTACAGAAAAAGAAACACACAAAGAAATCAGTTCGCTTAGCGAGAGATGAAGATGAACCAGGGTCATCGCGAGAACAGGAGGTAGAGGCAGAACCTGAAATAATTACCCGATCTCTATCCATGAGTGAGTTGCGTGACATGCGAAAAGATTTTAGCCGCCACCCAGGTGAGCACATTGTTACCTGGCTGCTCCGATGCTGGGATAGCGGGGCTAGTAGTGTGGAATTAGAGGGTAAGGAAGCCAAGCAGCTGGGATCTCTGTCTAGGGAAGGGGGCATCGACAAGGCGATTGGGAGAAAAACACAAGTCCTCAGCCTCTGGAGGCGACTTTTGTTAGGTGTAAAGGAAAGATACCCCTTCAGGGATGAAGTTACATGTCACCAAGGCAAGTGGACCACCATGGAGAGAGGTATTCAGTACCTGAGAGAATTAGCCGTGCTGGAGGTGATTTACAATGATCCAGAAAATGCGCAGTCACCCACAGATCCAGATGAAGTCCAATGCACACAACCCATGTGGCGGAAGCTTCTACGAAGTGCACCACCAACCTATGCCAACTCATTGGCAGTAATGTCCTGGAGAGAAGGCTATGGACAAACGGTGGATGAATTGGCTGTCCAACTCCGGCAATACGAAGGGAGTCTCTCTTCCTCCCTACGGGCCTGTGTCTCAGCTGTGGAGGAGTTGTCCCGAGAGTTCCAGCAATTCAAAGTGGATCTGTCCTCCTCCTCACCTGTACAGGCCCGCATCGCAGTTATTGGGAGTAAGCGTTCCTCTGCCCAAGAGAGAGGAGAGAGAAAGTACACTCGACGGGCTAACCTGTGGTTTTACCTGCATGACCATGGAGAGGACATGAGGAAGTGGGATGGAAAACCCACTTCAGTCTTGGATGCACGGGTACAGGAGTTGCGAGAAAAAGCAACCAGAAAAGAGAATTCTTGGAAAACTGCTGCTCCAGTTTCCCGTGAGCAGTCCCCCAGACGCAGTAGATGGGCTGATCTCATTTCTGATCCCCTTGAAGGGACTTCCGATTTACGTGTGCAGAAAGTGAGTAACGGATGTTCTAACCAGGATTAGAGGGGCCCTGCCTCCAGCCAGGTGGAGGAGAGGGACAACCGAGTCTACTGGACAGTGTGGATTCGATGGCCTGGCACATCAGACCCACAGGAATATAAGGCTCTAGTGGACACTGGTGCACAATGTACCCTAATGCCATCTAGTTATAAAGGGGCAGAACCCATCTGTATCTCTGGTGTGACAGGGGGATCCCAAGAGCTAACCGTATTGGAAGCTGAAATGAGTCTAACCGGGAATGAGTGGCATAAACACCCCATTGCGACTGGCCCAGAGGCCCCGTGCATCCTTGGTATAGATTATCTCAGGAGGGGGTATTTCAAGGACCCAAAAGGGTACCGTTGGGCCTTTGGTATAGCTGCATTGGAGACGGAGGAGATTGAACAGCTGTCTACCCTGCCGGGTCTCTCCCAAGACCCTTCGGTTGTGGGGTTGCTGAAGGTTGAAGAACAACAGGTGCCAATTGCTACCACGACGGTGCACCGGCGACAATATCGCACCAACCGAGACTCCCTGATCCCAATCCATAAGCTGATTTGCCAACTGGAGAGCCAAGGAGTGATCAGCAAGACTCACTCACCCTTTAATAGTCCCATATGGCCCGTGCAGAAATCCAATGGGGAATGGCGACTAACAGTAGATTATCGTGGGCTGAATGAAGTCACGCCACCGCTAAGCGCTGCTGTGCCAGATATGTTAGAGCTTCAATATGAACTGGAATCAAAGGCAGCTAAGTGGTATGCCACAATTGACATTGCTAATGCATTTTTCTCCATTCCCTTGGCAGCGGAGTGCAGGCCTCAGTTTGCTTTCACTTGGAGGGGCGTCCAGTACACCTGGAATCGACTGCCCCAGGGGTGGAAACACAGCCCCACCATTTGTCATGGACTGATCCAGGCTGCACTAGAAAAAGGTGAAGCTCCAGAGCACCTGCAATATATTGATGACATCATCGTATGGGGCAACACGGCAGAAGAAGTTTTTGAGAAAGGGAAGAAAATAATCCAAATCCTTTTGAAGGCTGGTTTTGCCATAAAAGAAAGTAAGGTCAAGGGACCTGCGCAGGAGATCCAGTTCTTAGGAGTAAAATGGCAAGATGGGCGTCGTCAGATCCCTGTGGACGTCATCAACAAAATAGCAGCTATGTCCTCACCGACTAATAAAAAGGAAACACAGGCTTTCTTAGGTGTTGTGGGTTTTTGGAGAATGCATATTCCAAATTACAGTCAAATTGTAAGCCCTCTCTACCAAGTTACTCGGAAGAAGAACGATTTTAAATGGGGGCCTGAGCAACGACAAGCCTTTGAACAGATTAAGCAGGAGATTGTTCACGCAGTAGCTCTTGGGCCAGTCCGGACAGGACAAGATATTAAAAATATGCTCTACACTGCAGCTGGGGAGAATGGCCCTACCTGGAGCCTTTGGCAGAAAGCACCTGGGGAGACCCGTGGCCGACCTCTGGGGTTTTGGAGTCGGGGATATCGAGGATCCGAGGCTCGCTATACTCCAACTGAAAAAGAGATCTTGGCAGCATATGAAGGAGTTCGAGCCGCCTCAGAAGTGGTTGGTACTGAAACACAGCTCTTCTTAGCACCTCGACTGCCAGTGCTGGGCTGGATGTTCAGAGGGAAAGTTTCCTCTACGCATCACGCGACTGACGCCACGTGGAGTAAGTGGATCGCACTGATCACACAGCGAGCTCGCATAGGAAACCCCGGTCGCCCAGGAATGTTAGAAGTGATTACGGACTGGCCAGAAGGCAAAGATTTTGGAATGTCGCCAGAGAAAGAGGTGACACGGGCCGAAGAAGCCCCGCTGTATAATAAACTGCCAGAAAATGAGAGGCAATATGCCCTGTTCACTGATGGGTCCTGTCGCATTGTGGGAAAACATCGAAGGTGGAAGGCTGCTGTATGGAGTCCTACACGACTAGTCGCAGAAACTGCTGAAGGAGAAGGTGAATCGAGTCAGTTTGCAGAGGTGAAAGCCATCCAGCTAGCGTTAGACATTGCTGAAAGAGAAAAGTGGCCAGTGCTCTATCTCTATACTGACTCGTGGATGGTGGCAAATGCCCTATGGGGGTGGCTACAGCAATGGAAGAAGGGCAACTGGCAGCGCAGAGGTAAACCCATCTGGGCTGCCGCACTGTGGCAAGATATCGCTGTTCGGATAGAGAAGCTAGTGGTAAAAGTACGTCACGTAGATGCTCATGTACCCAAGAGTCGAGCCACTGAAGAACATCAAAACAACCACCAGGCAGATCAGGCCGCCAAGATTGAAGTGTCTCAGGTGGACCTGGACTGGCAACGTAGAGGTGAGCTATTTATGGCTCAGTGGGCCCACGATACCTCAGGCCATCAGGGAAGAGATGCAACATATAGATGGGCTCGAGATCGAGGGGTGGACTTGACCATGGACACTATCGCACAGGTCATCCATGAATGTGAAACATGTGCTGCAATTAAGCAAGCCAAGCGGCAAAAACCCCTGTCGCATGGAGGACGATGGCTGAAATATAAACAGTGGGAGGCCTGGCAGATTGACTATATCACACTCCCACGAACACGCCAAGGCAAGTGCCATGTGCTTACAATGGTGGAAGCAACCACTGGGTGGCTGGAAACATACCCTGTGTCCCATGCCACTGCCCAGAACACTATCCTGGGCCTTGAAGAGAAAATTTTATGGCAACACGGCACCCCAGAAAGAATCGAGTCGGACAACGGGACTCACTTCCGAAACAACCTCGTAGACACCTGGGCCAAAGAACATGGCATTGAGTGGGTGTATCACATCCCTTATCACGCACCAGCCTCCGGAAAAATTGAACGGTACAATGGACTGCTGAAAACTACATTGAGAGCGATGGGGGGTGGAACTTTCAAGCATTGGGATACACATTTAACAAAAGCCACCTGGTTAGTTAATACTAGAGGATCCGCCAATCGGGCTGGCCCCGCCCAACCAAGAGATCCACATACTGTAGAAGGGGATAAAGTCCCTGTAGTGCGCATGAGGAGTATGTTAGGAAAGACAGTCTGGGTTAGTCCTCCCTCAAGCAGAAGCAAACCCATTCAAGGGGTTGTTTTTGCTCAAGGACCTGGGTACACCTGGTGGGTGATGCAGAAGGATGGGGAGGTTCGATGTGTACCTCAGGGAGATTTGATTTTGGGAGAGAATAGCCAGTGAATTGGGCTGTATGATATTTAACTGCTAAATAACCTGCCAATGCATGTCATTGTATCTATAGTGTCTATATGCCATATCAAGGGTATTATTGTGAGAATTATCCAAATGACTACAGGATGGACTTTTGAAACTGAGCCAAGTACAACAGCGATAGAACTTGAACTGGCACCCACCAATTTCCTCAAGATCAACATCTTCGACCTGCAGACCAGGGGCATGAGTTGCACCAAATGTACTAGCCACAAGTTCCAGAGGCAGCGTACAACAACCCAACATCTCACACCATCTCTCTCTTATCCTGAAGAACTGTTACAACAGATAGAGCCCCAAAATTGATGGACACATTAGAGGGATAGCCCATAGGCTAAAGAAACACCGTGTGTGTGTGTGCGAGGTCAGGGGGTGGAGTCCATATACTTATATATAAGACAAGGAAAGTTGTAGTGGTTGATTGGAAAAAAAAATAAAAAAAAAGTAAGATCTGGGCATGATGTAGATGGTATAGAATAAGGGGTGGATAATGTCCTGGGTTCAGCTGGGATAGAGTTAATTTTTACAGGAACCTGGGAGGTGGGGGCATAGCCGGGGCAGCTGACCTGAACTAGCCAAGGAGCTATTCCATACCATGTGACATCCTGCCCAGTATATAAATGGGGAGCGGGCCGGGGGGTGGTCTCTGTTTTTTTCGGTGGGGGAAGTGGCGGAGCGTCGGGTCCCGGGTGGTGAGCAGTTGCACTGTGCATCACTCTTTTTGTATACCTTTTTTTTTCATTAGTGCCGTTGTTGTTGTTGTAATCTCTTTTGTGTTTGTCCCAGTAAACTGCCTTTATCTCAACCCTCGAGGTTCCAGTTTCTTTTCTTTTTCTCTCCTCCGTCTCCTCCCCATCCCACCGGAGGGGGGCGGAGGAGTGAGCGAGCGGCTGCGTGGTCCTTTGTTACCGGCCGGGCTGAAACCACGACACAGTTGTTTCCAGTTTTTAAACCTCAAAGATACCAATGTCTTGATTGTGTTTTGTTGAAGGAAAACAGGTCATAAAATGTTTTCATCAGTCCCAGACAACCATTTAGGGAAAAAAGACTCCAAATATCCATAGCAAAAATGTACAGCATACGTACTTGGTTATGCCTCGCAGTTTACCTGTTAAGATACCACCACTACAAGCTTTGTTCGCATTAGACTATTACAAAATTGAAAAATGTATTTATTATACCACTTCAAAATTAAAAAAATATAAAACTTCCTAAACATGTCAACTAGAATCATTTGCCTCCCAACTGAAGTTAATGAAACAACAAACAATTTTTTAATTTTTTTTTTTTTAAATACTACACAGAATAGTCTATGCTTGCACTCTAGAAGAGTTTGCTTCAGAAGGATTTTCAAAATCAACACATGGACTGATTTGTTAAATTTAGTTTACACACTAAAAGGTCTGAGTGTAAACTACAAGCAATGAAAACACAATACTGTTTAATATACACAAACATGCCACACTTACCTGTCACTGATACAATATTTAGCAATCTCCTCATGGTCTGAGGACTGATATCACTGAACCAATCCTCTGTAACCAAAAGCTTGGTCAAATCAAAAGACATTTGGCGGGTAATGGTACGTTGCATCTGGCGTCTTCGGTAAGTATCCTGATAACGAGCCAAAAAAGCAAGGAATACTGATTAGTATTATATACTTTTATGTATTTGAAATACTTCAGTTTTACTTGATTATAAAGTTAGAACCTTTGTGAATATGTGTCTGTGAGGTTGACATGAAATACCATAAAAATATTTACCATAATTTAATTCTGATTTAGCTGTGTAACAGTTGAACATGATTTCCATGTAAACCAAGAACTGGTAAGAGTTACACATTTTACTTGCATGCCAATTCTGAGAGAGCAAAATAGAGTGACACAGTGAGATATTTTGTAAAAAGGCTACTAATTTCAGCATTGCTGTCATAGTTTCCTACTGTCTCTACAAAAAGTTAATGCCATCCATTTACTAATTACATTTTAAAATTAAAGTGAACATCAGGTCCCTTTCCTACAAAACTCCCTAAGTCTCTACCCTATGGCAGCTCAAAAACCTCAGAATCCTCAGACTCTGTGCTGCTTTTCACTACTTCCTAGATACCTTTTATTCAACCACTTTCTGATTTTACGTAAAGATGGAAAAACAGAACAGAAAGCAGGAAAGAAAGTGTGGTGGACGTGTTGCAGTAGAAGTCTAGTACTATAATATTCTAAATTCCTTGATTTGCTTAATTACTGCCCGTTGTTGCAGCACCCTGTGATCAAGTGATACCAGGCTTATACACAAAAATCTAAAATGTACATACATACATAGATCATAATTACTACCAGCATGCTGTATCATCTCAGCATTCACAGAGAGCTGAATTTAAGTATTTGTGGAAAAGAAGACTTCAGTGAGCAAGCAAACTTTTTTCCCTTTGATCGATCATCAGTTTATTGATTTAAGAATGTACTTTTCTTACATGGATCATTTATGTTAATTTCATAAGAATGGTTTGGTTTAAGTCTTCCAAGTTGACATAATCGAAAATGTGAAAGAAAAAAAGAATAGAAAAGAAAAAAGTATTACCAGTATCTCCATTTAGTAAAACAAACAAACAACTACCCCCTGCCCCTCCCAAGGCCTAACAAACAAACAAAATCTTTCTCACCCGCCTATTGAGAGCAGTTTTACTACCAAGCTTGGTCATGTCTCCAAGACTGTTCTGAGAAACTCTCCTGTCAACTTCTTCATGCAATCCTACGGAAAGGAAAACAAAAGGCAGGCATTTTCTCCATTCATATACATTTGACTGATCTATAAAGTAACACTGATGATCTGCCAATTACTTAAGTAGTTTGTTCCAAAAACCAGATTTCTGGAACATTGGTTTTGTAACTTTCATATCATCCTCCTGCATAACCTTACCTGCATTATCTGTATAAGGAATATCTCCATTGGTTGTCGAAGCTACCATCAGTTTTTTTGCATTACTAAGTCCTCGGCTATTCAGAAAAACAGGCAAATGGACTATGTTTCGCATGTAATCATGTCCATTTATGTTTGAATCACGTAGAACGCTGTTGAGATTCTGGTTAATAGCCTTTATAATAATGTGTGGGTCACTTGCAAAAATAGCAATAAACGGGCCTTTTGAAAACAAGACTCGCACCTGTAAAAAAGTAGACAGTACACCTTGTTAATAATAATTAATAATTAATAGTAACCATGGATCCGTTCAAGTTATAAACTTGAGAGGACAAGAGATATATAAAGATGTCAGTTTCTTCAATAGGAGGTATCTAGTGTTAGGAATTTATCCACAATTAGAAAAAAGCGTACTTGATAAATTAGTGGTAGTAGTTACAGTGGAAGTCATCACCAAGAAGATATTAGGCAGTAATGTCCTAGCTCCCACAAATATTTAGCATTTAAGTAATTTTCATCTGAAGTGCTTCAAAAGTATTAAAAACTCTCCAAACATTGTAAATTTGTTTCAACAGGATATTAATTTTCAATAATTTACACCTGATTATTTCAAAACTTTCCACAAGTATTAATTTACAGTCCTACTGTGATTTAATTTTCAACTTTTAAAACCTGTTGCTCTTAGTATTACAGATATGCCTATGTACACAAACGTTAAAAGACTACAACACACAGACTCTGCATACATGCCTTCTTTCTATAGAAAATACACAATAACTGTATGTATCTGAACTCATCTATGGAAGAGATCATCCAGATGATCCAGAGATCATCCAACTCACAGTATCAAGCATCTGTAAAACTTTGTCCTGTTCACAAGCATCTAATCCATCAATAATTACAACAAGCCTTGTCTGGTTCTGAGTGAAGCTGTCAATGGTTTTTGCCATTTTGGCCATCAGTTCCACTTCGCATTTCAAAACCTATAAAAATTAAAAGCAAAGAAGGAAAAGACGTCTCTATAATACTTAAAACTCACAAAAATGCATATAATTACTTTTGCAGATTGCTACTTGTCCCAAAAATACTTCAATAAGATTACAAAAATAAACACTTTATAAATACCCAAAGTGAAAGTCCTAAAATGCCACTTTCAAAATTTTCATTTCCTATTTGCACAAAAATGTACAGAACTGCATATTCCACTTTAATGTAACACACTATCCTTATGTAAATTCCACTACAATGGTATTTAAAAAGAAAGTAATATTTATGCACTGTAAATCAGTATTTCAAGAGTAAACAAAAGAGTATTTGTAGCTTCATTGAATCCTCAAAAATTGCTTTGCATAAAATGCACACTAAAATTTTCTATCTGCCTTCCAGCCAAGCAAATCATGCTATCACTTATTCCTATTGAGGATATGCAATCTGAAGATTTTTTTAAGTTTTTCAACATTAAGTTACACATTTAACAACTACCCTTAGAAACAAAGGTGGAATTCCCTGCCCTAATTTCAGCAAATAACAGGTAGACATTAAAATCTGATTTATTCATCACTAGATTCATCTTGAATGTGCACATTATGATGACATAAGCCATATGAATAACTCTCCAGAAATACCCACTTCTCTCCTTTGATTGCAAAGGGTGAACCTAACTCCTAAATGGCTAAAGTTATGCCAGATAAATACCACTCAAAAAACAATTGTCAAGAAACACAGTAGCAAGACATAGATACGGTCTTCTGTGCTTCAAAAATACTTGCACAACATATTGTTATACAATGTATTAGCTGTAAACTATGGAGGTAACCATCATGATGCTAAAGCTTATTTTCAAATAGGATCATATAGGATATTTGATGACAGCCTGATGGGTACATTTTTATCAGTTTAGATACAACCCAGCGAAACAATAATATTTTGTATCATTTTTCATGAAATATATGAACTGTTTTGGAATGTTCTTTCAGTGCTATCATTCCTTTCTGAGTAAAGAGGTCTTGCAGACAGCCAAAGTTAGGCTTGGTTTTTCACCTTTAGAATATTTTAAAAGTTATGCTTTCTAATCTTGTGGTCTAAAGTAAGCTTTTACTAAATACTGATCATTTAGAACAACTGTTTTCCTAGTACCTTCCTCGCAGAAAAATAGAAAGTGAAAACTTAATCCAAACTTAACATTCCTGGTTGAGCAGACAGATCTCATACAGTAAGCATAACTACCAGTGGAACAGAAGTGTTCCCTTCAGTAAAAACTCACCAAGGCTCATTCTAATGTTGCAAGACTTGGCCTGATTAAATAAATGGTGCCCCATCTTAAGAAGGCTACAGGTTTAGGGTTTTGTTTCAATTCTTTTAATGGCCAATTCATATAAATGCTTACCTTCATGAACCCCTCGCTTTTCAACTTGTGAAGCCTGGAGGCAGCATTGTGAAGACGTTTTCTTTGCGAATTCAAAACTGAATCCATCACTTGCCACCATGTGCGACAATTCAAGATGAAGGCCAAACCAACAACACAGGTAACTGATATAAGAATAACATTCACTGTCATGTTGGCTGGTTCTACATTAAAAATTGCCAGCAGGGCAATCGCAGAAACAACACAAGACAATATGAACAGGAAAATCACAAAGGATGGGAGACAGCAAGTTTTCTTCCATTTCTTTTTACCTAGGAGACAAGTATTTGCTGTTAAAATTAATGTAAAATGTAATTACAGTTAGTACAAAATCTATTAACTTGCATACTTCTCATAAAACACTAACTTGCACAAAAGGTTATTGCAGTGTTACCATCCAGTCACAAGCATGAAAAAAAAATGGTCTAAATTTGCCAAAATTCTTGGAAATTATGAAGCAGAGATATTCTTTTAATCTTCAGTTTATTTCCATTGCTTCAAGAAATCCACACTGGATGGAAATGATCTTTATTAAATAGATTTCATATCAGTGGTATCATCCCTTTTGTGGCATCTCTTAGTGAAGTATATTTATGCAAGTAAATCCTAGGAAAATAGTATGGTAACTACTCCACTTTTAAATGGAAACATGATACTTACATAATCTAATACTAATGGTGCCATTGGAGAACTAAATCAAAATTGCAAGCTACAACCTGAGACTATCCTTTCTTTCATGCTAAAACATACACAAGCAAGGGAGGACTGCAGTATGTAAGGTTTGGACAGATCACAAGGGCCTCAGAAGAGAATATAGAACTCCTGACTTCAATTGGATTGATAAGGAAGAGACAAAGAAATATTGCAATTGGAGGTTAGCACAGATAAAGCAGTGATTAAAGAAATAGGTTTTTTTCCAAAGTGGCAGCCTCTGCCTTTAGGATCTGTACACATCTAGTGGTGTACTCATCTAGAAGATTCATATCTTCTGTACACATTTTAACAAAGAACAGAACACAGCAATAATCTGATGCAAAATGATGACAGCTAAAAATCAATATCTGAACTGGAACAGAAAAATCAAATTTTAAATATGCTATATGGAAAGAATATCCAAGGTTTATACATGGCCCATGTATGATTTTCTAGACCAGGGTATGAGCTGGAAATGTCTTTCATATTACTGACATATGTGACAGATAGGATTGTGATGCAGGACAAAGCAACAGAAATGCGTAATGACAGGAGTGAGGGGCAAGAAGAGAAGAATAACAGCTGAGTTACAATTACATTCAGTTATAGACATTTTGAAGTAGGGATGTAAGCTTCCTCTAGCTAGAAAGAGATAGCACTGGATTAGAGACTT
This sequence comes from Astur gentilis, assembly GCF_929443795.1. Classification (NCBI taxonomy): domain Eukaryota; kingdom Metazoa; phylum Chordata; class Aves; order Accipitriformes; family Accipitridae; genus Astur; species Astur gentilis. The sequence continues at coordinate 13,430,299 of NC_064895.1, forward strand.
AGGAATCATCAGCAATGAAATGGCAATTGAACAGGCTTGTCTTCAAGTCTACAGATATAACAAAAATTAAAGATACAGGAGACTAAAAAGAAACTGATAAGAATTTCTATGAACATCTAGAGACAAGAAACCTATGACCCTAGACCTAACAAACATATGGAGACAAGGAGAAGATATGCAAGATCACCAAATAGATAAAATTTTTTAAAAAATCAATTAGATATTAAGGAAGAGCACAGGAAGGCAAGAGAGCCAAGGAACACAAGATAAATATAAGATTACTAATGAAAGGGAAAAAGCGATCACTGCAAATAATCACAAGAGCCAGCACTACACTGACATTCCCAAGCCAATTTCAAGAGAAATTACAGTACCTTGAAAGCTGTTTCACTGAGGTTAAGGAGAACTGCAGAATGTCTAATATGGAAATAAGGGTGAAAAACTCCACATATCACTTTCATAAAGAACAGCAGTGAATTTGACAAAGAACAATGAAAAGTAAATTGTGTTCAGCACGTAGCATGGTTTTTTCTACCCTATGCAAGACAGGAGAGTCTAAACATTTCCCTTTGTGACAACAGACAGCATCTAACAGATTCCTCAATTTCTGGTCAGGGTCAAAATGAAATGAGAAGTAACTGACTGAAACTGAACTCAAAGCAGAAATAAGTCCTCTATGAATTGAAAGTTACCCTCAAGAACTCCCTTTCTTCATAATATCATACTCTGTTCAGAACATTTTTTTTCAGAAATCTACAGCTGTACAGATGGCATAGAAGAAAAAACACTTGTTCCATTTGGATCAAGTAGGAATATTTCATCCCATATTATCAGCACTGATCACAGCAATTTATGGCTTTGGACCAACATGCTCTATACATTTATTATTTCCAAGAATAAGTAGTGGTCACTCATAAAAGCTCTGAATTAAAAATCCTATCAACTAAATAGAAACTTCTTTTAGCAATACACAGAAGTATACTTTTCCCTTTATCTGACTCACACACAATGGCTTAATTGCTATGGAAAAATATCATGCTGCATCTAAAAGGATGTAATATAAATGCATTTCCATTGACACTTCTGAAAACTATACTTCACAAAAGATATTCCTTTATGATATTACTAAAATGAAGATGAGCAAAGAAAACAGGGCATTTATCTCTCCAAAAGAATAGAAAGACTTTCCTGTTCTGTATGAATTTCTGCATGGCTACAACAGTTTCTAAAAAGAGCTTATAATGTGAAAAACAGAACCCTGATAACAGAGCATTGAAATGGAATAATCAAAAATGTCATTCAGGTAATAAGAACCTTGTGTATCTTCTGTCTTGAAAACTCGAAATAGCCTTGTTGCTAAGAAACCAAATTCTCTTTCACATGCATCAGAGAGGGTAGCAATCATCTCAGCCAATGAAGTTTCTCCACCTACACTGGACAGTCTATTGTAGTCTGTAAACAAAAATCTGAAAGAGAGAAAACATGTATTTTGTATATTTCAGAAAGCTTTAAATATTTTCTGGCAACCAAAACAAAAATATTCCTGCGTCTCTACAGTTAAAAGTTTTTTCAAGTGGCACAAAATGTAAAATATTTAAATACTTAATTTTTTTTAAACTCTACATGGAATTTAAATATTTATTTATTTCTTCTCCTGTTATCAACTTCTTCTTTGCCCCACTTCCTATTCTAAAATTTGATTTCTTAAAAAGATAAAAATGATGACATCGCTAATGGCACCTCACACGGCAGTAAATACATAAAAATATCTTTATGATGCCAAAACATAATATTGACAGGTGTTTTTAAAATTGCATTCTGAGCTATTTTCAAATGTTTATGGAGGATTAAAAAAAAAAAAAAATACAGAAGAGTAAGATCACATAGAAGCACCATCAGGTTAAAATACAGGTCTCTAAACAATAGGAATAAACAAAACTATAAGACACATGGCACAAATTTTCTTGCTTTCAGGTAAACTAGAAACTTTGAGCTGTCTGATGCTCTACTTACAGGGGAAAAAAAAAAAAAAAAAAAGAGACCTTAACAGCAGTAATCAGTGAAACAAGCATTAAATGTAATATACAGTAAGCTATACCAGAAAACTAAATTCTTATTTTGTCTGTTACAAATTTTTATTAGGATGATAGTCAAACCCCCTAATACTAAAAAAGCAGTAACTTTCATCAACTTTGGCACAGAGGTTTTCTTGAAAACACTACTATCTTCTTCACACTGAAAAATTTAACTACATGATCTTCTAGGGCTTTTATTTTTCAAACAGGTTATCTCAACAGCTTTTCATAGGAAGATAAACATGCACATTAAAACACAGTTTGAAAAGTATCAGAGTGAAACTGAATTATTAATTCAAGAGTAAATAAATGAAATAACTAACCTGACAGGTAAAGCTTTAGTGGTTTGCTCTGGTAATTCTGGTGGATTCACAAACATGAGTTTGAGAAGCAACTCTAAATATCCAATATGTCTTGCCAACCGTGCACTTAGCACCCAGGCCCAGTTCCAGCTCTCACCTTCTCTTCGGCCACCAAAGTAAATTACAGCTAAAATATTAAAAATTTTAAAAAGTTGTTATGGCTCTATTTTAATCAACATTCACAACTGAAAGAACCATGAAGTTTGAACAGATAAGGCACAGAGTTGCGTAAAAGGAGTTGAATGAATTTTTAACAGTTATGGCTAAAAACGAGAGTGGTAAGAGTAACATAATGAAGTTAATATACAAAATTCTCCTTTGATTTCAAGAATGCCCCCATACAAATCACATCCAAAACATAAGGAAAGGGTCTGAAGTGATCCTATTTGCTACAAAAATATTTAATATTTTTTCTGAATCACAAAGCATGTCTACAAAACAATAATGAATTCCAAAAATAGATAAAACTTTCCCAAACTTCATATAAAATAAGACTTACTAAAGAAAATGTAGAGAACTGCTAATAAGCTGAGTGACACTGCTATTCCAAGCTTTGCATCCACTGTGAAAGCAAGCAACAAACCCAAACCTCCACACAGCAAAAGTGTGAGGAATACAATAAGCCAGGAGAACTGAAACAGAGGTTCAATCTGCTGTCCTGCGAAAGTCTTCATTTCATCTAAAACAAAAAGACAAAGACCAGTTAACATGTTAAATCATTCCAGAACAGAAAGCAAAAAAAGTATTATAATGATCATCTTTGAAAAGAAACACTTTTTCACTAGACTGTATAACTTTTCCCTATTGTTGATCCAAAAAAAAAAAAAAGACAATGATGCTTGAATTCTTCTTCAAACATTAGTGCAAAACCCTAAGTTTTCATCCATGCAATGAATTAAACCATTTAAATACATAATAATTGCACTGTTTGCTGCAGATTTTCTGCTTTTAAAGGCATATTAAAAGCCATGCCATTTCCTATCCTCCTTCAAAATTGTAAAAAGTATTTTATGACAGCAATAAAAATAAATCCACCATATCTGTCAAAAAAAACCCCACCCTAACACCAAAACCCCCATCATTGAAATCTGGACCACATTCCTCAAATAGTCAGATATAACAGTACAATGTAAAAGCTTCAGTTTATTTCTGTTTGTTGATTCATATATACCAAAACAGGAATTCCTGAAGAAACTTATTTAGGATCTATTGAATAAGAAACATTAAATACACAATCTAGAATAAAAAGATGAATGAAGAACAGGAAGAAAATACTGAAAAAGTGTTTTAAAAATGTAAGAGCTCATCAGCAATAAACATCACAGTCAAAAATGCACATTGTTTTTTCTTTATGACATGGGGCACAAGGTGAACAAAATGAACACAGAGACCCCATTTTGACTAATATAAAAACTTTTAAAAACATAGGAATCACAGAAAGTAAGAAACATCAAGACTGGTAAAAATATTTTGAATTATACTGAAACATCTCAGAAAAACATTCTGTACATAAGATGCCTATTTGCACTGTGAAAAATATTGACTCTCTCTGTGTTTGCCTGCCTCTGTCATTTCAGAAAGTTCAAAAAGCCAAAAGTAAACAAGGATATAGGGGAAGAAAACTAGAGACAGAAAATACACTACAGAGAAAAAATATTAATATCCTGGAATTTGGTCTTAAACTTCAAAAAAATGTAAGATGATACATAGGAGGCACAATAAATAAATACTGCAGCAAAAGGTCTGAACCCAATTTGACACATAAACACCCCCAGTGAGGCATGTTTCAGCAGCCATACTTTCAGCAGCACCTAAAGGGTAGATTCACTGCTACAGGAAACCCAGAGGACAACAGCCAGCAACACTCAAAGACTGTCTTGGCATTGTATAAATGAACAAAGCAACCAATGGATAAACTGACCACGCTAAAATTTAAATCCTTTCATTACAGAAACAGAGACTGGATACATTACATGGACCAACGGCTGTTGCAAAAGCTAGTAACTCCCATGTGATGCTTTTCATAGATAGATTTGAACCTACAGAAAAGGCTAAATTAACCTCTACCTTCCAGTTTCTTGAGCAGAAAAGATTTTCCACTTCCCCACTGTGCATATAAGCCTACACAGATAGGAGGCTGCATGGTTGGTTCACTCAGAATATCAGCCAAAGCACTGCTGTACAGATCGTAACCCAGCATGTCACCGTCAGATTCCGTGGGAGACAAGTGTCCTGTAATAAAAATACTGTGTTACAGAATTTTGCTTTAAGAAATCTCTTCAATATGACAATTTTCATACAAAAAATCATGACAGGTTCGCCTTATTTGTATATATACGCCTCCCGTATAATAGCTGTTACTATTGGTACATTCTTGTTCAAAGGAATTTTACATCATCCACATAAATGTTACGTAATTATCAAAACCATTAGAGCTTACCACAAAAGACTCAAACAAAATCCCAAATCAGAGCAAGTCAAAGAAAATAATTCCTACATAAGCAAGATCTAAGTAAAAACAAAACTATCAAGAGAAGTCACACAGTATCCAATGTCAAAAGTAAAAGGTACATTCGATCTTTGTTAGGCTTTTAAATGGTGAATGTTTTTGCCAGCTGATTTTTTTTAAGGCCTTCCCATTAGTTGCAACATTTAAAAAACTAAACAGTTACCACTTTTCAATACAGAATTGAATAAACTGGATTCTCAATATACAAGTGATTACAAAAAAATATAAAATTAAATAAATAGTTGTACTTACTGGCTCCAAAGATCTGTGTCAAAATACTTTTCTGGTGGCTACAGTCAATATTGTAAGGTGTTTCTCCTGTTTTGTTGGGTCTATAAAGCAATCTACCATCTTTTGGATTTCTTAAGAGTAATTCAGCAAGTTTACGGCTTCTTCCACGAATGGCAATATGAAGTGGAGTATCTCCTTTCTGCAATTAAGTGAAAAACTAGTAATAGCTAACATGAATTCCTAAGATTATGAACAGAATATATGCTCCACATTGTTTCAGATGTGGTATTTACTTGAAATACCTCTTAAGGTATTCTCAACAGTATTAACACCTTCAGCAAGCATTTTTTCCCCTTGAAAAAGCATTACAAAAGTTCCAGAAAAGACCTGTGAGAAGGCAGTTCTTATAATGCTAAATCTAAGACACTATCTTCTTTCTTAAACTTTTATAGTAACATCTTAAGGTTCACGAAAACTGTAGTCTCTATTTAGAAACAAATGTCTACAAGCAAATTCAGAGACTTCTTTGGAACAAGAGATATTGCTTGTTAGAATTATTTTAATGTCTGCTGAGACGTCTCCAAAAAGCTTTCTGGTAAAAGTTTCCTTATTACATCAAATCAACATTATTACTTATTTGCCCTAAATATAATACTAGGAGGTTAAAAAAGCATCAAACAAAGGTTCCTGTATTTAAAAGGTTTACAGTCAAAGTAGGTAATTCGTAAGAGGACAGCAATAAACTGTTGTATTTGTCCTTGGAGTTGCCTGGTTTAGTGTCTATTAAGCAAAAACAAACATCAGCAACAAATAACCACCATTCTCTATGCTCTTTTTCAAGTGTATTAAGAATCAATACTCTTATATGTGAAAGTTTTATTCCTGACCTGGAATTTTTTCTTTTCATATTACTAAAAGTACCCTAATACAAACAAAAAAATCAATATATTAATTGTGGGAATTAATTTATATTTAAGTATTCTGATCTATTTAATTATTAAGCATACAGGAGATTAAGCATTTAAGTATTATGGTCTATTTAATCATGAAGCATATGGGAAGCTCTCTTTCTGTATTAGCCTTGACAGCTGACTACAAAATTCTGCTGCAAAACTAAAATTATTAAATACACTGAAGTAAACAAACAAATATTTTTTACCTTGTCTACAGCAGAGACCTTAGCTCCTTTATCCAGAAGAAGCTCTACTATTTCAATATTTCTCATCTTGGTTGCTTTTATAAGTGGTGTTTCTCCATCCTAAAAGGGAAAAGTAGTCCTAACAAAAAGATCTTCTCTGTATACTCAAAACCAAGCAAACACTAGTGATAGAGTAACAAATTAAATCCCGAACTTTTAAGGGAATTTTTTAATTGTGCAAGTAATAACACTTCAGCGCAAACTATCAAAAAGTATCACAGACCCCATATTCTAGATTGATTAGAATCACAGAACAAAATACACTTCTGTTAATAACAGTGTCAAACAGAGAAAGACAAGACTCAGATACAATACAAGGTATTTGAAAAGAGACTCACTGAAAAGGTATTTCACTGCTGTACATACTACTTCCTCTATTGTTTTTATTCCTGCACATGCAAGAAACGGTGGACTGAACTTTCACACTTAGTAATATCAGAAACTTCTTTCCTCAGTTTCCAGCAGCACCTGCTCTCTACTTATTGCTGGTCATGTCAGTGATGCTGAGGTAAAGTATCCACACTTTCCCTGCTATCAAGTTTTAGTAGTAGGTGATGTTTATCAACAAAGGGGATATTACCATTGCTGAAAATAAATTCCGTGTCTCAGAAGAATATTTTTTTTTTTAACAGCATGCAAAGCACCAACACTTCACAAAAAACCGAATTTGGTATTATGATTTTAACATCACATAGGAGTTGAGAAAAGAACAGATGTTAAACAAAGCATTCAGTTAAAGTTCTAATCTTTACCTTGGTACATGTTTCAGTATCAGGGTTGCACTGCAAGATATCCCTCACCATTGTAGCGTTTCCTTTCTCAACTGCCCAGTATAAAGCAGTCTTATTATCCTGAAAAAAGGGAGTATTAAATGTTAACAGTACTTTCATTCAGTTGGATTAATTGTAAAAACTGTATATAAAGTACAACGACTATATAGAAAACAGCACGTAATACAGAAAATTTTAGCACAGCTCAGGGCAAAGGGAAACACCACCAAATCTAGTTGGCACAGCAGCAGAACTTTGGGCTGGGGGGAACAGAAATCTGGCTAGAGAACACAAATCTATTTTAAAAACCTGTGCAAAATATATTAAGAGCTTTAACAATCCAAGCAGATTCAACCTGCCTTGACACAGTTTCCAAAACTATGTCTGAGTATTCAGTTGTAACTCAAATACACAAGTTTTCTAATGAAATAAACCAACTTTTTCCAGTGTTGTCTTTTTTACCCCTATTATGTAAGTCACGTTTCTCGGCGGCTTTTTTTTTTTGCCTCTCCTATTAGAACATGGAAGTGCTAACCACTTCCAGGCCTTTAAAAAAAATTCCATTTTTGTCTCAATTCTACAGTATAGCCCAATAAAACTGTTGAACTGGTTGCCTGGCCTAAAAACAGGCTATGCAAGCTGGAAAGCTGTAAAAGTAGATGGACGTGAAAGTCAACACAAAGTACCAGAATGCAGATTAGCCATACATTGTACCGCTGAACCAGGGGGAACAGCTGATAGCTGCAAATCTGCTTGTGTCATCTTTTTTTTTTTTTTTTCCAGTGATGTGTGCTATACCAGGAAGTTTCCTTGCCTGTAATCTTTTTGTAGCCTAGTGAATGCACCACGACTCTTTCTGTTTAATGCACACTTGTGTAGAGACATTTAAGAAAAGCCTCTGAACACACACCTGCTTCTAAGCAGGAATGTCAAAATCCCACTGGCAGACTTCTCACTTGCTTCTTTCATTTGCAGCTCTTACTCTCCCACCTGGCTTCATAGCAAACTGAGTTTAAAGCCTTTCTTGACAGTTTAACAAGCCTGGTCACTAAATTTTCTTTCCTCTCTGGTCACCTGGGTTTCATGTCCTCTGTCCTTCAGTCAGGTGGCTTCCAACAAGACACCAGCCTGAGGAAGCTGCCTCCTTGCTAGCAACATCAGCTGCACAGCCAGGCACTTGTCTACCAGATGTTCCTGCACAGCCAGGCACTCGTTTGCCAGATGCTCCCAGCTGGGCCTTCCCCCTTACCAGAAGGGTTGAGGGCAACACCGCCTGAGCCCCCCCACTGCCCCAACACTTGCTCCCAGGGCCCTGTAGTCATGTTTTATCTGCTCAAGGTCTCCCCTGACTAGTGTCCATATGAATGAATGAGCAGCAAGGAACACAGTTGCTGGAAGGCTGGACAAGACTCAGCAGTCTTTCTGGAACATCACAGATTTGGGCAGGCAGCAAATCTCCCAGAACAGGTCTGGCTGGCAGACAGGTGCTGCAGTGCCGAACAGCAGCGGAGTTGCTAAATACTAGCGCTCATCACCGTTTTTTATATACTGCTGGTCATAATCTGAAGAACCTTCCTCTGATGGTACTCGCTCTTCCTGTGTCAACAAGGCCACAAATGTATTTTCGAGATTAATCACTGCAAATGACTATACAGATATCCTCGCACTGCCAAAAGTCACAGGCTTCCCTGTCCCCAAGGAGGGTGGGTCCTCTTGCTGTCTTTGTATTGCCTTGGTCATATCAAGACATTAAAAAGCTCCAGATTTTCAGACCCATGTCAGCAAGAAGCCGAGACACACAATTCCAGGTTTGCAATGGCAGGTTAGAGGAAGAGATCCAAACACTACTTTTCCCCCAAACTAAAAGCTTCTTGGCTTCTCAAAAAGGCTCTACATCAATAGCAGGCACTGAATCTTTGCAGCTCTTGGTGACTAGTTAGTTTCGTGTTGAAACTCGGCAGAACATATGCACCTGCAAGCAGAGTGATTTGAATAGCTTCAAGCAAAAGAAAGCAAGTTGAATGTAACAATAAAAAGTACCATGCTGAGTAAGAGAGCTTTTGGTAGAAAATATGGAAATCACTGACAACAACACTGCTTAACACAAGAAAGGAAGTTAGTGAAGGAGACAAGAACCAACCGAGCATAGTGACAGAACTGCACTGACAACAGATATAATCTAAGGTGTATCATTTTTTAATATATTGTTATTTAAAATATTAAGCATTAAAATAATAATACTAAGGGATTTTTAAAGTATCTCCTTATTTTAAATCTATTAAGTAGTGCAGATAAAGTGAGTTCAATTTAAATCTTTTGCTTTTCAACCATTATACAAATTAACTGAAAAAAAATGCTGCTTAAGTCATTACAATTACACATGTCTTGTATCTTAAAATCTACACAGCAACTTGACATATTTTTAATGTGTTTGATGGGAATCTGAGTTTCCTACAGAGTAGACTGAGCAAGATTTTAAAGCCCTGGTTTTAGAAACACGGTATAATTGTTTGGTATTCGAATTCACATCCTATTTAAGAACTACTCTAACATTTACACTGTTGTACTTACCTGACCTCTGATATCTATATCAGCATATTTATGGAGCAGGGCCCTCACAATTTCAACATGACCTCCTCTAACAGCCCCAATCAGCACCGTATCTCCACTCTAGAAAAATTGTGAAAGAAAATTGAAGATGAATTAATACTATTTAACAAAAAGAAATGTAACACAGAATAAATTACAGCCTCAAAATATACATTATGCCTATTTACATCAAGAAATCTGCACTCATTTTAAAGATACAAAAAATAGTTCTATCTCTGCAAAAAACAGCTATATAGGAAAAAAAATTCTGGACTTTTTTTTTTTTTTTTTTTGCAAAGGGATGAAATATTATATATTTATGGCCAAACACCCCCAAAATAGGTCCATCTTAAACTACTCTCCTGAAAAATAACAGCACAAATTAAAATTAATAACAAATATGAAAAAATCCAGCTGTTCTCTATGTTCATAGGAAGACCAACCACTCACAGTAATAACCTCTTTACAATCAGACAAGAATGTTGGCTGTCTCCTTTAGATGTTTCACAGCTGACAAAAGATCTTCAAGAATTTTCAAGAATTTTATCCCTTTTTTTATGCAGATTTGACTGCTATCCTGTTTCTATAAACTACACTGTTACAAAGAAAAGAAGCAAAACACTGATTTTATCTCAAATTGATCAAAAGAAAAAACATTTTGCTTTGGTAAACGGAGTTGCACATAGGTAAAACAAAGTTACAATTCTGCTTAAGGCGTCTGATTTTAACACACGTAAGAATATGTTGAAATGTCAGAAAATGAAATCCTGAAACTACCTAATATTTCTTTTATGATAAAACAGGAAATATAAATAAAAGCATAGCTAAATCACAGCTGCGGAACTCAGTTAGAAATCTCAGTAGTAGTAGATCCCCTATCAATCACAGCCATTACAAACCTGGCTGCAAACCAAGAAATTTTCCTTATCAAAACCTACTCTAGCATCTGAAACTAAGACTACTTCATTGTTTGATGTATTTTTGGATTACAGTCAGCTGTACTGGAAGCTGTAATTTATCCTTCCTAAAGGCACAGGAATACAGACAGTTGTAGAATTTTGTGACAGAAGAGGTGGGAAGGGAGATTGCAACGTATTTTCTTACATATTTGAAGTTTTGCTTTGATACATGCCTCAGATCAAATTTGTTGTCACATGCAACACTGCAGCTCAGTACATAACCATCTAAGAAATGCACTAAGCTGACAGCTGAAATATAGGAAAATACATCCAAAAATCCTTTTAAAATCATGAGGCAAATAGTAGGAGGTTTTCCTCTCTTCTCTAGAGCCCCAAGCAGTTTAATTTAGGTATTGGGAATTCAGCCTCAAAACCATATTACTGTTCTGAACTAAAACACTGAACTTGACAGAGGCACCTAAGTTTAGGTATCTAACCACCTACAGCCCCAAGGGTGCAGTGCTTGGCCTGCCTCTGGCACTTCAAAAAAACCTGACTATCAAGAGGACACTGCAGAAAATCCAAGGCACCTATATAAGAAACCAAATAAATCCCTGAGTGGCTAGCAAGCGGATTCATGCTCTGGTCACTGCCTGTGCTACATGCCTCTACTGAACAATGCATCGCAGCTCAGGTACACAGCACACCTTTCAACAGTTACATTTACATGTCAACCCAGAGCTGGTGTCTTCCTCTAATATATGCAAGTTTCCTACAAAAAAGTTTCATTGTAAGAGATAAAGGTAGATGCTGAATGAAATATATTCTTTTTTATAATATCCATTGTTTTACAATGTTAACAGTACTACCACACATATTAAAGCACAAAAACCCCACCCCAAACCTGCAAGTTAGTTCAGTATTAGTCTTATATTACACGTACGACAAATATACAACCATAAATCATTTCCACGCCCTGTGGAAACTCACAATTCAAGAATCTCAAAGAAAAAGAGTAGTTTCTGTACTTTATGCTTTACCTACACATAGCAACATTTGCCACTTAACAGGCTTGTAAAATAGCAATACATAAAAATACCCCTAGATGGCAGAAAAATTAGAAAGCCAGAAAAATCATGTACCCACAAATTTGCGTACACTGGTATTTAAATATACATTATTATTACATATTTATAAAACCACAATTATGATGAATATTTACTCACTCTATCAGGAATGTTCACATAAGTTCCAGCGTCAAGAAGATCCTGCACAATTTCAGTATGTCCCTCCTTTGATGCAATCATCAAAGCTGTATTTCCATCTTTATCTGTTAAGTTTACATTTGGGTTCCTTTTCAGTATTTCTTTTACTGAGTCAGTATAGCCACCCTTCACTGCTACAATAAGTGCAGTCATAGAATTCTTTAAACAGAAACAACAGATTTTATTGTACAGTGGATATAGAAATCCTCATTATATCAGCAGTTTAAATAACAAAAGAACACTCACTGACCTTACTTTCTTAACCACCCAAATGTTACTTCAGTTTTACATTTTAAAGTGCACCTGCTATGCTTTTCTAAAAAAAGAAATAAACTACGTACTATAGGAGAGAACACTTCAAATGGAAGCAGTATAGCTCAGATCAGTTTATTCTAACTCCTGAATGTCACATGCACAGTAAAATAATTTTCTTGTCATATGGGAACATATTATTATCAGAGCACCCAGGTCTGCCAATACTGCTCACAAAGAACTTCAGAAATAATTATATGAATACCAACATTTGTCCTAATTTTCCACTTTTACTGACTTTTTTTTTAAATTTTGACAAGCATTTTAAGTGTCTTATATAACAAGAAAATTAAAATCTGTTTGTCCTGGTTTCAGCTGGGGTAGAGTTAATTTTCTTTCTAGTAGCTGGTATAGTGTTATGTTTTGCATTTAGTATGAGAACAATGTTGATAACACACTGATGTTTTCAGGTGTTGCCAAGCAGTGTTTAGACTAAGTCAGGGATTTTTCAGCTTCTGATGCCCAGCCAGCAAGAAGGCTGGAGGGGCACAAGAAGCTGGGAGGGGACACAGCCAGGACAGCTGACCCAAACTGGCCAAAGGGGTATTCCATACCATGTGACGTCATGTCCAGTATATAAACTGGGGGGAGTTGGATTTGGGGGGGATCGCTGCTCAGGAACTAACTGGGCATCGGTTGGCAAGTGGTGAGCAATTATACTGTGCATCACTTGTTTTGTATATTCCAATCCTTTTTTTATTATTGTCATTTTAGTATTGTTATTACTATCATTATTAGTTTCTTCCTTTCTGTTCTATTAAACTTTCTTACCTCAACCTATGAGTTTTACTTTTTCTCCAATTTTCTCCCCCATCCCACTGGGAGGGGGGAGGGGAAGCAAGTGAGCAGCTGCGTGGTGCTTAGTTGCTGACTGGTGTTAAACCACAACACTGTTTTATTTAAAAACAATATGCAGCTGAAAACCTCTAAAAAATTTCCAACTTCTGAAAAGGCACAACAGCCATTATTATTTTCAAAAGATGCTTTGTGTTTAATTTACTTTTCAAATAGCACTGAGAAATAAGTTGTTTAACATACCAGGCTTGGGTACAGAATTAATTTTAACAGCATTAACCTTCAGAGAACAGTAACCTAAATTCATTTTATGTTTATTAAAATTTACATTTGACATAATGTGTCAACTGTCAATACGACTCCCTAGTTACATAATATTTTTATTAAAAGGCACAAAGAAGTTTAAATAATCCTTACATGTAGTTTGCAAATAAATGGAAAGTAATGTACTCCAATGTCAACATTTCATCTTGTTTCATGCATTTTTTGGTATTTGTATTATAAAACAGGACACACAGATGTATGTATCCACACACACCTTATCACTGGAAAAAGAACGTTTTTTTTACTTACAGCTCCTTCTTGATCAACATCAGCTCCCATCTGCAGCAAGTATTTCACACACTCCAAATGACCCTTCCTCGCTGCCCAAACCAGTGGGGTGGTTCCATACTGCAAAAACATTTATAACATTTTATCGTATTGTTCTCTGTATTTAGTATCCCCTACAATCTAGTATTCATCATATACTTTATTACTTAGGTTTTTACAAAGATACAATGTGGTCTTGTGAATTAACACAAGCATCTGAAAAGCCATTTTAACTTTTTCTTTGTAAATGATAGCTGTAAGAATTATTTTTCTATGCAACCTATGATAGCAAGGTTTCCAATAGCATAGAAAACAGAAGTATGCTCCACTGAAATAAATGTTCACAATCACCTTCAGCATACTACAGAAAAACCTCTTGCAAGTATAATGACTTACTCTAGCACACTAACACAAATCTCATGGGCAAAATATAACAGCAGGTGTTTTTCCGATCAAAAACTCCTAGATTTTTATTTCTTTAATAAAACTTACTTTTACAAAAAATGTATCAAGCATTAAAGAAATTAAATATTTTATTAATATAACTTACTTTGTCAGAGCAGTTCACTTTAGCTCCATGTTGCAGTAAGAGATGTACTATATCTGAGTGGCCCCGTCCTGCTGCCCAAATAATTGGATAAACACTGTATTGCTTAGAATAAAAAAACAAACAAACAAAACAAAAAAAAACACCACACCATATGAAGTAAAATCAGTCTTAATTATTTTTCATGAACACTATTGATCATAATGCTCCAAAAGAAAATAAACCCATAGAAGAAGGAATATACAGAAATAAATCTAACTACATATCAGTAACTATTGCCTGGTACATTGTCCAGATGATATCTAGCAAGACATCTCCTGTTCTGAATCAATTTTGGTTTATAACTCCATAAACAAGGTTTAAAAATTCACATCCTCACCTTAATATAAACAATTACTACGTAAGAGAGAAGCAACAGATAGCTATGCAGCATCAGGACTGCAGATCAGTCATGTCATGCATGCAGAAGCTGCATATGCAAACCAGATGAAATCAACAATCAGAAAAGGTAAGTCACTAGTGTTCTTTCTTGATTGTTCACTGTTGCCTCAAACACCAGAGAGCCAACAGTATAAACAAATTGTTGACTCAAGTTTCAACATGTCTATACTTTTAAAGAAAATGCTTATAAAATGAAATAAATCTCAAAACTTAGTTTTTTAATTCTCTTCTCTCTCACATGTATTGTACATATTAATCTAACCCATTTGGTAACTATTATGAAACAATTATTGCTTTGAAATTGCACACATTAGTTACTCCATTAACTTCTACTGGAACAGAAAAATGACAATTGTTATACAAGTAGCATTAGATTATACAAGTAGCATTAGATACACTACTTATCTTTTCTATTATTTCCTCTCCTGCTAATTTGAACCTTATTAAGAGCTATACACTCATTTGCTTTAATTAAAAAAAATTAATTAAAAAAAACAGTGGCTGTCATACAGATTATTAAAGCAATCCCTTTCTACATAAATTATAGTGATTAATATTATATTGCAAAGAATGCAAAATGTTTAATCAAGATAATAAGATGAGGATACAAGTCAGGACTTCAAACATTTGGGAAGAAGGGGCATCTAAGACTAAAACTTACCATTCCTGTGATGTTTGGATTTGCTCCTTTCTCAAGCAGCAGTTTAGCTACTTCTGTACGGCCTTTATATGATGCCCACATCAGGGCAGTCCATCCTCCCTGGCAAGCACAATTCAAAGAAATGTAAAAACTGAAAAATACTCTTTAGAAACCTAGTTAATGACTTTTATTTCATTTTGTATTGGTCCTAAGACTATTTTGCAAGTCCAAAACATAGTAAGGGTTGACTACACAACCTTCTAATCCTACTTATGTAGGATAAATAATAAGCACACTTATGAAAGTACTAATTTCCTGCTGTATGCAAAACTTGGGAGACTATCATGTCCTGAATGTTCCTGAATTTGCTGTAAACACTCAATTCAGACTTCAAGTGCATACAAATCCGATCACTGGACAAACAAACCAAAAAGAAAGCACTATCTTAAAACAGAAGTCTAGAATCCAAATCAATTAACATGGAGGGTTTACTTTTGATCTGTGTAACAGACAGCTGCACTTCATAAAGGAACTATGTAATGATTTGCTTCTTCACTAAAAAGAAGCAAATCCTGTGTCCTTTTAAGGGAGTAATAAGAACAATTCATTTCAAACTGCATTGGTGTGTTCATTTCAGTTTGTAAACCAGGAGACAACAAGGTTTCGCTACCTAAGGCATTTGACAGGTCAGGTAACCAAAACTAATTTAAAAATAACAGTATGCCCCTGATAACTCTAAGCACAATTTTTATTTGTTTCTTCGTAATACACTTTGGGGGAGGTAAAATATCCCTCTCAGACTGACACAGGCCTAGAAATCAACCACTGGCCATGTAGATGTATTTAACATTACACTTGCGAAAAAGCTAGATTAGTAGGACGTGGCAAGATGCCTCAGCCTTCAGACAGAGTGGAACTTCAATTAAAGGAAGCACTTGAATTCTCCCCTATTGGTTTTCCATACTCTAATTTAAGCAGAACAAAATCAGCCCTTGCAGGTACCCAATTCCCTCTTCAGTCAATGGAGACAAGTCTATACCTCTTCAGAACCATCTAACCTCCTAATCACGTAAGTAACTTCTGTAATTCTTTAGGTGGACTGAACTATAGCACCCACCTTCCCATACAAAAAATCTGGCAAGATGAATGAAAACAAATTCCAGGATATTGAGAATAAAGACTGCTATATAAATAATCACAGTTGTCCAGAGAAAAAGTAAATACAGACAGGTAACTTCTGGGAAAAGATAACATTTATTTTACCAGAATACTTTAAAAAAATGCCACCACCACAAAAAAAAACAACCCCACAACAAAAACCACCCCAACAAAAAAAAAAACAACCCACAAAACCCAACACCCCCCCCAAAACCCCATCCACACAAAACACACCCAAAAATCAAATGGTTCTTCAGTTTAGCTTTTTTCCAAAGCAAATTAAAAGGAAAAAAGCAGCCCTAGAAAAGAAGTTGCCTTTTTAATACTAAAGCAACTATTTTACAGCTGTAAAAACAATATTTAAATATATAGTCTTTTCCATTTTAACAGCACTGAGTACTTAAGAATAAAAGATCTTTGATCTGTTTTACAGAACTGAAAATCTCCAACTCCCAAAATTGTTCTTCTTACTAAAAACTATTTTATTTTTACACTACAACACGCACCAAATCCCGATGCTCCAAACTGACATTACAATTGAGTAGCTCTGCTACAATAGCTGCATGCCCTTCTTTAGCTGCTGAAATAAGAGCTGTCCAGTTATCCTAGAAAAAGGAAAAATCATTTTTAAGTGATATTCGATATTTCAATATAATTACCTTGTTTTTCAAGTGTTTAACCCACAACTGGAAATGCACAACCAATTAAAAAAGCTGTCCGGGGGGGAGGGGGGGGGGGGGGTAAAGAAGATTAAACTCATAGACTACCTGCCAGTTATACACATGAAAATACAGACCAACAACTACTCCAGATCTCCCTACCAATATCCATCACTCTCCACTCCTCAGTTCACTGCAGGTTAACTTCTTAAAAATTTTATGGAGGAAGGAACACGTACAAAAGATTAGACCATGAGGTCAACACATTGAGAACTGCTGGGTGGGGACAAGATGGCAACCAAGACCACAGAAAATGGTGGTGGTCTGTCTCCACATACAGTGGGTGACAGCACCCAAGAGGCTAATATGCAGGGGAATTTGGAACACAGCTTCTTAGATTCGTGATCATTTCAGGAAATAGATTTCCTCTTGCACTACACTTATCTTCCATCCAGTGCTCAAAACATGTCCGGGTGTGGACTACTGTTTTGTGTGCTATACACATATAAATATAGCAACAGTTTATATGGTAACTGTTCTTATATGTACAGGAACTCTTAACACTTAGAGCGAATGTAATAAAATGTCTCAAAAAATACTTTTTTTTTTTTTTAAAATGACAGGTTTCACACCAGACCTTTCCTGGATGTCAACACTGCTACAGTTAAACTAAGTGCAGAAGAAAACACACAAGCAACATCCTTTTCCTCTTTATCACTCTTCACTGGAATATACAGACCTTTCAAAACTTTTTTGACACCACCTCTGTCCTATTCACCCTTTCTGGGCATTGTTCACCTAGGGTCAACCTCTTCTGCAAAGGCAGGAAGACAATTCCTAAATTCGAAACCCTTCTCTGCCACTCTTCTGGCTTCCACCTGATATAATCCTTTAACCTAAATTCTCTCTCAGTATTTATTGAGAAACACCAAAGCCAAGCAAGAAAAAAAAATAAAAAAAAAAAATCCTGACATACCACAACATCACTGAGATAAGCAAAAATCACTTGGACCTCATCTCTGATGCTATATTTCTCTATTCTGCCTATCTTTTCATGTCAACTACTACCAATCCTATTATTATAGCTTTCTAGTACTAATTTCCCCAAAGAAACAGCAGCAGTATTTAGCAAGACCCTCAGACATTTAAAACACCTTAAATAACCCTATTCTTTATGAAGAATCAAATCACAGGAATACAGAACCAAGCGATTTTGGATAAATTTCTCTTATATGTCATCATATTCGACCTTTTTTTTTCTTCCATCCCCTCAACATTAACCTAAATTTCTTTTCTTTGCCTGCCTTTTGAAACAACTTCTTCCTCTACTGTTAGGTACCATCACATAAAGCATTAATACTTACTGCATCTTCCAAGTTGCAATTAGCTCCCTTCTTGAGAAGCTCCTGCACAATTTCTAAATTGCCTTGCTCAGCAGCCAACATGAGTGGAGTCTGGCCATTCTGAAATCAAAATGATAGGAAAAGTGATGCATTGGGAAGTGATGCAAATGATACACATACACCGACAATAAAAGGCCAAAAACTACAGAGGAACATTGTTTCCAGTTTTTAATTGCCAGTGAGAAGGACTGGTTTTCAAACCACGCAGTAAACTTGCAATAAAAATGGAGAACATGATATTAAACCCTGTCCCATAAGAGATAAAAAAACCCAAACCAAACAAAAAACCCCCAAACATTTCAGACATTAAAAATGGCTACCAAAAAAAAGGTACATTGTTAAATATCTTTCTTTCTGAATGATTTGTCCACTGAAGACATCTCTAATACAGCCTGTTACATCTTGAAGTAACTCAGTCACATTGTTTAGAAATTAATAAATCAATCAATCTAGCCCAGGAACCAAAATGGCCATTAAAACGTGCACACTCATTCAGAGTAACAGTAAGATTTATTGCTGAAGTCTTGGGAAAAAGTCAAGTTATACACCACACTTTCATCTGACAGTGTACCAAATACAGCCATCATTCCTGTCCCGTGCAACACAGGTTCTTAACAGACAGCCTCATCTCAGGGAAGATAAAAGACAGAAAAGCTGGTTTATTTGCCTTCAAGGATGTTTTAAAAGTCAGTTACAATCTGTCACCCTTCCATCGGCCTACTTCTGTGTCAGCAAACTTCTGGGATACAACTACTCTGCATGATGAACAGTAAAACATAGTAAATTTGACAGTAAATTTGTTAATTTCAACAAGCTTAATAAATGAATTCCTGATGTCTCTTCTGTCTTTTCTCTGTATCATATAGAAAACTCAAGTTATCTAGTCTAAATAATGCAAAAGCTACATTAGGAGTTATATACCAGCAATTTCCCTGAAAAGAATAAAAATCAATGCACAATCAGAATAGAGTAAGATCACTAATCTTCATTAGTAGAATGGTTAATTGTAAGATTAATAAAAATATTTGATGCATCCTTTCTGCTCTTTATGTTAAAAAAAAAACCCTAAAAAAAACAACACAGAAATGCACTGATTCTTTCAAAAAAGCTTTCTGATCCTTCAGCTATTCCCTAACTAGTCTTCACAGAATCCTCCCTGTGACATTATGGATAACCAATGGTATTACTCATGACAGTATATAATGTAATCTCTAACAGTGCAACTTTTTACAGGGAGAAATTTTGCTCTCATGTAAGTTTATGTTGTTATAACTACATGTTGTATACATTCAAACTGATACCTTTGCTTTTAGTTTCTAAAGTATATTTTCTATCAACAAGCAGTAGTATTTTCGTCTGGTCATAAAAAAAATTAAAAATGTTCAAAAAAAAATCAAAAGAAACGAAAATACTACTTTCTGCAAGAGAACAGCTCTCTCTGGAGGACAGAACACCCATAACTTTTGCTCTTTAAGATGAGTTCTTTATATGCAAGTTAATATTTTGGGAATGCACATGCCAAGTGATTTGGGAAATCACGCCTCACCAATCTGACTGCCTTCTGTGATGACATCACTGGCTCAGTGGATGAAGAGCTGAGACACTGTTTATCCCATCTCTAGCAAGGATTTAGACAGTCTTCCCACAACATCCACACAGACAAACTAATGAAGTACAGACTAGATAAATGGACAGTGAGGTGAACTGAAACTGGCTGCACTGCTGGGCTCAGAGGGTTGTGATCAGCAGCACAACGTCCAGCTGGAGGCCAGTCACTAGTGCAGTACCACAGAGGGGTCAATACTGGGGTCCTGTTTAACCCCTTCGTTACGGACCTTGGCAATGGGACAGAGTGAACCCTCAGCACCTTCGCAGCCGATAAAAAGTTGGGAAGAGTGGCTGATGCACCAGATGCTTGTGCTGACATCCAGAGGGACCTCGACAGGCTGGAGAAATGGGCCAACAGGAACCCCATTGTACTGAGTGTAGGTGTCCAGGTTTTGGTATCGGGGAGCTACAAGGGATCTCTGTGAAGAGAAGCTGGGACTGCCCTGTGCCAGACACAGCCAATTCCAGCTTGCCCCAAACAACCCGCCTCAGGACACAGGACTAGATAATCTACAGAGGTCCCTTCCAAGCAGTGCTTTAGCAAGACATACAAAAATCCCTATTTTAGCATGAGCATTCTTCTTACCTCCTTCTGAACAGTCACTATTGTTATCACTGTGATCACCTTCCACAGGCAGATAACACAAACCAAACAAAAGTATCTCTGGGCAAGAGGAGGTTGTGGATAGGAAAATTAACCCTGTGTGTAGAAAGTGTCATACAGTTGTAGACTGGCTCTAGTATTCTTACATGTAAAACTTTTTTATATGGGTACTGAAAACATCCTTCCCTCTTTGCTAGGAGATTCTCAAATATAGGTTCAATGTTTTAGCAAATCATGAAGATTTCACCAACACAGAAACAAAAGATAATTACTATGCCTGTGACATCCAGATTCTCAAAAGTTGCCAAAAAGTCTAGACACTCCACAACAATTAAATGCACATATTTCTCACAAGCATGTCAAGTACTGTATATCTGTACAACACAGCTAAGTCTAAATATTGGAAAATCCAAATTATAAAGGGGCACACCTGTATCTCTTTAGGAAATCATTCAGTGGTGTTGGCTTACAGATTAGCTCTCTCTTGCAGTCCATAAGAGAACAGAAGATTCAGAATTGAAGATGCAAAAGGTACTTCAGTATCAACAGCAGAAGAGCAGAAAGAAAGGCACATCAAAAGGAAACTGGAGGCTGTTAGGATCGAAGTGTATCATACAAGGCAAGCATCTATCATTAGCTGTTAAGTAATCAAGGTATCTGGTATGAGAGAGAATGTGCACAGGGGAAAGGACGTGCAGGGAAAAGGCAGAGAGACTGAGACTCGCTCCACTTAACTGAAACTGCTGGTGTTAATCTAACAAAACCATCCATACACAAACTGACTGGAACATCCCAGTTTTTCTGGCAACTGATCACAGTCAAGACATGAAGCATTGGTAAAAATGTGCATGATCCTACCATTGGACAAGTCACTGCAGCCTGGGAGGTCCTGGCACTAGCAATTCTCAGCTTACCAGCAATGTTTCTAGACCTACTCCACTGGCACTCCCATTTTGGTATTTTGTTTTTACCCAAGAAGAAAAGACATCTTGGCAGGTCCAAAACTGGAAACAGAATTGCACTCAATGCCACTGAATTCCAATAAAGAGCTAGCAGTTGAAAAAAACTCATATCATTTATACGTACGAACAGCTCCCACCCCGCACCCTCATAGGTTTAAAACTGATGCAAACCATACATGGCTCCAGAAATTACCTTCTCCTATGCAATATATGAGAAGACTGAAAAAATTAGGTATCAGGGAAATGATCTCTGCAAAAAAGACAGTTACTGAAACCCAGGAGTGCACTTAGTCCCATCAAGAAGACAAGAAAAATTTACAAAAGAAGGTGAAAGCAGTGACACTGTTGGTAAAGTCAACACAGACTATCCATCTGATTTTGGCCACATTGTTGAGAGGAATTCCCAGCAGAGGGAACAGACTATTCCTCTTCTCACATACACAGCATGCCAGGTGGTGAGATTCATGTGTACGCTCTGAAAGTTAAAAATTCTCCCATCTCAACTACCTCAGCATACATGCATACACAGCATGAAATGAACGTGCTGACAATAAAACTGTCCAGACCTAATAACTACAATAAAGCTAAATTCTGTACATTCTTTTCACATTTGCATGATGCTTTTTGGTTTAGAGTAATACATGCAACTTCTTTCCAAAAATATTATTTCCATCTTATACAGGTTTAAAAAAAAATGCAACAGTACATGCATTTTCCAAGACTTACTTAAAAAAAAAAAAAAAAAAAAAAGGTATGAATTGGAAAGCCAGTCTTCCATACACTACAAGGTGAGTAAAAAAACTGCCTGGGCTGTCAGACTCAATGGGTAATGGTCAACTGTTCACTGTAACTGGTGCCCAGGTGGGAGGGTTTGATTTGGGGCTAACATTGTAGCCTCTTCATCAACACCCACAACCATGAAACAGAAAGCCCTCTCGAAAATTTATGGACTGCCCCAAGCTACAGAGAGCAGCTGACACACCAGAGGGCAGGAATGCCTTTCAGAGGAAATTCAACAGGCTGGAGAAATGGGCTGCCAACCCCTCTGCAGTTCAACAAAAGCAAATGCAAAGACTGGAACGGACAGACCCCAGGCAACAGTATTGGCTAGGGACTGCCTGCCTGGGGAGCCATGCTGCAGAAATGGGCATGGGGTCCCGATGGACGAGAAGGGCATGAGTCAGCAGTGTGCCCCTGCAGCAACGAAGGCAAATCAAATACTGGGCTGCATTAAGAAGAGCACAGCTAGCCCTCTACTCAACACTGGTTGAGGTTGAATCCAGAATACAATGCCCCATTTTGGGCTCCCAACAGCGAGACTCCCAACAGCAGAGATCAACAAACTGCGGAGTCCAGCTATAGGGTCACTCAGACGGTTACGAGACTGGAGCGCAAGACATGCAAGCAGAAACTAAGCGCTGGATTTGTTCAGTCTGGAAGACAGAAGAGTAAGGGGGCATCAACATCAGTCTTACGTTACCTAGACAGAAGGGGAATCTTAGAAGACAAAGGAAGATTCTTCTCATAGACATACAACAAGAAGAGAAGAAGCAACAGTCACAAGATGCAGCAAAGGATATTCCAGTAAAACATAAGGAAAATAGTTTTAAACGAAGAGTGATTAAGCACTGAAGCACTGCCCAGAGAGGCTGCAGGTTCTCTATCCTTTTGAGGACTTTCAAATTTTGCTTGTTAAGTCCCAGCCTGATGTAACAATGAAGTTAGTCCTGCAATTAGGAGGAGATTGAATCCGATGACTTCCAGAGGTCCTCTCTACCCTGAATTTTGCTATGAATCTGACTCTCTACATAAGTCGACAAGGTTCCAGTTCTACAACACTATTTAGGAAATCAGAACTAAAATAAAAATTGATGATACAAGCTGTACAGCCAGATAAAACAAAAGTCCAGACGCTTACAAACCAGAAAATCTACTACGGAAGTTGAAATAAATTAGTCAAATAATCTAAACTTATTTGTAAAACATACAGAAGACTCAATAGTGCATCAAGATAACCTGAATATTAAACATTGTGCAAAACAATATAAACAGTCACTAGCAACAGACATTTGCATGAATCAAACCTCCCAAGAAACTCTCAGGTATTTTTAGGACATTATAATGAAACCACAGCACATTCACTTAAATTGCTGGCGGTGATATGCTCAAATCAGACAACAAAGCAGAAGCTAACAATTACCACGCTATCCCAGGATTCCAAACAATCCACATTTGAACTCCCTACTATGTATCAAGATTTCCTGTGTAATCCTGGTAGTCATTTAATCCTCCTGATTACATCTAGACTTACTTTTTGGATACATATCTTTTCACCCAGATGAGCATCTACTTGGAGTTAATTACAATACACCCGCCTATTTGGATCGTGTAACAAAGTTTCTCTTGCCTGGAAACCAGGATGTGGGGGAAGAGTTTTTCTCATCCCAAGTTTCACCCCAAAATGGACAGGGCAGGAATGCACATGCAGCTGGGTATGTGAACTAAGAAACAATTCCTAGCCACAGAAATACAGGTATAATCTCCACTCGCAAAGTAAGGACGGAGCCGCATTTTCCAGCTCAGAAGAACACAGAAAACAAATACAATGAAAGACGCTGAGGTGCTGACAGGAACTGAATACTGTGTGTTCAGTCTGTGCACTGGTAAGCAATCACTTGAAAATAAAACTGAAATTTGTACATTAAATAACCAGTGTGATCTCACTAATTATTCATTCTGTAACTAATAAGCTGCAATATGAAACTGACCTTTCAGAAAATCATCTTACCTCATTTCTCTCATCTACATCCCTGCATTTCTCAAGAAGCGCTTTCAGAGCAGGAACATTTCCTTCTTCTACGTAGGTCAACAGACTCTGACTCATCAGACTTGCCATCTTCGCACCGTATTTAAAATGCTTCTATAAAAAAGCTTATCTGTGTTTCAGGAAAGGAAAAAAAAAGCAAATCATAAGTAAAAGCTATGGGAGTTAACTCTGACATTAGAAAGCATGAATTGTACATGCCAGCAAATTATTGGTTGGGTACAAATACCTACCCTTCTCCTCAACAAAATGCTGTGGAGGCATATGCATTGAAATGTACTACATTTCAATGAAAAGTCAATTGCTTAGTATTTCTAGTTCTTAGAAAATTACAGAAATTATTCTAATTTTTAGGTACTGCCTAAATATGTATTTTAAATGGAATGCATAGTAGTCTTTCATTTGCATAATTTTTTCTGTATATATAGGAATACCTGTATATGTTACATACTTTAGATATGCTAGTTATTTACAATATAGCCCTTATCCTTTATGTACATAAGCAGAACATTGAGACTATTCAGCATTATGAAATACAGTGATAATATCTAAATTGCAGCCATATTGAACTCTGAGAAACACCATTTATTAAATCAGTTATCACCGACTTTATCCAGACATGCCTGCATGTGATGGCACCTTGTTAACTTGCCAGTCAAACTTAACATAGCTTCTGTTGACTGATTGTATGTTTTTAACCTCTAATATGCAAGACAGGAAAGGTTTTTCTTGGTTAAGGCAGACCATTAAGAACTATTTAAGACTTCCTAAAAGGCTGTGGGCTAGTAAGTTCAGAGAACCAGTAGTATTACTGCACCAAATTTATACGCATACAGCTCCAGAAGCTGAATTATTCATTGCACCTAAATTAAGTTTCACTGGATGCAGAACAAGTCATGGGGTTAAATGCAAGACTCCATCCACCCATCACCTTTCTCCTCACCAGATGACATGATTGTTCTCTCTCTGGGTTTTTCTTCCATGATAGTGGTGTAACAACAGGGTTAAAACTCAGGCTTAGTGTTAGCTAAAGCCTACTGGTTAGGCTATTCTCTACCATGCAGAAGCCAAAGACCAGTGGCTTTCCCAGGCAAATGTTCTCAATTTTATTCTCACATAAAGGCAGCCAGTTAATTTTTCTGCACTCCCAACTGAAATGGAACATTAGCCAAAAAGAGACAAGAAGAAGCCAGCAGGAACTTCACTACACTTAGTGCAAGGAAGTTAATTTAGAGATTTATATCAAACAATCTAGCCCTGCTATTAAATTGCTTAGGCAGACTGTAACAGTATCACACCATCCTTTCTCCTTTAACAAGTAAATATATAGAGAAACACCCTGTTGTCAGGATGTTAGACACAATCTGAGCTCTCCTGTAGCACCACAGGCATCAGATAACCCACATACAAATATGCTTTGTTCATAAAAATGTCAGCAAAGAAGTCAACACGCCCAGTTGAGTGAAGATGACAGCAGCTCTGGATACATGTAGAAGAACCTAAGCATACACAAATATCTAGTGACAAAAGAAACTATAAGCTACATATATTATAGGTATGCAAGCAGAAGAACGCAAGAAGGAGAAGAGAGGAAAAGGAGGGACTGTGATTCCCACTGTTACATTTGGGCTTAAAATCCAGGTTGCAGTTTAAGGGACAAATTCCAAAGAGGTTTTAGGCATCTAACTCTCCATAGTGCAAATGGCCACATACCATGTAAACATACACAAATCAAATTGTGTCATTCAGACATTATTTAAACCCAAAACCTAAAATCAGTTAAAAAAACCCTTAGATTTGACATACAAAGCACAGCAACAGTTTTACTAGGCATGGCACAAATAGCCAGTCTCTCCCACAAGAAAGTTAGAAATAAAATAAGAACACAAAAGGTCTGTCATGTTTACCATACAGTTAAAGTACCATCGTGCAAAGTGGGGTGAGCAGTGCTGTCATATAATTGTCTTCATTTAGGAGGAAGAGCTAAATGAGAGGTTGCAAACTTAAAAACAACCTAAACCACACCAAAAATGAAAGGTTGAAAAGAAACAGTGATTGTAGTGACTCAGTGCCCAGACACAGGCTCCTGCTGCCATTTCAGATACAAAAATACCAGAAAAGTCACCATCTTGCCTGGCATCCAGCTGCCAGTCCAGACCAGCCACCTCCCTTATGGCCTGCGCCAGTATCTTACAGCCCTATGCAGATGTCTTGAATAGTCTCAGGCACCTAAAATGATGTTAGATATTCACTTGCAGGCACCTAAATTCCTCCCATCATTTTTTACATATTTTGACAGAAATTCATGAAACATGACTTGCCGCTAGCTCCACTGCTACCACAGACATTTTCTGATTTCCCTATCGCAGGGGATAGGAGCTTCTCAGGGTCGCAGCTTCTCTCCTGTAGTTTTATCTTAAATCCCTAAACTATCTTCCATACCAAGCACTAAATTGAAAACTATATTAAAAATCCTCAGCAAAACATGACTACAATGTCTCCCAAGTGAATTATACTCTGCAGTTGCTATCAAAATTCACCAATTAATTATTAGCTAGCGTGAAAAGGAAAAAAAGTATTCAGCATTGCTTCCTCCTCAAAGTAAGATTCTTCCCTTGATGTTCCCTACTGATGTATTTCAAAAAGGCAAAAGCAGCCCTGCTGCGCTGTAGATAAGTATCCTGCTTCAGAAATCATTACTTGAACTCCCAGGTATCGAGACAGCACAGCTTCTGCCTTAATGTAGATC
Source organism: Astur gentilis (assembly GCF_929443795.1). Lineage (NCBI taxonomy): Eukaryota > Metazoa > Chordata > Aves > Accipitriformes > Accipitridae > Astur > Astur gentilis. The sequence continues at coordinate 13,457,490 of NC_064895.1, forward strand.
TGAATCCTTGCAGGCAACTTAAACCTTTGACTAACAGCAAAATACCTGATGCTAAAGAACGCATCCAGAGCTGCATTTACAAACCCCATGTCAATGTTACTTTTTTAAAATGAAAAAAGCTTTGTAGGGGTGAACTATCTCCAAGTTTGTCACCTACACTACACTGTCACATAATATCCCTTTCTTAGAATTAATAATGGTCTATTTTATAAAAACAAAACCAAGTATTGTAATTATGAATTTTATATCCTCATGCTTTCATTTGCCACTTTTCAGGCAAGCTTCTTAGAGCATACAAAAGATTAAGATCACTGGAGGGCTTTAGGAAAGCACTGTTTAGGGAGTCAGCAACAGAAATTTCCATTTAAAATTCAACCTGAATTCACCAGGCTAATCTATTTATTAGTATTCTTCTCATCCTTAAACAAACCCAGAAAAAAACCCAGTAAACATGTCTGAAATTAGGCTGAAGTTCATTCATGATATTTTCACTCATGACAGCAACTTAATATAAACTGAGCACAACCACAGTGCATCTTTTTATTAAACAAGACTTATGTTATTATGCTATGAAAATTAAGCACTGTACTCAAAGTCCATGTGGGTGCTGGACACTAAGGTGTGATTTCTTCCAATGCTTAAGATTTCTTTTAAATTACCACAAATGCATTGAAGCAAGACTCTGAGGTACAGTCTTGAGCTAGATAAGTAACTCTATTCTGGCCGCTCCAATGGCAAAAGCTCCTGAAATATATATTCATACGCTTTTCAAAACAAACAAGCTTACAACAACAAAAAAAAAAACCTCAATGGCTCATCCTTTACCAAAATAAAGGAGAACAACTTAATCCCTGCCAAATTTCATACATCTAGTGTAAAACTAGTACCATTCAAGAACATCTAATACATATATGGTCCTCAATTGCTCAATTAACAGTACTCTTTGTTCACAGCAGAAGTATTTTCACCATCTGTAACAACACCAGGAGCCCATTTGGAAGTTGATCCCCTTTCAACAAGGATTAATGCCGTTACTTTTTCTCCCACCAAAGCAAGCCAATTCCCAGCCCATGAACAAGCTCTTCATTCACAATCCAAACTTCCAAGCTTAGAAATCTCACAATGCCCTTGGGCTGCAAATCCTGGTAATTTATAAGACTAACAACGCACCAAGAAGGATGAAAAGATATAAGAGCACAAATGCTCACGTGAAGGCAATGTTTGCACAAGGATTAACCTGTTTTTTTAAGGCGCTCACATCCTAGCTGAAGCAGATGTTATCACTGTTTTGGAAAGACGGCAAAAATTTGCTGATTTACAAAAATTTAGTTTCTCTCAACTGCACCAATACTGACTGCAGAGATCCTGATAACTCAAATCTGCAAATATTTAATGTACCCTCAGAATCTCATACGGTTTCTAACTTGATCAAAAAAATATCACTACACACAAAATTTTCCAAATATCACCATCTTTTTCATTGTTCTCCCCCATTTTTTTATCATTCTCCCCCATTTTTTTTTAATTCTGTGAGCTATGATCATTTATGAATAAATATCAAAATTTATATCAACAAACACTAGTATTATTGAGAATACTTTCTTTTCTCGTTTTGTTTTCAATAGGTAAAGATCGTAGTGACTTACATAAAATTCATACTTTTCATCATACGATGAAAAAAAATTGTCACCTTCTTATTAACATGTTTCCTTCTATTTCCAGGTACAAAAGCTACCTTCCCAACATGCAATACTGTAGTAGATCTTTCAGTTAACAGTAAAAGAAAATAATTACAGTGCTGCTGAAATCTGGGCATGTACAAATCAGATATAGAAACATGCAGTACTGTGCCCTTAAGAACTGGTAATGCCATCCTTCCAAATTAAAATTTAAAGAACCGTGGAATACAGACGAATTGTACATATAAAATTTGTTACAAAAGACTAACATAAGTCAACTTCATATTCTCACACATTTTTATATTTTATGATGGCATGAAAAATGAAAAACAAGTTGGAACATCACCTTTACTCATGCTGCAGAGAATCTTGCTGACACAAGTATTACCCACCCCTTATGACACCTTATTGTAATTACTTGCTAAATAGAAATACTTCATAAACATTAAGAGATCATAAGCTGGGCATCACATGAAGCGGTAAATATTTTTAACTATTCTTTCTATAGGAACTGAGTTAACCAGGATTCTGTTTAAAGAAAAGATTTTCAAAACAGTTGAAGCAAGCCTCTAAAACATTAATTTCTGGTATTCAGAGGCAGAAGGAAATAACAAATCTAAGTTTTCATAAGTGGTCTACCCCCACACCTCTTCTCCAACACCTAAAGTTCCAGTATGACTAATGACTTCATACTGATTTTCAGCTTTTCCTTATTTATCTGTGAACATTTATTCTACTTCTCTTAGCCACACTCCTGTTAACCAGATGAGAAACATTTTAATAGACTACCTTATTTTTTCATTACTTTATATCAAAGAACAAATAGTATAACTAAAAAACATTGAAAGACACAAAAGGATAACTAAGATAGAAAAACAGACATTATTATTTTGAAACTCATAACAAACAGAACTAAAAAGTTTACACAAAAAGAGATCCCTATGGTTGTAACCATTATTACAGTACACTGTAAGAGTTAGGGAAAACTGGAGACACGCAAGTCATTCTTTTCCATCTTAGGCACTCAAGACAACAGCCACTTCCAAATTTTGTAGTGAGGAGATTTTTATTTTTTTTAAATAAAACAATTGAGACTAGAGATTACATCCAAAATACCAGAAAGATGCAAACACATACTTAAACAAAAAGTCACCATTGTCATCTGATAGCAACTATCAGATATATCTATGTTCTACCCTGGTTAAAAAGATCAGTTAAAAGAAAGGTTTTGTGAAGTAACTGGCAGTGAGATTTATCAGAGAAAGTAGTCTGCCTTTAAGACTGAATTTAAGTGTGGTCAATGAACAAAAAAGTATTGCTAAGCACATCTGAATTCCAAGAGAAAATTCCACTCCTATAAAAATACAAAACACTTAGACCTACAAAATACTATTTCAGGTATCAAATACTTTAAATGAAAGAAAGTAAACAGAAACAGGTATCAATATTAAGCTTTTTTAAAAAATCACACCAACCAATAGAAATAAATTCTGTCAAAACCTGTATGAAACACACAAAAGTTCAGTGAGAAATTCTACAATATCATCTTACGCTATCTCATAAAGCCAAGGCATTTCTCTGTATCATAAGATCAAGGGTTTGTTAGTCCCAGCCACAAGATCTATGACAAAATCTAACTTGGGAGTATTTTCACTTAAGGAAAAAGTCGGTTGTGATGATGATTTCCTTGTTAAAAAGATTTTAAAACTAATATGGGCATGTTTCAGAAGCTGTGGTCACAGAGGACTTCAGGTAGATTTGGATTTCTTGGTAACTAAGTTACTTTAAATAACCACCACTGCAGAACAAAGGTCTAGTCAATAGACAAACACGTGCGTTTTCTTATGCATTCTGACATGATAAAAAAACTCCTTTAAATCCTTCCATATCTTTATTACTTGACAAGGGGGTGGAAGGAGCATCAGATAATTACTCTTGTGATTCAAACACTTTTCCAGCAAAAAACGTATTACTCCAGCATGAATCCTTTGTCAAAAGTTACAGATGGGAATGCACTTGCCCCAACGAATTTTTCAGCATATATGAGAAGTAGCAAAGCCCCGTCCTTAAGGGATTTTGCTATTCAAGCTCAACTTCTTCAGTGGTGCCCAGTGACAGGGCCAGAAGCAAAGGGCACAAACTGGAGCACAGGAGGTGCCGTCAGAACATCAGAAAACACGTTGTTACTGTGAGGGCGACCCAGCGCTGGCACAGGTTGCCCAGGGAGGCTGTGGAGTCTCCATCTTTAGAGATGCACAAAAGCCGCCCGGACGCGGTCCTGAGCAGCCAGCTGCGGGCGGCCCGGCTTGAGCAGGGGTCTGGACCAGATGACCTGCCAAGCTCCCTCCCAACCTCAACCGTTCCGCGATTCTTCACCTCGGAAATCAGACGCCACACTCTCCTGACAGGTCGAGCTCCTATCTCTCTTTCCGAGTCAAGCAAAGGAGAGAAAAACGGTACAGGCAGCTCCCCCACACCCGGGGCGGAGCTGACAGCGACACCCGGCTGTGCCTGCGGCAGCCCACGGGCCGTTTTATCTCCGGTACGATGTCCCCGCCGACCACAAAGAGGGCCCCGGCCGCCCGTCGCACACAGCGCTGCCGGAGCCCCAGGGTCTGGCCAGGGCGGAGCGGCCAGGGCGGAGCGGCCCGGGCGCCGCCGCTGCTCCGGGCTCCGCGGCCCTCCGGTCCGGTCCGGTCCGGGACCCCGCCAGCCCACCGCGACCGTTAGTCCCCCTACCCAACGAGCCCCCTGCGGCCCCGCCGCTGCCGGGCGGGGGCGGCGAGGAGGGTCCCCGCTACGCCCTTTGTTTGTCAGCGGGGAGCGCCCCCTCCCCCGCGCCCTTCCGCGCCCGGCCCGCGCTCTCCCCGCTCCCCGCCTTCCTCTCGCCACTCACCCCACGGCCGGCGGGACTCGGCCCCTGCGGGCGGCTCCCCGCGCCCAGCCGGAAACCGACAGGGAGGCAGCGGCCCCCAGCGATCCTCACTCCCTACCGTCGGCGGCCGCCATCTTACCTCCCTCTGCCCTCCTCCCCCCCGCCCTTCACCGGGCTGGTCACGTGGGCTGCGGGGCGGCACTGCCCGCTGCCCTAAGGGAGGGCGGCTGCTGCCCGGCGCCGCAGCCTCGGGAGAGGTGGCCCGCGGGCGGCGGGAGCCGCGCGTCGACCAGCCCGCGGGATGGGCGGCCTAATAACCATGTACCGGCAGCTAATAACGGGGACCCAAAACCAAAAAAAAGCCTGCCCGGGAGCCCCGACCGGCAGGGAGTCACCGCGCTCTGCGGCGTCCCCACCGGCCGAGCGGTAGCGGCTGACGGGGCTCAGGCGGGGCCCGGCTCCGCTCCCCTCAGGATGGGTAGCCCTGGGAGAGCTGGAGCACAGTGACCGCCTTAGCATTCCCCCCGGGGCTGCTCTTCGAAAGAAAAGGGATTAAAAAAAATAAAATTGTTAACAATTGCCGTCTGGTAGATGAGCCGAGGAAAGCGTGGTTTTCAAACGGAAGGTGAGGACTGCCAGTGGTAGATACAGGAGAGGAAAAAAACCCCTCACCTCACCACACCACAAACTTTGAGATTCACCAGCTTCTCCCAGCCCTCCCCCACAGCCCAGATGCCCGAGCAGCTTTGCGGGTATTTTGAAAACCCACCTCACAGCCTGGGCCGGGGTGTGTGTGGCTGTGGCTTTCTGCTGCCATTTCCAACACGTTTTACAGTTCTTCAGTCTGTACTTGCTGTGATGATAAAACGCATCCTGTGACTGTAAAAGGTCACTTTCATCTTCAGCCTCATCCAAATCCATGATAACAGATGCATCTGCATTTAATTCATTTGGACAACTAGATGAGATTATCTCCAATGACTACAGCAATAACACCTCCCCAAGAGATGACGGAACCTTGCTTAAACTTGGGATGGCAGCAAAGGGTGGCAACGAACCAGCAAGGGAAAGGAGTACAGCCCCCATATTCCTGCTTATCTGTGAGGTTACGGATTCCCAAGGGTCAAAGCAGTGATTTAAAATCTTTACAACACTGAGATCTTCCATCTCTCTAAAGAGCCATCACTGTTAGCTTCTTGAAGAAACATCTGGCAGCACTTCCTGTATGTCCCAAATAATTATATTATCACTCACCAGAAAGTGAATACTTACAACCAGGTCGTGGGCTACAAGTGCTTTTGCTCACTTTTTTAAGCATGGTTTCTCCTATTACCTTAAGAATTTCTTCACACCCAGATAAAATAAACAACTTCCTTACAAGCACAGAAGTTGACAATACAAGGCAAAAGAGCAAACTTTGAGGATCAAAAGCTAAATCCACTTAGATCTTGCATCAAAACACTGATTCAGCTGAAAAAAAAACCACAAGAGAAAGTAAGGACATAAAGGACAATCTTCTTATTTATGCAATAGAAGTGCAACGTGAACAGATGGAGGATGAATGAATCCCTGCAGTTACTGCTGGGCTGAAACGTGCTCACTCTGTGCTACCTGAATGTATACACAGGGGCCACTGCTAAAGGATGAGCAGTCCTGATGTTTCAAGCATCCATATAATCTTATGTACGCAAGAGAAATAACAGCCTGACAATGGATTTTCAAACATTTTCAAAATATTACTCTTTTTTCAGAGTTTATACTAAGATGTACATTAATCTCTCACTTCATGATCTCCTCATCACCCAAATCCTTATTCCAGTACCATAGTGTTTCCACCCATCAGGTGTTAGCTGTCTTCTCACACTGCAGCTACAAATTTATCAGGCAGAGCCAGTAGCAACTTCCCTCCTGTGTACAAAGGAACTGTACACACACCGGGAATACACAGGCAGGGAAGGCAGAGTTTTCTGTATGGTTCTTCACCTTCTTCCGCTTTTGCTACAGATCGGTCCAACTCCTGACACCCTTGTGCTCTTCTACTTGCAGCCTACACCTACAATAGGAACAACGCTTTCCCACCAGTGATTAATTCACATAGGCAATGAAACACGGTTCCACCGAAGGGTTGAAACTGGAATCTAATAGAGTTATGATTTCACACAAAGCAGTCCACTTCTCATCAAACACTTTTTAAAATAATCTCTTAACCTTTGTCCCCCCAAACTTTTGTCATATTATTAATATAATAATATAGTTTAAGTGACACTTTGAGCAAAAATTTTCCAGAGTCTGTATAGAAATACTTGATTTTTATGTTTTTTAAAAAGGTAATACATGATGTTTGTAAACTGCTGCATTAGAGCATATAATCTGACAAAATAAAAAATTTCTTCCAAGCAATTTTCTTTTCTCTTTCCAGCTTTTCCATCTCCCACAGGGTTTCACAGAATCACAGAATGGTTGAGGTTAGAAGGGACCTCTGGAGGTCCCTTCTTTACATCAAGGGCACATTGCTGGCTCATGTTCAATTTGGTGACCACCAGAACCTCTACGTCCTTCTCTGCAAAACTGCCTTCCAGCTGGGTTGACCCTTGTTGACCCTCATGAGGTTCCCATCAGCCTATTTCTCCAGCCTGCTGAGGTCCCTCTGGGTACCCTCATGACCCTCTGACATAGCAGCCACTCCTCCCAGTTTGGTGTCATCTGCACACTTGCTGAGGGTATACTCTGCCCCATCATCCAGATCATTAACAAGCATGTTAAAGAGGATCAGACCCAGTATCAAACCCTGGGGTACACAGCTATAGTTACTGGCCTCCAGCTTCATTTTGTGCCACTGATCACCATCCTCTGGTGCTGGCCGTTCAGCCAGTTTTCAATCTGCATCGCTGTCAGCTCATCCAGCCCATACACCAACAGGTTCTCTATGAGGATCTTATAGGTTACAGTGTCAAAAGCCTTACTGAAGTCCAGGCAGACAATATCCACTGCTCTCCCCTTGTCTACCAAGACAGTCATTTCATCATAGAAGTTTATCAAGTTGGTCAAGCATGACTTCCCCTCAGTGAATCCATGCTGACTATTTCCAATCACCTTCTTGTCCTTCAAGTGCTTGGAAATTGTCCCCAAGATTAGTTGATATTCAATGCTCCAAAATAGTGGATAAAATTTAGCAAGACTCACAAAAAAACAGCCAAATGAAAAAAACATTAAGTGCATTTTTGAAGTAATTCTTATCCTTTTTGTTTGTCTCCCTCATAATAGATGTATGTTTTTTAATCTTTTAATTTTTAAACAACTGGACTGTCGCAGTAACCAAGCTTGCCTCAGGCACAAAATTGCCCCAATATTTCAGATTTCAACATCTACCCAGTAAAGATATAAATTAAAAATTATTGTTGTGCTTTAATTATTAAGCAGCTTATTATTCTGATTATAATTACCATAGCACTTAAAACTGGTTTTTTTTTTTCCTTCCTCTCATTTCCTCAACTTTAATTGATCAAAATCATGGCCATGTAATATGCATATTTTTGCCACCTGACAAAAGCATTAATATGGGAAGAGGCTGTTATGGGGTAGAGTACATGGGCAGCCATGTTACTCATGGTGTAACAACCTAAATGGTAAAGTAGGCAATGGAGGGCAAACCAGGAGGATTTGACACAAACACCACCATATTTCAAACAAAAGGAAAGCTGGCATGGAATTCTCCCCCATGAAATAAGTTATTAATTATCAGTCAAGTAATTTAGGTATCCCATCAGGAAATCACTGGGAAAACATTGCTTTAAGCATGTGTAATACACAAGTGTTTTGGTTTTTATCTCGTGCTTGATTTATATTTGAATGTGTTTCTTGTGACAGCAGAATAAAAGTGTGGAGAGGCCTTTTACTGTCATAGTTTAGTTTGTAAAGATAATGAGTAACCCCCACAGAGAAATAACTCTCTTGCTACTATGAATGGCCATCCTAGGAAGATCTGTAAGATGTACTGGTAAACTGTGCTGAGGGTACAGGTCTCCAACTCTAATGTAGTTAAGTAGGTTGAAGACATCTTCCCCTAGAACTATTTCTGTATTCTATGCCGAAACATCCTGCATGTTATCAGGAAGTTACTCACATGGAATTAAGTTAATTATAGGCACAGGAAAATATCTGCTGGCTCCGGGAAGTTCTTAATCAGGACTCTTTCTATTCAGTACCTTGAAAGAGCAGTTAAAAATTTCCATCATATGAATAATCATATTCACCAACAAGTCTTAGTGGCCTAAAGTAGTAGCAGAAAGCTGTGTTTTATCTTAATCTGTTCAAATGAGCTTTTCACTAAATGCAGTAGTAAATGTTTAGTTCATGAAGATACTTTTCATACTCCTGACCAACTCCATTGTGAATGCATATTTGAGAAGGCAATTTCCACTGCAGTCTCTAACTTCTGGTTGAAATGACAGAAATCACCGGAGCTTCTAAAATTGCATCTGTAAGTCCTTTATGTTGAAATGGCAAGTATTTTTATCTCCCACAACACAGCTTGCTAAAAAAGAATGCTAAACTTACAAGGATTAAAAATATCATTACTATGGTAGGGCCTTCCAAGAGACCAACACACATTCCAGTACTCCTCTAGGGTGAGACAACTTGCAGAAACAGATCTTTGTGAGGATGTCTTCACAAACTTACATTGGCTTTACAAGGTTTGTACTGAAGCAGAATTAATACCTGATCAAGAGAAGAGAGAACCAAGATTCAGTATGAGACAGGAAGTGATGGAAACAGCCCTTATTTAGTAGTGACATGTAATATCCCTTCTTTTCCGTAACAACCTAAACACACATGGTGAAGAACCTGTAGGTCAAGGAGTCTCAGCCTGCTTTAACGTACTGTAACCAGCCAACAGAAACTATCACAGTGGAGTGAGTCCCAGTAGTCCAGTTTCAAAAAGCAAAAAAATGCACATGCATGGTACACATTTAGTCCTGCTCCTTTGGAATCATCAATTAAAGCAGCAGCTTGTTCAAAACACTGATTTTGATTTGTTAGTTATGAGGTTTTCATTTCTCAAGCTAAAAATAGCTGAGTTGTCATATTCAGAAGCAGTGCACAAGGCAACAACATGCTTTGAGGCGGAGATTTTAAAGTTGTGTAAGTACTTTCCCAAGTAACAAGAGGCTAAACTTGAAATTCTATTTACCAGCTCTACTGGAAAACAATTATATACATATACTTGTATGTAAGCTCTAGAAAACAAATGAAAGCAATTTTGAAGTAGAACAGTCCAAGTAACAGTGTAAATGCATGCATTGTAATGTTTAGTAATCTAAAAGGAGAAAATGCATTAAAATAATTTTGTTCTTTAGCACTCAAAGACACCAAAGAATTTAGAAAAAGGTCACTTTTTTTAAACTACAGTTTAATCAGATTTAAAGACACAAATTAGAAAAAAACATTTATAGGCAAGTTAAAAACACCTTTAAAACATAACAGCATGCTGCTTCTGCAGCACTGCTGAGACAAATTAGAAATAAGTAATTATTAAAATATCACAATCACAGTGTAACTAACAGTGGTATTTTAATTTTACCATACACCAACACTTAGTTTATGGATCTGTTGAAAAATAACACTTTTTTAAAAATATATATTTTGGAATAATAAAAATGAAATTCACCGACAATGCATTATAAACTGAACCAGGAAAGGCAAATTTAGGAATACTGTAGCTATCCACTTTTAGGGGTGTTTTCTCACCTTAACATATGGGTAGTTGGAGGCATAACTACTTCTGCATTGAGGTAAAACTATTCCCTTGAATGTGTAACCAAGGCAGGAAAGAACAAAGTTCCATATTTTAAATTCTTAAATTGAATAACTTATTACAACATCTTTGAATGATGCTATATTTACCCATCTTACACTATTTTTCGTTCAATACATTTTGAATGTTCTCTTCTAACTGATCTAGAACACATCTGAGGTCTGGGATTTAAGAATAACTACCTAATTATTATTGTATCATTTTGACACCTTTGTCACAGTAAGACACATCAGAAGATTCTTCATAGAAATAGTCAACACCAATGCACAAAAGAAGGTACAAAGAAAAGATGTAGAGAACTGATAAACACATAGAAAGGCAAAATATGCATAGGCAAATACTCGTAACTTATTGTGACAAAAGATTGTTGCACCTTTAATATGTGGTGTTGCACTATTCTGATTACCGGTCTCTAGGCACCCTGTTTCTCTATTTTTTGTTTCAGATTACATCGTCACCGTTTGGAAGCCTCATCCAACTACAGCATGGGCCACAGCTATCTGTTCATAAGACATATTGTAGTGAAACCTAAATGAAAATCCAGCTTGTGGTAGTTCTTCCTCAGAGAACAAAAGGAAGAAAGAAGATTGTGCAGAGGTCTCTCTTGCCAAGAGGTTAGTTTGCAATAAGGTGCTGGACTGAGTCACTATTAATACAAAAAGTTTCCTCCAAAAGTGGCCCCAACTCAGATTTCAGTCATATATCTGAAGTCAAATTTTGTATTCATAGCCTGCAGCAGAATATCCTGTAAGGGTTGGTGTTGCAAACAGAATGAAAGAAGCACTTTACTTTCTACTTAAAGCGTAGCCAGTGGATTCTAGTTTCACTTTAGGAAGCAGAAAGCTTAGTACTCTGAGAATGGAGCCCAGCAGCCTTCAACAGATGTAGTGTACAACTGGAAGGCTCAACACTACCTCATGTAAATATCGATATGGCCTCTTTTAGGTATATTTATGCACACTATATGTAACTACAGTTTCTCAATTCATGAAGTTTACACAATGTTTGTATGGATATGCACATGGATTTAGAAAATCTAAAAACATCTAAAACCAAAACCAGGCCTAAGTCACTGGACACACAGCTAATGCACAGATGATGATGAAGTGGCAATATTTGCCTTTTTTTTTTTATACCTAAAGTGAGCAAAATTATGTTTTAAATATTTAATGGGATAAAAATTGATAAGCTGATGGTTAGGTTTTGTAAAAAAACATAAGAAGCTCATCTGAAAACAAGTTTTTAAGAAATTAATTTTTTGCTTTCATTTAGTTTTGACCGTAATAAGCAACTGTTGCCCTATTTGCAGTTGTAACCTTGCAGGGTGACTTTGTGGATGCCTGGATTTCATGGTGTTTCCACAATGTCCAGGTTAAGACAGCAAACACATAAAAAATTCAGGTAGATGTACCATAGAGCAGCTGCAGCCTGGGTCACAAGCAAGTAGATCCTCTGTCAAGCTCTGCATGTAGGCTTAGCTCCCCCCAGAAACTCTTGTGGCAAACCCCCCCGGCCACTGACGGGACATGTTCTTACCAGAGACTTCTTCACAGCCAGTGTTTCCACCATGACTATGAACAAGATCAAAACCCACAGTGCAAACTAGCTTAGATCCAGACAGCTCTGGTAATCCAGTGGGAGTAGGCTCAATTCACTAGATTATCTGCTTAGATACTTATTCAGCATAGCATTTAAATACTTCTTTAACTTAAGTACTTACAGCCAATTGAGTTTTTAACAGGAAATTTAAAAATACTCCCAAGTGATGTTCAGAGTATTACTGGACCCAAATAAATGCCTAAAGGCTAATCATGTAGTGAAATGCTGTGATGAATCAGCACAGAACCGATGTGTAGTTTTCGTATGTAGAGTCTGCATCATACTAAACCCCTAAATCTATTTCCATCTGTTTTTATAACGCTGATCACTTTTCAACATAAATGGCAATTTATAGAAAATGAAAAGTTCTCAAACCTGATTTCAGAATTCAATGAGAATTATAAAGTGAAAGACTTAAGGATAAGGGAGATGAAAGCCTAACTTACTGTAACTTGTGCTTTTAAATTCCTTCATCATTCAAGGCCAACTTATAAAGCTGAGCATGTGAAAGTTTACAGGTAAGTAACAGTGACACATTTGACCATGTATTTAAACAAATCTGTTGACAATTTGTTTGCAAAGCTTCTGAGAGAAAGCTCCACACTCTGTTAAAATTACTTTTGATATGAATTTGACAGCAGCTAAAGATCTCATAAAGGTCAGAGGACATTTTACCACTAACCAAATCACTGCCATCAAAAGAGGCACAACTGCCTAGTGTGCATCCTGTCATACAAGCATAGTATTTATATTTATATTACTTATTTCCATAGGGGAAACAGAACAAGTTATTTAAGTGTAAAATTCTTCTAATAAATAATATACTATACTAGTAAAACTCATACCACAAGTCAGCATAGAGCAGGGAATATACAAAGATTTTTTCGTAAAGTCTTCTCACTAAAGTATGATTTGTTATCAAGAGCATATTGAAATGCATACCAATATTTTTACCTGGTAATATATATTTTAAAATGTCACTTATTACTGAATTCTTGTCTACATGTCAACTTAAGGAATGGCCATGAAAGAATAAGTTTCCTGAATAAGAAGGGCATGTCCGTAACTGTAAAGCTAACAAAGCCTTCCCTATTACAACAGTAGTATGCACCACTGAAAGTATTATTTAAATATATAATATACATCTTTCATTAATACAGAATTGTGAAAGTTAAAAAAGGTTAAGCAAGCAAATAGTTACTATCAGGGTGACTACATTTACTAACATTAACTCATTAAGTGCCTGAATGAATTGTTCACAATAGGCAAATATCTGCAAAGCACCATAAAATTATGAATGATATGTTATATTTACTTTTCATAGTGTGCTGATCTGCAATACAAAAAACACTTTTACCTTTTGGATACACATCAGTTAATCGGTGAAAGAATACTTAAAACCATGTTTCCTTCATGCCCAAAATATTTCTAGGAAATTTACTTTCTATTTTTCTCAGCAAGAGCAATAGCAAATCACCACCATCCTTTCAAATTCAGTATTATAAAATGACATGTGTAAAACCTAAAAATTATCTAAAGCATCAGGGCTGGCTGCTCTTGACTTTGAGTGAATGGATAAAAAGCATCCAGTACGATAGGAAGGCAGAAAACAAGTAAATCAGAGGGAAAGCAACAACACAAAACCCGTTTGATTAAAATTAGAGTGCTGCCATTAAAACAAAAAACCTCTTTCCATAGTCCCCAAGAGAATTCATTTGCATGAAGAGCAGATTTTGGTTCAAAGTACTTTTATATTCAGCAGTAACATTTAAAGGGTAAATTCTAGGACACTATACTTAAAAACAAATTCTGTGTGGAACTAATTAGTTGTCATAATTTTCTTGTGTTGCTATTAAGGGGTTCAAATCATGAAGAAAACAGTAATTGTATTGCATACAGACACCAGTCACATCCAATTCTGAAACCTGTATCTTGCCATTTGTGACCAACTACAGCACATACATATTTTCTTACCTGTTTTAACTTCCCCATATACAAAAGTTCTGAACAAAACCATACCAGTGAATTCACTCACACTGAAGTACCAGTCTTCGCTATCCTAAACCTGCTTATCTTCTGGGAGTGCTTACAACTGTTTTCATATTTCATAATGTAGAATTAGTAAGCCTCCATTGCACATATGGGCACATATGCCAAAACAAGAGTACCAGAACATTAATGGGAAAAATGGAGATGTTATACTGGCATCCAAAAGTGCTTGTTTGGGTAGATATGTCGACTGCACCAACAAGATGAATTTAAATTAAACAGCAACAAATGCTGAAAGAATTAACCCTAATTCTACTCACCCATCCAGAAATATGCAATTCTAATTTGTTATTTTACGTGAATGTCCCTTCAAGAACAGAAAGTGGAAAAATATCTTTCCTGATTCTGTATCTAATAAGGATAATCAAACAAAGAAACTAGTGTGCCCTTACTTATAAGCAACAGAAAAAAACCATAATGCCATTTCAAAGAGACATATGATAACCACAACCCCATGTAAGCAGAGGTCTACTTGGGTAAACAAGCTAAGGATTTAGAAGTCAGATTATTTTATCTTAAAGATAATACAGCTGTTACTGAAACAATGAACATCCCCGCTCATCTACACAGACTCATCTACTCTCATTTCATATTTAATTCCCCCTTTCTAACTGTGTAAATTAGTGCTAACCTACGTATATGGAAAAGATATTTTATCCTCGTGGAGTTTTAGGCAAGGAGCCAAAGGCCAGACACACAACTATCACAGCAAGGAAACAACTCTGACCTGACTTAGGATCTGGTTCTTTAGAGAGTAAGCCAGAAGTACTGTGACTATTTTTGCATGGTAGTAATCCCCAAAGCTGAGGACCATCATTGCACTTCTGGAACTAAGAATATTCACCCCACTAGTGCCAGATATTTGATGAAAAATTTAAGGTTCGAAATATTATGACAAAATTTTTCTCATTCATTTGTAGGTTATTAATTAAAAAGCTGCATTATTTTTCTCTGGTAGTATTTTGTGTCATTTTTAAAGCTAAAAAAATCCATGTGGATAAACAGTTTGTGTTTCCTTAAAAAAATTACAGGAAAATACAGAATATAAGCAATTAAAATGTAGCCCTTTAACAGCAGTACTCTAGCAGGGACCATCATCACAATAAATGGTCTGGAACAGATATAACCACTGCATTATTCCCTTGACACACTTCCATAATTTTGTAAGCCATATATTCTGAAGGATTTCTTTCTTTCATTATGTTATCCACAAATATGATGTGAACTTTGCATCTAAAATTCTAATTTAAAGAAAAAGCTTTTCCTCAAATTGATATACTTCTTTGGATAAAGGGCCATCAATTATCAAGCATACAGAAATTGGTTGTGATAGTAATTTCATGTTTGACTACCTATGCACTAAAGCTCAAGGTAATTTTGCTATTTTATATTGAAAGCATCATCAACTAACTGCTGTATGCCTGAAAATTCAAAACAACTTTAAGTATTAAAAATATTTTTTTTGTAAAATAGTTCTACTCTAGAACAAGTATTTCTGGTATTTAAGGGTAAAAATGCACCTTCATTGAAATCTTGGTGCTTGCACATTGTCTTCTGTGTCCTATGGCTGCCTTTCCTTCTCCAGCTGCAAAGCCCACTTGGCAGTGTTTTATTGGTTTTCGGTACTTTAAAGAAACCTATGTTAGAGCCATCAAGCCCTGGAAAAGATGAACCTTCATGTGTTTCTTTTTTTTTAAATCCATTCAGAAGGGCTATGTGTATACTCTTTATCAAAGAAACCTAACTATAATTTGGCATCAGTAATGTTTACAGTTCTGTAATGTACTGTAATAGTTTGAGATACTTTAAGAAAACCCTCCAAATACTGAGATGCTTATTGCAGTTCCCTTTTAAAGATTCAAAAGCCTTCTAATGACTTTGCATTTCCTATTTTTATCTTCTTTATAGCATATAGTATTATATATTTGAAATATGCTTTTCACATAAAATCAAACTTGAAAATACCCACTTAGAAACAATATTTCAGTAAATAGAGGGTTTAAGGCAAGTCATTCATTTGGAAAAATTAATTTCCATTTGTTAATCCTGGATTGACACAATTTTGTTCCACCCCATCAGTGCCTTGGGATACACAACGTACATTCAGCAAAGGGCACACATATGACCCTATGGACATACGTTGCAAGTCCTGAGTGCCCATTGAAATAATGGTAATATCTTCATATAAGGCGTGACCCACAGGGACATGGCATGGGAGGGGTTAATTTGTTTTGTTTCCAGTCTTGCTATTGTATGTGATTTTCCTAGGTAATGCATTCTTTTCTTACTAAACATCTTTGCAAACAAATACAAACCCCTTTAAAAGGTGCTAAAAATGGGTTTCTGAAAACATACAAAATATATTCATCATAGTATTTTCTCAATCACTGTTTTAATGCTTGATATCTGCAGGTTATTTCTTGTTTCTGACTGAAACTATTATTTGTTGTGGAATAACTGTTCTTTTGCAAAAGATTTTCTTCTTCTAGTTTTTTGGACCACACAGGCTGGACGCTTTCATGCCTTTTACTTCCTTTTTGAGTTCTTTTCAATGGAAATACCAACAACACCAGGATGCTGGCAATATGAAGACAGAAAAAGCAGGAGCTAAAAAACAAACAAAAATAATAATTCAATAAAAATATGAACACTCTTAGAGGATGCTTTAGGACTAAGTCTACTGGCATACAGTACTTTGCTAAGACAGGAAGACATTAATATTTACTTTAAGAAAAGCAGTAAAGGGAAAGTCAGAAATGAAATCTTCCCCCACAGTACTTAGTGCTCTAACAGAGATGTAAAGTAAATAGAAGTCTGCTTTCAACTTTCTTTTTCACAAGTTACTTTTGGGAAGTCATTATCTAGGCTTGCTATAGAATAGTTAAAGTGCATACAGTAATCTCAAAGGTACTCTCTGGTTTTGATTTTGGTATGTTTTTTTTTTTCTCTGCCCCAAGGAAAATAAGTCTATTATGATAGGAAGACAAGAGTACTTCATAGTTTCTCATACACAACACAAACTACGTTTGAGCACTTGAACAGAAACACCATTTGCTCAGCTAACAAATCAATCTTATAATTATCACTGAAATAGCTTCAGAAATCTTATGCCACAGAAAATACGTCTATTCAAGTTAAAGAAAAGAAAAAGGAAACAGAGTGAATGTGCTTACCTGTAAAAGGTGAAAGAGGGTTTTACAGAGAGCAGTACAAATGGCACAACTGTGTAACTTATTGCTACTTGAGTTGCCATCCATGTTATAATATCATAACATACTTTAACAGCAGGAGATTCAACGAAATAGTGTCTGATATTGTTTCTTATCTGGAAAAGCAGATAATAGTAAGTTAGCTTAGGAATAAACTTTGAGAGCTATCTTACTGTACAGAGTTTGTTGCACTTCCACAAAATTCATAGGATGAATTTAAGTGCTACAGTCTGGTCAAGTATCTTTGAACTACTCAAAATGCCCATCAACTTCACTAGGAGTCAGTTCAAATTCCCTGCCTTTTAGGATAGTGCACTTAATCCAGCACAGGAGTTTAAGTATTTATGAATTTAAGCAGAATTTAAGTAAATGAATCCCTCCTAAATCCAATGCAACTTTGGACTGCTTGTCTGAATGAGGCAGACATTCTATTCCATCAAGCCATTCTATAAATACGGAGTGTTTCAGTAAATGAAAACCAGAATGCTTCCGTTGAAAGCTTCTATATGCAAAGCCATTTTCCTATACTTGCTAATAAGATACTTTTTAGGATAAGTGGGGTATAAATCAGAATACACACAATATCAGCTCTAATAATGTATTTCAGGAGTCTTAATAGCAACTGATATCAAGTGAGACTATTAGAAAATGACTCAATTTTCTATGCTGAGTCTTCTTTTGTTCGTAAATTTCTGCTCAAACAATGGCATACCAAAGGTATTTAAAAAAATCCAAAACCCACACAGGTTTGGGTTCAATTTTAAGTCTGTAATTATAAAGACACCGGTAGATCTTCAGCCCTCCTTCCTTTGACGGAACTGTCATTCTTGCTCATGGTCTTATTTGCTTACAAGCCAAGACAGGCTAAATTCAGCCTTTGCGGAGCTTGGTGTCACAGTTGCAACCTTCCAGTCATCTGCACTGAGGTAGTTCTCTCTGAACAGCTGCACACCAAAGCACCCAGTTTAGTTTCTTCAATCTTCAGTTTCATTAAAACTCCTGGTTCTAAAGAACATATCCAAGGCTAGGTCCTGCTGATTTCATTCTTTACATTAAAAACCTTTTTTACCCTTCTTGTCCTTCTTACCCAAATACCCCTGTAGATACTGCTTTCCCACTCAGCCTTTGTTTAGTTAAGCTAAGTAAAAAAAGTAATTCTAGCCAAATACCCTTCATACTGCCATCTTCCCCCAGTTTTCTCCTATGGTCACGTGCAGTGATTTGTTCCCGAGTTCTGTAAAACTTGGATGAAGTTTCACAGAATTTCTTGTAGAGAAATCTAGTATTTTAGGACTTGAAGGACAACTTTTAAAATAAATCTATAATTGCACCTAGTAAACACCTGATTATGAAATGTGTAATGGTTAAAGGAAGTAAAACAAGTTGACTACGTGCTTAGACATGACAGGAGAAGAAAATGTAGATCAGAGCTGCCAAACTTTGCAGTTAAAGGCTAGTAGAGTTAAATAATAAACATCCTGAAGTACCTCTAACATATCTTATCAGTTAATATTAAGTACCTGTTAATACAGAAACTCAAAATATTTTTATTCAATAGCCTATTGATTGATACATATGAAATGTGAATACAACGCAGCTTACTAGCGAAGGCCAGGACGAAGTGCAGTGAGCACTCTGATTTACTGGACTCACCTCACTGAGAGCAGAACAACTTTAACCTGTGAACTGTCCCTGAACCTTGGCTTTGCACCAGCCCCTGGCTGATAAATATCAAAAGTTCACTGTGATAGAGTCTGGAAAGGAGAAGGGAGCTATAGAGTCTGGAAAGGAGAAGGGAGCTATACCTATTGTAAAGAAAGGAGTCAGTTCTGTCAAACAAGGACTATACCCACATCTTTTTGAAGAAAGAGGAGAAGCATCTGTTTTATTAGTGTTAATAACAATCTAAATCTAAAGTTCCACCTTCCCCTAGCCATTATAGCAATAAAGAGCGGTCTGCTTCATTTATCATTCTCCTGGTCCTTTCAACAGAAAAGTGGTCTGTTATGCTGCTCTGAGCTGACACCCAATTTATTTCCTCTTTCCCACTGAGTAACTGATAAACCTGCCTCTGTTCTTATGCAGCTTTCTCAAGCAGAACTGTGAGAGATTTCTTGGAAAATTTGCTGGTTCCATATGGTTCTGAATAGCAGCCGCAAAAGCGTGTTAATGTGACTGCACTCCTGGCTGGCCAATTTTGAATAGTAACTGCACTAGAGATGTTTATCTGCTGGTTGAGGGGGACCATTCTTAGCTACCATCTTTACAGTAGTATTGGACAGAAATCAGGGAGGGGGCAGACTCTATAAATATATAGCATTGACCCCCAAATTTTAAGCTACTCATCATCAGTGATTTTTTCATCATCAGAAAGTTTTTTCAAAATGGTCTTAGACAACATCATCCTGTTCAGCATGGCATAGTAATATATTATCAGTTAATACAGAGGAGGAGCTTCCACAAAAGATATACTACAAAGATATTGCAGACTGCGTACAGTCTCACTTGTTTCCACCGATCAACCCCCTCCTTATAATTAATCATTCCCACTGCTCTCATAACTAAAAAAGTAAACACCACTATCAGACAGACTGTGTATCAACTGTAAAGCGCATCTTTGGACTAGAGAACATGATCAATTTTCTTTTACAAAAATTATTATTTAAGAAGATACTTGGTTGGTACTTACAGCTCGTGCTGCTAGTGTCATTAGTACTCCTGTTAAAAATGTTAAATAATATCCTGGGTAAACCCCATGCCAGATGGCAGAAAGGATGAAGGTTTGGATCGTTGGGCTGAAGGTGGCTCGCTCATAGCACACTCTAGCAAGTCAAAGACAATTCAAGATAAATAACGAGACAAATAGCCAATAATACTCCCAGTTATCATTTATACATTTATACTTTTAGCAGTTTCATCTCCAACATATCATTTGCAATGCAATTGCAGCTTACTATTATTTAATAATGTTGCCACTGTATTATGACTTACAGAAAATTATTTAAAGCTATTCACAGCTCCCAATTTAACCCCTCAGTGCTAACCTGTGCTCAGTGACATCACATATGGTACTTATTTATAATGAAGTGATACACAAGCATCCAAAGACAGGTGTTGGTGTTAATATGGGATCTTGAACCATCCAAGAGTGTGTTTGAAAAGCTACACTGAAGGCACAGACTACCCTACAAACTCTTGCTATGAGTCAGACATATATTTTTCATAAAATGAAAGCAGCTTATAGGAGAAGGGGAAAAGTAACAACAGCCTTCAATTTTGAGTAACAGAGAGACTACAATTGAAAACATGTCTGGGTAGGGCAATCAGGAGAGCGTGATGATGAAATTATAATTAATGACTCTAGGGATGTGAGAATATCAAATAAGGAGAATGCTGAACTCTGCTATTTAAAAACTGAGGCTCTGAATTATTAGGCAAGGTCCTACAGTAAGGAATTCTGGAAGGAAGAAGGGAAAAAGGAATCCAAGAAAGGTAGTTTCTAGAAGACAACATTAAATGACACAATGACAAACCATCATGATGTGGAAGAATGATAGGAAACATGGTAAGGTCCTGATATGGCTTCATCAAGAGTTCTTTAATGTCTTTAATGATCTGAAAACCAAAAAGCAATAGGAAATATGGAAACAGATACACACTAACATGAAGCAAAAATAAACAGCACAAGCATGCACGAACACAAATCTAAAGCTAACACACAAAAATGAGTTTTAACTAGAAAAGGCAATAGACATTAATATGTAAAAAAGTTTTATAAACACATAGCAAGTAACAGAGAAAGAAAAGAGAATGCACATCTGTTATTCAAAGACGACAACAAGCTAATGATACAGAGCCAAAACATTCACTACTAATGTAACTACTTTAACTACAACTTCCATATATACAAAAGATTGCTGAGACCGAATGACACAGTCAGTGTGAAAGAGCAGAAGGTAAAAAGACAGGATGTGAATAGGGAAAGATCAAACGCGTATTTTGCTAATTTAGTTCATTCCAGTCAAATAGATGTGGTAAGTTTTGTCTTATAAGGTCTTCTGCACAGGGTACCAGCACAACCCTCTCCCTTTCCCAAAGGGCTTTGCTAACAATGGCTGTTAAGATGAGAACATGGGCCTAAGTAGGGTGCAGGTGCATATATGCATAATACACAAAACTATCTGAGGACATTTTCCCAGAATAGACCACCTTAAAGAGGAAAACAACATTGGCCAGACTAAACAGTAACCAGGGAATTTCAAAGAGACTCCTGAGACAAAGAATCAGTCAGCCTAGAAAGTACAAAAGCTTAGGAAAACTTGTAACAAGTCAGGGAGACATCTTGGAGCAAAATGCTAGTCATCAAAACCTGGTTTGACATTGCCAGAAGTCACCCCACCAGCATCACGGCCTCTGTCTCAGCCAAGACAGAGCATCCTCCCTGGTAGACACTGAGTAGCCTGCATCCAGCTGGGGGACTGTCGGTGCAATATGCAATACGCAGGGAGCAGCATCTCACCCCTATCAGCTGCATGCACATGAACTCCTGGCATGCTTTTCTAACCGGTATGTGAATCAATGGGTTCACATAGAGCTGGAGCACCCACATCTCCCACAGGCAGTGCATACAAGCAGGGGGCCCACACTTCCAGAAGGAGGTGTGGTTTTGTATCCCACATGTCCTTGGGAGAGGGTGGCACAGTTTGCATATAACTGTGTGCATGTATGTGCACTTTTTAAACTCCTTGGGATTAGTTACAGAAGAGTGTTTAGAAATGTTTATTAAACCAGAACACTAAACACATGCAAAATGTTATCTGTTCTAGTGTGGATATTAATTCTGAACATATATTTCACTGTCTGGTGGTTAACTATGTCTCATTAATAAATTGATAAATGGCTTCGATCTATATTTGGGTTAAACTATTTTAAGCAAATTTTCCCCTGCAAAGCATTTGGGAGCTAAGAAAACTAACTAAATTAACTAACCAAATTTCAGCTATATCAATGCAAGTCAGGTAAGATATATACTAGAAAAAAAATCATCAGGCTTCAATTTCAAAAAGTAAAATGTAAGCTTAAACTCCTCCATGGATTTGTCAATAATAAATCTTGTTAAAACACTTCACCTGACCTTCCTAAAAGCAAACCAAGAAAATATAGTCATCACAACAGGCTGAGAAAATCTATTCAAATACAGGTGGTTCAGGTTATCTTATCCATAATTTACTCTAGAAATGGGAAGTTGCATCAACTGTTCAGCAAGGTACTGCCTTTGGTCTGGTTCTATACTTTCATTACTAGCTTAGGTGGTAGACCGAGAAGTATATTTTTTTCACTTTGTCTTCTCTTCGATTTTGGGGGTGGGAGGTGGGGTGGAAGAGATTGGCATTGTTTTCTTAGCAGATAGAACACTAGAATCCAAAATGATCTTGACAGACTTTAATGATGTTCTGAAATCAACAAGATGAAGTCCAAAGTATAGAACATCTAATAGGAAAAGTGGAAGATACAAAACAGTACCCATTCCT
Organism: Astur gentilis; assembly: GCF_929443795.1. Taxonomy (NCBI): domain Eukaryota; kingdom Metazoa; phylum Chordata; class Aves; order Accipitriformes; family Accipitridae; genus Astur; species Astur gentilis. Next base: position 13,480,247 of record NC_064895.1, read on the forward strand.
GTAACATTATTGAAAAAGTATAGCTGGGTATGAATATGAATCAACAGTATGAAACACTGAGTATCAGCTGAGCATGAATCAACAGTAGATTGCTGCTACAAAAAGACATGTAATACTGTGATGTGTTAGAAAGACTGTTATCTGAAGAAAATAAAGTTAATTAATCCACTCCATTCAACTCTGCCCATAACAGGCCAGGGAAAGACTTTGGAGGTCTTAGCAGAAGTACATCATCCACTGTAAGAAGACAGGAAGTTTGGAAAGATGCCAGAAGAGAGCAACAAGAACCACAGAGGTTTTGCAAACATGAACAAAGACATGGAACTAGATGTTTTCTTTGGAAAAAAGAATGAACAACGCTGAAGGGGAACAGAACAGTTTCCCCAGTCAGGAAACATTATCACACAATCATGGAATGGTTTGGGTTGGAAGGCACCTTAAAGATCATCTAGTTCCAACCCTCCTGCCATGGGCAGGGACACCTTCCACTAGACCAGGTTGCTCAAAGCCCCATCCAACCTGGCCTTGAACGCTGCCAGGGATGGGGCAGCCACGACTTCTCTGGGCAACCTGTTCCTGTGCCTCACCACCCTCACAGTAAAGAATTTCTTCCTAATATCTAAACTAAATCTACCCTCTTTCAGCTTAAAACTGTTACCCAATCACTACATGCCCTTGTAAAAAGTCCCTCTCCATCATTTCCTGTAGGCCCCCTTTAGGTACTGGAAGGCTGCTGTAAGGTGTCCCCAGAGCCTTCTCTTCTCCAGGCTGAAGAACCCCAACTCTCTCAGCCTGTCTTCATATGAGAGGTGCTCCAGCCCTCTGATCATCATGACATATGTTGTTGATATATGCTACTATGTAAATACCTAATTTAACTTGGATGCTTGTAACAATAATACCTTTGAACTGCTGTATTTTGTGATCTACATTAAATGTTTATTAAAATTCTTCATTATCTGTAGATCTGTTAACTGTGTTTTTACAAGGAATTTGTTTTTACACACAATCAGGGTTTAAGTCCTCTAATTCTGATGGTTCCGTTTCTCTTTAAAGAGTATCAGAAAAGTACAGAACAAATGCTGATGTGTGGTATTTCATGTGAGGTAAATAGCTAAGATTGTTAGGTACTTCTATAAAAGGTAAACAAGTGAAGTATTAAAAATGGATGTTCAAAGTAACACATGGGCTTGTCCTCTATTCAAACTCCTGTAGCATTGCAACTAACCAAAAGATTGGCAATATAATATATAGTCTGTACCAGTATTTATGGTCCTCATATATAATCATTAAAACAATCTTTTACTTGCAACAAAACTTGAAGAAAACATCCATCCTTCTCCCTTTAACTGTGGCAAAATCAATATGGATTTAGCCTATCCTCAAAGATTCTTCCATAATTGCTCTTAAAAATATTTATTAAAGGCGATGCTTTAATTTTTCTTCACATCTTCTTTCAATGTCACCCTAAGCAATTGATTCAATTTTTTTTTCTTTCAAGTCTTAACAGAAATGTTACTCTTCTCCACTAAAAGGAGTTTTTGTTTAGAATCATTCCATTTAGAAGATTTGAAATTTTGTTGAAACAACCCTTTTTCTATTAAGTTTAATACTGATAAACTTCTGTAACTAAATTAAAATGCATTTTAAAACAGCTAAATAGCTTATTTGCTTTATTAAATGATACATTTCAATACCTGCAAGCATGCAATTCTTCATTGCTGACTGTCCTAGCCATAGATTCTACTGCCTATTGAGCCAACTAGAATAATCAAATAAAAGTCAATTTCTGTTTTTAATTGGGTCAGAAAAATATTTAGGGAAGCAGTTATGGAAGAAAGAACACACTATAAAGAGATTTAATGGAAGAAACATCCTATTGCCAGCCATCCTAGAATAAGAGATAAAGTCCTCTGAGTGATCCCAAGATAGGAGTCTCAGTTAAACTTGCACCTATTGATAAAAGATCAGCTAAACAGAGACTAGGGGAAGGGAAACAACTGCACACTACTCAAGAACACTCTTTACTTTCTAGTTACCACCAAGAAGTAGTAAAAGCAGAATGATGTAGTTTACTGGGCACTATACCCGTTTCCCAGACAAGGAAAAAAGTGCATCTGAGGGATATTAATTTGCATTTTTTGTTGATAGCACACTGTAGGGTTTGATATTTGCCACGCGCTCATTATGGAAGGAGCGCAGAAAAGTTCTCTCACAGAATGTATGCAAGTTCCTGCATCACTGTGTGGCTAAAAGTAACGCAGAGCTTCCACAGGCCAAGATGTACATTTTGCCTGCTGCTCTCAGCAACATATACTGCTTTGAATGCTAAGAGAGAAAAAAAAAAAAGAAAAAAGACACCTCTACAGATTAATAGTTTTAGGTTCCCTATGACCAGTGAAGAAAAAGTTCCTATCATAACCTGATAGTTTACACTAACAGAGAAGTCCTAAGTTCAGAGGCTTTAATTCAAGTATTACAAGAAAAATGCCCCATGCAGTTGCTAAATAAGTGATGTTTTGTGGGGTTTAGCTTTAGAAGTTGAACTATCTTCAAAGAAATATCTAAGAAACTTCAGCGGAGAAAAGCTTTCCTTAAAGAAATAAATACCTTTTAAGCCAAAGAGCTGTTTGGATATTCCAGTTATCAAGAAACATCTTGAAACTTGTGGAAAACTGTAAAGGAAAACAAACTAATTATTCCTGTAATTGTAAAGTGTTACAAAATATTTCAAAATTCTAACATATCAATTATAAGTGATGAGTTGAATAAGGTATTTACTCAACTAGTTAACCACAAAATATTTTGGAAGTCAGCTGACAGGTAGAACATATTCAAAACAGACTATTTTCCACCCTTTCCTAAGGGTGTGAACACATTTTTGACTTAGAACTTACTCACTATCTTGAGGTACAAAATGTGTAGGAAAAGTTACTGAAATTACAAGCAACTACCTACATGGGCATGTATTTTATTTGAAAGAGCCAGAAACAAACCTCTATTTGCTGGATTCTCAGATTTGATATTAGATCCCAACGTGTAACTCCATTTTTATCATAGCCTCTAAAACCAAACCCTGCTGCGTTATTAATTGCATCTGCTGCAATGAAACAAAAAGAAACAAATTCATTATAAACTGCACATATTACAAATTGTGCATCACACAACGTAGTTTGTCCAAAATATTTATCACATTTTAAAGGCTACATATTTTTATTTTTTTTTAAATACTGAGGGCCACTGTATTATACACTTGAACAAACAGAAAATAATCCAAGCAACACACTGGCTTTCAATTCAAAAACTTGTACAAAAGCAAAAGAATGAAAGGTAGCACTATCTTCTTCACAGCACAGATGTCCCCTCTCTCTCATACCACCTACTTAGACTTGCTTGAGCAATTTGACAGAAAAACAAACTCTATGAGATGCATCAAGACTATGAAACAGTGGCTGGTTGTAAAGATTTGAGATAGCAGCTCAACACTCAGATGCATGTCTTTGGGCTTCCTTATGCAGCAACAGTGATGTTTAAAGTATAAAGATAAAATGGTATGATTCACTTTGAGCAGGTGCACATTCACAGCACCACACACAGAGCAGCGCAAACCTAATAGAAGAGAACAGTAATTTACTAAGTGATGCAGAGTTTGTTAGACTTCCACTAATGGCATAAGGCCTCTGTTAACAACACTTCTGAATGTTAAGTGTTTATAATGCATGCCAAAGGTCAAATAGTTCAAAGCAAACAATATTTTTCCCTATGAGAAAAAGCTGATACCATCATCTGGACTATGCAGGAAAATACAAGGGAACTCAGTCTGAACACTGCCTGTCACTTTCAGTTATTGCCTTTGCCTTAGCTTTGTTAGCTCAGACACTAAAATTCCCTCAGCTGTACTTCTCAGATTAGGATAGCCATGTACAAGGAAACAAGTTTTTTTCCAAATATTGCCTCTCTGGAGCCAGGTGCTTGGTTGCATGCACCCAAACGTGGACACACATCCATAAGGCATGAAACCAAGCATGTATCCACTTCCGTGGATAAATAAGTGACCATGGGGAGAAGAATACCAGCTCAACTCCCAGTTCAAAGGAGTCCTGAGAAATCAGAAGCAAAGTAAGCAAAAGGCTCTGCAGAAGCAATACAGATCTAGTCTTCTAGTTACAGGGCACGAGCCCTCTCTGTTAGCTCAAAACTAATCTAAAGCACTGTAATTAGACTATCACCTTTTAAATTATAACTAGCAAGGCAAGAGAAATTGCTCAGTTTGTATTACCATATTAAAAAGAATCTACTTTATACAATTGTGACATTTAACATAAATCAGTATCTTTTGCATTTTCCTTTCTTCTCAACAACTTTTTCAAGGTATTAATGCAGTGTATTTGGAAAGTAAAAGAAACAGTTGACTCAAACACTCAAACAGTTCCTTTCCCGAAATTCACTTTCTCCAGTCATCTACCAGCATGGAAGAGGGCTTTGTGACATTTGATTTAATATAGGGTAATTTATAATATTTTTATTTCCTCATCAAAAACACTTTTAAAAAACATCTTTGGAAGCAACAACACGTGCTGCCATACATCTGATATCTCTGATGTCAAGTTCCAACATTAGACAATGATTTTATGCTCAGAAACAGCTGAAGACACGAACTCCATAATCTCTTGCTAGCTAGAGTACAAAGACTACAGCTAGAATAAGTGATCATTTTATTAGCTAGCATTTTAGTAAGTATTCATCTTAAAGTAATTCATTTTATGAACAGATATTTTTTTTTCCCCTAAGTGTATAGTAATGTATAACTCAAAAGCATAATATCCAGTAAATCTGTTAAGGCCCCCTCACATTCTACTCATACCATTAGAAGTTTAGATGAGGTAAAGTAGACGGAAGACATTAAAAAAAACACACCTATTTATCAAACTAAAAGTTTATTTTCTTCAGTATTTTACCAAAGGAATGCTAGCTCTACACTGCTAGCAAGCACATAAGGAGAAATCCATCTGAAGTATTACAGAGAAAAAAACCAATGAAGATTATTCATTTTTCAGATGACTCCTGCTCTTTACAGATGATGATACTGGTGTGTAAGAGCACAATATTCGAAATTATTTCATTCCACAACAAGCCCCAGAATTACTATATCCAGACAAGCTGAAAGCACTTCATTCATTGATCAGGAATGAAACCAGCAGCTGTAAATGAGTCATGCTGCTCTGCTACACTAAAGCTTTCTTTATTGCATTGTTTCCCACAGATTCTCTCTCAAAAGAATTATGGAACAAATATGTAAAACTGGAGAGGAGGAGGAAGCTGACGAAATCTGTTTTGTGAGCCACTTCCAAGATGTCAGCTTATATAAATACAGCATTTTGCTGTTGTATGTGTTGGTTTTTGGTTTTTTTTAAATAACGTGAAATTAAAAGCAAAATGTTCTTTAAACTATATAATCTATTCAGTGTCTTAAATCAGTGACTATATGTGTTACCCTGTTGATCATTAGAACAAAGAGTAAAACTGAAGCGTCACCCATCAAATTCTGAAAATACTACTGTGAATGCCATCTACTATTAACAACACTATGATGTATCTGAATTACAATAGATTAATTTTTCCTTCATGCTTGAATAACATCAAGCAAATTCCTGATAACTTACCACAGAAAGAGGCTTAGAATAACTTTTCAAGTATGCCAAAATCAAGGTATCAAAAACAAAAACAAAAAATCAGGGATTGTACATCAGACTAGATTTACTACAATTTTTAAAAAACAAGCAAGTCATTGCTCATTAAAACACTATCACTCTCCAAAAAAACTTGTGTTTCACTCACATTTGTTCAGGAGACCATGATCTCATTTGCAGCAGTCACAACACTATGCTTAGATTTATGGCAAATTTTGTTTCTCAAAACATTCATTTGACAATACCTAATAATACTTAAATGTAACAATGTTTACCTAAGGCCTCAAGAGGGCACTGTCACTTTTTAATACATGCTTAGTATGCAGCATCTCAAATGAAACTCAGTACATATGCTTTTCTTTTTTCTTTTTTTAAATACATATACTTACCTAAAGTCCATGCAAAATAATACTTGGGTCTGGCAGCCATAAGAGACACATATAGGTAGAAAAACCTTATAGGCCATGACGCTGTAGCTCTGAAGTTATCGTCAATGTTGTATTCCACAGGCAAAGTTTTTGTAATAGTCATGTGGAAGAGTAAGGACAGTCCACAGATTAGGAGTTTCTGTGCCACGGCTATCTGAAAAGTTTAAGATGGGAGACTTTGTAAGCTTCATTTTTTGTTTATTTTCTGGAAACAAAGGCAAGTTATAATCTTCCTTCCTTAAACAGATGTGTATATATGTATGTCAATTTTCCAATAATGTATACTACCAACTTTAAAATAGTTAGTAACATTTTATAGGGGCTCAGGGAATATTGTTATCTTAAGTTATGAGCACCACTTCTTCTGGCAAACACAGCAAATCCAATCTGACTACAGTGAGCCTCTAAAAACCCTTGAAATAACGGGAACACCTTTTGCAACTGCATTTTAATTATTATTTCATTGTCAAGTTACCGAAGCAAGTAAGTTGTTAAGACATCATAGCACAAAGCATATCATCTAGGACAAGATGAGTACAATTATTGTAGAGATTCCAAAGACAACAGCGAAGCTTTAGTTCATTTTTGGTAATCTTTGTCATAATGCAGGTGTTCAATTGCTGCCCAACTCAATATACCAATCATCTCTGTTAGATTATTACAGTATCCAAATTCTAAACCAACTAAACTACCAAAATAATTTGAGTTTTCAGCCAAAATACCTCAGTTCTATATAGACCTTTTTTCCCCAACTACAGTGATTAAGCTATAAAGGGGTCAAATACACTCACAGACATGTAAAAAAACATCGTTAAGGTATGACCTGGACTCCTATTTTCTCAAAATTCAGTTTTGCTATAACCACCACACTAAAGAGTATGTATTTTTAGGAAAACATTTCTAAGGTTCTATTATAAAATACACAGAACAATAATGAATGACTTACTAAGTCACTAGTCTGATCCACATCCGAAGGGCAGATACCAGGTTCTGTGCAAGTTCCTGAAGTAACACACACTAACCAAGCACCTAGAGTGCTTGGTTAGAGAAGTTTGAGAGCTAGTTCATTTAAATGTAGTTTTCAAGTTTTGATTGTAAGTAATCTTAATATTTAAACATTAGTTTTAATTTACATTAAAATTATACAGACACTAAACTTGGCAAGAAGATAACCAATCTAGCTACTTTTCTTTGAAGCATCAGAACAAAAAGACAGCCAGAATCCTTTTTCTGTCCATCCTGCTTTCAGTATACCCACCCAAACTTTTAAAGATAACGTCCTGCTTCAATTACAGTGCAGCTCCACAAACCTAGTTCCAAAATAAAGAGTAATTCTGTTCCATGATGCAGAATGAAACATTAAGTACCCAACTGAAAACACAGATTTCTGCAGGCTACACAGTATCAAAGATTCATCCAGATGTAAAAGGTGGTACAACTGATAAGAAATTAGTCTCGGAAAAGCTGTAAAATGGTGAGGGTAACTTTGGACATTGCATATTTCATGTGGCTCATCTCAGAAGGTATTTCAGAGACGAACAGAAAACCCAGCTAATTAAACAAATGAGCTGGATAATTCAGAAGGCAACTACCTATTAACAGCTAAGGCTGGTGTTTAATTACTTTTTTCTAGTTGCTTTCTAATAAACTTCATTTTAATATTTTACTCTATTACAAGAGTTCAAAGTAAAGGGCATTAACTTTCTAGAAGTGTTCCTTTGTTTTTCTAGCACCTATTAATCCATCTCTCTCTTTGCCAGAGCAGAGGGAAAGTTCAGTTAGCTTAACTTCTTCAGGAATTTAAATAGAAATGAAGGTTCATACAATCAGTTATTAACACTGATGAATCTTCAATTTTGGTATGCAATATCTGATACATGCAAAAATTAGATATTTGTAAATACCAGAAGGCATGACCCCAAAGTTCTGAAGACAATTGCAAGGATTTAACTTCAAAGTCTAAGCCATAATTAAAAGTCATGTTCAATTTAGCATGAGAAACAGTACTTATAGGCTGGTAACATTAACACGCAACTTAAAGTAGAAGCATAAACATATAAAATAGATGTTTTCCATCTGAAGATCTCTACAAAGTCTCAAAATATGTTTTGGCAACTTATAAGTAATGTTATCACTGTTTAAAGGCCTGCTTTTTGCCACTGCCACTATTTACCAGTTTTTCTATTGGTAAACAGAAATCATTAATCTGCCTATTCAACCCAAAATAGGCTTAGTACTTCTTTGAAGGTTTTTAACTAAATTGTGGAGGTAAAAGCCCTTCTTTTAAGGAAAAGCAGAGTTTCAACAAAATTTATCTTAAGAAAAAAAAAAATTAACTTACACAGGGCTCTGCCATAAATTGTACTTTTTTAAATGATGTATTTCTACAATTTTTTTTGGCAGCAACATTTAGGTGTAGGGACAAGCATAACTACAGCCAGAAACAGCATGACTTTTTTTTTTTTAAATTATACTACTTCACTCAATAATTATAAATCCCAGAACCCTGATCAAGCATTCCGATACTACTTACAGGGATCAGTATCAGGGATATTAGCAAACAGTGGTGGAGATAACTTCCTGCCTCTACAAAGACTGGGAGCTGCAGTTTCAGGATTGGTTTAAGCAGTTTCTGAAGGACAATCCAAACACAGGCTCCAATGCAAAGAAGCAGTCCTGCCCTGTCTCCTCACCTTGGCTGCAAGTTTTTGCTCTTTTTCCTTCTAGTGAGTCAGATTAGAAAAAAAAAAACCAGTTGAAAAACTACACCTTTGGTGTTTTGGTTCAGGGTTTTTTTTGGGGGGGTGGGGGCTTGGGGTTTTTATTGGGGGTGGTAGTGTGTTGTTGGGGGGGGGGGGGGGGGGTGCCCCCCTCCCCCCCTTTTTTTTAATGAAAAGTTAGTTTTAGGCTGGATCAAATTATCTGAATCAGACCACAATGCAGTTCAATGCATTTTAGCACTGCTAGGAGAAGCAGAGGACCCAGAACCCACAGCCAGGACCTACCATATTCAGCAAGTATTTATACTTTGGTGGGCCTAAATAGATTATTAAACTACAGCCTGAGGCTTATTTATAGCACTCAAGTTTTAAACACATTTACACAGAAATAAAAGTCCTCACCTGACACCGAAATAATCTATAGTTCAACTACCTATAGAAAAGCATTTGGTAAAACATTAACTGACTTCCTATTGCTTAATTAACTAAGTTCTTGATATAAGCTTCTAAGCCAAGGCATGAGTAATCACTGGATTGCACATTCACAGGAGGGTTTTTACAAGGATGAAGTAACTAATTTAAAAGCCTGAAGTTTAATTTAATCCAGTCTTTAAAATTTTCAACATATCAAAATAACTGTTCTGTTAAGGAATTAAAAGACCATAAGCTGCAGGATAACTCTGACCTCATATGAAGTAGAATATACAATTTATTTTACAACAAAAAGGTAGAAAGGCCTGGATCGTTTAGTTTTGATGAAAAAAACTGGGCATACCTGTATAAAAATATCAAATATGGTCAACACTGGGAAGCTAAAAGACAGTGCCAGGACAAAACCAAATGTGCATAAATTAGATAGGAATATAGTTAGGCTGAAAGCTAGACACCTAATCATAGAAAGGAGTTCAGGAACAGCTTTCTAATTGAAGCAATAAAGGTAAAACACTCACTGAGCTCAGGTATTTTATAAATATATTACTGTATAAACATGTATAATATATATAAAAAAATATACAAAAAGTAGAAAAGGATCTTTAAAACTTATCTGAATCAACTTGCTCCTGGTTGATAAAGAATCAGCAAGGAGCTTGATATAATATTGAACTATATTAAAGCATATTATTTTGGGGAGGTTAGAACCTTAGGTAAAAACTATACATAATTAAGTAATAACTTTAACTTATAGGAAAAGTTGGCATAATAGGCAAGAAAAAAAGATATCTGCTGACAGGAATCTTGTATTTTAAGGGTAGCCATAAAAAAAGAAACTTACAAAGACAGATTATTAATTTCTGAGAGTTGACACCACTTTGAGCACCAACAATTGATAGCTTGCAAAAAGGCACAATAGGAGGGATTTAAGAAATAAGTTTTAATATGTTGATTCGAGTCATTTAACATGCAACAAACACAGCAAATATACTAAACCAAGTTAACATCATGCAGTCAACACACAGTATAGAGGAGGGGGCTGACATGTACTACTGTGGCTATGTAATTATACTTAAGAAGAAATGAAACTTACTGTATCTCAGCTGAAGGATTTTTTTTTTTTCATTTACTACATTAACATTTGCTGATCCCCATTACATTTCATTTTTGAGTTACCTAACAATTTATTCTTAAAATAACAACATGAGAACCAAGGAACAAATTTAAAGTATTAATATGAAGTTAATGGTATTTAAATATTCTTCTAGAACAAGACAATGAATATTTTAACTGATGCAGCAAATGCAGTAAAACTGTATCATAGATATATTTCCAAAAGCACACAGTCCTTGCTGGTGTTATAAAATGCAGCCAGATTTCTCTAACACCAGTTGGGAGATGAAGTATCAACAGCATAGACAGCTTCTCTTTATTTTTATGTCAAAAGCTAATGCAGCATAAATTGCAAGAAGTTTCAATCATCTTAAGAGCAATTCATTTTAAGGAAAACCGCTTACCTGAAAGAAGAATCCATCATAGGTTTACATTTATTTCTATTGACTTTATTCAGATTACTAGCAAGATTATGTGGTAAAAAGCTAGAAAGTCCTACCAGGCAATCAGTAGATGCATGTCCAGAAGTAATGATACTGGCAGACTTTGTTAGTTCCATTTATTTGCAATAATTTTACTACATAATATTTTTTTGCAGAAATAGGCTTTTAGTACATAAGACGTGATGACTTTACTGAGCCAAAAAAATGTTTAAAAACAAAAGTAGTGTTGGCAATGTTGTCAACACAACACATTCATGCAGACTACAGACTATGAGGTGCCAAACTATGCAAGGAATTTTCCTGTGTCTTTTGCCTTTCCTAACTACTTGCTCCACAGCACACTTCTATGAGCTTATGTGCCTTTTCAACATGTGGAGCAGTTTAAAGTGTTATGCTCCTCCAGCCACTAGTTTACATTCCTGTGGTGCAAGTTACTACAATCACACAAGACGGGTGGAATGGAACGTGCAGAGTCCTCATCCACACTCAAAGGATGGAAGTGGTTGGAGATGACACAACTGATTGGGAAGCCTCCCTGTTAGCCTAGCTATGGGGATGGTAACCTCCAGATAGGAGGACAAGACAGGTAGCCACATGTGGGAATGCCTTGCTCTGCTCCAGCAACAGTTGGGAAGCCTCCCTGTTAGCCTAGCTATGGGGATGGTAACCTCTAGATAGGAGAACAAGACAGGTAGCCATATGTGGGAATGCCTTGCTCTGCTCCAGCAACAGTTGGTGGTCCACAAGATAAGCAGAAAACAGGTAACTGGCACTGGAATTAGCAAAAGCCGTTTATCTGAAGTGTTCCAGTTGACTCCATAATTCTGCTTTTTACGTGTGGTAATAATTATCTTAGGCACACACAAATTTAAAAGTCTGATACACTCCTATTTAAGAGAATATGTGAAAAGATAAGATTCAGTACCCTGAGCATTAAACTAACTGGATTAAATTTTCAAAGTAACAAGCTTTGGGAGCTTTTGATTTTAATTCAGGCCATACCATCTCTCTTGTAAGGCATGATCAACTGGACTTTCTTCTGTATGTATTTGGTCTCTTATCCAATAAGAGAACAAAGAGGAAAAAGAAATATCTTGTATGGATTACTAGCCATAGTGTTACGGGTAGTACATCTACTACACCTTCAGATCAAAATGCATCTTTAATACCTCTTTACATGAATGGAATCAAGAAAAACACAACTACTTCTATGAGTGTTTTTCAATTTACAACATATAAATGTTTTCTACTTGCTGCAAAAAGACATTGAAAAACAGTAGAATTTGAGAATGTTCATGAAACCCTGCTGGAACTTTTAAGTCTCATCAACTTTCAAATGACAAAATGTACACTTCATCCTTGCTAGGACTTTTTTTTTTAATGCAGAGTATACACTTTGAAGAAAACACACATGAACTGTTTTAAAGACAGCTTTTTACCATATAAGCTTGTTAGGAAGCTCCAATTTAATCTGTTTTTATCCACAAGATCCAGACCGAAAACCATGGAGAAAACCTGCGTTAAAAAAATAAGTATTGAACTTTTTGAACAGGGAACTATACTGTTGATGAATGAACTCCAGATACAGCTCAAAAGTTATGCCTGTAAATGATCAGTGCAAACCAAGCTTTTCATGCAATGATTACATAAGCGTCAGCACTGCAAGAGTCATACATCTTACATTTGGAGAAGGATCCGTTTGTTCATATTTTGTATCTTCCTTCCCATTTGCTTCAGACTGTTGCAGTTGGTATGATCTGCCTTCAATGAAAGTAATATAGTCTTTGTAAGAGCATAACGGGCCTGCCAGGATACCCATGAAATTACAGTTGTAACTTAAATACTCCAGTAGACTTGGCATGCGTCTGTAATTCAAAGACAAGCAACTTGTGAGATGGCATGTGTAGTTCTACAGAATTTCCACAGTAGGAAAAGTCATACTCCATATTATTGCTTACTCTAACTGCGGTAAAAACCACATGTAGAAAAGCAGTTTGTGTGTCTTTTGTAATCACAGCTTAAAACATTATACAAATAGTATTTCTTTCCAATCCATACTGAGCATTTTCAGACAGATGTCCTGAACTCTGGTGACTCTCTCCTTGCCCAGTAGAAGTGTTTGACTGAAGCTGAGCCTGGGGAAGGAGAAGGAAGGGTGTTTCCCTAAGTGTTTGTTCAACTGCTTATGTCTTCTTTTTTCCCCTCGATAACTGAATCAGTAAAAAAAGGTTTGTGCTAACTGGTAATAATTTCAATTAAGGAAAATGCCTCAAGTAAAGACTAGTTTTGCCCAGGACAACATATTATTTTCAAGTCTCCTGAATAAAGAAAGGACAAAAGGTAAGTTAAATACTGAAAAAACAATTAAACAAGCACGTTCCTTCGCCAGCTACTTTATATGTGTACTAAATGTTAACTGGTCTCCTGTCTGATATGGCATTAATTTGTATAGATTGCATAGAACTTAGAATGGTTTTCTCAAATAAGTATAAAACCTACTTCTAGTGACATTTTCCAGTAGAACAGATGTATGAATTAGGCTACAAATACAAGAAGCATAGATCTATTTTACATGAGTTTGTACACTGTCTTGAATGTGAACTGTAGCAGTTCCACAGACTATTAATAAAGCATACAAAACACTAGCTCCTCCCCACCCCCAAAAGTAGACTCTGATATGTCTGAAAGCCTACCTTACAGCCAAACACCTTTGTGATGGAGTCAAATCTTCATTTTTCCGAAACATTCCTAGGGAAGACGACAGGAAAAAGGAAAAATAAAGAAAAGCTAAACCCCCACACATTAACTAGCAGTTTCTTTCCTCAGTAGAACAAGCCTCATGCTGCAATGTCATTTCTTAAGTCCTCAAGTAATTTCAGAGGTATTATGTCACACAACATTTTTGCTGGAGTTGGATGAAACAATTCTTAACATTGACAAAATTACAAAAACTGTGGTATCCTCAGTTATATCCAACAGTGCCTAAACCTGAAATCACATGGATTTCAGGGAAGCATTAAGAAGGCTTGTAATAAGTGTTGACAAATACAATTCCCCTACATTGGTTAAAATTTCAAAGTCTGCAGGTTTTAAAACCCTTTATTCCCAGTCCTGGAAATTGGTCAAGCCCCAAACCCATTTCAACATTGCAGCAACCCAGGGACATTACACTAGTCATTGCACTTTACAGTCCAAGATAGATTTAAGCACTTCAAAACTTAAGGCACACTTGAAGACCACGTTCATGCTCCAAGATTGTAAACAAGATCCAGTGAAGCAGGCACAACAGTAAAGGGTGCTCAAGTCTTTTTCATGAGCACCAAGGAGAAGCCCTAACCCCTACTATCTCTATTTCCCTGCTAGGAAAAGGGGACAAGCCAAGTCTAAGTTCAGCAGCAAGACTAAATTTACCTTCTTGTCATACATGGCGCTTTATGAAATGCTGGTGGCCTACCCCTGAAAAACAGGCTTCAAAATTTGTACTCCCATGTGCTGGTTTTGGCTGGGGTAGAGTTAATTTTCTTCACAGTAGCTAGTATGGGGCTATGTTTTGGATTTGTGCTGAGAACAGTGTCGATAATACCGAGATGTTTTAGTTATTGCTAAGTAGTGCTCACACAGAGCCTAGGCCTTTTCTGCTTATCCCCCCATCCCACCAGCGAGCAGGCTGGGGGGGCACAAGGAGTTGGGAGGGGACACAGCCAGGACAGCTGACCCCAACTGACCAAAGGGATATCCCACACCATATAACGTCATGCTCAGCATATAAAGCTGGGGGAAGAAAGAAGGGGGGACATTTGGAGTGATGGCGTTTGTCTTCCCAAGTAACCACTGCGATGGAGCCCTGCTTTCCTGGAGATGGCTGAACACCTGCCTGCCCATGGGAAGCAGTGAATGAATTCCTCGTTTTGCTTAGCCTGCATGTGCAGCTTTTGCTTTACCTGTTAAACTGTCTTTATCTCAACCCACGAGTTTTCTCACTTTTACCCTTCTGATTCTCTCCCCCATCCCACTGTGAGGAAGGTGAGTGGCTGTGTGGCACTTAGCTGCCGGCTGGCGTTAAACCACAACATCCCATAAACAAGGAAAGTAAAAAAATATGACCTTCACCACTTTAAATTATTATAAAATACACTAATTCAGGGGCACAGAAGAAGCAGAACTCCTTCCTTCAGACAGCCCTGGTTTATACCAGCCAGCACTGCTTGCCAAAATGACTGCTTCAGCTCCTTCTGCAGCCTCTCCACTGGTTCAGACATTAGCACATGCATTCATTCCCTCCTATACACATTTGCAAGTTTTCTTTGCCATCGCAAGCACTAAAAAATTTATTTTTATGAGGATAGCTTCCTAAAGGAAATGAAGTTTATGGAATCCCACTTCAATTATCTTCCTCCCTAGGAATGCCTAAACCCAACAGCCAATTTCTAACCAAGTTTGATGAAAGAGTACAGGTAGATATGAAAATAGATAGATATGAAATCCCAATGTGCTTTATGAAAATAGGTAATTCTATAGAAGATCATTTGATCACTCAGCAACTATAACTCAGTTTTCTCATTTGTAAAGTAGGAAATATTCCCACATTCCTTCCTTGGTAAAAGAATTTTGTAAATCATAAAGTAGCAAAATTTAGCCCCAGTGGCTTACATCATGAGGAAGTTGCATCTTTTCATTCCTCCTCAGGAGATCACATCCTAATGGTAACAAAATCAACATCTTTAGGTACACGCTAATATCCCACCATATAGGCTTTATTAAGGCATATTATCACTAATACCATGCTCTCACTATGACAACACAATGTTTACAATCATATCACAGCACCACCCCAGCTTTGTGATTAATCTGCTTGAATATATCCACCTTTGTATTTGCATGAAACCTGGCTAAACATTAACTCATTAATAATGCTTAGACAAATTACATTAATAAACATGGAGATCATATCACAGGCTCTGTTGTAATTAGAGTAAATTTTAATTTGAGGTTCTGAAATGAATCACCAGCTGTGCCCAAATGCATGCTGTTATTAAAATATTTCAAGACCTTAAGAAGACCGACAGACAATAACAGTTTTAGTTGTTACCAGCACATTGGCAGCAACAAAAACACACACAGATGCCAGCTGAGAAAAATGGCAAAGAAACTACAAAAAGCAAGAAAAATCAGAAGTCTTGATACCCAGAGAGTCATGCAAGCAAATGTAGCCCAGAACAACACTTGAAGACTTAGGGGGAGAAAAATACAATATAATTCCTTTAAACACTAATAACTTGTACTGCAATGACAGTGATTTGGTAACTGATACTGAAACAATAATGACCATGCTGTCACTAACACAAGAGGGAGCACTTTAAAAATATATAAATATAGATCAAGAGACAATTGAAGAGAGAGCATTAAAAGAAACTCCTAGACATAAGAAGAAAGCATCAAGTTACCAAAAAAACCCCCAACCAAATCCCCAAAACACCACACCCCCACCACCACATCATGGAAGCTTCACTGGCATAATTAACAGATTAATTAGAAAACAATATTCTTGGTTAAACAGCTGCAACTTTTTTTGATGTAATACCAGCATTTTAAAATGGAACTGGGTCATGATGACCTACTAAAAATCCTTAAGAATATTTAGTTCTACATATATAAATGCACATTTCTGCCTCAAGACCTGTTCAATTTTCTCTTGCTTACTTTCACAACAGCAACCATCCAAATACACTTTTTAAAAGACATAATAATAATCAAAGACGTATTTGAAATAAGAAAAGCACATTGATAGTTACAAGACTATTTTCATAAACGTAACAACATTCTTAACTGACCACCTCTCACTACAACAAAAAAAAATTATCACTTAATCACAAAAGTAAGTTGGCCAAAACACAATATAATCCCTTTTACCATGGGGTCACATTGTGACAATCAGCAATTCAGCCTGGTAATTCTGTTCTGGTTTTGTAGGTATTTATTTAAAGTAAATTTGAAATATCACATCTAATGTACAGAAATACATAAGCTGTTCAACGCATCAGTACATCCACATTTCCGTGCTTCAGGGCAGAGCAGACCAATACTAAAGTTGTCTGCAAGCCTTTAGAAAGATGTAGTGTCTTTCTGCTGAATATGGGAATTATTTGCCTTTGAGAAAAGTAAAAGGCAAAGAATCTAGTTAACTGAAAATACAGAAGAAATGTTTATATCAACTAAATCAAGAAACATTCTTCAATACTTCTCACACTATTACTTTGGTCAGGAACAGCTAACAGAACCATTACTACTAACATAATAGCAGGTACTGCAGTTTGGATGGGATTGCTTATTAGTTGCAAACCAATAAGAAATTTACTTTCTAATTTAAAAAACTAACCAAAACAAAACCCCTTCAAATTGCATATTCACTGTACTCTAGATCTTTTTAGTTGTCACAGTAAATGCAGGGCCTTACCAGATCAGCATCAACGTCTACTCTATTGCTTTAAAAAATGGAGAGTGCCAGATATATAGGAGGAAATAATAATTAGAAAAAAAACCCAACCACCAGCATTCCAGGAAAAGCACATTTAAAAACTACCAACTACAGAGCTGAAACCCAAGGCATAAGGGATGGTAGAAGGGCACACACAGGAACAAAGAGTTTATTTTTTTGTGGTCAGAAAGCATGTGAGAGATGCCCCTGGGAACCAAGAATCACCTGACAGAACAAGAGTGTTATGGTTCTCGTTTCTTACCTGTATCTCGCCACATATTTTTATGGACAAGTACAACATACTAGTATGAAGAAATAATTTGGAAGAATTAGATTTCATGTTAGTAGATGAGTATTGCATTTAAACAATTACTTTTTTTTTCTTTAAAGTTTTATGTATTATTTAGTTTAAATTAGAGAAAGAAATAATAACAAGGTTAGAAGAAGCTGTGAGGATTTTTTTTTTCCCCCTTTTAAATATCAAATATCAAGTCTAACGTTCCCTAGTTTTGCTGGCTGAATCTCTTGAAGATTTGAAAATAAATATACTGTGAGCTCCAGAACTTTAATAGGTTATGAATATAAACATTTGAAGAGACTCTGTTTAAGATTCCTTAAGCACTAGAATTAAAAACAAGCTGCCAAAGCGCACACAGATTAGTGAGGTTAGATTTGGATATGGGTCTTTCCTGTAAAGATCCCTGATCTCATAAAGAATTGCAATAAAATGAGTGAGGCTCTGTGGGGATGAGTGGGTTATATGCAAAAAAGAGAGAACACTGAATGAACTCATCGCAAGGTACAGAGTTAAGCAGTGACAGCATCCCTCTTCCTCTCTCCCACTTTACTTTTAGTACCTTGCAACTATAATTGCAAAAGCTTCTCTACTTGCCACCATCTCTTGGCTAGAAATTTCTCATGCAAGTACAATCCTCCATTTAATAGCCCTTCTAAACTGTACCTGTAGACAGGCCCCCTGCTTCTAGAATAACTGCAATGCACCTTTCCTTTTCCAAAATATGCTAGTTTTAAATTTGATGAAGAAAAGGTACTCCGGAATATAGGATCTGAAGTACAAAAACCTCCTTTTCTCCCTCAAGTCTATCTCTAGCCTAAAGTGTTGAATAAATAAATCTAAATCTTGCCGTATAATAAATATGGACACAAGAATAAATATGGACACAAGCAGTCTCCAAATCGTGTAAAACCATTTCTGTCTTTAGCATATAGATGTGTGATGCCAAAGATAATCAGCAGGAAATACAAAGCAAATCTTATTTGACTACTCGTTTTTGGCAGTGCTCATTTGAGTAACAAAAAACTGTAACAAGGCAAGAACTATCAAGGGCTTAAGTTCAAAACTTAAATCAGAGTACACCAAAAGCATATTCCAAATTTACTCAGGTGTAAATCTGTGATTGATGCAACCTTCTGAAAAGTCAGTATTATACAGCAAGCTTAAATTAATGCTATGCAACTTGCATACAATTTTCCTACTTAAAAAAAAGCCCACAGTAAGTGGCACAGGATTGTAACAGTTATAGGAGTAGCTGTTATTTTTTTATGGAATTCCATACTAGTGTTCAACGTAAAATCAAGCATATTCACTTAGCTAGACAGACTCTTTAATATGCAGCATGAGTGAGCAGCGTTCATGATTACATCTTCTAACACACCAAGACATTTCTTTCAGCTGTTTATTTTCATTATGTTTCCTTGGACATACTGGTAAAAAAATGAGGGGGGGAATAAAGTAATTGATGATTAATATAGCCAAGCTGTTGTGACTAGAGGCTCAGAGTGCCATTAATTACTTAGTAAACTGATTTGCAACATTATCTCCTCCTCCATCAGTCTACCTCTTAAAGTATTTTCAGTGGAAGCATGGACCTTTGTACAGTGAACAAAAGCCCATTGACAGCAGGCTTGTTTTCATTAATTTCTCATGATGGACCCCTTTTAAGTTGTCTATGGTTAAAAATAATTGCTTTAATACAATCTCAGTTTCCCCTGTATATCTTTTCTTAGCATCTCCTGACACCAAACTAGCAGTTGCTCCTGGATTCACATTGGTCACATCAGCTTTTGAAAGTCTTGCTCACACTGTGCTCCCAGCAATAGTGATCATCCAACTCAAGTCAAGGACTCTGCTAAACTGCCAATGTAACCAGAAAAAAGTTTTCCAATATATTATCAGCTACACCCCACACGCCGACAAAGACTCTAGAGGATCTCTGATATGAAGTCAACAAGGAACAAAACTGCAAGATTGACACTCATAATTCCATGATATCTACAAGGAATTCAGAAAATAAGATGGGCTTATGAGGAAAATACAAATTATCTGAATTAAAGTAGGAAAAAAATCTAGTTTACTTTGTGATGAAACTTAAAAATAGAGCTAAATGAAACATTTGTTTCAAGATTACAAGGAACGCTCACATGCTTGTTCCATAGCACAACTCCACTATTTGTGCATGTCAGCAAATCGAAAAAAGCTCTTTCCCCTAGCAAAATAATAGTAAGAGGAAGCATTTATCTTTGATACTAGAATTATTACTTCCTTATAATAAGCTGTTTCCTCTAACTTGTGTACTCTTTACTCTGATTATAGCTTGCAAGAATACTACTTCTGAATATATTTTCTCTGGAAGTTAGACATCAACTCCTTTGACCAACTAGATATGCCCAGCATTATCTATTTTCATTCAAACAAGAATTCTTACAAAAAGATGTTTTCCTGCCCTTTTCATACCCATGACTGTTGTTGCCTACAGGATTCTCTAGACAGTATAACTTAATGAGAATGGAAAAAAAAAATGAAACACCAACAGCACTAAAGCTAGGACGCATATGAGAAAAACATTATTAGACTCCATACATAATGTTACTAAAGAAATATCAGAAAACCAGGTGGCTTGATCCAGGTGTGTGGGGCTATACTCCCAAACCTTCAACTGACAGCTGTAGCTCCAAGTGATTCAAGCTAATTGGCTAGGTTTATCAGATGATATTTTCAAACTTTAAAATGAAAATTACTCCTTTGAATTTAAAAGTAACTAAAAATCTAGACACCCAATCTGCGAAAGCTGACATTAGTATTCATTTTTGTCGCAACTAGGGCCCACTTATCTGATTGATAAATCTGACAGGAGAAAAGACAGAAACATAATTAGACAATCTCCCTGTTCACACTGATATGTTACCAGTGAGTGTAATTGCGATAATAAACAAAATGAAACATAGACAAGGTTTTATAAAAATCAATATACATGGCACAAATTAGGGGGAGATTAACAGTCAGCATTTTAGAACAAGAGGTGCTCAACAACCGAAATTACATGTACTTTTTCTACTGATCTGCCAGCAACAGTGATCTCTGGAAATTATTTAGTTAACTCTCAAGATCAATACCCCAGTCCAAAAAACCATCTCTTGTCTTTGATCACTAGCCCCATAAGTGTCATTGGTCTTCTGATAAGTAGTATCTTCTGCACAATGTAAGCATTTTCAGAGCTTTTGTAGTGTCTCAAGTAACATTTCTTGATAATTCCATTAGTATGCATTATAAGAATCAACCGAGACACAAAAATATATTTTGTCCTAAAAACCAAACTGGACTAAAGTGACGCATTGACTCATGACTTCCTTTAAATTTAATTTTGTATGGAAAATTAAACACAGTTTAAAGAAATCTTACCATCATGAATCTCAAATGCCAAACTAGTGATCTTCTGTGTAATAATCATCATTGGACTGTTACAAAAAAAGGAAGAAAGAATACTTTAGAAAGAAGTTCAGGATTTTCTTTCACATGTAAGTATCAGGGAAAGTTTACACTAATAGTCCAGGTTAATTACTCTCAACTGGAAGATTTTCAGTGCAAGGACAAAGTGATTAGTTTTTGGAGCTCAAACCATTACAGAGTTTTCAACGTAATGAAAATAATTTAATCCTTAGATATAGTATTTGATAACCCATGCCTTTCATTGCTGCATCAGGTTCCACAAACACAGCCAAAGTGTTTGACATTTATTTTCCACTAACATAGGTTGGTGGTTGTTTTTGTGTGTTTTGTTATTTTTTTTTTTTTTTTTTTTTTTACAGTGGGAAGAGTACAGAAAAAAGGGCAGTAAGAGCAATTATATGCATTTTAAGTTACAGCAGCAGTAAGCAAAGGACTATAAAAATATACCAAAGTTGAACAATACTATAAATCATTTAGATTGCAGACCACCTTCCACTGTTTCTACTAACACCTGATCCTATGCTTAATTTTTTCATCTAGAATTATTATTTGCTTCAAGTAAACATATCTGGCAAAACAAAAACCCAGCATAATTATGCTGGCTCCAACAGAGTATAGTTTGTTTCGAATTTGGTACACTTGAGCAGATCTTAAACTGTTCAAGAGATATTCTTCCCTAGCTAAGTGAGACAGCTTTATACTGAGAAATTATACCATCTTTGTAGTATCTAAGAGTTTTTGACTGCTGGAAATCCCAGCATTGCTAACCCCCTAACTGGAGGGAGGGAGGGGATGGGGGAAAGCATAAAGTAGTCTACCAGAATTCAGGAATTTGTATTTTTGAGATCTGATTTCAAAGTTAACAGGGACTGTATTTACCTAGTAGTATCTGAGCTGGAGACCAAAAAAATTTACCCACAAAAAAATAATCATACTGTAGGATGGGCACATCGTTTCCTTCAAGTCTTTTGAGTGCACTTTGCCTTTTTATAACATATTTAAGTTGGCACAGAAAAACAAATTGAAGAGCCATCAAGTCCTCCTTCATTGACAGGGCTATGCCAGTATTTTGCCAGATAGCTCAGTCTGTCAAATTATTATTATTTTTATTTTTTTAGGTTATGGCTATGGCAAAGCACACAATATTTCCAGTCCTCAAAATGCAATCAGGGAAAGTTTTTTCTACCATATTATCAGTGCCCCAAATCCTGATATCAAGACTAGAGTGACAGGCAAGAGTCAGCAAGGAAGAAAACTAAACAAGAACAGACAGCCTAGGAAATCCCTCATATCTCTTTCTAGCATTTAAGCTGTAGACCTGTCTGGTGCTGGCAGAAATCCCCCAATTGATTCTGAACATAATGGGTTTTCCTTCTGTAACTGGACATGTGACCTCATGGATCCTGCCTGGTAGGAGGATGGAGCCCAGGAGGAGCTCGGTCAGACTTAACATTAATTCTAGCCGATACATCTGTCATTTTTATTATAGCAGATCCTGGTATTTTTTTCATTCTCAAATGGCTGTTCCAGTATCATCAGGGATTTGGCTGAGGAACAACAATCTAGAGACTAAAAGAGGAAGAGTCCTTCCTGGAACAGTGAGGCTGTGAACCAGGATTTTAACGATCCCTTTTAGGTGCTGGCAGAAAGGCAAAGGAGGTGGTAGAAATCTCACTGGCAGCTGGGATCTGTTACTGCTGAAGCCAAGACCACACAGCTCTGCACAAGCAATTGCACCTCCAGCATGAGGCGTCCTCAGCTTTCTCCTCTGTCGGTGCTTTGATACCTTCCTTCAATTTTTTTGCAGATTCCCTGGGCTTGGACACCTCAGATGGGCATGGCATGCTAGGAGAAATACCTAGGTAAACAGACACTCAAAGCTCTCTTGGGGCTAATCACTATATGAATCCATGCCAATATCTTTTGAAAAACTTGCTGGTGCTGGGGCTCAACAGCTGATTAAGGAACTTTTGTTATTTTCTTGAACTTACTCTCTTCCCCTGGAACCAGGCAAAATTGACAGAAAATAGCACCCTTTGGTTCATTTTCTTTCTCCTCCCGTTTTGGAAATAACCTTTGTCTCAGGCCTCAAGGCAGCCAATACAGTATATGCCACAGATTTAATGTGATATGCATACATCAAGCTCCCAAACTGGTGCATGAAAGTGTGGTTTAAATCAGGCAGCTCAAACACAGAGTTGGATCTATGCTTCAGAACAGTTCTATCCAGAGCACAGATTTCATAAATCTTCGGACATGTTTAGACCTAGCAGAAATCTCTGAGCTAATGCCAAACCAACAGAGCCACAAAGACAGCTGCGATCTGAAAGCAGCGTAGTCGCATTTGAGCAATGATGTCCTCAAGCTCTACTACTAGTTTTGAGAGCAGCAACAAACAAGTGCAATAATACTGTTTCCAGAGTCAGCTCAGAGCTTTGATCCCTGCCAAGGTTGTACACCTTGGCCCTACAGTGAACTGCAAGAGACAGCATTTGGATTACAGTTCCACTTGTAATGGTGAAATTTAATTCAACATCAGTAAACCTAGTTTTAAAGTGTCTTTATGCCTATGACTGTGTTGCAAGCCCTCATTATAGCCAGTGGAGATCTAGTCAATAGAGTCAGGGGCATCTAGCAAGTGACCCAGTTCATGCTAAGGTAGATACTTAGCAGTGGGTCAGCTGAAATGCCCTACAGGCTCTACTGTGTACATCGATCAGATCTCTACTGACTACCAATTGAACTCGGATATCTGGCTTGAAGGCAGACACTTGGATGTAGGTGTAAATGTAGAAAGATGTTTCAGAAGGTAAGACCCAACTAAAAATGACAGCAAGATGAACTTCAACATAAAAGCTTTTGGCTTCAGCCTGCAAGTTAAGGTTCTGGACTACACGCCTGTTACCAATAAAGACTGCAAAGCAACAAGGCTAACAAGCACAACTCTACTACACAAGACAGGTAATACTAAACTACAAAGACCACTGCCATTCATAGTATTGCTGAAAAGTATTTAATGCATTTTTTTTGAGCAGATCAGCAAACACTCCCCATCTCTTTTTTCAAAAATACATACTCTACATACTTTAAATCAACAAAAGTACCATCAGAGTAGCAAACTTATTTGTCAGAAATGTTGTGCTTCGCTTCTGCATCTGCAGTACAAAGAATCACCAATATGGTTTATTTTTACTTTGCCTATTTAATTCTGGTTTGCTCCTATACAGCTCAAGTCAAATGCAGGTTTAGTTAATTATATAAAATAAGAACACACATAGACAAAACTTTCTATTTCCAAGGGCTGTGTGACTACTCCACCATACAGGCACCTCTCTCCTTAGCTTTTTCCTTCTGGAACATCTAACATAAAACCAAAAAAAGAAAGAAGCTAAAAAGCTAAATTCCATAAAACATTCAGATTTTCCTGACAAAGTTGTATCAGACTGTGCCAGGCATGCAAGTACATCAGATACAATTCAAGTTTCATCATGTTGTCATAGGTGGTAACAAAGATTTCAGGGGAAAAAGCAAAAGCAAAAAAAAAAATCCCACAGCCACCAAAACCTTCAAGCCCTTCAGACAGGAGCAGGAGGCAGCAGATAACACATTCGTGGTTCTAACAGACACAACTGTTCCCAAAATTCTCAGTTTGCTTCATTAAAGCATAGGTACATATATATATTCGTATGTGTGCCAATATGCACGCACATGCCCAGCTTTCTCCCAAAGTTTCAAAGTTTGACACACTTGGGGAAAAAAAAACCAACAAACAATAACAGATAAAGTATCATTTAGGAGGACAAGGTGGAAAGATTATTTTTCTCCTTACCCAGAAAAATCAGCAGAATACTGTCCATAATCAAAGATATAGACTCTAGTAATTTGGCACACAGTGAGGTATCCCAAAGCAAAAACAAAGCAATACCTGGAAGGAAAATAGAAAAAAAGCTTTTCAATTAAAAACCATAAACATTTCTCCACTGAATAAACTACCTCTTAAGTAGAGTTTAGTCTCCAATTATTTCTAGCAAATATTACATAATTGGAGTGTGCAATGACACCTTCATTCTGACTGGGGTTTTTGGTAATACACATTCTATGCAAGCACACAGACTTTGGTTTTGGTTGGGTTTTTTGTGTTTTGATTTGTTTTTAAAGTGTGCAGTACTAACTTACAAATTCTATTATCATTAGCCAAAATACTTATTTATATAAATAAAGCATAAGATTTATCATTTCAAGCACCACTGTAAAAACTGGAAGTCCTATAAAAAGAAAACAAAACTATTAAGGTTTTCTGTTTTGTTTTTTTTTTTAGTTCAAAGTTAATTTTTGTTTATAGGAGTATAAAATTTTGCATTATACATCAACATCATTTCCATTGAATCTATTTCCATACATTCAAAATTCAGCACCACAAACCCCACTGCTGCTGTTTTCAAAAGGACCTGGAAAAGGCAATTAATTTTCAAATACACATATTAAAACGTATCTGAGTAAAAAAGGAACAGGATGCCTTTATGCCTCCTGTTAAAGCTGATCCTTAGCAAATGTAAGAAAAACACAGATAAGAACCACCTTATATAAGTACCATAAATTTAACTTCACATATCATTTTTTCAGGTCAGGGTTGAGATCCCCCCCTCAGCCCCTTTTTAAGATGTACAACAGTACACTAGCGAGAACTGATTTGCCAATAAACCTCGCAGAATGTGCCAGATAGTCTTCTCAGTCAAAAAGGAGGGTGAATGCCAGCAGGAACTTAATTAGTCCTTTAGGTCTTTACACACAAACTTGACAGTCTTGAACATTTCCACATAACTTAGGAAACATTCAATGGTAATGAAATCAAGCACTTGTTTCATGTTCACAAGACTAACGTGCAACCCCTACAGCAGACCATATTATACATTCAAAACCCAGTTAGAATGAAAATATTCGTACACCAAATAGAAAATTATGACTAGGGCTGGGTTTAGGTGAAATAGTGAAGGACACTACAGGAAAACCTTAGAACATGCTTTTCCTTTCTTTTCCAAATAAATATTTTTGCAAAAAAAAGTGTTAACATAATAAATTCTAAAGTCTTAGAAATTATTCTTCAACCTGAAAGTTACCACACAGAACAGTTGCAATTTAACCTTTAAGAATTGTGCTAGATGTAAACCATTTAATATTTTAAGACATCCAACTTTCAAAATAGATTACCTTATAAATCAGCAGCTTGTTCCTTTTTTTAAAGAACACACTTGTTACTTTTTTATATAAAAAAAGGTTTAGGGCGCCTGTTTTAGCAATAGTTTATTTTCTGTCTTCATGAATATTAACAATCTAGAAACAATATTATATTGGGTGGCTAACTGGTACAAAAGTGTTTATGATAAGAATGCGACAAAATTACACAATAATTGGCTCATAATTATACCAAATTATTTCAGGAGGAAAAACAATGTAACACAATGAAGTAGTATGTAGTGGACTACAGATATCAGGAGTATGATATAATGTTGAATTCTTTTTTAAAAAGTTTAGAATTAAAATTTTCCTGAGATATTTTAAGAAAAACTACCCCCCCAAATCACCCAGGTTTCACGCAAATGAGAAGTATCTGGATTTAGTTTGCCCACATTGAAATCAGTTCCAGTTCTTCCATTCACTAAAAATTCCATATGATTTTCAGCTTTACCAGCCTTTTGATTTACATACTAAACAGTCCCAGATTAAAAACACATAGATACAATACTAAAAAGCCACGAAAAGCTAAAATATTGTAGTTTTCTTTAAGAAAATTTCATTTTATCCCCACTGGTAAGATCATGTATTTTTTTAACGACAGTCTATTCAACAGTATATTGCAATAGGTCTAGAATAAACAGAATTACAAAAGTAACACTAACTACAGCTTTCATAACTTAAAATGCTACCCATAGCAGCAATACATATATTGTAAGGACAAAAAACACACTTAATACATTAGTGGACTAGGTACACACCCTCAGGTGGAAGAAAACAGACACCAGTTTCCACTGCATACAGTTCATATTGTAAAACATTTACATTGTTTTTAAACAAGGCATTATGAAGACCTCCTTTTGCAAGCAGAAAACCTATGCTGATAAGTACAACTGAAGAAATACTAATAAATATCCTGAAAGAAGAAAAGCACTGAGAGGTCAGGAAACCTTAGGTTCTCTTCTATATAGTTATTATGATACAGCCCTGCAGCATTATGTGAATATGCAACTGCAAATTCCTGTCTCACTGAAGAAACAGGTCATTATTCTTGATACCTTTTAAAGGTTTTTGCATTCATGTTCAAGACACATCCAGAGATTTTACTCATTGCTATCTTCCACATGCTGCACTTGAGAAGTTTGGGATTTCCCCATAAGCATTTCCTCAATTATTCTCCATGCATTTAAGTGTTTCATAAGAATTGCATTTCTTTCTAAGATGAATTTTAGTGATACTCAACGTTACCCAGTTCTCTCTCTATATATGAGGAAATTGCGAAATAAAGAGATTACGTGGGTCCGAATACCAAACTGGAGAGATGCAAGGTCAGTTCTTGGGCTAACTTATCTTTTTTAAAGTTGACAGAAAGGACATTACCAGTACGTTTCAGTCACACACACGAGCACAAGTGCTCTGTACTTCCACAAATCTAACCACAGGTGTTCCACAAAAGGTGAAAGATTGTACTTGTAGCTAGTGCAAGTAGTTGAAACCACATTGTAGTGTCCTGCACTTAAAGAACAGACTAAAGCAGCAATGCTACCCAATTATGGAACAGTGAAATGTGTAGGGCAGTTTAAAGGTTACTTCTTCACTTGCAGGTTCCTGTGGCTTAAACGCCTTCCACTTCCTACAAATTAACTTTCTATGGTGAAATGACTGGCCTGGTAGATGAGGGGAGAGCAGTGGATATTGTCTACCTGGACTTCATAAAAGCTTTTGATACTTGACATCCTCATAGACAAGCTAATGACTTGTGGGCTGGATGAGCAGTCAAGTGGATTGAAAATAGGCTGAACAGCCAGGTCCAGCAGGTGGTGATAAGTGGCACAAAGTTGATTTGGAAGCTAGTAACTAACTGTGTACCCCAGGGGTCAATACTGGGTCCAATCCTCTTTAACATCTTCATTAGTGATCTGGATGATGGGGCAGAGTATATTCTCATCAACCTTGCTGATGACACCAAACTGGGAGGAGCAGCTAATACACCAGAAGGTTTTGCTACCATCCAGAGGGACCTTGACAAGTTAAAGAAATGGATTGACAGGAACCTCATGATGGTCAACAAGGGGAAGTGCAAAATCCTGCACCTGGGGAAGAACAACCCCTGGCACCAATATATGCTGGTAGTCTCCCAGCTGGAAAGCAGCTTAGCAGAAAAGGACCTGAGGGTCCTGGTGGACACCAAGTTGAACATGAGCCAGCAACACACTCTTGCAGTAAAGAAAGCAAGGTAGGCAGGGAGAGAGCTTTTCCAACATCTTCAAAGGAGAAAACATCATTTGTTATGACACTTGAGCAGGAGCCCAGCTGGCACCCTGTCTTGAGGAAAACCAAAAACACCTATCAGATCTAGCATCTGCAATCCTTCCCAATACCCTCTTCCAAACCAAAACCTAACTTTACTATGAAAAGTCCAGTTAGAAAGCACAGCAACAAAATGAGCACATCCTTTCTTTCCTTCACTTTTATACAGCATTTGTCTGGTTTTGGTATCTGCTGACCAAAATGTCAGCCACCAAAGTACTTCCAGATAGCCTTCAAAATAGATGTTAGCCATCATGACCAATATGGTGGGATTTCTCACAACATTCGGTTAATATCCACACTGAAGTTATAGTACAGAAATGGAAGAAAGAAAAAAAAAAAAGCAACAAAAACCCAAATGTTAAACTTCTTGCTGAGATTCCAGATTCCATTTTACAATCTAAAACAAAAGCTGTCTTCCCACAGTGCAGTGAAACTTGCTGCTATGTTGCATTCACCAAACACAACTATGAATTTTAACTACCTTCCAACTATGTCAGCCACCAGCTCCAAGTTACACACAGCTTGGAAGACTTCCAATTTTTAACTGATGAGGAAAACACAGGAACCTGCAACCCATACAATGCTTTTCATCTTCTAAGTTCATCTCTCCATATTTGCCATGCCACATCACATTCCTTGTTGATGAAAAATGTCATTTAACCAGGTAAAGTACAGCAACACGTTCTCCCTCAAGGAGATTTAAAAGGTTTACAACAGCTTGCATCGTTCCTGTTTTTTCTCCTGAGGGTTTGTGGTACAACTTGCTGATCACTTTAACTCTCGTACAAATCCAGCTTTTTTAAAAAAAATTCAAAACATATTTGAAAATGCTTTGAAAACTTTCTAAAATACTCTTACTGCATGTTTCCTAACCTCTTCAAAGACTCATTCACCAGAAAACACCCCTTAGATCAGAAAACTGAGTAAGGTTTTGCAGAGCTCAATCACAGGAAGTTTTATCCACCTACAACAATTAATTACAGGCTGTACATGAATGCAATGGTTTTACCCAAGGCTAAATTTTCTCCTCCCATAGAAAAGCAATTGGTCTTAAAACTCAATGTTACTCTATACCTGCTATATGTTCTTATGAGCAGAATGACAGAAGTAATTCACGCTGGACACGAGCAACTAGAAGCAAGCCACAATATTGTTATTATTACGATTAACTTTAAGACAAACTGACCTGTAATGAATTTTGTACCATATATAATAAAAAGACACAGAGACATTCACTTAGAATATGTTTGAGACTAATTCACAGGATGTTTGTCTAAATGACCTTACTTTATCAACAGATGCAACAAAGTCAGACATGTCTAGGAGACACTGCAGTAATGGAAGTAGCAGAAAGCAGAACAGATTGTTTGATAAGTCTAACTTCTGATTTCAACTTAAAAAAAAAAAGATATTAAGCAAGCAATACTGGATAACCTACTATACAGGAGGGCTTTTCTTTTACAAGTCTGCCATACTGCATTTTAATTCCTTGCTATTTTCACCTTCCCAGAGCACTAAAAATAGTATTTAATATGGTCTGTCCATAAAATTCTATCATTCCTTTAAAAATAAATATATCAAGTAAACTAATCAAAGAGTTTTTAAAAATGTACATTCTAACGTTATACATAAAATATAATTTATAACATACTATGCACATATATATTATAATATACAGGAAATACTAAGTAAGCAGCTGTCATGGTTTAACCCCACCTGGTAACTAAGCACCACGCAGCCGCTCATTCACCCACCTCGTGGGATGGGGGAGAGCATCAGGAAAGAAAAAGTAAAACTCGTGAGTTAAGAACAGTTTAATAGAATAGAAAGGAAAAAAATAATAATGATAATAACAACAATACTAAAATGACAATAATAATAATAATAATAAAAGGATTGGAATATACAAAACAAGTAACACACAATGCAATTGCTCACTACTTGCCAACCGATGCCCAGTTAGCTCCCAAGCAGTGATCCTCCCAGTCCAATTCCCCCCAGTTTATATACTGGGCATGACATCACATGGTATGGAATACCCTGTTGGCCACTTTGGGTCAGCTGCCCTGGCTGTGTCCCCTCCCAATTTCTTGTGCCCTTCTTGCTGGCTGGGCACGAGAAGCTGAAAAATCCTTGACTTATTCTAAACACTACTTGGCAACAACGGAAAAGATCAGTGTGTTATCAACATTCTTTTCATACTATATGCAAAACATAACACTATACCAGCTACTATGAAGAAAATTAACTCTATCCCAGCTGAAACCAGGACAGCAGTCTCTCCATGTAGTACTCTACAAAAGGTGATCAAGAGAACTTCTGTTTAATTCTCTTAAAAAAAAAAAAAAAAGGCAAAATAATCTCTTATTAGCAAAGAAAATACATTGCACTATATCATTATTTCTTGTCCAGTTATTCTTTGTCAAGTAACATTAATCAACATAAATGTTAGTGTTTTTACCTGCATATATACAAAGCCAAAAAGCTTCCTTGTATCTCTATGTGTGTGTATATACATGCCTACACACGTACGGATATACAGGCTTCAGTTCTTTCACATTATATGAACTTTATTTTAGTTTCTGAACATCCTGATGGAATTTGATAGACATTTTCTATTACACTTTCTACTGCTAAACTGGAGCAGCTACACTAAAGAGACTTCTGAAGCACCATTTCTGCTAATGCAGAAAGCCTTAATCTCATCCCTGTACTACCCCTCTTTTTCATCATCCTAATGAGCTTAGCAGAGCCAACAGAACATTCACACCAGCACTGCTCATCTACTTCAGTGACAAGTGATCTGATTTTGTTTGAACAGCTGTTTTTTTTTCCTACAGGCAAACCCTTTTTATCCAGCGTTGCCTCATAAATTCATTTCATGTCATACACCTATTATCCTGCCCACCACGTTATCTATATCAGAGAAGGACAAAGGCCCCACACGAGTCACAGTACTAGGTCACGCAACATCTCCATCTAGCCCAGGATCCAGGACCGTGTCCTCCCCAAAGTAGCAGCTAACACACAGATGCCCAAGAAAGCAGATGAGCAGAACAAGCAAAGAAACTACTTCCCAACTCTCTCCCAGACTCAAAACATCAGCACCTTAAAGATCTGGATTCAAACATGGCATCCAAGCATTTAATAACCCTCAGCATACTACTCCTCTATCAACTTTTTGCTCCAAAGTGCACCCTCATCTTTACCACTCTGTTGCTCCAAATACACTTGAGGAAGAGCTCTTAATTTCTACATTTTCAGCAAAACTATGTACAAATCTGGTAGCACAGAATAAGCCAGCAGAACCTGCTTATATAAAGCTTCTGTAGCTTTATATTCTGTGATTTCACAGCAGAACACCCAGCTTTTTCCTGTGTCCCTCAAAAATTTTGGGTTTCTGCCTAAGACAGAGCAAGAACATCTGTAGCTTAATTCTAGAGCTTTGGGTCCACTGATGGGCAAGCTGGGCTGCACACAGGCCCAAGCTAACCATAACATATATTAGCTGATTGTATTTGCATAACTAGGGGTGGGAATTACATTTTTGTTCGCTTTATACTTTGGGGGCACTCAGCATCTTACTTATAAAATATTTGGTCAAGTACCTACTATACCTATCTCTGTTTGCACAAAATGCAACAAAAATTGAACTGTGACCTTGACAAAGGCACACTCTGGGAGAAGTCATAACAGTTTCTGTTACTTTAGGCTCTTCCCATGCAGTGGAAAGACAACAGCACAGTATGCTATTTTGCTGCAAGAAAGTTAAATAAACCAGTCAAGGCAGGGCACTTTTTCACCAACTAGTTGGCACATACTACAGATTTAGCCTTGAGATAAAGATTTCATGTCCAGTCAAGATCCACTCCTTCCATTATTTTAGGAATTATTTTTTTTAAAATATGTAATTATTCAGTTTCAAAAAGCAGACCTGTCCACCACCATGTAACATCATTCTGCTTTGATTTTTAGAAAAGGTGACAGAATAGCCTCTGAGTTTTCCCATGCCTTGTGCTGAAAGCTGCTGCCTGAGTTTGTTTTTCCTACTGCTTGTGCCAACATAAAAAACCTAAAAAAGTAAATTCTTGTCTGCCAGGTCAGCACTCAATTCTTATAAAAATGCAGCTATATTGTTTTAATTCTAATGACCATAATTAGTTTTCATGGTTCACACAGAGAAATTCCACCCTATGCAGTTAGAACATACCAATATTTGTTTGCAAAACTTTAGGGGGGAAAAGTATACGTCAAGCAAAAAGGTCTAAAGTGCCAAAGCTAAACATCTATCTAATTCTGCAATCATCAAGTTCACGCCAATAAAAATACTGATTAGAATTAGCTTAGTTTTGACTGTTTAAGAGTCACAAGGTAAACTAGCCTGCCCCAACCTGCTGTTGTTACACCAAGAAGAGATTGCTATTTACGCCATTCCTGTTCAAACTATGCAACTATTGACATACAACATCGGTATTACTTATAACATGGAACAGTTTTATGATGTAATCAGTAACAGAGTGTGCGGCCTTAACCAAGTCCCAGTCCTCTCTGTATTTCAAGAGACTACTCCAGGCAGTTGGAAGCCTTCTGATCCACACACAAGTCTGTCCCTTCTGATTACTTCAAGCAGAAATCCAAAATGCATGGGGAAAAAAAAACAACAAAGCAAACCAAAAAAAGACAAAACCAGACTGCCTATGAGCCCATTTCCAGGGAAGGAAGCGTTCATACCACTGTGCTTTGGTAAGGAGCAATCGGGCTATCCCATCCCTCATCAATCCTCAGCTGAAGATTTTTGGGTCTGATAGCCATTTTAAAGCAAATTTAACAAGTGGACAGAGTTCTCCAACATTTTGATGCTGCAGCAGTGCTACATAACATATGGCACAATGAATGGCTGCATGTGGCCTCCAATGCCCCTTGCTTGGCCTGCCTGTTGCTGCAGCACAGAGGCTTGCTGAGCCAGTCAGCACGTGCTGGCCACATGTCAGGCCCACACCTCTGGATTGCTAGTGTCTCTGTTGGGTTTTGCTGAGCCAGTAGAGAAAAAGCAATCCAGGCCCATCAGTTTCCTGCATACAATCAGACACACAAAGCCATGGGACACAAGGCTTTGTTAGCTCAACTGCACCCAGAACCATTTGCAATGGTTTTGCTAGTTTTGTTTACTACAGATTTGCTGTAGACATTATCACCTGCTTAATGTATTTTGACATTTTGCTACATAATGGCAACATAACAGCTTGGTAAAGTAAATCTTGAACTACACTAAATTAAATGATCATTTTATTCATAGCTATAGGCCATATTCCAAACACAACATTAATATGTAACAAATATAAAAATTCCTGTCAAAAATGCATATTAAAAACTTGGTTTTTTCCACATGCTCCCTAAGTTTACATCCTCTCGCTTTCCAACCTCTTGCCTCTCCAAATCTGCAACGTCGCAAGGACAAAGAGATCTGCTTCAGGCTCTCGTACAAGGGAGAAACATAATCTACGTCTGAAAGGTGGGCAGGAGGAAGGTTGCTAACATTGTGCGGTCCATTCTTCCTGTAAGTCTCCAAAGGAACACGGAGCCAGGAAGAATGGGAATAGAAGAATTTATTTTATCCTTTATCAGACTCAAAGCTGAGAGCTGAAGTTGACCGTGTCCAAAATCTTAATGTTAAACTGAGATGAGATGTGAGAGATCACCTAAGTTCTCTGTCACTTGAAAAACCATAGTGTGTCATATCAATCCTTATTTCTGCAATCGCTTGAAAGTGTAACAGTAAACAATGCAGGTAAGAACACCAGATCTGACCTTTTTTTTTTTTTTTTTTTAAAGTTGACAATAGTACATAGCACTTAAAAACATGCACAAAGAAGAAAGCCTAACAGCTTCACAATACAAAATATGTAAAGGCCGAACTCCCTGACGCTGGAATCCTCCTTACAAAGCCCAGACGAAGGAAGGAGATTCTTGACACATCTTCTGACAAAGATGAGTACTCGTAACAACTCAGAAATAAAACAGATGCTAAGTTTCACAAACACCTCTATGCTGGCACCATGAATTTTCATCTGTTCACCCATTATTTTTTTAAATGCATTTTTCCATATAATATTTGCCTAGCTGTATGATGTTTCAGCATCACAGCATGCAACTGATTTTATCCTGCCTTTTTCTCCCATGTGATACATAAGTAACATTCTTTCAAACATCAGAACCATGCAGTTATCTTCGCTTTTGCAAACCAGCAGAAACCCATAGAGTACATAGCCAAAAAACGGTCTCCTTTCAGGCACTAGGCAACAACACAACTTCTGTAGAATATTTTTAAGTAAATAAAGATGTTATTACAGAACATTGACAATAATACGACTGTTTTGAAATACAGCCCTACTAGTCATAATGGTTTAGCAACTGTAAACTAGAACTGCCAAATACAAAATATTTTGCAAGACTAAATAATTTTGTTTCAGTGGACTGTAAAGCTTCATACAAGAACTCATAGCCAGTAAAACAGAACAAGTTCTCTGCTGGCAAAACCACGGTGAGGTCAATCATTAAATCTGTGACTGCCGTAAACTCGGTACTTGGCAAGTATCATCTTGGATAAAGATAAGAGTGAGCTGTTATTATCATCCACCCACTCATCCCCCTGCTCTAGATACACCCCCCGCCTCATACCCCACATCCCCACATGCCACACCTGTTGCTCCTTCCTGGCTGCAGAGCAGAACAGATTCCCAGCTCTCTCAGCCCCCCAAGCTCTGCTGCAACTCTACAACCTTGCTGGAGACGCAACACCTGAGACAGAGAAACACAGCACGACTGAAACACCACTGGGAGAGAGGGGGGAGTTTTTCTCAGTCAGGAGGTGATGCCAGCTGGAATTTGTGTTCAGCCAGCCAGGAGATATTTTCTGCATGTGTTAAGGATGGCAGCAGCTGGGAAACACATGGGATATGATTTGCTGAGAAGGTGGTTGTGCACCGGAATCAGCACACGGGGCAGCTAGCAGATTAGTAAACAACCCAAATCCCTGCAAGGTGGAGTATACAAAGTGAAAGGCCACAGGGATCAAGTTTAGTTACAGGAACGGAATATTTGAATGATTCCAATATCAAAGGGAAGCCAGGAGTTTGTGTTAACAACTTACACAGCTGCATTTCCTCTTAAAACCATTTCTCGAAACAAAATGCCCTCTTTTACAGAGGTACTTTATTGGAGGGGATGAGATGATGGTACTCTATTTCCCACCCTATTTCTTGCTTCGCCTTCATGAAGGAATCAAACAGTTATTTGATTTCATCTGGCCACTGAGTCAACCGCAAGCACCACAGCTGGTGTGACCTGCACCAAAGGTGCAGCCCTGTTCCTTCCTGAGCTATTTACATCATCTTGCAATCAGACACGCATCTCAAGCAGCACAACATCTGGAATAACACTTTTCTGAAAAATCCGATTTACTTAAAATATAGCTTAAATGAAATGCCTGCTTTGCTCCAATGCTTAATATTCCTTTAACCTGGAAAGACCCATCCCTTCAGAAGACCTGTTTAATTTCTGTCCAATTTCCTCCCCCTGCCACCAAGCTAAGTTAAAGCACCACAACTACACAACAATTTCATATCTTCTATATTCTTTAATCAATGCATAGCAATGTATATAACATTCACATGATGCATCAACTTCACCACTGCCACAGTGTTTGTCATATGCTCCTGCAGAATTACATGTAGAAATCTTAAGTCAGCTGTCTCCTGCTCCCAGCCAGGAGAAAACGGGTGGGTAGCTCCATTTTCTTTGCTCCATGGTGAAGCCTCACACAGGTTACTCCTGAACACAGGACAGCAATTTCTGTTTTCATGCAGATTTCTTTTCTCCCACATGACAAAAACACTACTGAATATTTCCAGGGGTGAATTTGAGATACTCCACAAAAAGAGTGATATGCAATAGAAATGGCATGGCAAGAAACCAATCCTCAGCAAAAGTGAACTCTATGCATAATGGTTATTTGTGGTATAGAGTAGTCCTACTGTACACTCCTAAGGAAATACTTCAGACTGATGCCTGGGAAGAATCAGTACCTGTAGATTACTGCATGCAAGTACACAAGGAAGCCATTATGAAAAAAGCTTTACATTTATTTTTGGAACATTTTTCCTTCTTCCAGGTAACAATGAGAAACCAAAAAAAGAAAATTAACTACTCAATGACAGTCCAAGTCATGGCACAATCACTTGCAGAAGTGTCATACATTAACCCCAGGCAAACAGTAATTAGTCAAAACTACATTTATGATCTCTAAGTTAGGAATTAACTGTATTCTCAGAGTATATATTTATATATTACACATATATATAATTATATAAACTATACCTTTTTTTAGTTTTAATTTACTTGCATACTGTCTTGATCCTACCTCCACACACATTTGAACTTAGCTGCACTTTCAGCCTACGCTAGCCACTGAACTGCTTGCACTCTGCTTTGTAATCTCCACGCTCTCCACTGAAGATGTATGAACCCACTTGTGTTCATGATCTTCTAATGCCCTTCAAATTTTCCCTCTAAATGCCTAGAGCAATCAAATTATCTCACTAACTAAATTAACTAACTCAGTTTCTTCTAGACAAAAGGATCATACGACTTGTCCCTAACAACATATTGTATAAAGTCAACTAGCAGAAACTTTTGGGTAGATTTAATCACAATATGCACTAGTGGAAGAGGCTCCATTTCTGTATAAATGCAGTTTTCATGTCAATGCTAAGAAGGAATGTCAAGTTGTTCATCAATTATCCTTTGAGATATGAAATCAAAATCATGAATTATTCACCTATATGTACACCCATATTAGTGCCATTTGTCTATCACTCCTCATTAAGGTGTTCCATTACCTTCCTGAATTATTCTTACATTTACTTTTAAAACTCACTACAGACCTCACCTGTCAATTCACTGAATTTATAGAACTGAGAACAGTCACTTAAAATTTTCTCAAGGGAATAAATAATAATAAAACTTACTTCAATAATTTCTTTCTCCCAGCATTCAAACACTTTTCATACTCAGTGACTATATGGAAATTTCCTCATACTACTGGTATATTCTGTTTTGTACAAGTAGGGATATGACCAAACACAATGAGCCATTCTTTATGCGAGCTAAGACCAGGGTTTTTTTCTCATCACAAACAGGGTGTCCAAGCAAATGAACTTTGCACTCCCAAATCTTTTGTAACACTGACTTATCAATGAACAAAATCTTTTGCTGCTAGCAGGACTGCCTGGAGGCTGCAAATTACATACAAGGTATCTGCAATCATTTTGGCAGCTCAAAGCTTCCTTTGTGAAAGTTTTCATTACTTAAATTCCTTTATCTACAGGTAACACAAAAGTCACAAGGGAATCCTAAAGAGACATTTATGAATTTTAAACCTGAACTACAAAAAAAAAAAAAGAGACTAAGAGTTTGTCTTTATTTGTATATTGACTAGTACTAGTATGAATTAGGAAATATGCTCAAAGTTCTTTTTAATCGTAATTCCAGACATTATGCAATGAAAAACTCTGCATTTAGACTACTAAAAGCCAAATGTTATCACTTAGAAATAAGTTTGTGTCCTGGTTTTGGCTGGGATAGAGTCAATTTTCTTCTTAGTAGCTGGTACAGTGTGTTTTGGATTTTATGCAAGAATAATGTTGATAACACACTGATGTTTTAGTTGTTGCTAAGTAGCACTTAGCCTAAGTTAAGGATTTCAGTTTCCCATGCTCTGCCAGCAAGCAGGTGCACAAGAAGCTGGGAGGGAGCATAGCCAGGACAGCTGAACTGAACTAGCTAAAGGGGTATTCCATACCACAGGACATCATGCTCAGTATATAAACTGGGGGAGTTGGCCAGGAGGCACAGACAGCAGCTCAGCCATCAGTCAGTGGGTGGTGAGCAAATCCATTGTGCATCACTTGTCTTTTATCGGGTTTTATTTTTTATTTATTATATTCCTTTTCATTACAATTATTATTACTATTATATTTTATTATTATTATTTTTAGTATTAGATTTTATTTTACTTTAGTTATTAAATCATTCTTATCTCAACCCACGAGTTTTAGGGGTTTTTTTCTCCAGTTGTCCTCATCCCTGTGGGATGGGGGGCGGAATGAGCAGCAGCTGCCTGGTGCCTAGTTATCGTGGTTTAAGCCCTGCCAGCAGTTTGTTAAACATAAAGCAACAATCAAAAAAGTAATTTACATGAAATAGTTTATACCTATTTGTTCATAGCAAGAAATACACATTACATACATATAAAAGCAGATTACTATTATTACAGTCACACCATTCAACAGCCAGCACAGACAGGGAGAACAATCAAAGAAAAGTACTGAACTCCAACAGCCTGGGAGACCAACCCATCACAGACTCATCGTACAATTACAAATGGGTGACTTAAACCAAGATCCACAAATGCAAGTGTTCCTATTTATATAGTTGTTCTTTAGGCATTCAAATTCCCATTGTATAAATCCACAGAGCCTTGATATTTAGGACCTAAATTTACAGAGCTATTTCAATCCCTCTGACTGCTCCATCTATAAAACAGGAATAGAACACTTACCTAGTTCAGAAGAGCATTCTATGAGTAAGTGCATTAAAGATTACGACTCACTGAACTGCTTTATGGTCACTATTATAGGAACACCTAAACACTAAACTTGCCTACTCTCCAAAACAAGTTTTGTTAGAAAGCATCCAACATATGTATAAATTGTGTTCAAGTTAATTAAAATCACTAATTTTTAGATAGAACTTTTAATTTAATTCTAAACATGTTAAACTCCACACTGTAACCCTTCAAGCCTAAAAATAGCATGATTGCCAGTCAGCCTGAAATTTAGCATGCATCCAGAAGCTCCTACGCTGCACTTGCCAGGAATGTCAAGACTTTGAAAAGTCACATATATTATAACAGTCAAGACAAACTAATCTGTAACACAAGCACACAGTGCACACTGTCTGATTATCCATTACTGTGATGCCTGGCAGTGCCACTGCAGTTAAGCTTCCTTCTGTGTTTTCATTATAAACCAGATTTGAAGAAAAGTTTCAGCTAAACATGCATGCCTTCTTCTAGATGCCTTAAAAAAAGAAAAGAGTTTTACATGTTTGGGGTTTATGATACTTATTAGTGACTCGAGAATGCGAGGGGAAGTGGACTGTATCTTTTAAGCAAACAGAATTTCATACTGTTTTGGCCACTGAAATCCATAGGTATCTATATAGTTGCAGACCAGAGTAATGAGAACTACCCCATGAGGGGTTTAAATCAGCTGTATTCTATTAATGTAAAACAAAACACACTGTGTTTATATTCCTATATTTATGTTCCTATTTTTTGCCTTAGTTATTTGATTATCAGTTATGTTTTCAAAATGTGAATAAACCTCATTCCGTGATCTTAAGACCCCCAGGTATCCCTCCAGCCAGGGCTATATTTAAATTACTATTCAATACTCAGTCCTAGCTCTGCAACCATTTATAATGCTCTTGCTCTACTAGTCTAATCACTCTCCTCCCACTTTTAGTTGCTGGAATAGTTGAGAAAGCATTCTGTAAAGACAGTATTAGTATGAAGACATAGTCTGTTTAGGCCTTTTTGTTACTTAGAAGAGAAAATTTAAATGGCATTAATTTGAAAAAACTGTCAAGATGGAATGCTTTTCAAACTTCTGCTAGGTGTTAGGGACAAATACTGTTTGCTGTAACAACATTTCACATAGTCTTACACCAGCACACACACTCAAAGTAGAAAGAGGCAAGAGGAAGAAAAAAGTTGGTGGCAGTCTTGCGAGAAGAGCACAGAATTAAAAACAAGCCAACAGACTGTGAGATTCATATTTTGCTTTGGTGAGTTCAGCTGAATGCCAGAACCTTGTCATACTTCATCTCTGGAGATGCAAAAACAACAAGAAAAGCGTAGAGTGAAAAAAGGATGGAGAAAAAAAAAGAATCAACAGAAGTCATCATGAGAAAAAGCATTCTACTTAAAGCAGCATCAACTGTAAACAACACCTACAAGAGGGAGCTTCAGTCTTGTCACAATTCATAATGAAATAATTACTTAAGAGCTAAAGACAATAGTCTTAAACTTTTCAGTTGATGGTTTATTGAAATATTTTCAGTCTATATGAAGGCTCTACCATGCATATCAGATATTTCTGTTATAACTGAAAGCAGCATGCAGGTTAGCCTTCAGTTACTACTAAATCAAAATCAGTGACATAGCTAAAAAATTAGCAGCGCTGCCTTAAGTTATTTGTAGCTTTGCCAGAGAAGGTACTTTTAGGAGATCATGAACATATTGGCACACCTGTAGCTTAAACTCATTATTGCCACTAGATACAGACATGCTAGACCTCTGCAATGACTCAATTTCTCAAATTTCTCAAATTACTTCAACAGTGAAGCAATAAAGCCTGTGAATGTAATGGAGTAGATAAAATATGAACATGCATATCTTATGAAATCTATGACTGCAAGAATAAAGGGACAAAGATTTTAATCCAAAGGAGTAATTATTCATCACTGCCCAAATCACACTGGACCACTGCAAAACCCATGAGATCAGGCTTGCAAGGAAGAGAGGTAAACCTCAGACTATCAAAACTGCTGTTAAGAAGCCCACAGCTTTGCACTTTTTTTATTAGCCTAAGGTATGTTTCATGAAGTGGTAATAAAATACATTAACTGCAGTGAATTTTAATTCAATGTGGACAATGAGGCATAGGGTAGGTTTTTGTTCTCAAGGTCCACTTTGATCTTTTATAGATCTACTCCTAGCGGATTATCAGCTTGAAGGAGAACAGCATAGGATGGTCATGGTTATCCAGATCCAACATGATAAAGTTCTGAGTAACCTCATCTGACCCCATCACTGACCCTGCTTTGAGCAGGACACTGGATCAGAGACCTCTTGAGGTCCCTTCCACCTGAAACCTCTCATTCTATGAATTTATTCAGTTTATTTAACTGTTATTTTTTTAAGATAAAATGTGGTAAAGAAAATGAGAAACTTTTTTCTAAAGTTTGCCATCAAATAACAACATAGCTGCATTCTAAACATAAAACAGCAGTGTCTAACAGCTTTTTTTCCCAAAACAAGTTAATTTGCCTCAAATAATCAAAATCCTTCCTAGCACTTGCGAGAGACAAGAGTTGCACAAGAGCAGTGCAGGATGCAAGGTGAAACAGACCTTACTGAAAGAAGTTACACTGCAGTGATCAATACTGGAGCACAACTGAGATGTTGCCACATGGGGTAAATGCAACAACAGTACTTTTGCATATAGTTTTGTCTGTACAGTTTCTATACATCACCAGATACTAAGTTATAAAACACTGCTGTATTTATGGAATTGTACTAGAAGCACCAAGCTTTAAAATCCCAGTATTTTAATGTAATAGTTAGAAACACATACCTCCTATACAAACTTGTAAATTCCTAAAACGTGAATTTAAATAGAAGATTCTGTTGCACTGTAAGAATCGCAGTTAAATCTCAGATTTCTCTTAGTGCTCTAGCTACAAAACTATTTACTCCCAAATACACATTTTTAAGTGGCAGAAACCTGTAACTGAGAGCAAAGGTGTCATCTCAACTTTTAGTATAGGTGGCAGAGATTGTTGAAAAATGCACATTTTTATTAATGATGCCAAACAGATGTAAAGATACTTTGAAAGAAAGGAGTTAAAAAGATGATTTACTTTAACAACCATATGCTCCACCAGTCACTACAATTTACTGTGGGAAAACATCATTTAAAAAAAAGTATCTCCACGCATGTGTGCCCCAAACCACTTAAAGAAGGACAGGAGTTAAGCAAAGCACCTGGGCTTAGCCACAGTTTTAAAATTACACATCTGGATCTAAAAAGCTTTCCAGAAACATTATAAAGGCTTTTTAATTGGGGACAGGGGACAGCGAACGCACAACACAACAAAGCAAAAAGCAACACACACACACACATGCATTATGATAACAAGAACTAAAAGCTTAAATTTTCAACAGAAGAATTTGAGAGCAAGTAGGGCAGACAGAACAAAAAACCCACATATCTCTCTCTCCCTCTGTTCATTGTGTCCTTGGCAGACAGGCCCGTACTTCCAGCCAATTCTACTATTTTCTGAACAGAGGCGAATTCTGCTCAATTACCCCAGTCCCTCGGAAGCTCTCCCGGTCCCCCACACTGAAGCCTTGCAGCCTCTAGACGAGCCATGGGCATCCGCAGCTTCCCCTGCAACTCTCCTTTTGCCACACTTCAGCAATTTCTCAGTCCCTTAATACCTAAGCAAGCTTTCACAGGAAGAAGCAATTTCCCCCTCCATACAAGAGATCCACCTATCCTTGTGTTAAAAGGAAGAAATGAGTCATGATGCATTTTGTTCACTGCAATTTATTTTGGTGGTACTTAGGCAATTTTTGTTTTACATAAAGGATCGAACCAATGGCTCACTTAACTCAGTATCCTTGTCAGGAGCAGATAAATCAGAAGCAGTTGTGAGAACCACATGGTACAGTAGCTCAGACTAGAAAATACCTGGTTAGAAGGCAAACATTACTTTCACAGTGAAAGAATGGGAGGTCTGTTAGGAGACCTATTAAAAAGGCAAAAAACAGGTGGGCCTAACAAGAAATAATGCCAGGAATATAGCTTAAAAAATTCAGATTAGAATCTATAAAAGTGATTATGGGAATCAGCTTTTAATGTAAAACATTTTCTGACTCTCAGAATTTCAGGAAAAGCATCCGATCTTGATTTTGAAACACATTTAATTAAACAAGTTATTGGTTTAACCGTGGGAAATACTGTGTCTGTGCTATATCAGAAACTAGGTAAGATGAACTTAAAAATATCCCTTTAAAAGTTTACCTCATGAAGGCTTTACCTTAATTCCTTATAGCTGGAAACCATTTTAGATTTTGACGCATTTATAAGCCTTCCAGAATCCCTTCTCTCTAGTAACGATATTGAAGCTCTTCTCGGCATTTTCCTAGGGTCTTAGCCCCAGGAACATCCTAGAAAATTAAAATCTCGATCTCCACTATGAACTGAGATAGAAGCAAACCCTTGCACCTTTTGGAAGTGGAATTTTAAAAGCAATTTGGGTTTACATTCTTCATGAAGGAAAAGTTAACAAGCTGACTTTCCTATCTTATTCATCTTTATCTCTATTCATAGCCCAAACTAGATATATCATTAAAAGTAGGTACTTGCTTAGGGCAACAGATTGCCAGAAAAAACCCACCAACTTATTTTTAGAAATGGGTATCCCTGTTGGACATGACAGTCATAACTCCTGCTCCTTGTATTTTCTCAGTAGCAATAGGAATATCAAATCCAGTTTTCAATCCCTGATCCCTTCCCAGTCTCCTTCTCACTGTCCTACAACAGAAGTGCAATTTCTCCTATGCAAACAGCTTTAGGCAGGTTCTGATATTATGTCCCTTCTAATTAACTTTCTTTTCAAGATAACCAACTCAAATGTCTTCAATTTCTCAGAGTTTTCCACACCTCTTGTTTTTTTTTACTAACCTTCTCCAAATCCTCAGTAATTGTGCAGTACTCCATGTGAAATAAAGTACTCAACACTGGGCTCTGTATGATACCACATCCCCCATTCAACTAAGAACACT
The DNA here is from genome assembly GCF_929443795.1 of Astur gentilis. Lineage (NCBI taxonomy): Eukaryota > Metazoa > Chordata > Aves > Accipitriformes > Accipitridae > Astur > Astur gentilis. Next base: position 13,524,535 of record NC_064895.1, read on the forward strand.
GTCTTCCCTATTACTCTCCATTTCACAGAGCTTGCTTGACGAAGCTTCTCTTGGAGGTCCTCTGTGATATACAGATCCCATTCCTAATTTCAAGACAACTATGTTGTATGCACAGTTGAACAGCCTCAACTCAAGTATTGTTTGCTTTTTCAGTGTTGAACCAAGCCTGTCATTTTTTGTCCATTTATTGTCTTCTGTTAGTTCTGAAGTTCCTCAAAGTCTTCCTTTGTCTGAAGAAAACACTATTACCTGCAATTTTTTGTTGAATTATGCAAAGTATTGACAGTAGGTCAAGGGAGGTGATCCTTCTCTACTCAGCACTGGTGAGGCCACACGTGGAGTACCGCATCCAGTTCTGGGCTCCTCAGCACAAGGGAGACATGGACATACTGGAGTAAGTCCAATGAAGGGCCACAAGGATAACGAAGGGACAGGAAATCTCTCTTATGAGAATAGGCTGGAAGGGCTGGGATTGTTCAGCCTGCAGAACAGGCTTGGGAGAATCTCATCAGTGTATGTAAATACCTGAAGGGAGGGTGCAAAGAGAATGGAGCCAGGCTCTTTGCAGTGGTACCCAGTGACAGGACCAGAGGCAAACGGCACAAACTCAAACACAGGAGGTACCTTCTGAACATCACTATACACTTTGTTACTGTGAGGGTGACTGAGCGCTGGCGCAGGTTGCCCAAGCAGATTGTAGAGTCTCTCTCCTTCAGGATACTCAAAAGCCATCTGTACATGGACCTGGGCAAATGGCTCTGGGTGGCCCTGCTTGAGCAGAGGGGTGTGGTTTAACCCCAGCCAGCAACTAAGCACCACGTAGCCGCTCACTCACTCCCCCCTCCCACCCCATCCAGTGGGATGGAGAAGAAAATTGGGAAAAAAAGTAAAACTCCTGGGTTGAGATAAGAACGGTTTAATAGAACAGAAAAGAAGAAACTAATAATGATAATGATAACACTAATAAAATGACAAAGTAGTAATAAAAGGATTGGAATGTACAAATGATGCGCAGGGCAACTGCTCACCACCCGCCGACCGACACCCAGCTAGTCCCTGAGCAGTGATTCCCCACCCCCACTTCCCAGTTCCTATACTAGATGGGATGTCCCATGGTATGGAATACCCTGTTGGCCAGTTTGGGTCAGGTGCCCTGGCAGTGTCCCGTGCCAACTTCTTGTGCCCTGGCTGGGCACGAGAAGCTGAAAAATCCTTGACTATAGTCTAAACAATACTTAGCAACAACTGAAGACATCAGTGTTATCAACATTCTTGCATACTGAACTCAAAATATAGCACTGTAACAGCTACTAGGAAGACAGTTAACTCTATCCCAGCTGAAACCAGGACAGGGGGTTGAACCAGATGACCTCCTCAAGCATTCTGTGCTTTTTAATGTCTTTTTCAGATCATTAATACACCTAATTCTGACCTGTGGGGTGGCTAAACTTTTACCCAGAAAAAGTCTATTTCTACTAGCTTCCTATTAGTAGATGATACTTAACAGACAGCAGTCCTTTGCCTCTAACAAATACATAATGCTTAAGAGCAACTCACAAGAAGCTGCTTTCGATCCATCTCTCCTCCTAACAGTTACAATACATTCAAAAACATGCAAATCAAATAGCCTGTAAGTCATAAAGGCATTATTGCCAACTTCAGAAAACAAATTCAAAGATAGGGTTCAGAGACAGTGTGGAGAGAAAGGAGATAACAAATCAAAATACAAGTAAAATGTAAAAGAGATTACATTAAATGCAGCTTAATTAGTCATATTTAGTAATGATTTAACTATATAATACTGTAATAATATATTAAAATAATATAATATGTAATATTATAACTATATATTATTTATTAATATATCATATTATACTATATAAGGACATGAACCTGTTGAAGCGAGCCCAGCAGGCCATGAAGATGATCAGGGGGCTGGAGCAACTCTCCTATGAAGACAGGCTGAGAGAGTTGGGGTCTTCAGCCTGGAGAAGTCTCCAGGAAAACCTTACAGTGGCTGTCCAGTACGTAAAGGGGGCCTACAGGAAATGATGGAGAGGGCATTTTTACAAGGGCATGTAGTGATCGGACATGGGGAGATTTAGATATTAGGAAGAAATTCTTTACTGTGAGGTTAGTGAGGCACTGGAACAGGTGCCTTACCTGAACCCAGAGAGGTTGTGGATGCCCCATCCCTGGAAGTGTTCGAGGCCAGGTTGGATAGGGCTTTGAGCAACCTGGTCTAGTGGAAGGTGTCCCTGTCCATGGCAGAGGGCTTGAAACTAGATGATCTTTAAGGTCCCTTCCAACCAAAACCATTCTATGATTATCCACTGAGAAAAATTTAGCATGGTTAAGATTTCCTTGAAACTGGAAAAGGGGTACAGTTCTTCAGAACTTTATCTTTAAAAGTAGAAAGGGGAACTCAGAAAATCATAGACCTATAAACTTGATATCAAATACTATAAAGGGCTTTGCTGGTTTGCCCTTTTTTTTTTTTTAACCCAGTGTATATTTATAAATCTCTAGAAGGTAAACAGTGCAACACAACTGAGTCAAAAGCTTGTCCAGAACAAGTACTATCAAAATGGCATATTTCTAATTACTTGGCTAGATGACTGCAACTAACAGACATGGTCTGCCATATGAGCCACACCATGCACACCCAAAGCCTAGTGACTGCCATGATCAAACAGCCAGTGTGAGGTACAGGTATGCATACAGCCAGTTCCTCTGTCTTAATCCTAATGTTGGAGTTGCTGGTGACTACCTGCCAATATCCAAATTGTACAAAAAAAAAAAAAGGTATTGATGAAACATCATCAAATCATAAGGATGTATCAGATACAGTTCTACTAACTCAAACGTGTCAAAACAACAGGAAACATTTAGTAAGTATTTTGGTAACAGTAAATACGCTAATTAAATCTGCAGGTGGACATTGAATTATAAAAACTGCAAACACTTAGTCAATCAGAAGACCAAGTTACCTTGAAAAAAAAAGAAATTAAGAAAGGCTTAAAAGCATCAGATGGAGTTGAATTAAATTGTGTGCAAAGCACAATTTTGGCAGTAAATAATCAACCATACAAATATGTAATGGAAACCAACTATTAGGTAGCATTAGAGCAGAAAAGGATCTGCAGAAAGTCACAGCACTGCAAAACAGACAGAATAAGCTTTTACCCTGCTTAGCATTACAAATACCTCAACCTGTTTGAAAAGCACATCTCCAAATGACACAGAACAACTGAAAGAAGTCCAAAAGCAGCTCCACAAAAATGAAGAGGCCTTGAAAATACAACCTGAGAAGAGATTTAAATAGACTTGTACAGGCTTTACTTGACTGAAAGGAGACAATATAAATAGAAGACTGCTGCAAACACCAAGGGAATACGCTTCCCTACACAGATGAAGGGGCTCAAACTACAGAAGATTTGGGCTAAACTTAGGCTAATTTCTAAGAGAACCTAACTGCAAGCATAGTTAAGCACCTATACAGATTGCCCAACAAGACTGGAAACTCTTTGTGGATTTTTTTTTTAATTACAATTTCTTTTAAAAGATCTCAAACTGGCTTTGATTAGAGGTCCAGATAAACTCTCAAATCCCTTCCAGCCTCCTTTTTCAGAATTCTATTATTGGGTTTTGTTTCCCAAATAAACAGTTTTAGAAATGAGAGAAAAGCAATCTACCTAAAAAATTGTCTAGTATGTAAAAAGACATCTGTATTTAAAGATTTATAATTTAGAGTCTGTTAAGAGCTCAGATGCAACAGAGAGGAAAAACAGCTGTGGGACCCAGGCAAGACACTGATGATCTGGCAAGACAAACTCAAGAATAGGAATGAGACACACCCACAGGAGCTGTTTTTGTGTTTGTAACATTTTAGTACTACTCAGATTTCTTTTAAATGTTTCCAAACTAAGATTATGTTTGCTGCAAAGATTTCATATTTTGCATTATATCATCACATAGCTGGTTTTGAACACGTATTCCATACACTAAACATTGTTTGATTAAGGAGTTCAGCTATGCTGTGAGGGCAGGCAGTCTACCTCTTATCTCCTGACTGATGCAGACAAATATTCTTAGAGTGGGAATGAGGCTTTAGCACCAGTAATTTCAGAAACATTTGTTTGGTAAGAGGGAGGTAACCCACAATCTTTTTTCTATCTTCCAATTTACAGATTGTTCAAATACTTTGTGTATCAAATTTCTTTTCAATAAGCCATAGAACACATCATGAAATGCAAAAATAAAATGCAAGCAATGTAAAAAATTTATCTGAGCTGAAGTTCTCACACATGGGTTTTTTTTCCTTCTACGTGTATCTCATGTACTGTACATGCTTTTCTCCTGGTAAAGCCAGACAGAACATTTCTTATTAATACCTTTAGGAAAGCAGGGACTGCAAGAAAGAGGACAATCTCTGAAGAAATTCAGAAAAACAAATACAATGCTTAAAGTACAGGATTCCTTAGTTTTCGTAAAAAGCAGAGCAAGATGCAAGTTGTGTAATAGAACTATGGTGTTCGAGTCAGCACTGTCCTAAATGAGGATATAAAGTTTGTGGCCAAAGCAACACTGACAGCAGTCCTCTGTGAGGCAAGTTTTTTCTAAAACTTTCATAAAAAACCCAAACATGCATATTTACCTCAGGAACAGATGTAAAGAAGTTGTGGATTAAAAACCTGAAAGTTACATTCCATCAAAAGCTTTGCTCCTCCTCCTTGAGCAGCGATCTTGGACTCTGCAGCAGAACTGCACCTGCACATTGATTCTCACAAGACATGCACTGAATCAGTACAGTAAGAAAGAAGCAGGCAGAGAAGCATGAAGACAGACAAAGGCTTCTTCCTTCCAAAAGGCACTTCCAGAAGTGTTAATCTGTTGACATAAGTCTTACTGTTTTCTCCTTTTCAGCAACTGGGAGAAGACAGTATAGGAAAAAATGGAATATTGTTTCTGGTCTACTCCTGCTTATTCCTGCTGGTCTCTTCAATGTCTACCTACGTCATCTGCCAAAGGGTATAAAAATCAAAACCAAAGTAAAGCAGTTAATACAGAAGCTTTCTTTGCTTTTAAGAAAAAAAACAACAACAAACAACTTGTAATATTCTTCAGCTCAGAAAAAGCCTTCAATTTCCAATTAACATTTTAATAGTGACAAATCATCAAGAATCAATCTCTTTCTAAAAGTCTAGCTCATGTGAAAGGAAGGTTTATACTTGTTTCATTTAAATGGTAACCTCCACACTAGTAGTTGGTTGGTAGATTTTCTGCACCCTGCATTTTAGACAGCTTTGGGTCCCAGTAGAATACCTGGGAGTAGGACAGCCAGATGTCTGAAATAATTTCTAGGTCACCAAGGAAGTCCAGAAATGCTCTCTTACTATCTAGAGACATTTCCCATGGATTTGGAGCTCTATTTACGCAACCTCTGGTGTCCTGGTTCCAGCTGGGATAGAGTTAACTGTCTTCCTAGTAGCTGGTACAGTGCTATGTTTTGAGTTCAGTATGCAAAGAATGTTGATAACACTGATGTCTTCAGTTGTTGCTAAGTATTGTTTAGACTATAGTCAAGGATTTTTCAGCTTGTCATGCCCAGCCAGGGCACAAGAAGTTGGCACAGGACACAGCCAGGGCACCTGACCCAAACTGGCCAACAGGGTATTCCATACCATGGGACATCCCATCTAGTATAGGAACTGGGAAGTGGGGGTGGGGAATCACTGCTCAGGGACTAGCTGGGTGTCGGTCGGCGGGTGGTGAGCAGTTGCCCTGCGCATCATTTGTACATTCCAATCCTTTTATTACTACTTTGTCATTTTATTAGTGTTATCATTATCATTATTAGTTTCTTCTTTTCTGTTCTATTAAACCGTTCTTATCTCAACCCAGGAGTTTTACTTTTTTTCCCAATTTTCTTCTCCATCCCACTGGATGGGGTGGGAGGGGGGAGTGAGTGAGCGGCTACGTGGTGCTTAGTTGCTGGCTGGGGTTAAACCATGACATCTGGAAATCACATTTCATTGTATTTATCTAGTTTCAAGTAGCAGGGAGATCTGAAGTTTCATGAATGATATATCTTTCATTACTGCAGCCAAATAATCTCCAGAATAGCCTATGACATTTAAAGGGTAAAGCTGCTAGTCTCCTTTTAGAAATTAAGTCACCCTCTCCCCAAGGTTTAGCTGGAAAGCATGATGCAAAAATTATTTTTTTAAAACACCCACAGACTATATTTGTAGAAAAAAATAACAGCTACTTAAGTCCATACATGAAGTAATTAAGCCAGAGGCCCTTCTTCCAACTCACCTTTCATGTTGTACTTCCTCCTTCTTAACTTTTGCTATGTTGAACTAGGTCAGACTATAAAATGACAGCAAACACCCTAGGATTTGTGGGGTTTTGTTGTTGTTGTTTGTTTTGGGAGGGTTTGGGGTTTGTTTTGGGGGGTTGGGTTGGTTTGTTTGCTTGCCTGGTTTTTTTCTACAGCCAAGATACCCAAGCAAGGAAGATTATCTCAAAGTGATTTTTTATAAAGAACCCTAAAGGAAATGAGATGCTGGTACATGCTCTGCTAGCATAATGTATTTGGGAGCATAGTTGATCCCTTCAAAAAGAACATCATAAGCATTAAAATTATTTGGAAGTAGTTCGCGCTCTAACTAATACCATCCAACACGTACTACCACAAAAGCCTGGAAAAGACATGCAACAACTTGTTTCCTGCCTGAAGCCAAGAGGGCCTTCCTCTGCCCAAACTTAGATCAGAGGTTGACCTGGAGAAAATGTTTATAACAGACATGGATACAAGAAAACATGAGCACTACAGTACATAACAGATAAATATCACCAGTTCAAATTCAAGAAAGATGAACGTGCCATTCATGAACTGGAGAGCACGGAAAGGCATGGGAGTTCAACAGACAAAAGGTCAAGGCACCACACAGTGTTCTATAGAAAGACAGGAGAGGCAGGCAGTAGGTGGAAGGAGAACAGTAAGGAGCTGCATAGGTTGACAGGAATGAATCATTAGCAGGTTCTTGGAATGGAAGCATAAGGTCCAGCTAGTGAAGGGGAACACGCGTACAAGAGGATGGCTAAGTTCAGCCTACAGGACAAAACAAATCTGCAAGAGATGGGTGAAGGTTTTGAAAGCATTACAGACTTAGGACAGCAGCCAGTACTCTCTTCTCCACCCAGCATCCAATTTTCATGGCATGCAAAGGCAATTATGTTGAAGAAAGCCAAGTTTATACCCATGTTGATCAAACCAGTTGGTCAATGCACAAACATAGCATTAGCATCCTTTCACTAAGAAACTGAAGGGAAGGAAAAAAAAAAAAAAAAGAAGAAACCAACCATGCAAAGCTCATAAAGCTCATCAAGTACTTCCATTTTTAAGAAAGAAAGGGGACCAGAGAGGAATTGAACTGTAGAGGAACAGTTAACCCCATTAATACCAAAATGAGGACCTGATCTTTGGAAATCTGCAAGTGTCTTAAGGTATCGCTTTAGAATTAAAAAGTTAAAAAGCAAAATCAAACATGCAATGAGATAAACCAGTATGGCCTCAGATATAGCAAATAGGCAAATAAATATTGTGACTAGAAAAATTTGTACAAAAGCAAGTTGAGACTGTTTCGAAGCTGGCAGACCTAAATATCCTAATAGGTTTTCTTAAGGGAAAACACTCAGGTGTTTGTTTTCCAAAAGAAAAGTTCATTCTATTTCAATAACAGCCCGCTTCAGTTATGAGCCAGCAGTGTACCCTTACCACAAAGCAAGCTAAAGGTACCCTGCACTGCATTAGGCAAAGTATTGCCAGCAAGTCAAGGGAGGTGACCCATCCCCTCTACTCAGCACTGGTGAGGCCACACGTGGAGTACTGCATCCAGTTCTGGGTTCCTCAGCACAAGGGAGACATGGACATACTGGAGTAAGTCCAACCAAGGGTCACTAAGATAAGGGACTGGAGCATCCTTCTTATGAGGAAAGGCTGAGAGGGCTGGGACTGTTCAGCCTGGAGAAGAGAAGGCTCAGGGGGATCTCATCAGTGTATGTAAATACCTGAAGGGAGGGTGCAAAGAGAACAGAGCCAGGCTCTTTGCAGTGGTGCCCAGTGACAGGACCAGAGGCAATGGGCACAAACTGAAACACAGGAGGTGATGTCTGAACTGCAGGAAACACTTTTTTACTGTGAGGGTGACTGAGCACTTGCACAGGTCCCCCAGGGACATTGTGGAGTCTTCCTCCTTAGCAATATACAAACGCCATCTGGACATGGTCCTGGACAAGTGGCTCTAGGTAGCCCTGCTTGATAAGGGGCCTGGCATTCAGAGGTTCCTTCCAACCTCAACCACTCTTTGATCCTGCAAAGACTTTCAGCCTATTATAATTAATAAAAAAGATTATTTCAGATAAGCATCAGAAAACTAAGACTTGCTCCTGCATGAGTCAATCCTGGAACCCCAAGCTCAAAATTTTGCCATTAGAAAATAAGATGCTGGCAGAACACACAAAGCAACCAGTTGCTGCAGGGGAAGGTTCACTGCTGAGCCTTTAATGAGAACTGTCTGGCTTATGTTGAGGTTACCATCCATTTTCTTCCTCTGCCTCCTCAGATCTCTTGGCATCTAAAGTATCCAGCAGCCAGCATTCATCTGGCATGAGTCCCATTCTGGAATCCTTCAGGCTCCCTCTAAGACATGCGGGACTCTGAACCTCTCTGGCAAAACTAATCAATATGTCCATTTGCAAAAGATTCCCTTTGACAGAGAATCCTTAACTGACCACACTGATAGTTCAAGGATTGTCTACCGAAGTTACCCAATGACAAAGCCTGATTACTCAAAGATAAGAGACCAACAGGTCAGAACAACAAAAAATACACTAAGTCCATTTGGTCTCCTCTTTCCCATCCCATCTTCACTCAACTACCAAATGAACCACAAGTTGCAAGAGTTGCCTGTTAATCACTACCTACTACAATTCTTAAGCATACCTGCACAGAGGAACAGGAACGCTGCAAGAATTCTCACTGCCAAGGAGAGCTAAGGAAAGTGACCTATACAGGTTGGTCAGGTATCTGCTCAGTGACTTGATCAAATGCCATTTTAAACATATGTCATCACTGTTAAATGTCCTGCGACATGGAGACTGAGGCAGTGTATCCAGAACAAACCAGAGTCTGCCACAATGTTCCTGTGTGTTTGCAGATGGTCAAGGAGAAAAATAACAATTAAGGCACAGAAACTATCTGCTGATTGCTCACATGTTTTCACTCTTACTATGAGAAAATGAGGAAACAAAATCAAATACATGATTATGCAACACCAGAGAAATACACTATGGATAATCAGATAATGGCTTCATTTCACAATGAACACAAGTACACAGCAGGTCATTACCATTCTGATAAAAGATATTTTAAACAACTGGCTACCAGTGCTGATCTGAAGAATATGTTTCCAATAAATATCTTGAATAATAAGTGTTCCTACCTCTAGTTAACACCTATATAGCAGAAGATTCAAAAGAATAAGAATGATTTTACTTCTTCATTGATTCTGCTCATAAACACAAGGTGATGCTTGTGAGGAATGGCTGTATTAGCCAACACTAGCATTACTTATACCATTGCCCATTGCCTTGGTTTAACCCCAGCCAGCAACTAAGTACCACACAGCTGCTTGCTCACTCCCCCCCAACCAGTGGGATGGGGGAGAGAATCAGGGGAAAAAAAAAAGTAAAACTCATGGGTTGAGATAAGAACAGTTTAATAGAACAAAAAGGAAGAAACTAATAGTGATAACAACAACAATACTAAAATGACAACAATAATAATAATAATAATGAAAGGATTGGAATATACAAAACAAGTAACACACAATGCAATTGCTCACCACTTGCCAACCGATGCCCAGTTAATTCCCAAGCAGTGACCGCCCCCCCCAGGCCAGCTCCCCCCAGTTTACATACTGGGCATGACATCACATGGTATGGAATACCCTTTTGGCCAGTTTGGGTCAGCTGCCCTGGCTGCATCCCCTCCCAACTTCTTGTGCTCCTCCAGCCTTCTTGCTGGCTGGGCATGAGAAGCTGAAAAATCTTTGACTTAGTCTAAACACTACTTAGCAACAATTGATAACATCAGTGTGGTATCAACATTCTTCCCATACTGAACCCAAAACATAACATTATTCTAGCTATTAGAAAATTAACTCTATCCCAGCTGAAACCAGGACACCCATTTGTGAGAGACTGGACAGAGTTAACACCTCCAACACCCATCGTGATGGACAGAGACTAGGGCCTGGCTTTTGCAGTTGAGGGAAGGAACGGAACTTGCTTGCAAGGCATTGCAACAATATAAGTACTGCATAGCAACACCACATGTGATGTGGGATGCTGGAGGCATGTGTTTTGTCGTGAATGAGGTGAAATACAGTTGGCAGCAGGTCACAAGTGGTGTTCCTCAGGGCTCGGTGTTGGGCCCTGTTCTGTTTAATATCTTTATCAATGATTTGGATGAGGGGATTGAGTGTACCCTCAGCAAGTTTGCAGATGACACCAAGTTGGCAGGCAGGGTTGATCTGCTTGAGGGTAGGAAGGCTCTACAAAGAGATCTGGACAGGCTGGATCGATGGGCTGAGGCCAATCATATGAAGTTCAACAAGGCCAAGTGCCACGTCCTGCACTTGGGTCACAACCACCCAATGCAGCACTACAGGCTTGGGGAAGAGTGGCTGGAAAGCTGCCTGGCAGAGACAGACCTGGGGGTGCTGGTTGAAAGCCAGCTGAATGTGAGCCAGCAGTGTGCCCAGATGGCCAAGAAGGCCAATGGCATCCTGGCGTGTATCGTTAATAGTGTGGTCAGCAGGAGCAGAGAGGTGATTGTTCCCCTGTACTCGGCACTGGCGAGGCCACACCTTGAGTATTGTGCTCAGTTTTGGACCCCTCACTACAGGAAAGACATTGAGTTGCTGGAGCGTGTCCAGAGAAGGTCAACCAAGTTGGTGAGGGGCTTGGAGCACAAGTCTTATGAGGAGTGGCTGAGGGAACTGGGATTGCTTAGCCTGGAGAAAAAGGGGCTGAGGAGAGACCTTATCACTCTCTATGAGTACCTGAAAAGAGGTTGTAGTGAGGTGGGTGCTGGTCTCTTCTGTCAGGTGGCTTGGAGATAGGACAAGAGGAAATGGCCTCAAGTTGAGGCAAGGGAGATTTAGGTTAGATATTAGGAAATTTTTTTTTTACTGAGAGGGTTGTCAAACATTGGAATAGGCTGCCCAGGGAAGTGATTGAGTTACCATCCCTGGAGGTATTCAAAAAGTGAGTAGACGGGGTACTTCAAGACATGGTTTAGTGGGCATGGTTGATGGTTGGACTCAATGATCTTGAAGGTCTTTTCCAACCTAAATGATTCTATGATTCTATCCTGATGAACCGGGTAGAACAACTCACTGTATCTGGCCAGGGGTCATCCAGAGCTTATTTGGGGAAGGGTCTCACGACGGCACCTGCACAGAAAATTGAGAGCTACATAAGTCCTTAGGGGCAGTGCGCAGAAAACCAAGGGTGGCATGACTGACATGAGAAAAGGCGGAGACTGGGCTATAAAAGACAAAGACATGAGGAGCCCTGTGCGCACCCATCAGCGGAGGATTACCATGGCTGTCAGCATCGTTGACCGTTAACTTCATCACAGGGTCCAAGGGTGGTGATATCGTGCTCCTTACCTTTGTTGATATTTCAATAGGAACCACGCCACCTACTATTACTCCTTCAAAGTTTAGGTTGCTTCTGCCATAAATAAAATGTTTAACTGATCATTTGGTGTCATTTCTCCTTAACTTAGGCAGAAGGAATTCTGAACTCACCACAAACCCCCTGGTCTGTCCAGCAAGGGTTAACACCATTTTACCAATTTTAGAAAGCATCACTTGCCTCACAACCCAATGCATTATTATTAATTGCTAAAACATATGGGGTTTACTACTTCCAGAAAAAAGGATCTCTTCTACCTTAAGAACTGGACAGTGACTGCATCTAGAATTCTCTTCTAGAATAGAATACAATCTTTCAGTTGGAAGGGAGCTACAACCATCATCTAGTCCAACTGCCTGACCAATTCAGGGCTGACCAAAAGTTAAAGCATGTTAAGGCCATTGTCCAAATGCCTTTTAAACACTGACAGGCTTGGGGCATTGACCACCTCTCTAGGAAGCCTGTTCCAGTGTTTGACCACCCGCTCGGTAAAGAAATGCTTCCTAAAGTCCAGTCCAAACCTCCCCTGGCACAGCTTTGAACCATTGCCATGTGTCCTACCACTGGATCCCAGGGAGAAGAGCTCAGCACCTCCCTCTCCACTTCCCCTCCTCAGGAACCTGTAGAGAGCAATGAGGTCACCACTCAACCTCCTTTTCTCCAAACTAGACAAGCCCAAAGTCCCTAGCCACTCCTCATAGGACATTCCTTCCAGCCCTTCAGAAGTTCTGATTTTTGTGTGTTTTAGATGATTGATGTTGTACTTTGTATCTCAGTCTTCATTCATAAGAGGGTAGCATTGAGGAGCAGAAATCATTTCATGGTCTTGAGACAATTCTACACTGCAAAGGGAATACCTTTGCAAGATCTTTGAAAAATGCACTGAATAGTTATATGACTAGCAAAGCATAGCTGGCACAACAAACTAAACTCAATCTGCTTCTAGGTGCCTTAGGCTCCTTTGTTTAGACCCTTCTACTTTTTATACAGATTGTGTCACATACACTAATTGCTCACACATGAAATGTGGAAAAAAGCCAGAGAAGCTAAGCAGCTTCCAAAGCCACATATCAAACCAATATCAGAATAAAGCTTTATTGCAACCCACTTTTCAGAAGCCACCTATGAACCAATTTTGCTTTCACACCCTTTTGAAAGGTTTAGAAAGCCTTCGCTATTTCAGTTTGGAGATATCCTGCCTGGATATGGATGTTGTTACTTCAGACATTTATATAAAACACAGAAAAATCTGTTATTGTGCTCTCCAGCAGCTAGGAATGATGAAGAAGCCACAGGCTTCTGACTACAGCTCTGGTAGCAGCTTGGTAGCAAGGCCCGTTCTTCTAAAAAGCTCCCTCAGGGCCAGTAATATACATACCACATCATCTTCACATAGACCAATTCTAACTGTGTTACCATATAAAGTGGTAAGAAGTTACTGTGGGAACAATTCTTAAGAAATTGCAATCATGCTGCTTACATGAATTTCTGAAGCAAATCTTCCAGTGAAACTACTGTAGTCAAGACAACTGAAAACCAATGCCCTGAAGACCATAGTTTTACACAAGTGTCCTCTGCCTGCAGAAGAATGTGCCTATGGCATTTACTGGTCAGCTTTCCAGAGCACCAGGGTCACAGAGAAAAAGAAAGCCAGAGAAGCCTGGACTTGGAGACAAAATGTGAATACTGCTGACCAATGCAACCTGCCTCCATCTTGTAGGAGAAAGAAAAAAAAAAGAAAAAAAAGAGAAAAAGCTCTACAGGTTTTTCTTTTGATTTATGAAAATACATATACCAAGTTTCAGCTGGCACCTGTATACCTTACATAGGGAAATGGCAGAATTTTACTAGTTCTCAGTACACACATACCACCTACCTCATTCATACCTCACAAGATGTCCTTAAAACCTTCAATAGATTGTGAGCTGCTTTGAACATGAAAACCTTTCTACAGAAGCAACACCACCAATCACAAAAAAATTAGCACTTGATATCAAAGCCAGAAGACAGTGATTAGACAAATGGATGATGCCACAGCATAGATGAAGTGTGGTGTCACAAATGGATACCATGGTGGAGGGAAGAAGACTAACACCTGATGAACCAAAAAGCCTGAGACTTACTAAGGAGTTTCCAGGATATGGGATTTAAAACATCACAGACACACCTAGAGAGGGCTGAATACCAAGAAATAGAAAGCCAGTTACGTGACTGTTGTTTAAAATTATGCATTACTTGTAGGTATTGTGCATTTCCATGTGATATGATCTATTCATAAAACAGGTTATTCAGTCTTTAATGAATCATATACTGAAATACTCAGAGCCTCCTTTTGCAAGCCTACTGACTTTACAGTCCTGTTGTGCCTGTGATTAGTAATGACTGTGCAAAGTGCTTAGCACTTGGTTATACTAAGTATTTTTTATTTCATCCAGTTTTGAAGATTAACACCGCACTACATTTGTCCAAGGTACTTGCATCTTCTTACCAGATGTAGACACACAAAAAACCTGCTTCAGTAACATATAGCCAAAATTTCCCAGAAAATAGCATACCAAAAGCTCCACTATCACTTAAGTCAGATTTAAGATGGGAATCAGTCTCATTTACAATATCTTTATTTACCCACTTCTCTTCGAACATAATCAGGTGCCACTTTCTATCAGGAAAGTTTGAAATTTCCTGTCATAAAACAGTAAGCTTCCCAGCTAAAAACTATGCCAACTGACATACAAGGAAAAAGGACTTCTTGCATATAGCCCTCTAAAACTTCCAGGCAATTCATCCATACTGAAGAGAGTGTAAGTAAACCCTTCACATATCTTCTCATGGCATAGAAAAAAAGAATGGTTTTCTTGTTTGAATACTGAAAAGACATTTGTCTTCCAACACAATTGAAAAGTGAATTGAAAGTAAAACCAAACTTGAAACATCAAATACTTCCTCTGATATTTCCTTCTTACTCAGTCTGGATTCCACCTGTTTCTAGTGACTTGAAGACAGAGGAGTTACATACTTTCTCTTGGCACAGTCTTTGTTTCATGTGTTTCGCCCCTACCTCCCCTTTTCATTATTGATACTCTCTCTTATAAAAAAAGAGGGATAGGAAGACAGACTACTATTACTTGTTGGCTAATGTGGTCTCCTCCTACCAAAGTATTTGTCTCAATTGCAATTGTTTTATTTCACTTTAAATTGAAACGAGCCCAATAGATTTAAGTTAACAATGCTAAATCTGTGCAATTTCCTTGAAATTTGACAATACTGTGAGATTACTGGGTGGGGGGAAATTAAAAAATAAAAAACCTTTTGTAGCAAGTCCAGATCAGATCAGAAAACTAAGCTGCATTAAGTCACCTCAAATAAATTTTAAGCTATAATAGACATTGAAGCAAGACACCAAAAGGAAATGGCTAGCATGCTTATGACAACTGGAGCTATCCAGGATCATGTGTATATTAAGGAAGACTTGGGTTTCACAGAGCAACCTGCTCTAGTTGTTCCTGCATTGAACAGGGGGGGTTGGACTCAGAAATGCTTCCCTCCTCAGCTATTCTATGATTCTGTGATCTCATCTTTGAATTCCAGTAAAGGAATTTGACCTGCAAAACCCATCGGCTTTAAAAGTTATATGAAACTTATCCACATGTTTAACTGAGATACTGGATTTTAAAATGAAGAAATTTGTATTTTTAAAATATCAATGCTTTTTATTTACATCCAACTTCCCTTAAAGGAAACAAAACACAAATAGATTTTTTGTGTTTTGTTGTGCATCTATAACAAAAGGGGTCTTCATCTTTTACTTCTTCAAACAACTTTTAGCTCCAAGCCAGGCACTTTGTACACCACCACTTGCAGTTCTGCAGGCAAAACTGACTTGCATAATTTACAGCCAAAAGTTCCATTAAGGACAGTGAAATGATTGTTTGCTGAGCTTGTCATAATTACTCAAGTGAAATTTGTCTCAAATACAAGATATTTCACCAAAGAATAAAAAAAACAATTATGCAGAAACATGCACTTAGAGAAGAAAGTTGACTGTAATACATAGAATCCTTGCATCTAATCTCTCTATCACAAACACCACTGGTTCAATTCAGACAATGCCATGCAGCCAGAATTTTTAATCAACTCTTATTAGCAGCAGTCTTTGCCAGGAGCTGAAAAAGAACACAGCTTTCACTGAACTCTCCTAGGTACAATTTATTCTGCCACCTCATTTTGTAGGGAGCCTGATTTATTTGACATCAATAGTTTGTTGAGGTAATAAACCATGCAGCAATGATACCATGACTCGGAGCTCATTTGCTAGCAGTCAAGTTGCTTGGCAGCATGACAGGCAGAATAATGTGCCTTGAAGAAATATCAATATAGGTGCTACAGCTTTCAGAGATTACCAAACAAATACAGAGCCCAGAAAACATGACTTTACTCTATCAATTTTCTTTTCCTTGATTGATCATGCTCAGCTTCACTTAGAGTAAAAGATTAAAAAAAAATTGAGGTCTATGAAAACCAAAAAGCAACAGCTACTCAGTCCCAAAAGATTTCTAACACGCCCAGCCATTTTATACTACTGCTGCCTTTCAAGAAATGGTTGTCCTCTATATGCTTATAGAAACCAAGTACACGGTGTGAAAAAAACTACCTATCAATTTAAAGTTTAGGGAAGTAAAGAACCCTCTTTCAGGTAAACATCGATACTCAAAAATGTATAGCTACTTCATAAAACAGAAGTCCAGAAATTTTTTCACCTGAGTTCTCTCAAGTGTGAGATAATAGAGGTTTTATAAGCCAACAACACTGTTAAAAAAACCTGTTCTTCTGAGAATTCCGTTCTTTGAATAACATCAGCAACCAAGTCAAAAATAAAATTTTAAAAAAGGCGGGGGGGAGGGGATTTAAAACCACACTAATTTAGACTCTTCTCCGTGGAAATACAAAGTATTACAATCAGAAATTTTTCTAGTTACTTTAAGGCAACATATGCCTCTTTTGTACCAAAGCAACTGAAGTGGCTACAACACTTCAAAAATGCCTTATTTTGCATTGTTTATTATCTTTATCAGCCTCTCTACATAAGTGTCAACCTTCACAAAAAGCTGCAGACACTACATGATCCTTGTCCTTCCTTCTTTCTCCCTATATATACATAGGGGACACACTCACCAAAGATTAAATAAATGTATTTAATCTTTATTTAAAAAATAAGGCAAAAGTGACAGACACTAAAGATAAGAAAATTCTAGTTCTCTTTTCACTCTATTTCTGTAATTACAAAAAATATGATCAATACAGGCCTTTCCATTTGAACATTCCAATTTTAAGAAGGATAATATAGCAAGTTATTTTTCAACCTGCACCTTTCTTGTTTTAAGTAATGCATTATGTTCTATCCAAGCACAGCCAGGAGAGTTACAGGAAGTTATCAAAGTGGATGAACTTGTAATAGCTATTTAAAACAAATACTTTCAAAAGAAATTCATAAGGATTACTAGGAAATTCCTTCACAGCTGTTTACTTCAACAATTGCTCACTTTTCAGGTCATTGAAGACAGCCATCCATTTACATGGCTATTTTTGTAATAGTCAGATCTTCAGCATACAGAGAATCACTGCCTGGTGCTAGTCAGTGTTTCCATTCACACTCTTCGGAATGCAAAAGTCTGCTCTCTAGGTAAGCATTAGAAAAATCAAACATATAAAAAATTATGAAGATAAATAAGTCAATAAAGCACACTCAAAAACCCCCAAACCTGTAGCACTATCAAACTCAATTTCTAAGCTCCACAGACGTAAACAGGGATATAGTGGGTTTTGTTGTTGTTGTTTTGTTTTTTAGATTTGGTAGGTCAGTTTTAAACTGTAAGTGGTTTTAAAGAGGAATTTGATGTAGAAGTGATGCAAAGAGCATGTGGGAGGCAGATATTAAACTTCAGAGAACTATAGGATACGTCTCATACAAATTCTATCCCCACACATTACCAAGGTAGCAGCAGCAGGATACACGAATGAGTTGTGCAGAGCTCTCATCTGCACAGTTAACTCAAGATATTCTCAAGTAGATCATCTGATTTGACCATATAAAGAAGAAACTTCGCAGTGAGGGACAAAATTAACAGCCATGAGAAATTTTAATGAAAACATGAAGCCTATTTCAGATCACAACTTTGGTTATCTGTGATAGTTCTGTTTTAACTCTGGTTTTACCTTAATATATGTGTACAAGATAAGTTACATTCTTGAAGAAAAAAATTGTTCACCTCTGAAAACAAATACAAAAAGTCTTTGCCATTACACAAGCAAAACCTCAAAGATTTTATCTAACTAGGAAGACAATCTAGCAGCCAGACCGTATGCTTTGCTATTAAAAAAAAAAAAGTACTAATCAATTCAACAAGAGAGGTGAAGCATCCTTCTGCATAGAGCCATAATAGTATTTCTGATAGCAGAAAGAGTTTCCATCTAACGGAAAACAGCAATCTTGCTTTCAATACCATTAAGTCGACTTCTTGTAATGCTTTGCTAAAATAGAAGTTCTCTGCATTTTCACCTCCAATATAAACACTTCACTGTCTTGTAGTTCCTTGATAAAAACCCAACAATGTTCTTAACAATACTTGGTTTCAGTTCCCCAAATCATTGCTATGGCTCTTCATGTGAGATTCAGTATTGCCAAATCATTCCTTAACAGGATTAAGGGAGGACAAGACTAAAACAGGACAAAACTCTGCAATCTCACCACTACTTTTGGGAATAAAAAACCAAACTTATTATCTTTACTATATTGAAGATTCACATTAGCTATTTTAGCTACAACACTGCTCATGCAGAGACAGATACATATAATAACCATCTACCCTTTTGTAGAGAGAAATCAACAAGTGCAACCCCTTTTCTTTGGGAAAAGACACACCACTTCAAAATGGAAGCCTGATTCTTTTTAGTTGATAACTACTGAAATACGCTCCTAAATACAGCCATTCATTAGCCTTGGTGTTTATTTCTAATAGGGGAGGATAAGATTTCTATGCATACTGTAGAAATGATACTGTTTAATATGTATTTGATTCTCATCTATACAGAAAATACTTCTAAATTGTTTTTTAAATAATATTTTATAATTATAAAGTTTGTAACAAGTTTGGGTTTTTTTTCTGCTTTTAACATAGATCTGATAAAACAACAAAAATTGCTTGCAGTGACAGAATAGTACTTGTTTTTTCAGTCTTTGCATTATTTAAGGCTACAGAACCAGCAGATCTCCTCTTCCTCCATCTTGTATTTATCCCTGGCTGAATAAGAACATACTTAAAATTTTTCAGCTCTCAGTTTCTTAATCTCAGATAAGTTTATCTTATTTGCACTAACTGTAGAAGCAGAAATGCAGAAAAAGTGTGTTTGCATATGCAGAACAGTTCACAGCTATTAATACTTCAAATTACGAATCCAGGTATTCTCAGTGCTGTGCCCACTGTCTTTTGGCAGCTACCTATTTACCAGACATTTTTACTCAAGTTACATAAATTAATTACAAATTTGTAACTGAGAAGTTACACCAGCTAGATTACAGTTGTCTTGATGCCCTCATGCCTTCAAAGAACTGTAATTATATTGGCAGGTTTCTAATCCTAGATTTGTTAAAAATTACTATTAGAAATATTAATTATTAGCATTTCTTAGTCAAACCCTTAATGATTGTTAGATATTATTTCAGTCTGTTGATCTGATCACTAATTTTAGATGTTGCTTCAGACCCTCTTTTGCAGATTAAAAAAAATTACCATCTTTATCCACATCACATATGTTCTTCATAGACTAAGACACCTGTTATCAAACCAAAAGCTGACGGAATAACAAAACAAAACAAAACCCAAAACAAAAAAAACAAAACCCCACAAACCAACAAACTTACAGTTACCTTGATCAAGGACCTTTGGAAAAGGCAAAAGTTCAAAAACCAGCCTAACTCCCATTTTGAAAAATTGTTTCAGGTTATGAATGCTCTCACTTCTGAATATACAAAGATGCTTACGAAAACCTTGCCAATAACTCACAGGATGAGAGAGTAATTTGCTTGATCCATTTCGTATTTTACTGAAACCATAACTGTTAAAAAATTCCTAACTTAATTTTCACAGCAATCTAAGTTGTAGGCTAACTCGAAATCAAACCTATCAATAAGTCATGACATTCAGCATTATTAAACACCTGACAAATTAAGTCCCTCAATTAACATGCTGAGTGAATTAGTTCACTCAAATGAACAAGACTTATTTGTCTCTTAATCTGAGATTCCCAAGATCAAATCATCAAGTCTCCCACTGTTTGTCAAAGCCACAGCAAGGAGTGAAGGAAAAGAGGAGCAAGGCATTGCTCTGTCCTGGCTCTGGCTAGGAGGGGAAAGGGAATTTAATGAGGACTAACATTCCCAAATCCCAAGGAAAGGGATGACCAGGAAACATCTCCACAGGGGCCAGACCAGTTACAACCAAAGTTTGTTTACTCAAATTCGAGTACCTCTTCACATTACCATGTTCAAACAGCTCCCCATACATGAGTGTAGGTGCAGTACAAAGAATTGTATATGCATCAAAATAAAATAGATCCACAGAAGAGTTGAGGTTGGGAGGGATCTCTGGAGGTCAACTGGTCCAACCCTCCTGCTCAAGCAGGGCCACCCAGAGCCAGCTGCCTAGGACCATGTGCAGATGGCTTTTGAATATCTCTAAGGAAGAAGACTCCACAGCCTCTCTCACAGTAAAAAGTGTTTCCTGCTGTTCAGATGGCACCTTCTGTGTTTCAGTTTGTGCCCACTGCCTCTGGTCCTGTCACTGGGCACCACTGAAAGGAAGCCTGGCTCCCGCCCTCCAGGTATTTACATACACTGATGAGATCCCCCCAAGCCTTCTCTTCTCCAGGTTGAACAGTCCCAGCTCTCTCAGCCTTTCATCATAGGAGAAATGCTCCAGTCTCTTCATCATCTTTGTGGCCCTTGTAGCACACATACATCAGCTCATTATGTATTTAATGCTACTAGTTATCTCAGGTCTCTGGGTCCTTCATTAATTTACTTTTCACAACTTAAAGATGCCAGAAAAGTCAAGTGGATTTTTTCTTTTCTAAAGCCAGAAATAACCTCCTTAAGTCTTAACAGTTCAACTCTAGACTTCTGGAACAAGAAAAGTATCATCCTGCAACTTTAAGCATAACACAGAAGATATCAGAAATGAATAGCATGTCTATCACTTGTTTTTACATTAGAACATCCAAGAAATTTCAGTGAACAGTTTAACAGGAATGATTTTAAATTAACAGATTTATTTTCTACACTGACACAGCTGGGACTTCTGTATTTTGTCAGTGAAATCACTGAGAACACTACTGACTTCAGTGAAGCACCTGCGAGCCCTATAATTAACTCTCCTTTCCCCACAGGCTAAGTGACATTATCTACCAACCATAAAATGAACGATCAAGTCAAAAGAGAGAGTTACCTAGAAACCTTAAAAACATTGTAATCAAATCACGTGTGCAAGCACTCTTTATGTAGTTCTTAGCTAATGGTAGCCAAATGCTTTAAGGAAAAACCTTGTGGCATTTGGGGTTTTGTCTTCTAAGACAAGTAGCAATTTCACAACCATAGAAGAAACAGAAGAATTTTGAAGAAAAAAAAATTAGCACCACATCAGTTACCAAATACAAATTCATTGGAACTGAGAACATGCTTTAAACACATTTTTCAGTTTCACAATTAACTGAGCCATAAAAGCACCAAATAAGTATTAAGATAGCTTAGTCATAAATTAAAAGATATGAGCTTTTGAACCATTCAGGAGAGCTAGTGTTATCACTCCATCTTTCATTTAAAGTAGCATCATTTAAATAAGACTTAAGTATAAAAATAATTGATCAATTTTAGTTAAATCCAAGTCTCAGGTAATTAATTTTCTGCTAATTAACTTTATTCTAGAAGTTGCTAAAATATATGATCAGTTCTGGTCAGTTCTTCCTGCTCCCCCACTCCCCTGGGTTTTTACCTTTTTTCTTTCTTTTTCCCCTGCTCCCTTTTCTGTTGTTCAAGTAAGGCTTTCATCTTTAACATAACATGTATTGTCAAAATCAACCTAGAAGCAAGAGCTGCAAAAAGTTCAGTTCCCTCAGGAAAATCACAAAGGTAAGGAACCTTGTAGAGCAGAGACTTTTAGGATCCAATGAAAGTACATTAGGAAAACAAGAGAGGTTTAGAAGAGCATCAGTATCAGACTTGAAAGTTTGCTTTGGTTTATAAAAAAACACCTCTCCTTGCTTCAGATAAGGAAAGCCGGTATACCCAGCACATAGCAGCTGAACTGATAAGCAGCCTAAGACCTCCAGTTGTCTTATTTGTTTAAACAATTTTTAGAGAGGCTGGAGAGACTGAGGAACTACATTAGGGAGTAGGGGAAGCAGGAAGGAGAGGGATAATGATGTTCCCAATCCATACACTCATGAAGTCTGCAGGACAGCAAGCAGGGCAGAGAAAAGAAGAGGCAAACTTACTTCAGTGAATGAATTTAGATAATAGACAAAAATATTTTATACAATACACAAGTGCTTTTCCAATACAAAAGTCACTTGAAACCATGTTTACATCACACATAGGTATTTGATGTTCTACAGTCTCCAAGTTTAAGAAGCATATGAACAATGCAGATAACCTCTAGCTAGCTAGGACTGCCAGCCAATGGGTCCCTCTACAACATACAAAGTAAATCCCAAAATTTGGGCCATGCAGGTATACGCAAATACTCTGATTAGCTGTATATATACACACACCCCAGTAAAACATTGACAGGGCTCTTCTCCAATCCTGAAGTCACATGGTACCAGCTGCCTCCTACTATACAGCCCTTAACTTAAATCTCCCCTGGGCTCCACACGTTTGTACCCTGAAGACATTTAGGTGGGGAGTCATTCATATCAGTTTCTGTTCAGACTGCCAAACAGAAAGCTCTAAGTAGCACTTTCATGAAAGAAAATTAAGAGTACATGGTGCATTCCTTCAGTAAAAGGTACAAACATACAGGGACACCAAGAGGCATCACCCCTTCTGGCATACTGTGGCAATGGAGGGAGCAAACCTTGTAGT
Organism: Astur gentilis; assembly: GCF_929443795.1. Classification (NCBI taxonomy): domain Eukaryota; kingdom Metazoa; phylum Chordata; class Aves; order Accipitriformes; family Accipitridae; genus Astur; species Astur gentilis. The sequence continues at coordinate 13,547,444 of NC_064895.1, forward strand.
CTTGCCTGTATCACCTATTAGAAATGGCTCCTGGAGCTTCCCATACAGCATCCAAGCACTTGTCCACAACTTGAAGTAACAAATTACTCCATTTGTTACACTTTTTTCCCCACTGAAAGAAGAGCTTTCTAGTTTTATCCAACAGTATATCAATTCATACTGATAGAGCAATATAAGCCCAGTAGTCAAATCTACGTTTTACCCGCCCAACTAGGCAGTAATTAAGAGCAATGTTAGCACAGCAAACATTTCAGCAGATCAGACCATGCAGTTAAACCAGCTGGTATGAATTGGGAAGAACAGGAACTAGCAAGTTTCCTTGCTCCAATGCACAAATGTTAAATACACACATGCCTACATGCCTTGCTTTTAGGGAAGTAAACCACTGCTAGATTTCCTTTCATGAGAAACCTATGTAAATTTTTTTATGATAAAGACCAAAGTAATCCTGCATGGTACCTCCTTTTGCAGCATTTAACTACACTAATAATTTCTTTTAAAATACTAAGCTACCTAAGTTGTAACTTACACTGTTACATGTTTAAAGAGAAATTGATAAGAACAAGCTGCTTTAACACAACTTCTAATCAAATAAACCATTAGAATATAAACCAGCCATCCAACCAAATTAATTTCTCCCACATCTGCAGTAGTTTGAATATGCCAGCCTTTGTAGAAAAACCCAAAAAGAAGAGCCTAATATGGGCTATTTCAAAAGACAAAAAAATTATATTCAGTAACAGAGTATAAAGAAGTATAGTGTTGTAATAGGCAGGATCATGAACTAAGGCCACCCTGGCTTTGTACTTTCTGTGTAAAGTAATTTTCCTTTTTGGTTCTTTTACCAGCATCTTTCCTGACAGCCTCACATACTTCAGGAACCTATTCAAGAAAGGATTTGCTATTTTACTAAACATTTATGCAGGAATTAACACAGTGGGAACCTAATTTGATTCCAATCTCTACACTAGCGGAATAGTAAAACATATGCATACAGTAATAAAATAAATGTCTTTCCTGCTCTTAAGAATGATTGAAAAAGAGAAACAAGTGCCATTCTATATGGATTCAGATACTGCTAATCTCTAATCATGCATTCAAGCGAACCTAAAATAATGCCTTACATATATAAATTTACAATAGTGTTCATAGAATAATACAGTGTGAATGCTGTCTGAGGTTAACAAAACGAAATAAAGAGAGGAAATTACAAACACTTGGTGCCTAAAAAAAAATAATTTCTCACACAAATTCTGTTGCCTTCAGACATCTTCCTTCTGCTAGCACTGGCTGTTATCAAATTACATTTTTATAGTTAACTCGTTTGTTAGACACCTAGAATTATTTATGATTAAGTAATGACAAAAAAAATCAGAATGCTGAGAACACAGAAGAAGTCTCAGTGGGATATTACCAATTGTAACAAGCTTTAGATATTCAAAAAAATTGGCAAAAATACCCAAATAAGCCATTTTCTCTCCTGGAATTAAAACCATTGTTAGCAGAATTCAGATAATTAAATATTATGATACAATCAGAAGTATGGTATATGTACACAGGTACAAAAAACCCTAAATAGTAGCATTCTTGTAAAAGCAAACAAAAAAAATATTTTAGAATGGAAACTTACTTGTGCATATTTTCCACTCCTATTATGATCATGATATAGTAGGAAATTCCACTTTGTATAACAAAATGTAAGGCATACCTAGGAAAAAAAAAACACAAACAAAACAAAACCCTGACAGCATTTTAATTAATGACAATAAACTGCATGCATATATTTATTTAACATGAAATTAAAGAGGTTCAAATTTTAACTCCATCACTGCTTCCAAAAAAACCCTTTTGTTCTAGTCAGGTTTTCTGCAACACTCTTTTCTGAGAGCTTCCCCCTTTAGCATAGCACAGACAGCAGTAATGAACAAAAACTAGACTTAGCTACAATTCTCCATCTCATAACAACAATATAGTAAATGTTGATAATCCTTAGAATACAAAAAATATGTCTCATAATACTTCCACTTGGCATTATTTCATGTGTAAAAAACATGAATGTTTTGTGGTTCAATTTCCATATTCAACTTTCTACCTGTTTGCAACAGTAGGTATCTCAGATAAGGCCAACGATATCCTAGTATCCACAATATCAGTATATAGGAAGATTTCTCAGTCAATAGAAATGGTAACACTGTCCAGCCAGTCTCTTTGCCCCGGGTCATCAATAACTGATAAAGGGATGGTGGTGATGATGGTCTCAAAAACACAAACAAAAAACCTACATGCCAACAACCCACAGATTTATTTCACAAAGGTGCTCTAACCTCTTCTCCTTATTTGTTTTCCACAGCTCACCACCATAGCTACCACACCACTGTTGTTTTGGGTTTGTTTTAGGTTTTTTTGAAGGAGTTATACTTCAGTAAGCTAGTAGAGCACCAGTGGCAAACCATTGCCAGTGTTTGGGGAAAAGCATCCAATCCTCAGTAAGTTGATTCTCTCTCACTCTGGTACTTCAAGTGCCTCAGTAGCATACTTACATGTGCTCAAGTAACACATTTATCTAGTTTTGGAATTTTTCCCATAAAAAGCAGCTACTATTTTGTTATACTGATACTGTTTTCTTTCAGCTTATCATCAGCGACTTCCTAATTCCACTCCTCATCTATTCACAAGGAAATGTCTTCAAAGACTTTCAAAAAGAAAGTGAGTTCTATCCAGCTAAAATCCTACAAAGTCTACACAAGATGAACTGAGGGAAAACAATTCACTTGGATATAAACTGACCTTGAAAATCTTGACTTTTTCTGGAAGATCCAATCTGCATATGCTCCCATGCTTCACTACTAGCTAGTCTCATCTAAGATATGACTACCTAAAGTTCAAATGCACATTTAATATAAATTGCCAATTAAAAAGATATTCACTTTTTGTTTTCATATCAGCCACGTATTAGGAACACTGTGTAGCAAAGACAGGCATTAGTGAAATGACAAAAATTTAAGTTTAAGAGGTTTGCTTCTTAAACAGGGAAAGGGACATAATAAGATATCAAAGGCTGAAAAAGTATGGGTTGACATGGGAGTACCATATCAAGATTACAGTCTCTGAAAATATGTCTTTCAGAGTCAAGAGTAACAATATGATTGATCTCCAATTCAAAAATTAAAAGGGATGCATTTAAATACAACATGAAGTAGTAAATTTTAGCTACATACAAAGGGTATTCTAGGCCTATCATGCTATTTGCTATTATCCCAAGGGAATTATCCCTTCTCTTCCTGTCCCATATCACCACCACAAGAACTACAGAGGTGACTGAAAACTAACACACCTGAAATTGAAATGGACAACATAATGAATAATAAATATTCTTAAAAAGGTGCAGATTCCAAACTATTTCCCACATTTAGGTTTGCATGAGACTATCTGCAAATCCACATTTACTATAAACACTACACAAGGAAACAGTAACAGTTTCCCTTTTGTATACACACATTATAATACAATTGAAGAGTCCTTGAAGGTGTACCACAGGATTGTAACCTGTATGTATACCTGATTCCTTGGGGAGGGGGGAGGGGAACCAAACAACACAAAACTCTCAAAAAACACACCTGTATAATACTTACTTAAGCAATAGAAAAAGGAGTTGGCACAAGTGCAACAGAAGTACCAACTTTTAAAAGAATGCGTACTTTTAACATCTCAAATTATGTTCTTTCTTTTGGGCATTTTTTAAAAAGCTTCTAGTTCCATGATTGTATAAAAAGAGAATTTCTCTTTTACTAAAAGAGAAATTCATTGCTAAAATAATTGCTTTAAATACAATCCAAAGCAAAGTAGAATAATCTGGATTTCTACTATGGCATAAAATTTCTCTCTGATTTCTTTTCCAAGGCATATTGCCAGTGAGAGGCTTCTGCAAATCTTTACTTATGTCTGTTGAGGGTGGAGGCTGTTTCTTTCTAAAGTCTCCCATCCCCAAATTTCAGGTATGAATATATCATTAACACTTTCTAATTACAAGCTACAATTAACAATTTGTTTCAAAACAATGGATACAGAATGTGCTTCTAAAGCTTACACAGCTCTCAGAAAAAACACACACAGTAGCACTTATCTCCCATATGATCCTCCTCATTTGGTGCTAAGACTGGAAGTCTTTGACATCAGATCATTCTCTCAAAGAAGAATACCACGGCCAAAAGTTTAAGAAATGCATGGGAGTTATGGAATTATATATACACAAGTAAATTGCATGTGTAAATCCAAAGAATAAAACGTACTGATTTTTCTTTTCCTAAATTTAAAAGTATTACATATCAACTAATGTTAAGAAGCCTCTGCAACATGCCAATGTAGAGGCCAAATCTGTGGTTTAGAATTCCAAGATTTATTTACACACACTCTGTGTGTGCAGGCACATGCGTGCACACACTGTGTGCAACTTCCCACCTGCACAACAGCTTGATAATTCCCCTAGTTCAGCAGTACTCAACAATAGTCAGTATAAATAAGTCTTCTATACACTTAGAGCTGGGCAAGCACTTTGTTTACCATGCAATAAAACAAAACTGGCACTTAATTAATCTTAAACCATCTTGGGAGGATGAGAACCATTTAGAAAGCTAATTTTGAAGGGGAAAAAAAAAAAGTCACCAAACTAAATGCATACCCTTTATTAGCCCTACTAACATTCTGGCTTGCTACGCTATTAAAAAAGATCAAGGTATGAAAACAGCAGTCACAGCAAACTTGTATTAAAAAAACCACAACCCAAACAAACAAATAAAAAGCCAATCCTCCATCCAAAATATGAGACACACACACCACCATCCCCAACCACCCGGCCCAAAAACTCTGAAGTCAAGGCCAGCTCCTTTCCAGGTGTTTTATACTGTTAGGAGCATCATCAGTACTGCAGTTCTGGCCACTCTTCCTACAAAAAGTCAGATTATATTCAATATTCAGAAAAAGACACAGCAAGTTCTCATGCAGTGAATATTTAAGAGAAATTATCTTAAGTCATCACACCTGTGTTTTGCCTCAAGAGAATACTTCTTAAGCAAGTCTACAGAAAAACTGGTACAAGTTAGACAAACTGCACCTGCTCCATCCTCCCAAAACCACAGGCAGACAGTATGTTAGTTACCAGTCTGCAAATGGAAGATCATTCAAAATTTGTTCATTACATCAGAAAATTTAAGCTATTTTCTGTACACTTGCAGCAGCTAAAAACCACAGAATTAGGTAATAAGGTTCTTCATAACAAAACTTTGCTTCCCTGCAAACAAGAAATGAAAATGTACTAGTCCCTGAAAAGTGAATTTAAGTGCAACTTACCATCCAAAACAAAAAAGTGCAAGATAAAGGCCCAAGAGGGTTGCAACAACATGTCTTACAAATGGGCTAGTTTTGCTTGAATGAAGGTATGTTCGAAACCAAATGGCCGCAAGCAAGGCAAACAGTTGGCACACTACAAAGTTGACCTGCATAAAAAAGAAAAGAAAAAAGTTCTCACACACTTGTGTATTAAAAATTAACAGAAATATCCACACACTATTAGCAATTTGCAGAACCTCTGGCTCTGCCATGGCTCTTCCCACAGCATGTCAGCTCCCCTGAGCAGCTAAGAAGAAAATATATATCTAACTTGTAGAGGCAGTCTGTCCATGAATCAAGAAAAAAAAAAAAATTACATATTTTCATGTAAATTTTCTATGTACCAAACTACTCTATCAACCATGGTTTCAATTCTACTCTCCCAGCAATCTGAAGGTCTGGGTTGGGTTTTTATTTGGTTTTTTTTTTTTTTAAGAGAGCATGACTTGGAAATGCATATCAGCTACACAAATCACTGAGAGATCACTTCAGTGGCCTTTGCAGAAGCAGGGCTCAATGAAGTGCACTTCAGTGGTACGCAATCAGATAAACAGCTTGGCTGCACACTGGATATTGTTCTTGTACATTCAAGTAGGATAGTTTCAGAGATTCCTCCTCCCTTCAGGCTGTTTATTCTATAAGATAGAAAATCTCTTGTATATTAAATATTGAAAGGCATTAGGGCACTGAAAGCAAAAGTGGAATTAAAAAAAAAAAAAAAACGCAAACCAGAGTAAAAAGAATTGTTCTCACTGTGGCCTGAAAAAAATTTAACAGTAAGAGCATGATAAAGAAATAATTTCTTCAAATACAGCAACTGCTACCAAAACTGGCTTAAGCTACAAAAAGCCAGATTAATTTCTTTATTTAGAAAAGAACATTTCCCATTCCATGGATTTTTTTTCTTCCATAGAAAACTGCCTAACAACTTTCTGTGTCCAATAGCAGCATCCCAAGTCATCACAACCAACAGCTTGGGGACCACTGCTTCAAGTCATAAGCACTTCAATGCAAGAAACTTGCACACCCTGCATATGCTTGACTAATCCTTAGCATAACAATGTTTTAGCCTGTTTGACGTCACTTAGCTGAAATATATACTTAATACCACAGGGTACAATGACAATACTATTTTTATTTTCATGACAGCAGGCATAGTACTGATGTTTGCACCAACACAGTGCACACCTCTTAGTACTGTAATTCAGCTAGTCCATCATTTTTCAGCCAAGCTTCAGGCAGTAACAGGTAAGGATAACAGTATGCAAACACAGTTATATTTAAAGTAGAAGCTAAACACCACCAAATACCTACAGAACTCTCATCTTTCTAACAATTGCATTCCCCATTTGCAAATCCAAGGATAATTCCCGTTTCGAAACCACTCCAAAACCTTCTGTAATACCAAGTTACACAAGCATTAAGTGCTAACAGGGAAAGAGGCTCAGAAGGCAGGGCTGCTCTTTTTAACAGGAGCAGTTCCCTGAACTAAACAATCATGTAACACTTTGCCATCCATTCTCTTACTCCCACATTTCCATTATGCTTTTAACAGTATTTGAAAAATCCTAAATAAACAAGGAGACATTCTTTCAGGGCATAACTTGACCTGTTTTCTCTTCTTTATAAGCAATGATGCAAATGAAATAGAGCGAGGTTTATAACTCAGGATGAGGCTGTGGATTTAGTGGAAAAGTTTTGTGCAAAACAGTCAGGTTTAATGAACCACTGAAAAGGAAACAAACAGATAACATTTTAAAAAGAGGACAAGAAAGAAAAATTAAAGCCAAAGTAATTAACTATGAATTCAGTATTGACATTTGTTTGGGATATTTATTACAAAAATTATGCTATGTATACCACAAAGAACACTTCTCTTGAAACATTCATGATGTTGGTGTTTTGGACACACAACTAAATGACTCAAGCAACACAATCTTGTTCAGAAAGCCTTCCTCACAAATGACTCCAAAACTACTAGTGGGTATTTTTAAACTGCTCTTCCCAAAAAGTGCACAAACGCATGCATACTTTGATACATAAAAGACATCACCACAATGTTCACACACCACCCTGCATTCCTTCTCTACTCTTACCAATCCAATCCTTACACTTGCCTCACAGTGCACCGAAATGCAGATTAGAAAGCACCAATGGTTTTGCAGACTTGTATCACATCAAATCCTCCCAAAGCTTTAAATACGTTTGTAAAACCAAGCTATGCAGCAGTTAAGATTTGAAAGCCATACAACTTCAGTTTAGCCTTTATACATGCCTGCTTCTGATAATACTCTTTCTGCTGCTTTATTCCATTTTCCCCATCAGGATTTCCGATTCATTCAGCAAATGGACATTGCCCAGTTTTTGCCCTCACCCTACTACCCATTAAATGCTTACTATCTGCATCCTACACCAAATAGAAAAACCTTACATTTTCCCATAGACATGTATATGCAGATGTGTCCGTAACGTGGGAAGACTACATACAATAAACGTAAAATTTACAATAACTTTGTGAGATCAATATTCCTATTCCTGTTTTAAAGGTGGGTGACTGGCATGCAATGATGAAAGCCCAAAGGGGTATAATAAATGTCCACTAACTTTGGTTGCCCAATTTCAGACACCCAGTGCCTAGTTTTTCAGTCAGTACTTTTAACAGAAATTTAACTGGAGATGTGTTTTGAGAATATAACTTCAGCTGCTATTTTGAATATCCAGCATGCCTATAAATCAGGCCCAAAGTATCTCAAAATGCAAGCAAAATTGTTTCTCCAGGTCACCAAAACTCTGCTTTACTAGTGGTTTGTATTCCAAATAAGGGAAGGAGCTTGTATGGAAGAGTTTGTGACCATTACTGGGCTGTGTTATAGTCACATAGGTAATCTTTATCTGACACTTTTTCTGACTTTTGAGCATCTGCTATCACAGGCCATATATTCACTTGGTAAACACTTTGAATATCTGATTTCTTACATTTTAAAAATAAATGGGAAACACAGCATTTCTACCACAAAGTCAAAGCTTAGCCATTTGCTATTACCTGTGGCTTTCAGTCCAAAGCACAGACTTCCACCACTTCAGCTATCAGAAATACGTACTCATTTCCACTCAGAAATAAGATTAATCCCTTGCCAATACTATACGGGATAGAAAGAGAAACAGACTCTGTGGTCTCCCAGATTCCAGTTGTCCTCACTTCAGATGCTTTGGTTTGTGTTGTACAGTGGTGTCTTAACACACAAACCTGATTTCTTTTAAGCTAAACTGAAGATCTGCTCCGAAGATGAGTGGACATGTAGCCCATGGACTGACCTAGGCAAAAGCAGTATTTACCAAAAGCATTACAGCATCAGTGCTGGATCCCCAGTGCCAACCACTTAATTCCACAGAAACACCCCTCCTGTACTGCACTACTTGCTGAAGTAAACAAAGCCAAAATTTAACATTCAGCCTTTTCTTAATTACATCTCCCATCTTTACCCACATATACAGCTCCACTGTAGCCACACACTGAGATACATGAAGAACTGAAGATACACAATTTGCCTTGCAACAGAGCACAAAAATTACCCGGCTTCCTAGAAAACAAACGGAACAGCCATTCAGAGAGCAAGCGAGCAGGAACAAAGACAGAGCTGGACATCACCATCTTGAAAGCTTCCACAAAACCCAGGCGCTTAACCAAGCAGTTATTTTGTTAGCAAATGTTATATACAGTAACTTCAACATCTGGGAGTAGTATATTTGCATACTTTTTGGAAACTTATGTCAAGTTCTTATAACATTGTGACTATGGGCAAAATACAACTGTTAAGCACCTCATGACTTGGTCAGATGTGAGCAGAACACCCACAAAGAACAAAGAGGACACATTCCTAAAAGCTGCATGATGCATTCCTCAAACTAAATTGTGACATGCCTCCCCAAAGTCATAAAACCTGTTCGAATAAGCAGCTCCAGTTTTACAGAAGAAATAATAATAAAAAAAAAACCAAACCCAAAACCCCCAAAAACCACCCCAACAACTGATCCACTTAAAGCTGAGACTTCCCAGGGGAAAAAATTTTGATGCAAATGCATGGAATAGCAAGTTTCACCCTGAATAATTTAGCACATGTATAAGAAAAACACTGAATTTTTTACCTCCTCAGATACAGGTCATATCAACAGTTCAGCTTGTGAGAGTAATACCTCAAAGTCCCATACAGAGAGAAATGTGTAATGGAAGGTTATGTGCACATAAGAATAAAAAACTTAGAATGATAATGCAAATTATTAGCACTGGTTATTCAGCAATGATTAATGTAGGTGTGTTAAATACCACTTAAATACACTAAGCTGTTACAAAACCTGCTGTACGTATTCTAGCAATTTAAAAATTAAATCCACTATTTTGGTGCAAGACCAGTTGAACAGCCACTGCAGTTTACAGACACACTTTCTGTGTGACAGTAAGACATGAGCTCAAATTCATTTTCAGTGTTTGGAGTAGCTACATAAAAATGCAAATCCATTATATCATTAACTGCATTAAGCTATCTACATAACATATTTTCTATTTGCATGACCTGTGCAAAAGTCAATGGAAAGTTTGTAATAAAACTTTTAAAGACATTTATTCTAGTCTCTTTAAAATTTAAATGTAATTTATGCCATCCATTTCTAAAAACAAAATTCTTCCTTAGGGAAAAAAAAAGTGTTTGAGGGATCAATTCTTTACATGAAGCAAAAGAAAAGGAGAAAAAGGTCACTGACTGCTACAAGGATTTTCATCATTAAGAGAAAGTTTTGGCAAAACATTTCATTTGAACAGCTAGAAATTTCCAACTTTCCAACACAGGCAGCTTCTTTAATAAACCATTAAATAAATTTTTTAAGCTCATGTTAGAAAGAAATATAGAAGAAAATATTATTTCTCCTATGAAACTGATTTTTAATATGTGCAATTTTTATCCACTAATTCAGATTTTAGGCTAAGCTTCTTCTTCATATCAGCTACATTTTAATATCAAAAGCCAATCGTTGCAGCCAAGACCTCCCAAATCCTGCTACTTCACAGCACAGAAGTCATTTCCCGCATTCAGAAAAGCAGCCAAAGCAGAGAGGGAATTTTACTGATATAGATAATTCCTAACTGGATGGCACAAATTAATCACACAGCCTAGAATTCAATGAGAAGTATCAGCATGATTGTATAAAGTTTTGCTTACTAGCTCTAGCAAGGCACCAATAAGAACAACATGGACTAAAAAGTACCTCACAAGAAAAACAGTGGTCTAGCAGGTGGAGCACCAAATAAGATTCAGGAATACTGCATTTTACTCTTTCTTCCACCAATGACCCACATGAAGTCTTTGGAAGTTACCTTGTCTTTGTGCTTCTTTATTTTCTCATTTTAAACAAATCTTCTCTCATCAGAAGAAAAAAGTATTCAAACCTGTAAACTGCAGTGAATACCTGTAGCCTCAATAACACATTTTGGGTGAATTAAAGCCCATGTGGGTTTTCTGGTTGGTTGGTTTGGTTGTTGGGTTTTGGTTTGGGGGTTTTTTTCGGGGGGGGGGGGGGGGGGGGGGGGGGGGCGGCGGGGGCAGGTTAAGCTGTTCTTTCCAAAAAAGAAGGTAGAAGTTTAATTCTTATTGCTGATTAAATAGGCTGCGGAAAAAGATTACCCAAATATAAGCAGAAGCACTGAAGCCTACCTGATCATGCACAGAGCCTACAAAAACAGTTTTTCGAAGCAAGATGCTTCATAGATAACAGTCAAGAACCTGTTGAGACAATGATTCTGCAGCCAGAGATTTAGGGGCTTTTCCCAACTTTGCCACACTGTGGTATGTTTCTTCCATGGAATTCAGTTTTTCTGAGCTGCAAGATGCCAGCATTACTTGTCTCCCCACCTATAGCCATTTTTTGTCCCCCAGTCTACAACAGAAACAAAGTTATCACACATACTCTCTGCTTTGTCTGACAGGGCTAGTGAGCAAGGTGCATTGAGCAGCATTCCTATTCTTCCACCTTTAGCCCTACTTTTCAACATCTATAGTTATTAGAGAGAAAAGACATTTAAAAAACATTTTAGAATATGAACTACAAAAACACTTTGAAAAGAGCTCTTGCAAGAGCTAGGCGATCAAGACGGAATAATGTACATTTTCTTTAACAAGAAGCACTGAACTTCAAGCTGAGGCTTTGATTGTTTTCTAAATCTATAGAGCTATTTTAGCAGTAACATTTTAAACACAAACCCCTCCAAGCATCATATGTGTTGACACATGCTTGTCAAAAATTGCCAAATGTTATCAAAATTAATGAAGCCTCGGTTGTGCCTTGCTTCTCAAACGTCAGTATTTTCTTGTTCCTGCTGCCTGTTAGGTCAAAACCATTTCCCTTTTCCACCAAAACAGTCAGCTGAGGAATTAAAAACATCTGCAGATGTTCACAAAAAGCTACTTATAACACAGGAGAGCTGATGCTTCTCCACAGCAACGAGACAGCAGTATAGATGGATCTTCTTCTGTCCAACTTCTAACCTTCATCCAGTATAAAAGGAAGAAACAGCTTGTACAATTATCCAATAATTGTCTACTGCCAAATCACTAAGAACTGAAGAGTGAGAATAACTATCATTTGAAACCAACAATCAATTTTCCAACTATTTCCTGAAAATTGCTGCACTGATATTAAAAAAAAAAAAGAAAAAAAGAACAACAACAATAACTTCCACTGTAAAGCTGAAAAAAGGCAATTCCATGACAAGAATCAAAACCAAATTGTTTGGTAATTTTCTTCAATTTACTGGGAAGTGTCAGAAAGAGGAGTCCAGAGACACTGGCACAGGTAAAGGATAAAGCTAAAGGATACTTAAGAGTAGTTCAGAGAACATTTCTTCTCTAACTGATAAGAACAGGCATTCCTCTTTCAACTCAAAGCTCGTAAATCTTGTTGCAATGCTTTCAAAATGCATTTTTGGATACACATAATAACCAGTGTCTTACATGATGAAAATTAACTAATTAACACTTCGGCCCTTAAGTCTCTACCTCACTTCATGGGTGAAATATAAAGAAATGGAGGATAAGCAGCAGTGGTCATTTTTGGATAGTTATCAGTATGCAAGATGTTTATGTTAAGGCAATGTAGTCTTTGTAGCAAAGACTGCACATTTATACAGTACCCAATGTGAAGGGACACTCAGGGACACTCATTTCCAGATAAGACTTCTAAGCACAGCACCTCTAATAGCAGCCAATTCTTTGAGGTGCATACTCTAACCATTTATTAGTCAAACCTGAACAACACTGGCAAAAGCTTTTTAATGTTGTGCAAATATATTTCATATGATTTTACTGGCAGCTGTAAGGACTTTCTCATCAGATACTGAATGCTTTCTTTCCAAGCTGATTTCAGTCCAAAATATCACAGTCAGTCATGACATACATTAATAATAGTATTTCTACTCCCAGGATTAACTTCCAATTTCTAGCTTGTAGTTCTTAAGTATGCTGGAGAGAGTGAGGAACATCATGAAGACATGATGTAGGCACTAATAATCTGGTTTGTGCAATAAATGACCATCAAATCCAATAAGCTTTTTCAAACAGGGCTTACTAAATCATTACTCAGAATCACTCTAAGAAAAACTGTACAACTAAAGATGTAAAATGAAACATCAATGTACACATTTTAGTGAAACAACCAAAACTAATTAATTAAAGGATAGGAAGATGTCAGCTGAAGGGTGTTCTCTCTGATGGGCTCTTAAGGATTCAGCATTATAGATACTGAGCTGTAACAGCTACTTACTCACAGGAAGAGCCAAAATCTAGGAAGCAAGTTTGGTTCAAAGATGAAATTGGACTAAGAACATTGGCTTGGGGTTTTTTGCTCTTGTGTTTTGTTTTCTTCTCTCTTCAAAAACAACAAGGACCTAAAACACTAGCTTCTGTTGAACAAAAACTGGTTTGGCCAGTTAAGGGTTGCCGAAGTCGGACTACCAGGGAAAAAGGGTGTACAACATCAAAACACAACGGCCTGGCTTTATGTTGGCAAAACACAGTTCCAAAGAAAGACCAAGTCAGCTACTGCTTTTTCAGAAGCATGACTTATCACACACATACAGTGCACATCCACATAGTGATTAACCTCAAAATCTCTATTCATTGTCACATGAGTATCAGCAGCATACAGGATATTCAAATGTGTATTTGAATGACAAGGTTTTATTTTAATGCTCAGAGAACCACTACAGTGCCTGAAATCTTGTAAAAACTTTACGAGTTACTCACTTTCCTAGCCTTTTAAAAATAAAGCAAAATTACTAACATCTCTGGAGGTATCCTTCTCAAATCCAACCAGAAACAGACACTTTCTCCATTAAGATCTACCTCAGTACTATTATATTCTGCTCATAAGTGAGAAACTGAAATCCATCTTAAAATAAGCAACAAAACATAGAAAGTAACACTCTCTTGTCCATATATCCCGCAGAAATCCAGTAACAGTAGTAGTCATTTTAATTACCAAGTAAAATATTCCCCATCTTTAAAACTGTCAGCCTCTCTGTGTTCTCCGGGGGGGGAGGGAAGAAAAAAGAAAAAGGACCTCACCATGGTCTCCCTTGAATGAACTACTGTTCACCTCGGACAGTTGCTACTCCATGTCTATTATCCTCCTGCTCTTCCCAGCTCAGGAATCATCTGCATGAAAACAGCCATCTACAAAGTCTCCAAGCACCACAACAGCAGCCCAGTAAACACTTGCAATACACAGCAACCTGCAGAAATAATGGACACTACTTCAAGCGGTTACAGCTTTTCAAATTAATTTGATTTTCTTTTGTAATATTTTGATAACATTTAGAATTATGCTTCCATACTAAAATATTTTAATCTAACTTCTTACATTCAATCCCATTAAAGATAACCATTTGTTAACATATTCTAAGGCTACACCTTCTACAGATCTGGTAGCCAGCACTGGGCTTCTAATAAATTCCTACAGCTTCATGGTGGCCTCAACTTCTTTCTAGCTTTTCCAACATGAAGAATAAAACCCCATTCATTATAGTCAGTCCACTTTTTGAGTGACATGCTTAGTCTTCACTGAATTATTATTTTTATATATATAAAAATATATACATATATATTATATGTATGAATGATTGACAGGAAGTAGTAAAATCAAAAGCATTACTCAACCAGAAGGCAGGTCAGAAAGATTAAGAATGCTTTATACAGGTAGTACTACCAGTATAGAATATACCACTGTAGTTATACAACCAGTGTGCTCACAAGCCATGTTTCAGAGTAAGACTTACTGTTGCTGCTTCTTCAGCTTAGGCCACTTTAACTAGAAGTAAAAGGAAACACCAAAATCCCAACTACAGCAAATTACACCATTACAGTCAAACCAAAATAGCTTCTTCACCTTTGCATATATTACTTCCGAATAAAAGGCAGAGCTATAGATGTTTTACTTTGCAAAAGATGGCTTAGCTACCAAAAACATCACTTAAAACAAGCAGGCATAACTAGCATTTATCTAAATTTGCAGACAAATTGAAATTGCCAAATAGCTCAGTTCACTTGAACGAGTGCTAAAAGACTAATAATGATAACTAATGCTGAATTTAAAGTATGTTCCAAAGGAAAGAAGGAAAATGAAATATGCATACTGAAGAACAGCATCAACATTCTTTGTAAAATAAATACTATAAAGATGCACACATTAAGCAAACAGGTTTTCACCTGGGTACATGTAGTTTTTCCTCACCTTCCAGGAAAAAATAAAACCCCAGTCTAGACTCCCTTGTTCAAAGGCTTGGAAAACAAGAAAAAAACCTGGGCAACCGTTACTTCGGAAAAGTGGACGTTAGTCAAAATAATAAATGTGAAGACAACATGCCATAATCAAGGCTGCAAAGGATGTATCACACTGCTTCATTAGGTCAACACAGGAACAGGTAAACAGGAGTTAAAGTCAACAAATATCAGGGCTGATAAATGATAAAGATGACTCATTCATTTCAGTTCTATCAGTTTTCAGAACTCTTGTTTTAAGTCAGCACTGTACCCAAGAAAAAGCCCACAGAGGATAAAGATGTACATTGCTGTGGTACAATAGATCTACAGCAGTAACACCTCAAGAACAAACAGAAAGCAACACAGTAATAACCATGTACTCAGTAAATAAGTGACTCTTGTCATCTTCCTTACACATTACTGTTTTTTCTTTATTAGGCTGTTCTTTGGGCACTCCAGTATTTCAACATCCCAGGACTGCAGTATTTTTGTAGAAATTTCTGAACTGCATTTTGAATTCAGAAATGGCTTGTACTGTAGTGAACATAGGTCAGTAAGTGTTCACACTTACACTACTTAAATGAATTGCCTAAGGATGGGAAAAACAATTTGACAAAACAAAGCAGGTGACTACAGGCTGTTCAAGTCGACTGTTTATTTTAGTTGTTTACTGTAGAAACCTTGGGCTGTAATTATATTTGAGTTTTTCCACTGCTTCACAAAAACCTGGAGAAAACATACCCAGTATGAAAATGTGCAAGAGTGTATCAGAATGAAAATTCACTGCTGGCTCCCTAAAAATTAAACAATTCAAGTAGCTCTATATGTTACACCCTCACAACAATATTCATGAACCTGAATTCAACAGAGGTATTTCTTGCACTAAACCTTTCTACAACTTGGTAGACGGCTCATCTTTTCCAACACTATAACCAGTGTCTGCTTTCTTTCCCAACTCTGTTCGTTACAGCTTCCACTCCTTCCTTCAAGACAGTCACTTTCTCTTGCCAATTTTTTCTGTTATCCCAACAGTTTCATCCTTCTCTACACATTTTTCATTGCAGAGTAATTTCAACAATAAGTGGAGAGTTAAGTCAACACCTAAACACTAATACTAAAATCTGGGCAAGGTGTCACCACAGAGACTAAGACCCTTCTGTTGATATAGTCCTTCCTTTCCACGAGGTCAAAGGGAAGTTAAGAAACCCGTAAAAACTTTGCTAGTGAATCCAAACAATTCAAAACATCTAATCACTGAGAACAGCACATACAGAATGGAGAACAGGACTTTTTTTCCCAGCTTCTTTTCACCCACTACAGTCTCCATCTATTATCATGGGAGATCATGCTTTGCTATTCATCCTTCATTCTTCTGACTGCTGCTAGCAGCAGATAAGAAAAGTACAGGGCAAAGTAGGGGCACAATTTTCTTATCCTACCACTCCCTTCTCTTCAGTGTTTGCATTTTACACACCCACAAATGCTACTTTCACTCATTTCTACTACTCCTAAGTTTCCTGGTCACATCAGAAAAATCAGTAACATGCTGCTCTATTTCACAGCTGCACACAAGGGTCTAAGAATCAATGGTGAGAGAGAATATAACTTGGGACACTGTTTGCTTTATTCTTTTTTGTAGTTTTATAATGCCCAAGACAAGCATTAGGCCATCTAAACATTTTAGTCCTCAGGAAGCTACATTAGGTTGCCTTGACAGAAAACAAAGGAGGCTAAGGCATCACTAATGCCCAAAACTTTGTGAAATAACAGAGATCTAAACTAGGAGACACATCCAGATGCTCCCTGCAGGCAAGTCAGGCACATACTGCTTCTCGGCAAAATTATTCCCTATGCCACCTCCAAGCCTGGCCATTTCCCTAAACTCCAGCTGTGGCTCTTGTCCAAAGCATCAAAATGAAGTAAGAAAATCTGTAGATACACCTTGCCAATCACACGCATGTAAGAAACAAACGTTTCATACATATATAGGAGGAAGAAACAATCTTGCCCACTCTCCTTGAAGGCAACAAGGTGAAACACGAAGGCTCAACAAATGTCAAAGATAATTGCTTTTATGTGGAACTGAGTGGGTTAAGGGCATGTTGAAAGCAACTTGGGTTAATGCTCTGCACAAGGAAGCATAAGCAGAAAATAATGCAAAGACGCAGATGCAGCAGACTGGCCTGTGATCACTAAATTAAGGAATTTCATACGGTGTATACAGTTCATGTTTAGAAGGACTTGGATATTTATGCCTATTCTTATTAAAAAAAAAAGGTCAGATTAGATTCTTTGAAGGTTAATGGCACTCATGTAGAAAATTATATTTATTCTACACAAATGAGCAAATTTATTCCCATAACAGCTAAAATTAGACTGAAAAAAACCAAGAAAAGTATAGAAACAGCAAGGAATTTTTTTTTACTTTTGTTGAAAAAACACTGCTTATCTTTACATCCTGGATTTTAAGTGAAGTGCATAACCACAAGCGTGACATTTTATTCAGTCCACACATCTTGACATAGCTATACTGTTAGCAGTTGGAGCCACGCTCTTTCTTTTCTTATCTAGAAGATAATGACAAATTAGCTTAGTCAATTCAGTTGTTCAGACCACATTTCAGGATCTCAAGATCAATCTCTGACAACCCATGCAAAAAGTTGATGCTCACATATTGTCGTAGCCAATCTCCCATCTCCCCTGCTCAGCTATTCCTCTACTACAGTCATCTGTTTTTATGGCAAATGAAGGACAGTAATAACCCATATAATTTTTGCCAATTTTTAGATAAAAATTTTGCTCCCTCTGGTGGAAGCAGTGAAAGCAAAGATTATTTCCTGAACTCACCTGACCCCACAGAGACCTAAAGCCAAGAAGAAAGCTTTGCTTTCCTAGAATAATTCTCATCTCACAGCAAATTTAAGTATCTCCAATTTAATGACAGGTAAGCAGACCTGCCACCAAGAAAAGTCATTTATCAACAGACAATCAGCAAGACAGTGCCAGAACTAGAAATGGATCAAGTTCCAACATGCTATTTGTGAGGCTTCACCTCAAAGAAAGAAGAAAGCAGCAGAGACACAAATATGACATGAGTACAGACAGGAAAAACAGAAGGCTAGGTGAGAGTTTTAACTATTATAAAATAATTTAAGTTGCAACCTCAATGCACTATGCAACACATGATTCTCTAGCAGCCAAGTTTTTATGATAATCCTTCTTATACTCCTCTAGCTGTCTGGGTGGAAAGGACATAACTACTTTTAATCCCTCTCTCCCCTAACAAGACAGAAGGAATACTGCAGTACATCAACATTGATTCACTCATTAACTTTAAGGACCCAAGGTGACACAGTTGTTATTATGAGGCTTTTCACCCCAAGGAGCGATTCCCCCCTCCCCCCAATAAAATACAAAAGAAAGGTGTGCAAGTTTGGCTTCCCAAATCTACAGAGATAATCGTAGGTTCTTGTTCACACCAAGCATTTTGCCTTGCACCAAACGACCAAACATAGCAACAGACACATTGGAACAAGAAGCCTATCAAAAACACATTACCTTTTCCAAGTAGCCATTTCACTTAATTTGGTGCAAGACAAAATAAGAGCCAAGGAAGGGTTAACATAGTGACAAGTTGTCACATAATACCTTGTTGGGGGATACATACAAAAGTGGAAAACAAGTTCTTCTCCATTTCTATAGCTAACTAGCAGTCTAATACCAAGAAGAAAGGTCTAGGAAAAGCAATTTGGTAAGGCAACAAAGCTCTGCTCATAATACAATTGGGCACAGAGGAGACTGTTCTTACAAGTGTGTCAAACGGCTCTGGTGGAGCTATCATCCTCCATCTTTTACACTGATCTCCAACTAGCACATAACCAACACCATTCTCAAACAAATCTGTGCCCCTAGTTCTACCAAGCATTAAGTCAAAAAGTGATCAATTTCTCACACTCAATCCACAGATGTGGATCTTATTAATTAGTTCAATCTTAGAAATAATAGCTTCACCTTTAACTGAAATTTCTACTTCCATTCACTGCCAAATAGGCAAGG
The DNA here is from genome assembly GCF_929443795.1 of Astur gentilis. Taxonomy (NCBI): domain Eukaryota; kingdom Metazoa; phylum Chordata; class Aves; order Accipitriformes; family Accipitridae; genus Astur; species Astur gentilis. Next base: position 13,566,691 of record NC_064895.1, read on the forward strand.
TTTTTCCGTCCATTTGTTTGAATGCCCAGACAGCAGAGTAACATTGACACAAGCTACCTGGATTTGTCCTCCCAGAGTTACATGCCTTTGCCTTCACTGAAACTTTATAGCAGGATAATTAGACAGTTACAGCTTCAAGGTAAATCACAAGCACAACATTTTGTATATAAAGATTAGTATCTACTTGTGATCAAAACTGAAATATAGAAGTGGAAAAACAAAACACATTCATCTTCATCAGTTCCAAGTGCTACTATTATTCTAGAGTGCCCATTTCAAGTACCTGCCGTACTGGTATGACTGTACTCACAGTACAGATTTGGATCAAGTAATAGAAACAACCTACTAACCAGAAAACTTTTTTTTTTTTCCAAAGCACTGCTACATTTTCATACCTAGCATGCATATAGCATCACCGAATGTCATGCATAATCTTCGAGGACACACACCAAAGAGTATCAGCACTTTCTTTTTCTTCCCCGGCCTCATTCTCTCCTTTACTACCTTTGATTTGATTACACTGAACACATTTCATATTCTTCCTGTACTACAAACTTACTACCAAGATAGACTCTTAAGCTGAGAAGTTACAAAACTCTAACTTTGCCTTTTTTTTTTTTTAATGTTACATTCTCCTCAGTGCAGCATAATTTTGTAACTCTGCAATTCATACTCCAGTCATAATCAGTGCTCTTTATACACAACTGGACCCATATTACACACAGTCCACTGATATCTAAAACCAAAGTATATATGATTTTTAACTGCTTATAACAAATCTTTTAAACCATGTGTTTAGCCACCCTCCATTGTCATTATCCCCAAAAGCTTCAACAGAGCTCAAACAGTATTTTATAAAAACATCTTGGCTTTACAGGAGCACCTGTTGTGAAACATTCAATACAGGGAAGTTTTCCAGGCTTTGATAAAAAGTAACTTTATTATCATCAAAATGCCATATCCACAACATATAAAATAAATTTGGTAGAAGCTGCACTATGTCATGAAGCCATTAAATTTATGACTATTATTATGAATAGGTAATTATAAAATGCCAGCCCCATGCCATAAAAAGATGGTCATCTGTTATTTGTTTTACAGTACCCTTAGAAGCTACACACTTCATGGAAATAAATACATGGCACCTGCCAAGAGCAGCTTATAGCCTGCACATATGAGGCACTGAGCCATGTGGTGCCATTGATCCCAGCTGCAGGTATCATTGCAAGCTGTGCGCAGTATCTATTCCACCACAGCAAGCTCAATTTCAACTTGCCCACTTTTGTCAGTTTTCTAGAAGATACTTTTTCATGTGTATCCTTAACCTAAGGTTCCATTCAAACAAATGGCTAGGGGAAGAAAAAAAAGGAAGAATGTGTAGTTCAGTGACTGTCAAACCTCTTTCACTTAGACATGCTCATTCCTCTGTATTTTGCTTCCAGTTACTTTTACTCACTTATTAGGTGTATTTTGTAAAACCAAACCATCAAAATCTCCCTCTACATAAGCACAGACTGATAAGCACACACTTGATGCGCTTCACTCATACATTAATGGAGTTGGGGGTTTTGGGTTTTTGGTGGTGTGTTTTGGGGGTTTTGTTTGTTTGTTTTTAAATAGGAATTCCTCACATGAAATTTCCTGGTGCCACAAAATTTCTATGAGGAGTTACTTGCAGTTACTTTACGTATGTATTCATAAACACATAGATATTCTGTAGATTTAGGAGGGCCCCCCATGACCAAACATTCTTGTACAACTTCAGTCATTAAACTCTGCAAACCTCAGTTTCCCAATCTTATTTTGTAATATTCTGAGGTTCTGTGCAGGTGACAGAATTAACAACCTTCAGGAATTTTTAGATGACTTGGACAAAAGACACCACAGAATCGCTCTGCCTACAAAGTACGTGCGAATACCCAACAGCATTGTGCGCGGCACACGTTGTTACTTAATGCTGCATTTAAAAAAACCGTGGCAGGCGCGCCTCGGCACAGCACACTGCTCTGCATTTGCAATTACTACCCAACCTTTGCATTGCTGAGCTGATACCGGCCCCGTTCCCAGCTGCGGAGCCACATCTGGCCAAAGGGGGGGGGGGATGCCAACAAGTTGGCCAGCCCGGCCGCGATGGCAGCCCCCGCGGCCTGACCCCGGCACGCCCCGAAGAGGCGTACCGGCGGGGCGAGGCGAGGCGGGCCGGGCCGGGCCCGGGTTCCGGCTGTCCGCTAGACCGGGCGGCGGCGGGCGAGTGGCGGCGCGGCGCTGGGCGGGGCGGGCGGCGGCGCGAGCGCACCTGCACGCGGAGCGCAGCCGCAGCTCCCCGCCCCGGCGCCCCCGCACGGGCCGCGGTCGCGCCCCCCTCTCCCCTCAGCCGCCGGTGCGTGAGAAGAACCGCCGCCGCCCCGCCGCCGCCGCCGGGCGTTGCCCACCCTCCCCCCGGCGGAGGTGGAGAGGACGGAGGGGCCGCGGGGAGGGGGATGGGGCGAGGCGGGACAGCGCGGAGCGGAGCGGGGGCGCTCGCCCGGCGCGGCGCCGCCCCTCCCCGGCAAGCCCCCGGGAGGCAGCGGCGGGGCAGACGCCTCCCCATCCTCACCTGGTCGACGGGCAGCCGCACGGCGTTGCTGAGGGGCTGCAGCAGCGTGGAGCCCGTGGTGCTGGTGGCCATGGCGAGGGCTCCTCCTCCCGCGCCGGGAGAGCGGGCGACGAGGCCGGGGAACCGTTCCCCTCCCGGGCTCCCGCGGCGGCGGCAACAACGGCGGCGGCGCGAAAAATCCCAGCCCCGCACGGCGCCGTGACAACAAGGGGCCGGCGCGGCCCCGCCGCTGACGGACAGCGCCAGCGGCCAACCCGCGCGCGGCGCCGCCGCGGAGTGACAGGCGGGCTCGCCCAATCCCCGCCCCTCGCCGGGGTGGGCGGGACGAGGCGGCTCCCCTCCGGCGGCCGCGGCCCGGTGCGGAGGGCGGGAGGGGGAAAATGGTGCCCGGGCGAGCGGGCGAGGGCCGGTGAGGCAAATCATGGGGCGGGGCGGGGCAGGGCAGGGCAGGGGGGCGGCCCGGCGGGGATAGCAGCGGCCCGGCGGCGGCCGCTTCGCGCTGAAGGCGGGTAGAAGCTGCGCGCAGCTTCTGCGCGCAGCGCGCAGGTACCGCGCAAGGGCCCGGTGCGGCCTCGCCCGGCGCCAGGCGGGGCTGCGCGGGGCAGGGGCCTGGCCTCGCCTCGGCTCTCCGCGGCGTGTCCCTTTCTCCACTGAAGGCTTGAGGTCCTTCTTGTCTGCTCTCTCCTGGTAGGACAACTAGGAGGAAGAACATTTGTTTTTCTGCTAGTGGCTTAAAGAAATTGTGAAGGAAGTTCAGAGAGGTGAAACATGGAGATGTGTGTGCCTCTGAGGGTATTCGCACTCCATAGACATGCTCTGTGCTTTGTGAAAGCTGAGAAATGCCCCCGTCTAGAGAGCAATGCTGCTCATGCTTGTCAAACTCCTTCTAACTGCGCAGGTGAGAGACCACAGGCAAGCATCTTTCATACTGTGTATTTGAGGGCACAGGCAAAAAAGTCAAGAGAGGGCGATGCAGCAGACAGGAGTATTTGCAAGGAACGTGTCCAAGGCAGGTGAGATGCATCTCACTGGGACAGTGGGGGTTGTTCCTGGAGTAACAGGGAAATTTCAGGGCTCTGTCAGGCATCCACATCTGAGCTGGCCTTGTGCACTCCTCATCCACAGAGGGGTGTTCAGAAAGAGGTGTCCTTCCTTTGCAGATGTAGAGGCAGTGCATTGCAGCAGCTGTAGTGTCTCTCTGGCCTCCTGTTGCCACTCTCAGAGGGGTGGGAAGCACCTAAGCCCTGTGGTGTAGTGTCCTGCTTTGCACGCCTTTGAGATGCCCCAAGGCACGAGGGATGGGCACGGAACCTCAGTTCAAGGAAGCACATCTCAGTGCGGCATTCAGGTGGTTTCCCCGGGGACATTACTCTCAGTGTGAAGTGACCTCAAGACACCATCTGTCCCACAGGCCATCATGACACCCCCAAGGACAGCTGACGGCATTTGTGCTCACTTAGGTTCATCTCATCACATGCACACACTGTCTTCCATCTCATAGAATCATAGAACAGTTTGGATGAGAAGGTACCTTTGAAGACCATCTAGACCAGCTCCCCTGTGATGGGCAGAGATATCTTTCACTAGATCAGAGAGCTCAAAGCCTCACCCAACCTGACTCTGAACGCTTCCAGTGATGGGGCATCCGCAACTCCGTGCAACCTGTAGCAGTGTCTCACCACCCTCATTAAAAAAACCCAAACATTTCTTCCTTATGTCCAATCTAAACCTATCCTTTTTTGGTTTAAATCTGTTGCCCCTTCTCCTGTCACTACAGGCCTTGGTCAAAAATGTCTCTCCATCTTTCTTATAAGCCCCCTTTATATGCTGAAAGGCTGCAAGGAAGTCTCCCTGGAGCCTTCTCTTCTCCCGGCTGAACAACCCCAACTCTCCCAACCTTTCTTCATAGGAGAGGTGTTGCAGCCCTCGTATAATTTTCGTGGCCCTCCTCTGACCCACTCTAACAGGTCCATGTCTTCCTTGTACTTGGGGAACCCAGGGCTGGACAGAGTGGTCCAGGTGGGCTCTCACCAGAGCAGAGTAGAGGGGGAGAATCACCTCAGTCGACCTGCTGGATATGCTTTTTTTTAGGCAGCCCAGGATATGGCTGGCTTTCTGGGCTGCTAGCACACATTGCCGGCCCATGTCCAAGTTTTCACTCACCAATATCCCCAAGGCTTTCTCTCCAGGGCTGCTCTCAAACCACTCATCTTCCAGTTTTTATTGTCAGTGGGGATTTCCCCAACCCACGTGCAGGATTTTGCACTTGGCCTTGTTGAACTTCATGAGCTTTGTGTGGACCTTCTTCTCAAGCCTGTCAAGATCCCTGTGGATGTCATCCCTCCCCTCAAGTGAATCAACTGTCCCACTCAGCTTGGTGCCACCTGCAAACTTGCTGAGGGTGCACTCAATCCCACTGACTGTGTCATTTGAAGATATTAAATAGGACTGGTCCCAGAGTGGGCCCTTGAGGGATACCCCTTGTTACTGGTTTCCACTCAGACATTGAGCCACTGACTATAACTCTTTGGAGGCACCCATCCAGCCAGTTCCTTATCCACCTAAGAGTTCATCTGTCATGTCTGTCTCTTTCCAATTTAGCAGCAAGAATGTTGTGGGGGACCATATCAAAGGAGTTACGGAAGTCTAGGTAGATGACATCAGCAGCTCTTCCCTTGTCCACTGATGCAGTTACTCTGTGGTAGAAGGCCACTAGACTAGTCAGGCACAAGTTGCCCTTTGTGAAGCCATGTTGGTTATCTCTAATCACGTCCCTCTCTTCCATATATTTTGACATATCTTCCAGGACTATGTCCTCTGTGATCTTACATCTGTTAACACAAGCATTCAGTGTCCCACTGTGGAGGGATAAACCACCTGTATGAGCTGGGGGGACAGTCCAGTGCTGGAAATGGTGATTGTTCTTGGCTCGTCTGTGACCATTGCCTTGGGGCAGCTTCCCTGGGGTGTACAGCAAACCTGGGCTCAGACCAGAGCCTGCTCGGCTGGTCCTTCCTGTGTCTCTCAGGAGGCCTGGCTGTGCAAAGACACTGCGACATACTCCCACTCTGAATACCCCAACAGTTTAGCTGTTCAATCATGTTTTCCTCTCAAGAGCATTTTCTTGGGCTTGTTCTTGGGAGAAACGTTGGAAGAAAAAAGGGGCTTTCTTATAGGAAAGATGGGGACAAACTTTTTAGCAGGGCCTGTTGCAATAGGACAAGGGGTAATGGTTTTAAACTAAAACAGAATAGATTTAGGCTAGATCTAAGGAAGAAAGTTTTTGCAATGAGGGTGGTGAAACACTGGCACAGGTTGCCCAGAGGGGTGGTAGATGCCCCATCCCTGGAAACATTCAAGTTGAGGTTGGACGAGGCTCTGAGCAACTTGATCTAGTTGAGGATGTCCCCGCTCATTGCAGGGGGGGTTGTTCGAGATGACCTTTAAAGGTCCCTTCCAACCCAAACTATTCTATCATCCTATGATAAGAAGACCTAAGCTTTCAGGTGCTGCCCTCAGGTGATCCCATTGTGCAATGGAAAATCTGTTATGGAGGTGTCCTGGTTTCAGCTGGGATACAGTTATTCTTCTTCCTAGTAGCTGGTACCATGTGTTTTGGATTTAGTGTGAGAATAATGCTGATAACACACTGATGTTTCAGTTGTTGCTAAGTAGTGCTTATCCTAATTTAAGGATTTTTCAGTTTCCCATGCTCTACCAACAAGCAGGTGTACAAGAAGCTGGAAGGGAACATGGCCAGGACAGCTGACCCGAACTAGCCAAAGGGATATTCCATACCAAAGAATGTCATGCTCAGTAGATAACCTGGGGAGAGTTGGCCAGGATGGGTGGATTGCTGCTCGAGCATCAGTCAGCAGGTGGTGAGCAATTGCATTGTGCATCACTTGTCTTTTTTTGTTGTGGTTTTTTTTTTCCTTTTCTTTTAATTTTATTTTATTGAATTCCTTTTCATTACAATGATTAGTATTGTTATATTTTATTATTGTTAGTGTTCTATTACTTTTACTGCAGTTATGAAAGCATTCTTATCTCAACCCACAGGTTTTACTTATTTTCTGATTCTCCACCCCATCCCACTGGGAGAGGGGAGTGAAAGAGTGTCTGTGTGGTGCCTAGTTGCTGGCTGGGGTTAAACCACAACAGTTGATTTTGATGCCCCAACGTGGGGGCAAAAGGGTTGAGATAATGACAAACCTAACCAGAGCATGTTAAAACAAATATATTATAAGCATTCATTATATTAGTTTAATAGTTGCTGGTCACAAAGTTGATTTATTGGCTCTTTGATTTGTGGTGCTCGTTCTTAGAGTTGTGTTATGTATGACCTTACTTGCCATCTGTAGTCCCTGTGCTGCTGTTTATCACCCATAAGCTGAGGTGGATGGCGGTTTTCACTTTGCTGTACCATAGAACACTGGTTTATAGCATGATAAAATTATCATCTGTGGGACGAATCCGGTATTTGCACTTCGGGAGCCCTCTTGCGGAAACTGTTAACAATGACACGTTTTACCTTTTCTCCTTGGAGAGCCAGCCTATGGGTAAGGCACCTTTCTTCCCCTTTCCTGTCTTCTCCAGTCTAGTTACAATGGCATTTGAGAATTTTGAAAAATTTGAGTCCCTTGGGATGTTGAGACCAGCATGGTCCTATTGCTAGGAACAAGCATGTTCCTGAACGTGGTTCAGGTCTTATTTAGGGTTTAACAACTATTAAGAAGATCACCCAGAGATCAACCCCCATGACAGGTACTGCAGCTACTCAGACCCTAGTGGCAGACATGGTCGCCACTCACATGAGGGCAACAAGCCCTGTAGCCACTCAAACCCTGGCAACAAGCACTGCAGCTACTCCCACCCTGGCGACAAACACTGTGGCTACTCAAACCCCAGGGATGGGTGAGGCAGCTGAACCAGAGCATCAACCTGTGCCAGTATCAATTGCCCCTAAAGAGAAGAAGAAATAAAAAAAATCATTGATGTAGTGAGGGGTGAAGATGAACCAGGGTCATCACAAGAAGAGGAGGAAGAGGCAGAACCAGAGGTAATGAACTGATCCCTATCCCTGAGTGAGCTGTGGGATATGCAACAAGATTTTGTCCAGGTGAGCACCTTATCACCTGGCTGCTCCGACGCTGGGATAACAGAGCCAGTAGCTTGGAATTCAAGGATAGGGCAAACAAGCAGCTGAGTTCCCTTTCTAGGGAAGGGGGCATTGACAAAACGATTGGAGAAAAGACATGAGCCCTCAGCCTCTGGAGGCGACTTCTGTCAGGTGTGAAGGAAAGGTATCCCTTCAAGGAAGATGTTGTATGTCATCCAAGCAAGTGGATTACCATGGAGAAAGGTATCCAGTACCTGAGGGAATTAGCGATGCAGGAGATGGTTTATTATGAGCCAGACAATGCACAGTTGCCCACAGGTCCAGATGAAGTCCACTGCACATGACCGATGTGGCAGAAGTTTACATGGAAAGCACCATCGTCATAGGCCAACTCATTGGCAGTAATGGACTGGAAAGATGAAGAGGGACCAACAGTGGATGAATTGCCTGCCCAACTCCGGCAACACAAAGAAAGTCTCTCTTCTTCCCTCACCTTGGCTGTGGAGAAACAGCCAGACATACAAATGGAGAAACTGTCCCAAGAGTTTCAGTGATTTGAGGACAACTTCTGCCTCCCACCTGTACGGACCAATGTCGCGGTAGAGACGGACACGACAAGTAATAGATCACGCAAAATGGCTACTTTATTGTTCTAACACACCTTTTTATCCCCTTCTTCAGAGTATGTGTTAGTATATGATTGGCTTAGTTAGTAACTAACAATTCATGATTGGTGAGTTTGTCAGGACGGTTCTTCTTATCACTATCTTGTTTTCGTACTGGTCTTCTCGGATCTTTCCAGACTTCTCAAGGATATACTACAAGCTGCTCAAGGTCGCGCTGTTCTCGAACTGTCAGGAATTCCGTAGACTTGTTGCATCCCCCGACAATTCCCCCTTTTTGTATTTGTGCTAAAATTATCCTGGCTGCCCTCTGCAGGGCCCTTTGCAGAAGGCTGAAAAGACAGGGCAACATTAGAAGCATAGTTATCACAATCAAGATCACTACCCCCACAGTCTTGAGCAGAGATATCAACCATCCAGACAATCCCCAACCCTCAAATATCTTTGTCCTTGTGCTAAAAGCAAGAAATCAATTCCAGCTCTATTTTATAGCGTAGCATGTCTGACACTATCAATGTCTAGCGGTAAATCTGATAATACTACACCAGTCTGTATTCAGGGACCCCAGAATTTGTGATTCCTGGGGTGGCAATGAGGGTTAATGCCCGATCCGTGAAAACCAGGCATTCCCATCCATTGAGTCCATGACCTGCTGCACAGGGGTCTCCATCAATAAGTTCTTAAACTTTGTCAATGTCAGTGTAACCCCCTATTAAACCTGTGAAAAAGGGATTGCTTGGTGTTGTTGTAGTAAGGTATAAGAAATCTTGTCCGGTCACGTCAGCCAGGGTCATCCAGATGTTTTCTTTGGTTTGCGGTGGTACCCACGACTATGTCCATCCGAGGACTGTGAGGTAGATGAACCATCTGTACCTTCTTGTGCTGTCTTGCTCCACAAATTCAGCCCAGCAATCGGTAGGTGCCAGCTTTATGTGGGCGTCCCCACGGAGGCAACGGTGGCCTTGCCGTACACCAGTCCGATGCTCTTCGGAAAATCCCGGTATTTATACATTAGTAGAGGAACGGATTTCAGCACACGTGGCCAGCGGGTGCCAAAAATCCGCCTCATTTGCAACCTATGACACATGCGCTCGCTGGCCAGGCGCGCTGCATGAGTCATAGTCATCCTCTCTATTGGTTCATGGACTTTGTGATGCGGTTGCAATGCACAGAGAATCTTGACCTGTTATATTGGTCAAGGTGACCTACACTTAGTTTTTGGTTGAGGTGGTATTAATATTGCCGCACCCTCTGGGATGTTCCAGATGATGATGGTCATTCAAATCAATCGGGAGTCCATTGTGGGCCTGTATCTGTAAAAACACAAGCATAACCTCGCCCCCAGGTTAACAGCTCACATGGTCCACTCCACTGACCAGTAACTAAATCTTTAATGTGTACTTTGATGCCTCTTTGTAAATTCTGTGTTGAAAAAAGAGAAGTGTTGAAAAAAGGAGGTAGAGAAGAATTATCCCCATAATAGAGAAAGCTAAGAACATAAACCACGTTATCTAAACATGCCTGTGGTGGTTCCACAATCATTCCCCCTTTTTGTTTTTGAAGCTGCTGCTTCAGTGTGCCATGTGCACGCAGCTCTACTATTTGTGGAGAACCATTTTGATACACTACTTTGCTGTTCCAGTTGTTGTTTTCATACCATACTACTGCTGCTTTACCTGTTTTTCCAGAACCATCTGTGAAGACAGTAGGGCCTTTCACAGGTTCCGGCTGGCTTAAGCTTTTATGACCAAATGGTATTTCTCGAGCAAATTTCAGGAGCGGGTGCGACGGTAGATGATACGAGATCTGTCCTTGAAAACCCGCCATAGCCACTTGCAGCTTGTAATTGTTTGCCAGATACCATTGAAAGTACCAATTTTGAACAGGTAAAACAATAGTAGCTGGATCACGTCCTGTTAGTTCTACACATCGTTTTCTGGCTTTTATGATTACATCAGCAATAAGTTCAAACAAGCCAGGAGCAGTATTTCGTGGCCAGAAATGACAAAAACATCCATTCTAAAATATGTAATGGGTCATCCCACTCAGAATTCCACTGCACCAAAGCACCAAATGGCACAGTTTTGTCAATTAGTACAAAGAATTGTACCAATTGAGACAGATCAATTTGAGAAACAAATTTCTTGTGTATACATTGTTCCACCCTGTGAATTACGTTTAACGCTTCCTTATTCAATATTCTGGGTTCTGTTGGATCATTGGAATTTTTTAATAAGTTCAATAGAGGTTGTAACTGCGAATTGGTCAGTCCAAGATAGGGCCTGATCCAGTTCAAGGATCCCATTAATTTCTGTACATCACTGAGTGTCTTAACTGCAGGGTTAAGTTTCACAGGTTGGGGCACAACCTGCTTATTTGTAATTGTCATTCCCAAATATTTCCAGGGTGCTATTTTTTGCTCTTTTTCAGGGGCAATAACTAACTCATATTGTTGTGGCAAATTCGTGGCCAAATTTTTCATGCCATTCAACTGCTCCTTGTTGTCTGACGCTAACAGAATGTCATCCATATAGTGATAACTATAACTAGTAGGGAATTTTTCCCGTACAGGTGACAGAGCTTGTGCAACAAACAATTGACAAGTGGTTGGTGAATTTTTCATGCCCTGCGGCAGAACTCTCCATTGATATCTTTTTGCTGATTCTGCATGAATGATAGAAGGCACAGAGAATGCAAAAATTTTTTAAATCTTTTTTTTTTTTTTTTTTTTTTTTTTTTGTCTTGGGAAGCTAGTGGAATTGTAAAAAAAAAAACAACCCTTAAGGTCCATGACAATGATTTCCCAATCTTGAGGGATCATGGCAGCTGAAGGCATGCCTCGTTGCAGAGCCCCCATCATGGCCATGACAGCATTGACTTGCCACAGGTCATGCAAAAATCGCCATTTTCCTGATTTCTTTTTTTTTTTCTTCTTTTTTTTTTTCACAAACACTGGAGCATTCCACAGACTGTGAGATGGTTCAATGTGTCCGGCAGCTAGTTGTTCTGCTACCAATTCTTGCAGGGCCTTTAATTTTTTCAATTGGTAGGGGCCACTGATCCACCCACACAGGGTTATTTGTTAACCAAGTTAAAACAAGCATGGGTTGTCTAACACCCTGCAGCACAGTGGCCCCCGTTAAAAATCTGTGATAATTCTCACCCCCCACTGCGACAAGCAATCCCTCCCCCATAAATTGAGGGCAGCTGCCATCACATATGGTTTAATAACTGCCTGTTGGCCCTCAGGATTGGCAATTGGAACTGGAGTGGCTGCTATCTTTGCACGTGTGAATCCTCCCAGCCCCACTACTCCCATACCAGCCTCCTCTGTTGGCCAGGTAGACGGCCACAGATAATCGGCAATAATAGTCACATCAGCTCCGGTGTCCAGGAGCCCTGCAAGCCTTATTGTAGTCGGAGATCTTCCATGATTCGACAGTGTGCACGTCATATGTGGTCAGGATGATGAGACAGTCTGAGACCAGCAGACCTGAGGGGGTCCCGTGGAGCTGAAGCCTCCAGCGCATCGCAGTCGCTGTTCTGCTTTTGAAATAGAACTCGAAAAAGGAACAAGTTGAGCAATGCGAGTACCTTTAGGGATTGGTACTGGTGGGTAGGGGGTCGAAATCATCGCACAAATTTGACCTGTAAAAGCAGCATCAATAACTCCCACATGCACGATTATTCCATTCAACGTGCTACCTGATCTTACCGGTAGCAATGCACTCAGTCCCCGTCCTATAGGACCCCTTGCATTAAGAGGGACCTTAATGATGTCTTTCGTGGCTAGAGTTACTGTGTCGGTGGTGGATACATCCAACCCTGCTGAGCCAGCTGTTGCAGCTGACAATTGTTCGCAGAGAGGAATTGGCCGGCTGTCAGGACGGGATTTGTTCTCCTTGCGCGCCCTCTCACACTCATTTTGTGGTTTTCCTGTAGCGGCTGTCCATTAGCATGAAATTTGGAATGACACTGTTTTGCAAAGTGTCCTGATTTCCCACATTTCTTGCAAGTAATCTCCGGTGAGTGGTGCACTGGTTGTTTACCTGGTGATGTTTTGTGTGGAGAAGTTACCATGATGTGCCCTTCGCTGCCACGCCCAAAGCACTTTCCAGAATTTCTCATAGCATTGGCTAGGGTGGTCACTGTGTGTACCAGCGTCCCAACTTTAGAACATGCAGCTACCATGTCAGGGACAGAAGGATCTCCTGGCAGAGCCTGTATGATCTTTTGACAGTCCTCATTAGCATTATCTTTTACCAACTGTTTGATGAGATCTCTAAAGGACAGAAAGAGCTCTGTAAGTTGGCGATCGTATGGCGTCTATTACGTGAGACCCTGAAGGAATGGAAAGCAGAATGTGATGCGAAAGATCAGCAAAAGAAAGATGAGAAATCAGAAAATGTTATCAATGAAAAAGTTTCTGCTCAAGTAACAGCTGCGGCCGATGCTGCAATATCAGCAGTAGTGGGCAGAAAACACCTCGAGCAAAATCAGATCATACCCTTATTCACCTCCTCCTCCTACACCATTAGTTACTTTACCGGGCGATGAGGGGCCCTCCTCACCTACTGGTGCGGCAGTGGAAGGGGTGACTCCATCAGCCCCCCCCGAGGAGAAAAATGCGGTGACTAACACCGAGCCGGAAAGTGCGGGCCGTAATGAAATTGAGGGCTGAAAGGACAGTGAGAGTCAAACTGAATATGAGGGCCAAACGGAAAGTGAGAGCCAAAATGAAACTGAGGCAGAAAAATCTCTAATTGACATTATGCGATCTCTGCAGCTCGCAGATAAAACCATACCGAAAGAACCCCTGCCATGGACTCTCCCTCCGTCCACAGTAACCGTGGTCCCGAGATCCCCTGATCAATTTTGGGAGGGAGTTAGAAGATATGCTGCCGACTCCGGCAACTGGGATCTAGTAGAACGCCTCAGCCCGTGCTCTCTAACACCAGCATTTCTAAAGCCTCTAGATAATGCAGCAGAGGCTCCTGTTACACTTCCTGTTTTCAAAGCTGCTGCAGGCACAAACCGGCACGATGAGCACAATCCCATAGGCTGGAGAGTAGTGCAGGATTTGCAGAATAAAGTACAAAAATTTGGAATCAATCTCCTGAGGTAATGCAACTTATTCGTATAATTAGCACAGATCTGCTGTGTCCATATGATATTATGCATCTAGCACAAGTGCTGTTTCAGCCCGTACAATTGCAAGTATTTCAATCCACCTGGAGGCAGATGGCACGCGTGGCGGCGCTGCATAATTCACGACTGCCACAGGGTGACCCGAGATTAGGCCTTGGAGAGGATGCTTTGCTTGGTGAAGGGCAGTATAGTAACCCTCAGCTACAGGTTACATGGCCTCCGCTGGCTCTCGAACAAGCACGAAATATAGGCCTTATGGCAATAAAGCGAACCATGGATATGGCAGCTCCAAAGCAAAAATACATCACTATCCGCCAAGGCCCCACAGAACCCTTTTTACAACTTGTAGAAAAAATATCTGCTGCCCTGGAAAAACAGGTAGAAGATGAGGTCTTAAGACAAATGCTATGCAAGCAGTTGGCAAAAGATAATGCTAATGAGGACTGTCAAAAGATCATACAGGCTCTGCCAGGAGATCCTTCTGTTCCCGACATGGTAGCTGCATGTTCTAAAGTTGGGACACTGGAACACACAGTGGCCACCCTAGCCAATGCTATGAGAAATTCTGGAAAGTGCTTTGGGTGTGGCAGTGAAGGGCACATCATGGTAACTTCTCCACCCAAAACATCACCAGGTAAACAACCAGTGCACCACTCACCGGAGATTACTTGCAAGAAATGTGGGAAATTAGGACACTTTGCAAAACAATGTCATTCCAAATTTCATGCTAATGGATAGCCGCTACAGGAAAACCACAAAACGAGTGTGAGAGGGCGCGCAAGGAGAACAAATCCCGTCCTGACAGCCGGCCAATTCCTCTCTGCGAACAATTGTCAGCTGCAACAGCTGGCTCAGCAGGGTTCGATGTATCCACCGCCGACACAGTAACTCTAGTCAAGAAAGACATCGTTAAGGTCCCTCTTAATGCAAGGGGTCCTATAGGACGGGGACTAAGTGCGTTGCTACCGGTAAGATCAGGTAGCACGTTAAATGGAATAATCGTGCATGTGGGAGTTATTGATGCTGCTTTTACAGGTCAAATTTGCGCGATGGTTTCAACCCCCTACCCACCAGTAACAGTCCCAAAAGATGCTTGCATTGCTCAACTTATTCTTTTTTCGAGTTGTATTTTGAAAGCAGAACAGCGACTGCGATGCAATGGAGGCTTTGGCTCTACGGGACCCCCTCAGGTCTGCTGGTCTCAGACTGTCTCATCATCCTGGCCACATATGACGTGCACACTGTCAAATCACGGAAGATCCCTGACTACAGTAAGGCTTGCAGGGCTCCTGGACACCGGAGCTGATGTGACTATTATTGCCGATTATCTGTGGCCGTCTACCTGGCCAACAGAGGAGGCTGGTATGGGAGTAGTGGGGCTGGGAGGATTCACACGAGCAAAGATGGCAGCCACTCCAGTTCCGATTACCAATCCTGAGGGCCAACAGGCAGTTATTAAACCATATGTGATGGCAGCTGCCCTCAATTTATGGGGGAGGGATTGCTTGTCGCAGTGGGGGGTGAGAATTATCACAGATTTTTAACGGGGGCCACTGTGCTGCAGGGTGTTAGACAACCCATGCTTGTTTTAACTTGGTTAACAAATAACCCTGTGTGGGTGGATCAGTGGCCCCTACCAATTGAAAAAATTAAAGGCCCTGCAAGAATTGGTAGCAGAACAACTAGCTGCCGGACACATTGAACCATCTCACAGTCTGTGGAATGCTCCAGTGTTTGTGAAAAAAAAAAAGAAAAAAAAAAAAAAAAAGAAATCAGGAAAATGGCGATTTTTGCATGACCTGTGGCAAGTCAATGCTGTCATGGCCACGATGGGGGCTCTGCAACCAGGCATGCCTTCACCTGCCATGATCCCTCAAGATTGGGAAATCATTGTCATGGACCTTAAGGGTTGGGGTTTTTTACAATTCCATTAGCTTCCCAAGACAAAAAATTTAAAAAATTTTTGCATTCTCTGTGTCTTCTATCAACCATGCAGAACTGGCAAAAAGATATCAATGGAGAGTTCTGCCGCAGGGCATGAAAAATTCACCAACCACTTGTCAATCATTTGTTGCACAAGCTCTGTCACCTGTAAGGGAAAAATTCCCTACTAGTTATAGTTATCACTATATGGATGACATTCTGTTAGCGTCAGACAACAAGGAGCAGTTGAATGGCATGAAAAATTTGGCCACGAATTTGCCACAACAATATGAGTTAGTTATTGCCCCTGAAAAAGAGCAAAAAATAGCACCCTGGAAATATTTGGGAATGACAATTACAAATAAGCAGGTTGTGCCTCAACCTATGAAACTTAACCCTGCAGTTAAGACACTCAGTGATGTACAGAAATTAATGGGATCCTTGAACTGGATCAGGCCCTATCTTGGACTGACCAATTCGCAGTTACAACCTCTATTGAACTTATTAAAAAATTCCAATGATCCAACAGAACCCAGAATATTGAATAAGGAAGCGTTAAACGTAATTCACAGGGTGGAACAATGTATACACAAGAAATTTGTTTCTCAAATTGATCTGTCTCAGTTGGTACAATTCTTTGTACTAATTGACAAAACTGTGCCATTTGGTGCTTTGGTGCAGTGGAATTCTGAGTGGGATGACCCATTACATATTTTAGAATGGATGTTTTTGTCATTTCTGGCCACGAAATACTGCTCCTGGCTTGTTTGAACTTATTGCTGATGTAATCATAAAAGCCAGAAAACGATGTGTAGAACTAACATGACGTGATCCAGCTACTATTGTTTTACCTGTCCAAAATTGGTACTTTGAATGGTGTCTGGCAAACAATTACAAGCTGCAAGTGGCTATGGTGGATTTTCAAGGACAGATCTCATATCATCTACCATCGCACCCGCTCCTGAAATTTGCTCGAGAAATACCATTTGGTCATAAAAGCTTAAGCCAGCCGGAACCTGTGAAAGGCTCTACTGTCTTCACAGATGGTTCTGGAAAAACAGGTAAAGCAGCAGTAGTATGGTATGAAAACAACAACTGGAACAGCAAAGTAGTGTATCAAAATGGTTCTCCACAAATAGTAGAGCTGCGTGCACATGGCACACTGAAGCAGCAGCTTCAAAAACAAAAAGGGGGAATGATTGTGGAACCACCACAGGCATGTTTAGATAACGTGGTTTATGTTCTTAGCTTTCTCTATTATGGGGATAATTCTTCTCTACCTCCTTTTTTCAACACTTCTCTTTTTTCAACACAGAATTTACAAAGAGGCATCAAAGTACACATTAAAGATTTAGTTACTGGTCAGTGGAGTGGACCATGTGAGCTATTAACCTGGAGGCGAGGTTATGCTTGTGTTTCTACAGATACAGGCCCACAATGGACTCCCGCTTGATTTGTACGACCATCATCATCTGGAACATCCCAGAGGGTGCAGCAATATGAATACCACCTCAACCAAAAACTAAGTGTAGGTCACCTTGACCAATATAACAGGTCAAGATTCTCTGTGCATTGCAACCGCATCACAAAGTCCATGAACCAATAGAGAGGATGACTATGACTCATGCAGCGCGCCTGGCCAGCGAGCGCATGCGTCATAGGTTGCAAATGAGGCGGATTTTTGGCACCCGCTGGCCACGTGTGCTGAAATCCGTTCCTCTACTAATGTATAAATACCAGGATTTTCTGAAGAGCATCGGACTGGTGTACGGCAAGGCCACCGTTGCCTCCGTGGGGACGCCCACATAAAGCTGGCACCTACCGATTGCTGGGCTGAATTTGTGGAGCAAGACAGCACAAGAAGGTACAGATGGTTCATCTACCTCACAGTCCTCGGATGGACATAGTCGTGGGTACCACCGCAAACCAAAGAAAACATCTGGATGACCCTGGCTGACGTGACCGGACAAGATTTCTTATACCTTACTACAACAACACCAAGCAATCCCTTTTTCACAGGTTTAATAGGGGGTTACACTGACATTGACAAAGTTTAAGAACTTATTGATGGAGACCCCTGTGCAGCAGGTCATGGACTCAATGGATGGGAATGCCTGGTTTTCACGGATCGGGCATTAACCCTCATTGCCACCCCAGGAATCACAAATTCTGGGGTCCCTGAATACAGACTGGTGTAGTATTATCAGATTTACCGCTAGACATTGATAGTGTCAGACATGCTACGCTATAAAATAGAGCTGGAATTGATTTCTTGCTTTTAGCACAAGGACAAAGATATTTGAGGGTTGGGGATTGTCTGGATGGTTGATATCTCTGCTCAAGACTGTGGGGGTAGTGATCTTGATTGTGATAACTATGCTTCTAATGTTGCCCTGTCTTTTCGGCCTTCTGCAAAGGGCCCTGCAGAGGGCAGCCGGGATGATAATTTTAGCACAAATACAAAAAGGGGGAATTGTCGGGGGAATGCAACAAGTCTACGGAATTCCTGACAGTTCGAGAACAGTGCGACCTTGAGCAGCTTGTAGTATATCCTTGAGAAGTCTGGAAAGATCCGAGAAGACCAGTACGAAAACAAGATAGTGATAAGAAGAACCGTCCTGACAAACTCACCAATCATGAATTGTTAGTTACTAACTAAGCCAATCATATACTAACACATACTCTGAAGAAGGGGATAAAAAGGTGTGTTAGAACAATAAAGTAGCCATTTTGCGTGATCTATTACTTGTCGTGTCCGTCTCTACCGCGACAGACCAAGACTAAAAGGGCCCTGCCTCCAGCCAGGTGAAGGAGAGGGATAACTGGGTTTACTGGACTGTGAGGAGTCAATGGCCTGGCACGTCAGACCTATGAGAATATAAGGCTCTAGTGGACACCAGTGCACCGTGTACTCTAATGCCATCAAGCTAGGAAGGGGTAGAACCCCTCTGTATTTCTGGGGAGCCAGGGGGATCACAACAGTTAACTGTCCTGGAGGCTGAAGCAAGCCTCACCGTGAATGAGTGGCAAACCACCCCATTGTTGCTGGCCCAGAGACTCTGTGCATGCTTGGCATAGATTATCTCAGGAGAGGGTATTTCAAGGATCCAAGAGGGCATGAGTGGGCCTTTGGTATAGCTACCTTAGAGACAGAAGGAATTGAGCAGCAGTCTACCTTGCACGGTCTCTTGGAGGAGCCTTCTGTTGAGGGGTTGCTGGAGGTTAAAGAACAACAGGTGCCAGTCGCTACCACAACAGTGCATCAACGGCAATATTGCACCAACCGAGACTCCCTGATTCCCAGCCATAAGTGGATTCATCAGCTGGAGAGCCAAGGGGTGATCACTAGGACTCGCTCATCCTTTTAACGGCCCCATATGGCCAGTGCAAAAATCTAATGGAGAGTGGAGACTAATAGTTGACTTTTGTGGCCTGAATGAAGTCATGCTGCCACTGAGTGCTGCCGTGCCAGACATGCTACAACTTCAATATGAACTGGAGTCAAAGGCAGCCAAGTGGTATGCCACAACTGATATTGTTAATGCATTTTTCTCAATCCCTTTGGCAGCAGAGTGCCGGCCACAGTTTGATTTCCCTTGGAGGGGCACCTGGAATCAACTGCCCCAGGGGAGGAAACACAGCCCCACCATTTGCATGGACTGATCCAGGCTGCACTGGAGAAGGGAGCAGCTCTGGAACACCTGCAATACATTGATGACATCATCGTATGGGGCAACACAGCAGGAGTTTTTGAGAAAGGGAAGAAAGTAATCTAAATTCTTCTGGAAGCCATAACACAAAATAAGGTCAAGGGACCTGCACAGGAGATCTAGTTGTTAGGAATAAAATGGCAAGATGGATGTCATCAGATCCCAATGGATGTGATCAACAAAATAGCAGCTATGTCTCCACTGACTAATGAAAAGGAAACACAGATTTCTTATGTTTTGTGGGTTTTTAGAGAATGTATATTCCAAATTGCAGTCTGAATGTAAGCCTGCTCTATCAGTTGACCCAGAATAAGAATGATTTTAAGTGGGGTCCTGAACAACAAGCCTTTGAACAAATTAAATGGGAGATAGTTCATGCAGTAGCCCTTGGGCCAGACCTTGCAGGGCAAGATGTTAAAAATGGACTCTAGATAGCAGCCAGGGAGAATGGCCCCACCTGGAGCCTCTAGAAGAATGCACTGGGGGAGACCTGAGGTCAACCCCTGAGGTTTTGGAGTCTGGTATAGAAAGGATCAGAGGCTCGCTATACTCCAACGGAGAAAGAGATATTGGCAGCATATGAAGGAGTTTGAGCTGCCTCAGAAGTGGTTGGTACTGAAACACAGCTCCTCTTAGCACACTGACTGATGGTGCTGGGCTGGATGTTCAAAGGCAGGGTCTCCTCTACACATCATGCAACTGATGCTATGTGGAGTAAGTGGGTTGCACTGACCGCACAACGGGCTCGCACAGGAAACCCCAGTAGCCCAGCAATCTTGCAAGCTATCATGGACTGGCCAGAAGGCAAAGATCCTGCTCAGCACAGGGTCGCTCTCCCGTGGCAGCTGCCCCTCGGCCCAGTGCTGCTCGACAAGGCACTGATGTACACAGTCCGGGCAGTTTGCCTGTTGAGCACTGGGACAGCTGCCCCAGGGGAATGGGGAAATGGCTCTGCTGCATCCTGCTGCAGGACCTGGGCTCAGCCTTGGTGTTGAGGGCTGGGAGCGAGTGATCTCCAGACAGCTAAAGACAGGACTGGCTGTGAGTCTTCCTTGCTGCTCTCCAGCTCCTCCGTGACAAGGAATGGGAAGTATGCAGCTCCAGCATATGCCACCTGTGGATGTCACAGGTCGAACACGGAGTTCACGCCTGCACCAAGTGAGTAACGAGTCTCCAGCAATTCATTCAGGCAAGGTGAGCACTCTTTCTTTTTGGCCTGCATTAGTGGGGTCCAAAGTGCTCAGCTGCCGTGGAGGATCTACAGAGGACATCACACACAGACCAATGTGATCAAGTGAAGCCCATTTACTACAACTTTCAACACAGTTATATACCTTATGCGCTTATGCATGCGCCTTATACAATACTCTAATTGGTACAATACTCTGTTTCACGCAGCTCTATCTTATCCTCTATTGGCTGTTCAAGCTTCTTCACGAGGTGTCCAGCGGTTACTTATCTCATTCTTCAGCATCCAGGAGTTGTTTGTCAGGCTCTTCTTATCTTCCTTTTCCTAGTGTACAAGGACACAGCGTCCTTGTCCGCTTCAGCACTTTGTAAACTTATGCTTCGTTCCCAGCTAAAGGCTGGATTGCTCACATGCCCTCGCCCAGCCAAGAAATCCTCAACACTCAGCCCACACTTTGAGTAAGCTGTGCCTGCTTTCAGGCTGCTGGGACTTCTGAAGCTGTTCAGGAGTAGCCCCTCCAGGTGAAATTGCCTCTTTGGCTTGAAAAACAAGCCAGAACTTCACTGCTTCTTCACGCTTGTCCTCTGCCCTAGGTGATGACTGCCCTGGCCAGTCCAAGAGACTCATCTGTAAAGGCTTGCCTGTGCAGTGCATGTCCTTCTGTCCTGGGGCCATCAGAGCAGACCTCCCTCCAGGTAAGTGAATGATGGGAAATGCATACTCTTGCAGCCCGAGTGTCCTCTAGTGACAATGTGCTGGCCAGCTTCTTCACCAGGGCTAGTTCAAAGCCTATGCAGCAGCATGCATGCATGCTGCCCGAAATGTTTTCTTCACGTCCTGTAAAAGCTCAGTGCTGCTAATGCCATTTCTAGCTGGGCTGGGAGACAAGGGGTAAGCAAAGCTCTTGTACCATCGTTCACCACAAAGATTAGGGGAGAGAGGATACTTTTTATTAGCTGTTCGATTTTTTTACAATGAAGTGTTTGTGGGTCACTGACAAGAGGATCATGGCGGTGGTGGCTGAGATTCTGTAGTTGAAATTCTGTTGTTCTGGAACTGAAGCCTGAATCACCCTCTAACAGTCTTAGTCAGACTAGTGAATGTCAAAGTAGATGGTTTCTTTTCTCAAAACTGAAGATAATATAATTAGAGGGAGACCCTGCTTGGAAGTTTTGGTAGTCTGGGGACAGAGGCCAGTTGAGGGCTGAGGCCTTCAGGAGAGGGGGCAATTTCTGCTCCAAAATCTTGGCCTGGCACCTGCACCTGGGAACGGCCTTTCCAAAGTCCTGCTGAAAGGAGTCAGACGTGGGACCTGTGGCCACAGTGGGGGACAGGGAGCCCCCTGGACCAGCCTCAGCACCTGCTGCCAACCTGCCTTCAACTCAGCTTTTCCCAGCAGGACACTGCCTGGGAGTAGCTTTGAGTGTTGCTGGTCTCCTTCAGGAAGCGTGGTACGCACCCGAGCACACCCAGAGCTGCGCCTGTGCTAGGAGAAGACTTCAAGCACAGCCAGGGCTGATGGTGACAGTTCCCACCAGCTGTCCAGCTCCAGAAGATGCAAGTGTGATGCCGCAGAGGTGGCACTGAGGGCTTATCACTTCTTTTGCAGGAACAGGATTTAACAGCAGAAGGAAGGCAGGACAAAAGGGTCTTTGAGGTCAAAAATCGCATCAGACAGCTGGCACAGTCATGGTGACAACAGAGGGAGATGAGAAGGAGATGCAGGTGACCTGGCTGGGATGATGCTTCTGAGGTAACATCTGCCAGACAAACACAGTGAGAGACAGAGGCATTGGGAGGTGCTGGAGTGGGTGAGAAAGGTGCCTGGGAGGGAGAAGAGCACAGGGAGGTGGGAGACAGAGATGGAGATGGAGAAGAAGCTGGGGTGTTGGCAGGGGGGACGCTCCTCCTGTGCAGGTGCTTGTGAGGTGAGAGGTGGCTCAGCAGCTCCTAGAGCTGAGCATGGAAAGTACAGGTGCAACTGCTTGTGATGTCACTGGTGTTTGTTTGGGATGAGCCTGCACCGGGCATGTGCAGGTGCTTGTGATGTCAGTGGAGGCTGAGTTGGTGATAGGGCAGAAACAGGCTGCTGGCTTGTGCAGGTGCTTGTGATGTCACATGTGATTGAGTAGGTGACATGTCCCAGGTGATGGGAAACAGAGATGGAGGTGGAGGGGAAGAAGCTGGGGTGTTGGCAGTGGGGACACTCCTGCTATGCAGGTGCTTATGATGTCACTAGTGGCTGAGTGGCTTATAGAGCTGGAGCATGTAACTTGTTCATGCAGACCATTGTGATGTCACTGGTGGCTCTGTAGCTCTTTGGGCAGGATAGTGCAGATACTGAAAGCATGAACGAGACCCTAAGAAAGTGAAAAGCAGAAGAAAACCCAAAAATTCTGGGGCCGCCTGAAGCCACACTGAGGGCCAAGACTGACAAACCATCTCTCACCCTGCACTCGCATGTGTCTCCCAAAAGGTTCTCATGTCCCCTGCAGTAATGAGACCTCACTCCAGGAGGTTCATGCATTCTCCGGGCTTGTGGATGTTGCCTGAATTCCAGGCAAGTGTGGGTAGTGAAGGAGAGGAAGACAGGAAGGTTGGCTCACAGGCCATGAGGAGCAGTGTTCAGCCGCCCCCAGCAGTGGGCATTCCCCATCTGCCAGGCCGAGGCATGCTCCTATGACAGAAACTTCTCCTGTAACCCCTGGTTTGTGCAGGGTGCTGCAGCCACACTCCCAGGGCACACCTACTCCTCCTCCACCTACAGACATCAACTGCTTTCCATTGCTGGGCTCAGGCATGGTTGTAAGGATTTGCTAAAGTCCTGAATCATCACTCTGATTGTCACTGACTTCCCTCCACCCTTTCTCACATCACTACATACCTCCAATCACTGCCTAATCACTACTGAAAAGTTAAGCAGCTCTCCAGGCTTTCCTCAGGTAATGACCATGTTTCTCTATCATTCATGGATCTGAGACATATCAGTTGAGGAAACACCTCAAGATGTGTGAGGGGAGGACCTCCCTGAGGCACCTCTGTGCTCTTGGAGTTCTGAGTGCTTTTGCAAGGCTCCAGGAGTTCATTTGGTGCCATGCATTTGGTGTTCTTTTCTTGAAACACAAAGCCTTGTGCTGATCCAGACTCCCTCAGGGTGGCCTATTGTAAAAAAGCACTTCATGTCGGTAAACATAAGTTCTGTAATTTCTTTAACTTCATTCCTGTCATTCACTCTTACTTGACAAGGTAACGATTAAGTTCAAGGTGTGTAACCTCTGACATTAAGTTTTTACATCAATAATTTTTCTCTCATTGCTAATTGTTCTCATTTAGTGGCAAGAGCTCTCTCCTGAGGGGAATGCTTCTTTGCATGGGTACTTGGAGAGATGTTTCTTGTGCTTGGAGGAGGCTGTCCTGTCAGGCCTCTCAGATTTGCTCATGCTTCTTCACCCTTCAGAGCTGCTTCCCATGGCACCACCTCTACCAGTCTCCCAAGTATGTCAAAGACTTCTTGTCTGGTGTCCAGAGTCTGTGCTCTGCTGCTGGCCTCCCTCACTGTGCTTTGGTGTCTGAGACCCCACTGTTTCATGGTCATGAGAGCCAAGGCTGACGCTGGTGATCACATCCTGACCAGCTTTTCCTTGTGGGCCAGGGTCAGGTCCAGGTGACCATCAGCCTTGTTGACCCACGTAGCAGTTCTGTTAAGAAGTTGTCCCAAGATCCTTCAGGCTGTTGGCACCCTGTTGCTTTGCCTGACCAGTGAATGCCAGGGCACTCCCAGTCCCCCATAGGCACCTGATCATTAACCTGGGGAATTCCTCGAGTGCTGACAAAAGACCTTTTCTGTTTCCTCTCCCATCATCAGGTAGTTTGTAACTGCCAGCACAATGTCACTGTTACAGACTCCTCTGATCCTCAGTGACAAAAGCTAACCCAACCTGTTGCCTGTCACATGGAGCACCTCCATAAATCCAAGCTTCCCCTTCATACAGGGGGCATCTACCCTCCTCTTCCTTCCTGCCTCCATGCTACACCTCTTGGGGTTCCAGCCATCTAAAGGAACATGAGATTATCTGTACAATTCTCTCCTTAGAGTGCTAGACCTAAGGAACAGCATTTTAAATGATGCCTCACAGAGTCTAAGTGCCTTCCTTACTGGGATCAGAACAGACCAGCACTTCCTGGTGAAAACCACTCTCTCAGTACCCTTGATTGCAGCCCCTTTGGTCCCATGCAGTGGTAAGGGTGTGGCTTGCTACGTAAGCCCTGGCATGATCCTCATCTACCACTGGTTGTTCCCCTTTCCCTTCCAGAGTCCTGCCTCAAAGCACAAAGGCCCGGGAGACCTTGCTGGTGGTAACTGAGGCAAAGACGACATAGCCAATCTCAGAATTCTCTAAACCTACTCTCACTTAATGTAGCAGTGGTCCCGTAGTATCTCTCTTTCTTCTTTAACTGTTCCTGACGTAGCAACATCTCCTCTTGGTGCCCTTGAATTGCCTTTTGAGTTTCAGCTGAGTTTTGGTATGAAGTATGGTTGTGCTTGGACGATGCTGTCCTTGAAGGCAAGATGTACCCAGGAACACTGTTCAAATGCTTGGGCTCTTCCTTGGTTGGATCATCAAGGGAGTGAGAAAGGACCCCGGTGTGATGTGCTTTCTGTTCACGCAATATCTGCAGCTAATGGGTAGAAGAAGGACAGAATTTGCCTCTCTGATGGCATCCGATGACTGGTGCCTCTGATGCCAACTGGCAATGGCACAAAGGCACCAAATCATACTGTGCGAGATGCCATCTGGGGGGTCTGTCACAGACCCTTCCTGAAGGACAATTGCTTTTCGTGTAGGACCTGTGACTTCCATGCCATCCCTGGCATCTCCTGTAGCTCTGTGGGCCTGGATCTGAACCTGGAATTGAGTAGCTACTCTGAATTCTGTAACCCACTGTGGGGCTGAACATGAGACAACAGCCAATATTGTCACTAAGATCTAGTAAATGCAAAAAGATGGAGAAGAGCTCTCCCTATGGCACAAGACTCCATTTGGTTGGAGGAATAGCTCTATAGGCCACCCTGAACATCATGAGGAGGGACAGGTTCCATTGCCCTTAATTTGGGCACCAGCTGTCATTTCAGTTGACCAAAGAAAATTCCCAGGGGCTGCTAAGAAGTGGAACTCAGATGTTTTCCTGTCTCTATATCAGTCAGCCTGCACATAAATTTGATCTGTCTTTATAACCTGCACACCTCTTTGACCACCTCTGGCACCTCCAATGTCACCAGACATTTGCATCTGAACACCTCACTCCTGGCCTCCATCACCATTAGTTAGCATGGGAGCTGAGACAAGGAGCTGACATGCAGGTGCCTATTTAATGCAGACCTGCACTGAGGCAAGTGGAATCCCACCTCCTGTGGGTTTGTGGTGGGCATGAGAGGGAGCTGAGTCCCCTTCCAGCCCCAGGACTACAGACCCAGGATGAGGTGCCTCCATGGACTCAGCTGACTCCCTTCCCTCCGCAGGGCTAAAGAAGATCTCTGCCTGTCACTGTCTGCGTGTCCTTCCCAATGATGGCACAAGAAAGAGGCTGCCCAGGAAGTTGTTGAGTCACTCTCCTTGGAGGTATGTAAAAGACACAGTGTTTAGGGACACAGTTTACTAGTGGACTTGCTGGTGTTAGGTTCATGGTTGGACTTGGTGGACTTAAGGTTCTTTTCCAACCTCAATGATTCTATGATTCTCAGAAAAGTTGATTCTTGGACCTAAGTCTGTCTCTCAGCAGAGCAATGACCCTGCTGAGAAAGGAGTGTCTCTCCCCAGGTGTGGGAGGGAACATCAGTGAATGCTTCAGCCTGTTTCCCAGCAGGTTCCCCTGGAGGCCCAGGGACACCTTGAGGGAGCCCAGAGAGGGAAGAAGTGTCACCATGGGCTGGTCCTCTGCTGCTGAGCTGGGCTGGGCTCCTGGGACAGAGGGAGCTCCTGGCAAGTGGGCAGTGCTGCAGAGGCAGCTCTGCCCAGGAGCAGGGCTGGGGGCACTGCCTGCAGGCATCGAGAGGAGACCTGCAAGGCAGAGGGAGCTTAAAGGCGGTGTGGAGTGGGAGGATGCTGAGAGATCACTGCGGGAGAAATCTTCACAGCCCTCTGCATGGTAAGTCTGTGGGTTCAGGGCAATAGAGCTTCAGTTCCTACAGGGATCTCCAAACAATGGCACAGCTGACAGTGTATGGGATATGGCAGGAGGACTCTTTGTTTCTCTGGTGTAGAGGAGAAGGATTTGCTCCAGAGCAGGGCTTCCCTGCTGCCCTGTCAGAGGGACAGGGCATGAGGGCTGCCTTCTCCTGGCACCAGCTGCAGGGCTGTGAAGCCAGGTGTGCATGCAGGGGTGCCCAGGGCTGTCCTTCAGAGCAGGGTCCTGGTGTTTCAGGGGCTGAGTGATGGAGCAGGGACTTTGCTGCCTGCCAGGGTCAGCACTCAACCTGCACAGGGAACTCCCCATGGCAGTGTGGGGAGAAGGTGTGGTTGAAAGAAATGACCCCTGGAAGGGCAAACCAGCGTGCTTCTGCTGTTGAGAGGGTGCTGCATGGGTCAGGTTTGCTCAGAGCTGAAGCTTATCCCTGGACGTTTCCGAGGGCACTTTCAAGAAGAATGTCAAGGCAGCATTCTCCTGAAAGGTAAGGAGTCTTTGCTTTCAGTTTTTATCATCTTGGTGGGTGGGTGGGCAGTATGACAGTAAAATTTATTTGTCCCCTCTGGAGAAGGCACCGAGACCCCAGTTGTCCTTAGGACTTGTTTGAGGTGCTCCTTAGCCCCTGCACACACAGAGATGTCCCTGGGCACTGCCCAGCTGCCAGGAGGAGTCTGCAGGGCAGAGCTGAGCACACAGTGGGTCGGATGGGGTCTGTGAGCAGGGACAGGGAGGAGACAAGCAGATGGAGAAGCAGCTGCTGACAGGGACAGCTCCAGGCAGCAGAGACAGGGGCAGGGAGTGAGGGAGCTGCTCCCAGAAATGCCATGGGAAGGGGATTCAGGCACCTCCCTGCCATCAGTGGGGAAAACCCGTGGTCTTTTCTCCCACCCAGCAGATCCTCTGCCCTTATGGCCATGGGGACTCAGCTACCTTCACAGTGGCTTAGCCCTGAAGAGAAGAAATTACCAAATGCCCTACCATCTGTCCCTGTCCTACCTCCAGCAGCAGCAGCACTGTAGCATTTGTGCATTTTCTTCCTCCTGCCGCTGCTCCTCTTTGTATTATCACTGGACTGGGGTGGGGGAGTGGGATTCAGGTGCACTTCACAGACCAAGCCTGTTGTCTTGCCATGCCAAATTTTGTTGTGCCAAATTGGGGAGTTAAGTGTCCCAATCCCCTCCTAATTTCCAGGCTCCCAGTGATACAAATGACAAAACTCCTTCAGGACAGGCAATCTTTAGGACATTTGCTTCTTTCCCTGACAAAAGCACTCCTTAAGTGAGGGTGGGAAACTAGAACAAAATACACAAAACAAAATCCCCTCAGCTCTTCTCTGCTGTTGCCTGAATTGGGAGCAAAAATGCTGAAAAGCTCTTTGATATAACAAGTGGATTTTATCTGTATATCAGCCAATGTGCCCATTTACCTTCTGCTGTAGGGCAGGACTGACTCCTCAGGAGCTCAGAGCAGAGCCCGCTGGTCCCAGTGGTGCCCTCAGCCAGCACCACCAACAACCCATGGAATGGACTGCCAAAGGTCTTCCTGAAATACAAGAGGCAGCTTCAGGTGGGTTTCTTTGCGAAATGCATTAGGTTTTGCTCAGATCTCTTCTAACTTGTCACCGTCTTTCCCTCTTGAACAGTGCCCCATGCCCAGAGGAAGGTAATGTCCAACAGCAGCTCCATCGCCGAGTTCCTCCTCCTGGCATTTGCAGACACAAGACAGCTGCAGCTCTTGCACTTCTGGCTCTTCCTGGGCATCTACCTGGCTGCCCTCCTGGGAAATGGCCTCATCATCACTACCATAGCCTGCGACCACCGCCTCCACACCCCCATGTACTTCTTCCTCCTCAACCTCTCCCTCCTCGACCTGGGCTCCATCTCCACCACTGTCCCCAAATCCATGGCCAATTCCCTGTGGGACAGCAGGGCCATCTCCTACTGGGGATGTGCTGCACAGGTATTTTTCTTTGCCTTCTTTGTCACAGTGGAGTATTGTGTCCTCACCATCATGGCCTACGACCGCTATGTTGCCATCTGCCAACCCCTGCACTACGGGACCCTCCTGGGCAGCAGAGCTTGTGTCCACATGGCAGCAGCTGCCTGGGGCAGTGGGTTTCTCAATGCTGTGCTGCACACAGCCAATACATTTACACTACCACTCTGCCAAGGCAATGTTGTGGGGCAGTTCTTCTGTGAAATCCCCCACATCCTCAAGCTCTCCTGCTCACACTCCTACCTCAGGGAAGCTGGCCTGCTTGTGCTTAGTGTCTGTTTGGCATTTGGATGTTTTGTTTTCATTCTTTTCTCCTACGTGCAGATCTTCAGGGCTGTGCTGATTATCCCTTCTGAGCAGGGACACCACAAAGTCTTTTCCATGTGCCTCCCTCACCTGGCTGTGGTCTCCCTGTTTATCAGCACTGCAGTGTTTGCCTACCTGAAGCCCCCATCCCTCACCTGACCAGTTCTAGATCTGGTGGTGGCAGTTCTGTACTCGGTGGTGCCTCCAGCAGTGAACCCCCTCCTCTACAACATGAGGAACCAGGAGCTCAACGATGCGCTGCAGAAAATGATGAGCGGGTGCTTTTCAGAAGCAGTAAACTGCCCGGGTTTTTTCTACAAAGCATACATAATGTAACTCATTAAATACCCAGCCTGGCTTCTCAGGTTCTTGGGGGGGGGGCGGTTCTTTGTTTTTCTTGTGATAATGTTGTGCTCAATTAAATTTTATGATTCATCCCACTTCTAATTCAATATCTACCTGTAGAATTTGACCCAGAGGCTGTGTAAATGAGGTACATCTCTCTCTCTGTTATTCAACACAATAAAGGACCCTCCAGCAACTCGTTTGCCCAAGATCCTTCCTCTGAGAACCTGGTGAAGCTGCAGGGCAGTGCCTGTGTGCAGAGGGGAAGGGGAGAAAGTCTCAGCACAGCAGCACAGCCAGGCAGCACCAGCAATTGGTCTTCCCAGAGCTGCTCTCTTTCCACCTACACACTGTCCTTCTGAGCCCCTGGCTTCGTGTAAGGCCTAAGTGCTCTGGCAGCTCGGTCACAGTCCTGCTGTGTGGCAGGACTCTCCAGGGAGAATCTTGGTTCTGAGGAATTGCTGTATTTACACTGGCTTTGTCACCTTCTCCCCTGCCCCACTGGCCACTGGGACCACGGATCCCACAGCTGCCTTCCTTGTCCTGACAACACATTTAGAGAAGCCCTTCTGGGTACCCTCCCCATGCATGGCCATTTCCAGCCACTGCTGAGCTCTGGCTTTGCTGGCTCCATCCCTGTGCCCACAGGTCAGGTGTCTGTCTGCCTCCTGGGCAGGCTGTTCCTCCTCCAGCCTCCCTGCACTTCCTTCTGGTGTTGGACCTCCTAAGTCAGGGGGGTCCTTGTTAATCCATGCTGACCTCTTGCCAGGCCCTGTTCAACTCCCTGCACATCAGCCTGGCTTCTTCCTGTGCTTTGAGAACATTGTCCCTGATGATCCAGGAGGGACTCACAGCCCCTTTGTCCTCCAGAACAGTCCAAGCAGAGCCTCAGCTAACAGAAATCAACTCTCCTGCGGTCCCACACTGTCATTCTGCTAGTTGTCCTACTTCTCCACCATCTCATGGTGGTAGCAGCCATGGCTGCCCTCCTCCTTCCCATCCCCAGCCAGATCCACCCTGTCTGTCAGGAAGAGACCAGCCCTAGACAGCACATTCTGTGTCTCTGTCAAAATGCTGTCTTCCACACCCTGCAGGAATCCCCTGGGTTCCTTGTGCCCAGCCCTGCTGCCCTCCCAGCAGACTGTGGGCTGCTTCAACTCGCCATGTCATCAAGGACCTGTGACCATGAGGGTTCCTCCAAGGCAAGGTTCTGTGCACACCAGCCTCCCCTTTGCACAGAGCTCCCCTCCACCTCCTCACCCTCCACCTGCCTTTCTGAGGAGCCCTTGGCACCCATGGCTGCCCTCCCACCACTCCAGCTGTCCCACCAGGGCTCTGCAGTCCCCGTGGGGTGGGGGGGCACGTTGCTGCCTGCCCAGGAGAAAGCACAGTGCTGGGGAGGGGAGAGGAGAGGCAGGTAAAGGGGAAGGGTTGTGGGAGGTTGTCTGGGAGGTGACTCCTGTTGCCAGAAGAGGATGATGCAAGGAGAGGCATGGTAGGTGGGAGGTGGATTTTGAAGTCATTTCTTTGGAAGCAACTGAATTGGCCAGCTACTAGAGGCAGGCGCAGTGATGTCACCTGGAATGTCGCAAAACCCACCCAGCAGTGCTGAGATCTTGGGAGAGGGGAAATGCAGAGGAAGGTGAAGATGGCATGGCTGGGAGGTAGAATGTGAGGCCACTTCTCTTGCTGCTTGTCTTATTGCATCACAAACCCTGATCTGGCACAGACGGTGGCTCAGGCAGTGGAGAGTAGAAGAGTTATGCAAAGCCAAACTGATTCAGCTGTTGCCTGTGAGGTCACCTCATGACAGCAATGTGATTGGCCAGGAGCAGGCAGGCATCATGAGGTCATCAAAGACACCAGATGGGAAGGCTGCAGAGAGATGACCTCATGGCTGGGCCCCTCGTGAGGCCCTGCCCTGGGGTGAAGCCACCTGTACATGACATGGGAACTTATAGGATGTGGCAGGAGAAATTGCAGGATGTGACAGAGAAGAGCATGAGAAGGGACCAGCAGTATGGGCAACACCCTGTGTCCTGGCTGGGTCTCACAGGTGGCTGCAGATGTGAGAAGTGGCCAGATGGCACAGGGAGGAGCACCAGGGACCTTCTGGGCAGTCTTGTCTTGCAAGGCCCTCAGTGCCTGGGGAAGCCATCAGGGATGCCCTTGAAGTCCCAGAGGACCAAGGCAATAGTGTCCAAGCTATCAAATTTGGGTACAAATGGAGAAAACCTGAGACCATAGCGGGAAAATTTATTGCTGAGTGTTATGAACTGGGGTGGAGACTGGGGCAGAGAAAGGGAAGGGTCAAGGTGTATTGTGGAAGAAGCAGCCTGTGGAAGTTTGGGAAGGAGAGGGCTGCAAGGAGCCAGGTGCCTGTGAGGAGGTGGCTGGTCAGTGCTGGTCTGGCCAAAGCCTGTGCCTGATCACCATGGTCTGTCCTGCTTATTCTACTGGTTTCAGTTGGGGTAGAGTTAATTAACTTCATAGTAACTTGTAATGAGCTATGTTTTAGATTTGTGATGAAAACAGTGTTGCTAACACACCAATGTTTTAGTCATTGCTGAGCAGTGCTTGCACAGCACCAAGGCATTTTCTGCTTCTCATGCTGCCCCACCAGCAAGTAGACTGGGGGTGCAGAAGATGTGGGGAGGGGACACAGCTGGGACAGCTGACCCCAACTGACCAAAGGGATCTTCTGTACCATAGGACATCACACTCAGCAATAGAAGCTCTGGAAAAAGGAGGAAAGGGGGAGGGTTCAGAGTGATGGTGTTTGTCTTCCCAAGTAATTGTTACATGTGATGGAGCCCTGCTTTTCTGGAGATGGCTGAACACCTGCCTGTCAATGGGAAGCAGTCAATGAATTCCTTATTTTGCTTTGCTTGAGTGCACAGCTTTTGCTTTACTTATTAAACTGTTTTGGTCTCAACTGATGAGTTTTCTCACTTCTACCTTTCCCATCATCTCTCCCATCCTGCTGTGGAGGAGTGAGCAAGCTGCAGCTGCGTTCTGCTTAACTGACTACCAGGGTTAAACTACAACATTTATTAAATTCTGCTCCTGGCTTTTTTCTGTGTGAGTAGGCTCTCTGCTGTATGTGTTTCAGTGTGAATGTGTGTACATGCTTTGCTGGTCAATTCTAATATATGGACCACTTGTGCAACTTCACACCCGATCAGCCTGAGAAGGGGAACAGGATGGGGCCCATTGTGTTGCTCATGGTTGCCTAAGTGCTGCTGTCAGTATGGTGGCTGTCAAGGTGCTGTTGTCTCTTGGAGGTGTTCTGTGTTGGGTTGGCTGTGTCCATCCTTGTTTCCTTGCATTTACCTGGATTTAGTGCTTTCCCTTTGATTGACTCTGCCTTGGGCCATCTCTCACTTTGTGGGGCTCCAGTCGGTGCCCGCTCCAGGCACACGCGGTCCATGCACATCTCACGGGCTCTGCAGGCAGCTCCAGATTCCTCTCCTGGAGGATGTCTTCTGCCTTGTCACGTGTTGGGACAGCGCAGTATGACAGTCTTTCAGTAAGAATTCACCGTCTCCACTGTCAATAGACAACAAGGGACGTGTCCTAAATCCAACCCTTGTTCTCTAACAGCTACCAACGTGAAAATGAGCTTTTTACTCAGGCCCTTTTGGGGTGAAATTCCTGGGCCTGTTGTAGACATCAGCTGTGGAAGAGCATCCATATCTTGAGGAACTGCATGGGGGAGATGGCATTTTTCTGTAGAGATGCTATGATAGAATCAGCTCTGAAACTTTGTTAGGAACACATTTACACAGGTGTGAGGTGAGAGAGGGAGAGGTGGGTTCCTTTCTTAGGAGAGTGAGCTGAATACAAGCAATTATGTAGGAACAAAATAATCATAAATTACAATACAGGCAATGCTACCAAAAAAATGGATTAAACAATAAAGAAAGTACAGGCCTGCATTGCGATACACTAGAGGTCACCTGTAGAGAGTGATGGAAAGTTTATCAAGATTGACAAACATCCATGAAATCCTTTTCCTGACAGACTCCTTGAGCTCCTGGTTCCTCATGCTGTAGAGGATGGGGTTCACTGCTGGAGGCACCATTGAGTACAGAACTGCCACCAACAGATCGAAGGAGGAGATGGAAGGGGGGCTTCAGGCAGGTAACCGTGCCAGTGCTGATAAACAGGGAGTCCACTGCCAGGTGAGGGAGGCACATGGAAAAACTTCTGTTGGCTTCCCATTGCCATCTGCCATCCCCTGCAGCATGTCTCTGGTCTCAAGCACAGCAATGCAGACATTGGGTCTTAGGCATTTGGTACTGGCTTTGCCTGTGACAAGCCTGAGCTTTTCCCGAGTGCCACAACGGAGGTGCTGCAGCCCAAACGTGCTCCCATGCCCTCATTCTGGGGCACAGACAGGAGGAGCTGCAGTCCCCTGTGCCACTATAGACTTTTGACATTGATGGAAGAAATGGCAAGGGGTGGTGGGACAGCTCACAGTGGTGCTGCCATGGTGCCTGTGGGCTGTGCAGGAAAGGCAGGCTGGAATGATGAGGAGGGGGATGCCCTCCATCTGAAGGATCTTGTCATTTGTGTGGAGCTCCTCTATGGGACATGCAGCAGGTTGGGTGAGCCCTTGTGGGTGAGGATGAGAGGAAAGGCCTCTTAGCGTGGCATGCTGGTGGGTGACGAAGAACCTGCAACCAGGGTAAGGAAGTGGAATAAACATTATTTAAGCAACCCAGGGAAGACTCCAGGTACATGACTGCTGGTCTTACTGGGGACTTTAATGACCCTGACACTCACTGGAAGGGGAGCACAGCAGGATTCATGTTGTCCAGCAGATGTCGGGCATCTCTTGGGACAACTCCTTTGCACAGGTGCCAGGCCAAGAAAGGTGATGCTCACCTGAATCTGGTCCTTGCAAGAGAGGGAATGCTGATCATGGATGTGGAAACTAGCATCAGCCTGGGCTGCAGTGGCCATGAAATAGTGGGAGAAGATTTTAGCCTCTTCAGGGCACTTTTTGTGGTAGTGCCATGGGCAGCAGCACTCCAGGTCAGCAGCGGTCACTACAGTTGGTCTTTCAGTGAAGCATCTTCTAAGCACAGGAACTGTCCAGACTGCTGAGCAGGAAAACAACCTGACATTTCAGGAGAGCAGCTTGGCTAAAGAAGGAACACATCGAGAAGCTCCATAGAAGAAAGGAAGCATTCAGGAGGGGGATGCAGGGACTAATGATGGAGGAAATCAGAAATAGGGATGGCTTTAAGGAGGCCAATGCTTCCCTAGTGTGGACCCTTGAAAGAGGTTCAAGGGCTTCAAGAGAAACTCTTACTGTTTCAAGAAGAGTTTAGGGAAAAAAACCCAAAGATAGTATGTGGCCACCGCTGAATGTAGTAAGGGCAGGTGTAGATAGACCTGACATACTATATATCCTCTTTGCCTTAGTCTTCCACAGCAAGGTCTCCCAAGCCTTTACGCCTTGAGGCAGGACTCTGGAGGAAAACAGCCAGAGGTGGGTGGGTGTCAAGCCAGGGATCACTTGAGCAAACACAATCATTACCAGTCTATGGGACAGGAGGGGCAGCATCCCCGGGAGATGAGCGAGCAGGCCAATGTCACTGTGAGGCCACTCGCCCTCATCTTTGCAAGGCCGTAGAGTGTGGAGCAACTTCCTGGAAGCAGCCAAATGTTGTACACACCTTTCAAAAATGCTCAAAGAGTGAGCAGGGGAAGGGAAAGCTGTGCTCCTAAGCGTATCCACTAAAGTCCCCTTTCTGGGTGTCTGAAAAGAAGGTGAATGTATTTACCGAGAGTTGATTGTGTCTGGCCATCCTCTTTGCTTTTTATGATGAAAGGACAGGATTGCTGGACAGGGGAAGAGCAAAGAGTGTCTTCTACCTGGAGATCAGCAAGGCTTTCAGCATCATCCCCCACCATATGCAATGTGAGGATATTGTGGTCTGCATGGATGGATAAATAGAAGGGTAAAAACACGCTGGACAGGTGGGCTCATAGGGACATGGTCAATGCCTGGTGCTCTGCCTGGTGACATCGAGCTAGTAGGGTCCAGCAGGGCTCTATCGAGCAAGATGACCTGTTTAATGTCTTTCAAATGGTCTGGAGGAGATGAGAGAGTGATTTTGCATAACATTTGTCAAAGAGATCACATTGAAGAGAGCAGGTCAGGGCTGGAGGGCAGGGCTGCCATCCCAGAGGATACAGAGAGTCAGGAGGGATGGGCCACTTGAAACCTCATGCTGTCCAGTAATGGTTCATCCAAAGTCCTGCCCCTAAAGTGGCTGAAGGCTCTGGAATGACATAGGACAGGGACTGCCTAGGTGGGTAGCAGCTCTGCAGGAAAGACTCTGCAGGTCTGTGGGTCACATTAGGCAAAAGAGGAGCCATCAGCAAAGATGGCCAACAACATCCTGGGCTGTATGAGCAGGAGCACAGCCAGTGGAAGTGATTATCTCCCTCTGCTCAGCACTTGTTACACCACCGCCAGCATACTTGCCCAGGTTTTAGTGCCTCAGAGTGTCAGAGAGACACTGGCAAGCTGGAGAGCCACAAAAGTTCAGCAGAGGGCCACAGAGATGGTCAGTGTTGGAGCACTTGCCCTGCTAGGAGAGGCTGAGGGAGCTGGCCTTCTTCAGACTGGAGAGTGGAGGGCTTTGCAGAGATCATGTAACAGACATGCATTGCCTACAGTGAGGTTTCCAAGAAGACACTGTGGTGCAAGGCAGGAGCACAGGAGGCAATGAGCTGAAACACAACAGGGTCAGGCTCAATACAGGGAGAAACTTTTGCAACTTGAAGACAGTCAGACATGGGAAGCTTTTTCCCAGAGAGTGCATTGCCTCCATCCCTGGCAGTTTCCCAGACCCATCTGGATAAAGCCATGAGAAACCTGGTGTGAGCCTGCTTTGCCTGTAGTGTTCTCTACAGATATCTAGCAAGGTCCCTTCCAGCCTGGATGACACTTTCGTTCCTCACCCTTCATGTCCTCAGCATGAGGGAAAGCACTCAGGTTCCCTCTGACTGTGGAAATAATGCACATCATGTACAGGGCAGCATCACAGGCACCCCAAACAGTCCCAGTTACATCCCTGGCCTCATCTTTCATTTACTGGTTCCCTTTTTCCCCCCTCTCAAATTCTGCATTCTTATCATCCTCACGCCTTCCAAGAAGTCCAGCCTCCCCTGGCTGGCTGGCATGGAGGTAATTTTCTTCACAGCAGCCTGTACGGTTCCATGTTTGGGATTTGTGACCAAACCAATGTTGATAACACTCCCATGTTTTAGCTATTGCTGAACAGTGCTTGCACAGGGCCAAGGCTTTTGCCATTCCTCACGCTTCTCTGCCAGTGAGTAGGCTGGGAGTGGGCAAGAAGTTATGGGGGGACACAGCCAGGACGACTGACCCCAACTGACCAAAGGGATATCCCATCCCCTATGATGTCATGCTCAGCGATAAAAGCTGGGGGAAGAAGGAGGAAGAGGGGGAACATTTGGATTTACACCATTTCTCTTCCCCAATAACTGTTACTGGTGACAGAGCCCTGCTTTCCTGGAAATGACTAAACACCTGCCTGCCAATAGGAAGCAGTGAATGAATTCCTTGTTTTCCTTTGTCTGTGGGCACAGCTTTTTACCTATTCAAGTCACCTCATCTTGACCCTTGAGTTGTTCTCACTTTGCCCTTCCCATTCTTTCCCCTTCTCTCAGGAAAGGGCAGTGAGTGAGCAGCTGGGTGGGGCCTTAGTGGCTACGTTGTGGACTTTTTTCTATTTTCACTACAAAGAGTCACGGTACCATACCCTAGAATTTCTTCTCCTTCTTGATGATGGTAAATGTCATTTCTTGACCTTTACTCCTGTCATTCATTCTTACTTGACAAGACAGCTATAATTTCAGAGTATTTAGCCTCTGGCAGGCAGTTTTTAGAACAGTGCTTTTTCTCTCATTGCTAACACTTTGTTATCCTGTCATGGTAACACCTCGCAGACAATGTTGCCCCTAATTCATTTCTGCTCTCTATCTTTCATCCTTATTTCAAGACTTTCTGTGTTTGTGTGTGTGTGTGAGGAGTTAATTGTTTTACAAGAAAATGTCAAGGGACAGATCCCAAAGAGGTGAAAAGCACAAAGCAGGCCAAATGTTCATGTGCTGGATGCTGATACACCATCATTTTCTTCATTTTTGGATCACTGAAGACCTAACCCTTCAGCAGAGTGCCTGCAAGGTCTGAAGTCCCTCCATCTGTCCTGTAGGTCAAATGACCCATCTCCGTCTCTGTAGTGGTGCTCGAGTTTGCTCAAGGAACCCTTGAGTTGATCCCCATCCACTGCTGGTTGTCCTCCTCCACAGGAGGAGAACACAGGGGGCATCCCCTCAACACGGGGGTATCCCCCATACCCATCCTCCCTGCCAGTCTCTTCAGCAGAGGCAGTTTTCCTCCATTGCAGAACCCCATGCAGGCAAGCTGTCCCACCACATCTCATTTAATCCAATAATGTCACAGCTGTGCGACAAGCCACAGGGCTCTTCCAAATTGTTAAAAACAGCCCATTGCTGCTGTCACCATCACATCCCCTTGTCCCACTGAAACCAAGCTGTGCAGTCTCTCTATTAAACAGACCCCTTGGCCGTGTTTATACGGGATACAAAACGCGCTTCAGTCACAGGGTATTAGTTTCAGAGCTCCTTTGTGACTTGAACCTTTCTGAGAGTTCTTTGCCCACCTCAGTTTGTGGGAAGATGTTCGGATCTTACCTCCAACCCTGGCAAGTCTCCTTTTCCTTTAGGATTTAGTATTTGGAGTACTGAAATATTAAGAGAGGTACTCTCCTTGCCATTTTGTACGTGGGTGCCAAAATTGATCTGTACCTTTAGACTATGTAAATAAGGGCATTTATGCCACATTCATTTGGTTGTGGTGATGCCAGAGGTGAAAGGCAGGGGTTTGGTTCCCTCTGCAGGAACTCTGCAGAGATGTAGAGAGCATGCACGGTTTCCTCACCATTCCTTACCAGCGCACCAAAGGCCATTTGCTACCACACTGTCAGGGGAGGTTTGGACTTGATGTGAGGAGACGTTTCTTTCCCAAGAGGGTTTTCACACCCTGAAACAGGCTTCCTGGAGAGGTGGTGGATGCCCCATGCCTGTCAGTGTTGAAGAGGCATTTGGACAATGCCCTTAATACCATGCTTGAACTTTTGGTCAGCCCTGAAATGGTTGGGTAGTTGGACTAGATGATCGTTGTAACTGAACTATTCTTGTCTAGTCTAGTCTAGTCTAGTCTAGTCTGTTCTGTTCTGTTCTATTATAGTATGTTCCCTGTGCTCACTATGAGTCAATTACTGATGAGAGTGTTATTTGCCTGAAACACCAGGGGGTTTTCAGCTCCAAAAACACTTTGAAGGACACATAACACGGAGGTTACAAGTGGAAACAGGATATTATTTTTATTTTTCTGAGTCTGTTTCAGAGCCGATGCTCACAAGCATTAACACAGTGTGCCTGTGTAGCCAGGAGCAGGCTGATGCATTCTTCAGTTGAGCTTGAGAAAACATCCTTTGCAGCCTGGCAAAGGCAAGTCACAGAGCTACAGAAAGTAGCAGCAGGAATACAGGTCAAGCAGTCCCTGTTTCCTGAATTGTGAGAACATGAAGAATGAGGATCAGGACCAACCACACACAAAAGAAGAAGAAGAAGAAGAAGAAGAAGTAGGAGGTAGAGGAGGAGGTGTGTGGTACCATGCGGTATTTTCCAAAGTATGACAGGTAGAGGTGAAAAGTGCATTTTTGCATTCGGCAACGTGCTCCGCCACTGCGCTTCTTGGCCAGCGATGCATGAAAGGTGCTCTCGTGCTGGCCCTGTGCTTGGTTTGCATGCAGGGAGAGCTGAAATGTGGCAGCTCGTGATGGGGCAGCAAGCCTGGAGCCCTTCCAGGCACAGGCTGTTTTGCCCAAGCCAGAAGCCCTGGGGAAATGGAGCTAAGGGAAGAGCAGAGCTCGCTCCGCTCCCGGTCCAGACTGGTACTGGGCAAGAGAGCCCAAGAGAGCCAGGGCACGAGCGGTGCCTTGGAGGTGCAAGAGCAGTAGGCAGGGAGCTAGGTGAAAGGGCCCAGAGGAGCCCTGACAAACGGTCCTGCTCAGTGCTGCAGAAGAAGGCAAAAAAACCCTGGGGCCCAGTGGCAATCTGCCCCAAGGGAGAATTCCTTCCTGACCCCAGAGCTTGCAATCTGCTATTCCCTGAGCATGTGAGCAAGACCTGCCTCCTGGTCCCACAGGCTGGTCACGCCTCCCAGGGGATGCCCAGCCTCAGATTTCTTCAAGGCAGCTACACAAGATGATTTTACTCCTTTGGAGGAAGCACTTTCCTCTGGGATCCACCCGAAACTCCTCCCAGGCGTCTCCCAGAGTCTTTTGACCTCTGCTTTACGTACCTAAGATCCCAGGTAGCAGTCCCAGACTTCTCCAGGGAAGCTACCCTTGAGGGTTTTTTTTCTTTTTTGGAGGAAGCTCTACCTCCAGCATCCCCCTGGTAAGCTCACCTCAGCCTCTGATATAGACAATTCTTGGCATCCCCCCATCACTCCAGAGGTCCAGATGGGTTCTGTGCCTCTGTACCCCGATGGCATCAGCATATGCTGTGCACCAGTGTCTATCAAAGCCTTATACTTCTGTGGGTCTGATGTGCCAGGCCATTGAACCCTCACAGTCCAGTATATCTGGTCATCACTTTCCTCCTCCCGGCTGAAGGCAGGGACCCTCTATTGTTGTTCCTCGTCAGAGTATTCACTGTCTGACCCTTACGGTGCCAAACCACAAGTCCCCTCACTGGAATCAAGTGAGGTGGTTTCAGTTATTCTATGCCTGGAGGATTGCTGATTGATTTCTTGGGCCTCTGCAGCATCTACGCTGACAGCCTTCTTCTCAGGTGTCCTGGTTTCATCTGGGATAGAGTTAATTGTCTTCCTAGTAGCTGTTACAGTGCTATGTCTTGAGTTCAGTATGCAAAGAATGTTGATAACGCTGATGTTTTCAGTTGTTGCTAAGCAGTGTTTAGACTAACGTCAAGGATTTTTCAGCTTCTCGTGCCCAGCCAGCAAGAAAGCTGGAGGGGCACAAGGAGTTGTCACAGGACACAGCCGGGGCAGCTAACCCAAAGTGGCCAACAGGGTATTCCATACCATGGGACGTTCCATCTAGTATACAAACTGGGGAAGTGGGGGGTGGGGAATTGCCGCTCGGGGACTAGCTGGGTGTCGGTTGGTGGGTGGTGAGCAATTGCCCTGCGCATCATTTGTACATTCCAATCCTTTCATTATTGCTGTTGTCATTTTATTAGTGTTATCATTATCATTCTTAGTTTCTTCTTTTCTGTTCTATTAAACCATTCTTATCTCAACCCGCAGGTTTTGCTTCTTTTTCCCGATTTTTTCCCCCATCCCACTGGGTAGGGGGGGAGTGAGTGAGCAGCTGCGTGGGGCTTAGTTGCTGGCTGGGGTTAAACCACGACAACTCTTCAATGGGTGAAAAACTGGCTGGCTGGATGAGCCGAAAGGGTTGTTGTGAATGGAGTTAAATCTGGTTGGTGACAGGTAAATAGTGGTGTTCCCCAGGGTTCGGTGTTGTGGCCGGTTATGTTTAATATCTTTATCAATGATTTGGATGAGGGGATTGAGTGCACCCTCAGTAAGTTTGCCGATGACACCAAGTTGGGAGGGAGAGTTGATCTACTTGAGGGTAGGAAGGGTCTACAGAGGGATCTGGACAGGCTGGATCAATGGGCCGAGGACATTGTATGAGGTTCACCAAGGCCGAGTACCGGGTCCTGCACTTGGGTCACAGCAACCCCATGCAGCGCTACAGGCTTGGGGAAGAGTGGCTGGAAAGCTGCCCAGCAGAAAAAGACCTGGGGGTGCTGGTTGACAGCTGGCTGAATATGAGCCAGCAGCGTGCCCAGGTGGCCAAGAAGGCCAACGGCATCCTGGCCTGCATCAGAAAGAATGTGGCCAGCAGGAGCAGGGAAGTGATTGATCCCCTGTACTCAGCACTGGTGAGGCTGCACCTTGAGTACTGTGTTTCATTTTGGGCCCCTCACTACAGGAAAGACATTGAGTTGCTGGAGCGTGTCCAGAGAAGGGCAACCAAGTTGGTGAGGGGCCTGGAGCACAGGCCTTATAAGGAGTGGCTGAGGGAACTGGAGTTGTTTAGTCTGAATAAATGGAGGCTGAGGGGAGACCTTATCGCTCTCTACAACTACCTGGAAGGAGGTTGTAGTGCATTGGGTCTGGCTGAGATGCAGTTAATTCTCCCTATAGCAGCCCTCACACTGCTGCACTTTGTATTGGCAGTTAGAAAGGTGTTGATAACACACCAGTGTTTTGGCTACTGCTGAGCAGTGCTGGCACAGCATCAAGGCTGTCCCTCCAACATTTCCGCCCGCCCTCAGTGGCAGGCTGGGCTGGGCCAGATCTTGGGAGGGGACATAGCCAGGACAGCTGACCCGAACTGACCAAACATATTCCATACCATCTGACATCAGCTCAGCTATAAAAGCTAAGTAAAGGGAGATGGGGGGGGGGAGGCATTTGTTGTTTTACATTTGTCTTCCAGAGCAAACGCTATGACTACTGAAGCCCTGCTTCCCAGGAAGTGGCCAGACATCGCCTGCCAATGGAAAGTAGAGAATAAAATCTTTTGTTTTCCTTTGCTTTCGGGCACAACATTTGCTTTTGCTTTATTAAACTGTCCTTATCTCGACCCACAAGCCTTTTGTTACATTTTCTCTCCCCTGTCTGGCTGAGGAGGGGGAGTGATAGAGTGGCTTTGGTGGGCACCTGGCACCCAGTCACCTACCACAGCCTTTTCTGGCACCCAGCCTGAGGCACAGCAACAGCAGTTTTCAATTAAGCGTGCTATAGCTATAGTAGTTATGAAGTGGCAAGCTCCTGTGCAGGTCGCGGAGTTTGTTGGCTGCTTTGCTTATCTCTATTTTGCT
The DNA here is from genome assembly GCF_929443795.1 of Astur gentilis. Taxonomy (NCBI): domain Eukaryota; kingdom Metazoa; phylum Chordata; class Aves; order Accipitriformes; family Accipitridae; genus Astur; species Astur gentilis. The sequence continues at coordinate 13,608,830 of NC_064895.1, forward strand.
TAGCTTGGGAACATGTTAATACAATAACAGCTATATACTTTGTCCTGGCACTGGTGGCCTTGTGGTGCTGGGGGAGCTATCTTGTGGAGGGGATGAGGAGATACATCTCCCTCTCCCTACCTGAGATTGATGTGGATGGTTTGATTATGCAGGCTCCCGAGATCCTTGTTCACCCTTATGTGAGCTGTTCAGTACTACTAATTCATACTGGTGGTATAGCATGGGTTTTGTGAAACCTGGTCGTGTCCTGCTGTAAGAGAAGAGCTATTCTGAGTGTGGCCTGGAGCAACAGCAAGCCTTTGAGCATATATCAGACAGGAAATAGCTCGTGCAGTAGCTCTTGGGCCTGTCCAGGCAGGACCAGATTTACAAAACGTACTCTACACTGCAGCAGGGGAGCATGGTCTCACCGGGAGCCTCTGGCAGAAAACACCAGGAGAAACCTACAGTCGCCCATTAGGGTTTTGGAGCCAGGGGTATCACGGATCAGAAGCCCACTACAGCCAGACTGAAAAAGAGATGCTAGCAGCATATGAGGGCATTCGAGCTGCTTCAGAAGTTGTTGGTACAGAAGTGTATCTCCTCTTGGAACCATGATTGCCTGTGCTACGCTGGATGTTCAGAGGAAACATCCCTTCCACACATCATTCAACTAGCACTATGTGGAGTAAGTGGATAGCATTGATCACATAACAAGCTCGACTGGGGAAATCCAACCACCCAGGAATCCTAGAAGAGATCATGGACTGGCCAGAAGGCAGAGATTTTGGACCATCACCTGAGGAGGTGGCTTGTGCCTAAGAAGCACCACCATATAATGAGTTATAAGAAGATGAAAGGAGTTATACTTCGTTTACTGATGGATCCTGTCATGCGGTTGGGAACCATTGGAGGTGGAAAGCTGTTCTGTGGAGTCCCACACGACAAGCCATTGAGGCCACTGAAGAAGAAGGTGAGTCAAGTCAGTTTGCAGAAGTGAAAGCCATCCAACTAGCCCTAGATACTACTGCACGAGAAAAGTGGCCAATACTCTATCTCTATACTGACTCCTGGATGGTGGCTAATCCCCTGTGGGGGTGGCTACAGCAGTGGAAGAAGACCAATTGGCAGCGTACGGGTAAACCCATCTGGACTGCCGCATTGTGGCAGGACATTGCTGCCCGGATAGAACACATGGCTCTAAAGGTACATCATGTAGATGCTCACATGCCCAAAAGCCGTGCCACTGAAGAATATCGAAGCAATGAACAGGTAGACAAGGCTGCCAAAATTGAAGAAGCTCAGGTGGACCTCGACTGGGAGTTTAAGGGTGAGCTAGCAATCATTGACCCACCAGAGGAAAGTGTCCCTGGAACAGAGGGCAGTGGCTGGGTTTTTGATATGGTGAGGCCTGGCAAATTGGCTACATTGGGCCACTGCCATGAACAAGCCAAGGCAAGCGCTACATACTCACCATGGTGGAAGCAGCTGCTGGTTGGCTAGAAACATATCCTGTAAACCATGCCACTGCCCGAAACACCACCTTAGGCCTTGAAAGGCAAATTTTATCGTGACATGGTACCCCAGAAAGAATTGAATTAGGCAGTGGGACTAATTTCCAAAATAACCTCATAAACTCCTGGGCAAAGCAACACAGAACTGAGTGGGTGTACCACATCCCATACCACCCACAAGCATCTGGAAAGACTGAGATGTACAATGGACTGTTAAAGACTATGTTGAGAGCCCTGGGCAATGAGGCATGGAAGCATTGGGATACAAATTGAGCAGAGGCCACGTGGCTTGGTGTACTTGGTGGGTAATGCAGAAGCCTGGGGAGGCCTGGTGTCTGCCTCAAGGACATTTAACCTTGGAGGAAAAAATAATGTGTGATGTGAGTTGTATGTTGTAGGAAGTAATGTAGCGGAATGACCTGAACCACAGAGGAGTGAACTTTGCAAGGAACCAGACAAGTGCAACGGTGACCCAAACCAAGCCGGTGTTGGTGCCCAACAATCGAACATAACTGCTTCTCCTGTCCTGAGCACTCATCTTGACAGATGGGGCCCAAGTCATAACCTGTGTGTGAACGTCTGAAGGAGTGGAAGAAGCCCATGGAATATCTGTCTGTTTAAAGACAGGGGATAGTAGTTAGTAAGAATGTATAAATCTGTATGTTGTGTATAAAGGCGGTTTAAGTATGCAGTTTCAGTTGTAAGTGTTGGTAAGAAGGGATTTCAGTAGTGAGAACTAAATACAGTGGCGTGGTTAGAAGATCTATGTGTATTAAATAATGTGGGACCTGAGCATGATGGAAATGGTATGGAAAGAGGCGTGGTGATTGTATTGGCCCTGGCTGAGACAGAGTTAGTTCTCTCCATAGCAGCCCTTGTAGTGCTGTGCTCTCTCTTGGTAACTTGAAAGGTGTTGAAACACACCAGTGTTTTGTCTGCTGCTGGTGACCAGTGCTGGCACAGAAGCAAGGCTGTCCCTCCAACATTTCCCCCACCCCCCGGCAGGCTGGGGCTGGGCCAGATCTTCGGAGGGGACATAGCCAGGACAGCTGACCCAAACTGACCAAACAGATATTCTGTACCATATGAGGTCAGTTCAGCTGTAAAAGCTAAGTAAAGAGAGATGGAAGGGGGTGAACATTTTGTCTTCCAGAGCAACCGCTATGAGTACTGAAGCCCTGCTTCCCAGGAAGTGGCCAGACATCACCTGCTGATTCGAAGTAGAGAATAACATCATTTGTTTTCCTTTGCTTTTGTGCAACCTTTGCTTTCACTTTATTAAACTGTCTTTATCTCAACCCACGAGCCTTTTGTTATATATTCTCTCCCCTGTCCAGTTGTGGAGGGGGAGTGATAGAGCAGCTTTGGTGGGTACCTGGCACCCAGCCAGGGTCAACCGACTACAGAAGTCAATGTGGAAATTTCCAGCCCATGTACTATGCTGAGGAATACAAATATTGATTTTTCCCCATTACACCCATGACACTGCTCTGCCTAGTATCCTGTGTATTGACTCTCACCACTCTCTCACGGGTTTCCACATGTCCTGCTTGAACTGACCATTTCTAAAGAAGTCATTCCAGCAGACTGCCTGGACATCTGCATTTCCCAGTGTCCATCCAGCTTTCCTCCCCGCATTGGTCTCTGCCCATTCAAACACTTCTCAGCTACCCAGGTGCTGCTCAGAGGTTCAGGTGCTTTAAAGCTTGCCTTGTCTTTCAGTAGTCTGCTTGATGGTCTCTTGAGCCAACTCCTCCATTGTGTTTGTACCTGTTCTCCTGTGTATCTCACTGAAAGTGTTCCACTAAGGTGACCCACAGCGGAAAGTGGACTTCAGCAGAGGAAGATTGGACTTCATACATTATTTTTTACTAAGATATTCCTTTCTTTTTCTTTTTTTTTTTTGTTTGGGTTTTGGGGGGGGGGGGGGGTTGGGTTTTTTTTTTGTTTATTGGCAGTTAAGCAACATTCGTCTGTGATTGTGTGCAGCTGGTTCTCCAAATAAAGCCAGTGGGGATCTGTGCAAATGAGCTGAATCATTCAGCTACAGCCTTTACTGGGAAAAGCTTAGATTTGTGAAACCATGATGCAAGTCCTAGATGGCCACTGAGAAAAATGACAAATGGAGCGGGGAGAGAGACATCAATGATGACGATGGGACACAGGACAAAGATGGCCTGTACAGTGTCTGACAGAAGTGATCCTACTGTTTTCTACATAAGCAGACTTCATCCAGTGATGCTCTGGATCCATAAGGATTGGAGAAGGCTGATATCACTTATTCTGTAAGCAGCAAGACAAAGAAAACTGGAAAAAAACAAGAAGAGATCTTGATTTCTTATTCCTTATAATTTTGATCTTCTCTGCTTGGCTATACTCCTGAAATTTCTCCAGTGAGCCACAGACTTGAAGATTTAGGGAAAATTATGCACAGAGACATGGCCTGTTAGGGTGTTTTGAATGTTAATGAGCCCTCTGGTGCCCAGTTCCTGAACTGCAGATACTGAAAGCAGGAGCAAGGGTCTAAAGAAGAGGAAGGTACAGGAAAACTCTGTTTCTGAGGGCATTGGAGGCCCACTGAGGGCCAATGCTGACAAAGCCATGAAGGGAATGACCAGTCAACATGTTGCTCCCTGGGGGCCAATTATGCAAAAAACTTGGAGACACTGGTTGCAGATGGCAAATCTCATTTTCAGCATCCAGGAGTTGTTTGTCAGGCTCTTCTAATCTTCCTTTTCCCAGCGTACAAGGACACAGTGTCCTTGTCCACTTCAGCACTTTGTAAACTTATGCTTCGTTCCCACCTAACGGCTGGATGGCTCACATGCCCTCACCCAGCCAAGAAATCCTCATCAGGTAGATGCCCCCTGTATGAAGGGGAAGCTTGGATTTATGGAGGTGCTCCATGTGACAGGCAACAGGTTGGGTTAGCTTTTGTCACTGAGGATCAGAGGAGTCTGTAACAGTGACATTGTGCTGGCAGTTACAAACTACCTGATGATGGGAGAGGAAACAGAAAAGGTCTTTTGTCAGCACTCGAGGAATTCCCCAGGTTAATGATCAGGTGCCTATGGGGGACTGGGAGTGCCCTGGCATTCACTGGTCAGGCAAAGCAACAGGGTGCCAACAGCCTGAAGGATCTTGGGACAACTTCTTAACAGAACTGCTACGTGGGTCAACAAGGCTGATGGTCACCTGGACCTGACCCTGGCCCACAAGGAAAAGCTGGTCAGGATGTGATCACCAGCATCAGCCTTGGCTCTCATGACCATGAAACAGTGGGGTCTCAGACACCAAAGCACAGTGAGGGAGGCCAGCAGCAGAGCACAGACTCTGGACACCAGACAAGAAGTCTTTGACATACTTGGGAGACTGGTAGAGGTGGTGCCATGGGAAGCAGCTCTGAAGGGTGAAGAAGCATGAGCAAATCTGAGAGGCCTGACAGGACAGCCTCCTCCAAGCACAAGAAACATCTCTCCAAGTACCCACGCAAAGAAGCATTCCCCTCAGGAGAGAGCTCTTGCCACTAAATGAGAACAATTAGCAATGAGAGAAAAATTATTGATGTAAAAACTTAATGTCAGAGGTTACACACCTTGAACTTAATCCTTACCTTGTCAAGTAAGAGTGAATGACAGGAATGAAGTTAAAGAAATTACAGAACTTATGTTTACCGACATGAAGTGCTTTTTTACAATAGGCCACCCTGAGGGAGTCTGGATCAGCACAAGGCTTTGTGTTTCAAGAAAAGAACACCAAATGCATGGCACCAAATGAACTCCTGGAGCCTTGCAAAAGCACTCAGAACTCCAAGAGCACAGAGGTGCCTCAGGGAGGTCCTCCCCTCACACATCTTGAGGTGTTTCCTCAACTGATATGTCTCAGATCCATGAATGATAGAGAAACATGGTCATTACCTGAGGAAAGCCTGGAGAGCTGCTTAACTTTTCAGTAGTGATTAGGCAGTGATTGGAGGTATGTAGTGATGTGAGAAAGGGTGGAGGGAAGTCAGTGACAATCAGAGTGATGATTCAGGACTTTAGCAAATCCTTACAACCATGCCTGAGCCCAGCAATGGAAAGCAGTTGATGTCTGTAGGTGGAGGAGGAGTAGGTGTGCCCTGGGAGTGTGGCTGCAGCACCCTGCACAAACCAGGGGTTACAGGAGAAGTTTCTGTCATAGGAGCATGCCTCGGCCTGGCAGATGGGGAATGCCCACTGCTGGGGGCGGCTGAACACTGCTCCTCATGGCCTGTGAGCCAACCTTCCTGTCTTCCTCTCCTTCACTACCCACACTTGCCTGGAATTCAGGCAACATCCACAAGCCCGGAGAATGCATGAACCTCCTGGAGTGAGGTCTCATTACTGCAGGGGAAGTGAGAAGGTTTTGGGAGACACATGCGAGTGCAGGGAGAGAGCGGGGTGTGTGTAGCAGATAGTGTGTTACAGGCCAGAAGAGGACGTGAAGGATCAAGTGGCAGTCATGCTACTGTGGAATAGTTCAAGTTGGGATTTTAGGGTGGCAGCAGCTGCCGGGGTAATGGCAGTGCAGTGCTGGGATATGGATCCAATCTGGGGATGCAAGCAAGTCTGGGCCTGGGACATCTCAGGTGACTGAGGTCTCTCAGCAGGGCTATGAAAGAAGCTGGACATGATGGGGGGAATGCACAGGCATTGCCAAATCCCCAGAACACTACAGCTTTGTGTTTAAAGCAACAAAACCTACCAGCAAGTCAAATATCCACCCACACACTCACACTGACCATCAGTAGAGCCCTGAGCAATGCAGGAGGAAAAGCACCTGCTTTACAAGGCGCTGGGGGTCAGGGCTTGGTCACTCTGATGATCAACAAACACCAAGAACTTACATGTGATCAGAGCCACCAGCACACAAGGTACCCCAGAACATGGTTTAGTGGGCACGGATATGGTTGGACTCGATGATATTGAAGGTCTTTTCCAACCTAGATGATTCTATGATTCTATTTGCCATCTGCAACCAGTGTCGCCAATGTTTTGCATAATTAGCCCCCGGGAGCAGCACATTGACTGGTCATTCCTTTCATGACTTTATAAGTGTTGGACTGAAAGCAAGAGCTGTCAGGGCTGGCCCATTCCTTGTGGGAGATGGAGCCGCAAGTTTGCCTATTTAGAAAAAGTCTCTGCTGAGAACGAGATCCGTGATATGATGAGTCTCTGGGAAATCCGAGATGCCCAGTGCTGCTGTGCCTGAGGATAGGCTGCAGGGGGACGGTGAAGACCAGCAAGAGCTTTCAGGGCTGCACCTTCCTTGTGGGAGATGGAGCCGGATTTTTGCCTTTTCCGAAAAAGGCTCTGCCAAGAATGAGCACCATGAGATGCTGAGCCTCTGGGAAAGCCGAGATGCAAAGTGCTGCTGTGCCTGTGGATAGGCTGCAGGGGGACGGTGAAGACCAGCAAGAGCTTTCAGGGCTGGCACCTTCCTTGTGGGAGAGGGAGCCAGACGTTTGCCTTTTTGGAAAAAGTCTCTGCTGAGAACAAGCACGGTGAGACGCTGAATCTCTGGGAAATCCGAGATTCCCAGTGCTGCCATGCCTATGGATAGGCTGCAGGGGGACGGTGAAGACCAGCAAGATCTTTCAGGGCTGGCGCCTTCTTTGTGGGAGAGGGAGCCGGACGTTTGCCTTTTCGGAAAAAGGCTCTGCCGAGAACGAGCACCGTGAGATGATGAGTCTCTGGGAAAGCAGAGATCCCCAGTGCTGTTGTGGCTAAAGATCGGCTGCAGGGGGACGGTGAAGAACAGCAAGAGCTTATGGGACTGGTATCTGTCTTTTGGGAGAGGGAGCCGGACGTTTCCCTTTTCAGAAAATGTTTCTGCCGAGAACGAGCACCGTGAGATGCTGAGTCTCTGGGAAAGCAGAGATCCCCAGTGCTGTTGCGGCTAAAGACAGTCTACAGGGGGACGGTGAAACCAAGCAACAGCTTTCATTGCTGGCAGCTTCCTTGTGTGAAAGGAGCCATAAGTTTGCCCTTTCAGAAAAAGGCTCTGCCGAGAACGAGCACCATGAGATGCTGAGTCTCTGGGAAAGCAGAGATTCCCAATGCTGCTTTCCCTGAAGATAGGCTGGAGGGGGATGTGAACACTAGCAAGATCTTCCAGGGCTGCCAACTTTCTTCTAGAAAAAGGAGCCAGACGTTTGCCTTTTCAGAAAATGTTTCTGCCGAGAACGAGCACCGTGAGATGCTAAGTCTCTGGGAAAGCAGAGATCCCCAATGCTGTTGCGGCTAAAGATAGGCTGCAGAGGGATAGGGAAGACCAGCAAGATCTTTCAGGGCTCGCACCTTTCTTGTGGGAGAAAGAGCCAGACGTTTGCCTTTACAGAAAAAGTTTCTTCCGACAACGAGCACCGTGACATGCTATGTCTCCGGGAAAGCAGAGATCCCCAGTGCTGTTGTGCCTGTGGATAGGTGCAGAGGGATAGGGAAGACCTGCAAGATCTTTCAGGGCTGGCACCTTCCTTGTGGGAGAAGGAGCCCTAAGTTTGCCTTTTCAGAAAAAGCTTCTGCCGAGAACGAGCACCGTGACATGCTGAGTCTCTGGGAAAGCAGAGATCCCCAGTGCTGTTGTGCCTGTGTATAGGCTGAAGGGGGACGGTGAATACCTGCATTAGCTTTCAGGACTGGCACATTCCTTGTGGGAGAAGTAGCCAGACGTTTGCCTTTTCAGAAAAAGTTTCTGCCAAGAACGAGCACCGTGACATGCTGAGTCTCTGGGAAAGCAGAGATCCCCAGTGCGGTTGTGCCTGTGTATAGGCTGCAGGGGGATAGTGAAGACCTGCATTAGCTTTCAGTACTGGCACCTTCCTTGTGGGAGAAGGAGCCATACGTTTGCCTTTTTAGAAAAAGTTTCTGACGAGAACGAGCACCGTGACATGCTGAGTCTCTGGGAAAGCAGAGATCCCCAGTGCTGTTGTGCCTGTGGATAGGCTACCGGGGGCGGTGAAGACCAGCAATTTCTTTCAGGGCTGGCACCTTCCTTGTGGGAGAATGAGCCAGACGTCTGCATTTTCAGAAAAAGCTTCTGCCGAGAGCGAGCACCGTGACATGCTGAGTCTCTGGGAAAGCAGAGATCCCCAGTGCTGTTGCGGCTAAAGACAGGCTTCACGGGGATAGTGAAGACCTGCATTAGCTTTCAGGACTGGCACCTTCCTTGTGGGAGAAGGAGCCCTAAGTTTGCATTTTCAGAAAAAGCTTCTGCCGAGAGCGAGCACCGTGACATGCTGAATCTCTGGGAAAGCAGAGATCCCCAGTGCTGTTGCGGCTAAAGATAGGCTGCAGAGGGATAGTGAAGATCAGCAAGATCTTTCAGGGCTGGCACTTTCCTTGTGGGAGAAGGAGCCAGACGTTTGCCTTTTCAGAAAAAGCTTCTGCCGAGAATGGGCACCGTGACATGCTGAGTCTCTGGGAAAGCAGAGATCCCCAAAGCTGTTGTGCCTGTGGATAGGCTGCAGAGGGATAGTGAAGACCAGCAATTTCTTTCAGGGCTGGCACCTTCCTTGTGGGAGAAGGAGTCAGACGTTTGCCTTTTCAGAAAAAGTTTCTGCCGAGAACGAGCACCGTGACATGCTGAGACTCTGGGAAAGCAGAGATCCCCAGTGCTGTTGCGGCTAAAACTAGGGTGCAGAGGGATAGTGAAGATCAGCAAGATCTTTCAGGGCTGGCAGCTTCCATGTGGGAGAAGGAGCCATACGTTTGCCTTTTTAGAAAAAGTTTCTGACGAGAACGAGCACCGTGACATGCTGAGTCTCTGGGAAAGCAGAGATCCCCAGCGCTCTTGTGCCTGTGGATAGGCTGCAGGGGGATAGTGAAGACCTGCATTAGCTTTCAGGGCTGGCACCTTCCTTGTGGGAGAAGGAGCCGTAAGTTTGCCTTTTCAGAAAAACCTTCTGCCGAGAACGAGCACCGTGACATGCTGAGTCTCTGGGAAAGCAGAGATCCCCAATGCTGTTGTGCCTGTGGATAGGCTGCAGAGGGATAGTGAAGACCAGCAAGATCTTTCAGGGCTGGCACCTTCCTTGTGGGAGAAGGAGCCCTAAGTTTGCCTTTTCAGAAAAAAGCTTCTGCCGAGAACGAGCACCGTGACATGCTGAGTCTCTGGGAAAGCAGAGATCCCCAATGCTGTTGTGCCTGTGGATAGGCTGCAGAGGGATAGTGAAGACCAGCAAGATCTTTCAGGGCTGGCAGCTTCCTTGTGGGAGAAGGAGCCAGACGTTTGCCTTTTCAGAAAAAGCTTCTGCCGAGGACGAGCACCATCACATGCTGAATCTCTGGGAAAGCAGAGATCCCCAATGCTGTTGTGCCTGTGGATAGGCTGCAGAGGGATAGTGAAGACCAGCAAGATCTTTCAGGGCTGGCAGCTTCCTTGTGGGAGAAGCAGCCGTAAGTTTGCCTTTTCAGAAAAAAGCTTCTGCCGAGAACGAGCACCGTGACATGCTGAGTCTCTGGGAAAGCAGAGATCCCCAATGCTGTTGTGCCTGTGGATAGGCTGCAGAGGGATAGTGAAGACCAGCAAGATCTTTCAGGGCTGGCACCTTCCTTGTGGGAGAAGGAGCCCTAAGTTTGCCTTTTCAGAAAAAAGCTTCTGCCGAGAACGAGCACCGTGACATGCTGAGTCTCTGGGAAAGCAGAGATCCCCAATGCTGTTGTGCCTGTGGATAGGCTGCAGAGGGATAGTGAAGACCAGCAAGATCTTTCAGGGCTGGCAGCTTCCTTGTGGGAGAAGCAGCCCTAAGTTTGCCTTTTCAGAAAAAAGCTTCTGCCGAGAAGGAGCACCGTGACATGCTGAGTCTCTGGGAAAGCAGAGATCCCCAATGCTGTTGTGCCTGTGGATAGGCTGCAGAGGGATAGTGAAGACCAGCAAGATCTTTCAGGGCTGGCACCTTCCTTGTGGGAGAAGGAGCCCTAAGTTTGCCTTTTCAGAAAAAAGCTTCTGTCGAGAACGAGCACCGTGACATGCTGAGTCTCTGGGAAAGCAGAGATCCCCAATGCTGTTGTGCCTGTGGATAGGCTGCAGAGGGATAGTGAAGACCAGCAAGATCTTTCAGGGCTGGCAGCTTCCTTGTGGGAGAAGCAGCCGTAAGTTTGCCTTTTCAGAAAAAATCTTCTGCCGAGAGCGAGCACCGTGACATGCTGAGTCTCTGGGAAAGCAGAGATCCCCAATGCTGTTGTGCCTGTGGATAGGCTGCAGAGGGATAGTGAAGACCAGCAAGATCTTTCAGGGCTGGCACCTTCCTTGTGGGAGAAGGAGCCCTAAGTTTGCCTTTTCAGAAAAAAGCTTCTGCCGAGAACGAGCACCCTGACATGCTGAGTCTCTGGGAAAGCAGAGATCCCCAATGCTGTTGTGCCTGTGGATAGGCTGCAGAGGGATAGTGAAGACCAGCAAGATCTTTCAGGGCTGGCAGCTTCCTTGTAGGAGAAGGAGCCAGACGTTTGCCTTTTCAGAAAAAGCTTCTGCCGAGGACGAGCACCATCACATGCTGAATCTCTGGGAAAGCAGAGATCCCCAATGCTGTTGTGCCTGTGGATAGGCTGCAGAGGGATAGTGAAGACCAGCAAGATCTTTCAGGGCTGGCACCTTCCTTGTGGGAGAAGGAGCCCTAAGTTTGCCTTTTCAGAATAAGCTTCTGCCGAGAACGAGCACCGTGACATGCTGAGTCTCTGGGAAAGCAGAGATCCCCAATGCTGTTGTGCCTGTGGATAGGCTGCAGAGGGATAGTGAAGACCAGCAAGATCTTTCAGGGCTGGCACCTTCCTTGTGGGAGAAGGAGCCCTAAGTTTGCCTTTTCAGAAAAAAGCTTCTGCCGAGAAGGAGCACCGTGACATGCTGAGTCTCTGGGAAAGCAGAGATCCCCAATGCTGTTGTGCCTGTGGATAGGCTGCAGAGGGATAGTGAAGACCAGCAAGATCTTTCAGGGCTGGCAGCTTCCTTGTGGGAGAAGCAGCCGTAAGTTTGCCTTTTCAGAAAAAAGCTTCTGTCGAGAACGAGCACCGTGACATGCTGAGTCTCTGGGAAAGCAGAGATCCCCAATGCTGTTGTGCCTGTGGATAGGCTGCAGAGGGATAGTGAAGACCAGCAAGATCTTTCAGGGCTGGCACCTTCCTTGTGGGAGAAGGAGCCCTAAGTTTGCCTTTTCAGAAAAAAGCTTCTGCCGAGAACGAGCACCGTGACATGCTGAGTCTCTGGGAAAGCAGAGATCCCCAATGCTGTTGTGCCTGTGGATAGGCTGCAGAGGGATAGTGAAGACCAGCAAGATCTTTCAGGGCTGGCAGCTTCCTTGTAGGAGAAGGAGCCAGACGTTTGCCTTTTCAGAAAAAGCTTCTGCCGAGAACGAGCACCATCACATGCTGAATCTCTGGGAAAGCAGAGATCCCCAATGCTGTTGTGCCTGTGGATAGGCTGCAGAGGGATAGTGAAGACCAGCAAGATCTTTCAGGGCTGGCACCTTCCTTGTGGGAGAAGGAGCCCTAAGTTTGCCTTTTCAGAATAAGCTTCTGCCGAGAACGAGCACCGTGACATGCTGAGTCTCTGGGAAAGCAGAGATCCCCAGTGCTGTTGTGTCTGTGGATAGGCTGCAGAGGGATAGTGAATACCAGCAAGATCTTTCAGGGCTGGCACCTTCCTTGTGGGAGAAGGAGCCGTAAGTTTGCCTTTTCAGAATAAGCTTCTGCCGAGAGTGAGCACCGTGACATGCTGAGTCTCCTGGAAAGCAGAGATCCCCAATGCTGTTGTGCCTGTGGATAGGCTGCAGAGGGATAGTGAAGACCAGCAAGATCTTTCAGGGCTGGCACCTTCCTTGTGGGAGAAGCAGCCGTAAGTTTGCCTTTTCAGAAAAAAGCTTCTGCCGAGAAGGAGCACCGTGACATGCTGAGTCTCTGGGAAAGCAGAGATCCCCAATGCTGTTGTGCCTGTGGATAGGCTGCAGAGGGATAGTGAAGACCAGCAAGATCTTTCAGGGCTGGCAGCTTCCTTGTGGGAGAAGCAGCCGTAAGTTTGCCTTTTCAGAAAAAAGCTTCTGTCGAGAACGAGCACCGTGACATGCTGAGTCTCTGGGAAAGCAGAGATCCCCAATGCTGTTGTGCCTGTGGATAGGCTGCAGAGGGATAGTGAAGACCAGCAAGATCTTTCAGGGCTGGCACCTTCCTTGTGGGAGAAGGAGCCCTAACTTTGCCTTTTCAGAAAAAAGCTTCTGCCGAGAACGAGCACCCTGACATGCTGAGTCTCTGGGAAAGCAGAGATCCCCAATGCTGTTGTGCCTGTGGATAGGCTGCAGAGGGATAGTGAAGACCAGCAAGATCTTTCAGGGCTGGCAGCTTCCTTGTGGGAGAAGCAGCCGTAAGTTTGCCTTTTCAGAAAAAAGCTTCTGCCGAGAACGAGCACCGTGACATGCTGAGTCTCTGGGAAAGCAGAGATCCCCAATGCTGTTGTGCCTGTGGATAGGCTGCAGAGGGATAGTGAAGACCAGCAAGATCTTTCAGGGCTGGCACCTTCCTTGTGGGAGAAGGAGCCCTAAGTTTGCCTTTTCAGAAAAAAGCTTCTGCCGAGAACGAGCACCGTGACATGCTGAGTCTCTGGGAAAGCAGAGATCCCCAATGCTGTTGTGCCTGTGGATAGGCTGCAGAGGGATAGTGAAGACCAGCAAGATCTTTCAGGGCTGGCAGCTTCCTTGTGGGAGAAGCAGCCGTAAGTTTGCCTTTTCAGAAAAAAGCTTCTGCCGAGAGCGAGCACCGTGACATGCTGAGTCTCTGGGAAAGCAGAGATCCCCAATGCTGTTGTGCCTGTGGATAGGCTGCAGAGGGATAGTGAAGACCAGCAAGATCTTTCAGGGCTGGCACCTTCCTTGTGGGAGAAGGAGCCAGACGTTTGCCTTTTCAGAAAAAAGCTTCTGCCGAGAACGAGCACCCTGACATGCTGAGTCTCTGGGAAAGCAGAGATCCCCAATGCTGTTGTGCCTGTGGATAGGCTGCAGAGGGATAGTGAAGACCAGCAAGATCTTTCAGGGCTGGCAGCTTCCTTGTGGGAGAAGGAGCCCTAAGTTTGCCTTTTCAGAAAAAAGCTTCTGCCGAGAAGGAGCACCGTGACATGCTGAGTCTCTGGGAAAGCAGAGATCCCCAATGCTGTTGTGCCTGTGGATAGGCTGCAGAGGGATAGTGAAGACCAGCAAGATCTTTCAGGGCTGGCACCTTCCTTGTGGGAGAAGGAGCCCTAAGTTTGCCTTTTCAGAAAAAAGCTTCTGCCGAGAACGAGCACCGTGACATGCTGAGTCTCTGGGAAAGCAGAGATCCCCAATGCTGTTGTGCCTGTGGATAGGCTGCAGAGGGATAGTGAAGACCAGCAAGATCTTTCAGGGCTGGCAGCTTCCTTGTGGGAGAAGCAGCCGTAAGTTTGCCTTTTCAGAAAAAAGCTTCTGCCGAGAAGGAGCACCGTGACATGCTGAGTCTCTGGGAAAGCAGAGATCCCCAATGCTGTTGTGCCTGTGGATAGGCTGCAGAGGGATAGTGAAGACCAGCAAGATCTTTCAGGGGTGGCAGCTTCCTTGTGGGAGAAGCAGCCGTAAGTTTGCCTTTTCAGAAAAAAGCTTCTGTCGAGAACGAGCACCGTGACATGCTGAGTCTCTGGGAAAGCAGAGATCCCCAATGCTGTTGTGCCTGTGGATAGGCTGCAGAGGGATAGTGAAGACCAGCAAGATCTTTCAGGGCTGGCACCTTCCTTGTGGGAGAAGGAGCCCTAAGTTTGCCTTTTCAGAAAAAAGCTTCTGCCGAGAACGAGCACCCTGACATGCTGAGTCTCTGGGAAAGCAGAGATCCCCAATGCTGTTGTGCCTGTGGATAGGCTGCAGAGGGATAGTGAAGACCAGCAAGATCTTTCAGGGCTGGCAGCTTCCTTGTGGGAGAAGCAGCCGTAAGTTTGCCTTTTCAGAAAAAAGCTTCTGCCGAGAGCGAGCACCGTGACATGCTGAGTCTCTGGGAAAGCAGAGATCCCCAATGCTGTTGTGCCTGTGGATAGGCTGCAGAGGGATAGTGAAGACCAGCAAGATCTTTCAGGGCTGGCACCTTCCTTGTGGGAGAAGGAGCCCTAAGTTTGCCTTTTCAGAAAAAAGCTTCTGCCGAGAACGAGCACCGTGACATGCTGAGTCTCTGGGAAAGCAGAGATCCCCAATGCTGTTGTGCCTGTGGATAGGCTGCAGAGGGATAGTGAAGACCAGCAAGATCTTTCAGGGCTGGCACCTTCGTTGTGGGAGAAGGAGCCAGACGTTTGCCTTTTCAGAAAAAAGCTTCTGCCGAGAACGAGCACCGTGACATGCTGAGTCTCTGGGAAAGCAGAGATCCCCAATGCTGTTGTGCCTGTGGATAGGCTGCAGAGGGATAGTGAAGACCAGCAAGATCTTTCAGGGCTGGCACCTTCCTTGTGGGAGAAGGAGCCGTAAGTTTGCCTTTTCAGAAAAAAGCTTCTGTCGAGAACGAGCACCGTGACATGCTGAGTCTCTGGGAAAGCAGAGATCCCCAATGCTGTTGTGCCTGTGGATAGGCTGCAGAGGGATAGTGAAGACCAGCAAGATCTTTCAGGGCTGGCAGCTTCCTTGTGGGAGAAGCAGCCGTAAGTTTGCCTTTTCAGAAAAAAGCTTCTGTCGAGAACGAGCACCGTGACATGCTGAGTCTCTGGGAAAGCAGAGATCCCCAATGCTGTTGTGCCTGTGGATAGGCTGCAGAGGGATAGTGAAGACCAGCAAGATCTTTCAGGGCTGGCACCTTCCTTGTGGGAGAAGGAGCCCTAAGTTTGCCTTTTCAGAAAAAAGCTTCTGCCGAGAACGAGCACCCTGACATGCTGAGTCTCTGGGAAAGCAGAGATCCCCAATGCTGTTGTGCCTGTGGATAGGCTGCAGAGGGATAGTGAAGACCAGCAAGATCTTTCAGGGCTGGCACCTTCCTTGTGGGAGAAGGAGCCGTAAGTTTGCCTTTTCAGAAAAAAGCTTCTGCCGAGAACGAGCACCGTGACATGCTGAGTCTCTGGGAAAGCAGAGATCCCCAATGCTGTTGTGCCTGTGGATAGGCTGCAGAGGGATAGTGAAGACCAGCAAGATCTTTCAGGGCTGGCACCTTCCTTGTGGGAGAAGGAGCCCTAAGTTTGCCTTTTCAGAAAAAAGCTTCTGCCGAGAACGAGCACCGTGACATGCTGAGTCTCTGGGTAAGCAGAGATCCCCAATGCTGTTGTGCCTGTGGATAGGCTGCAGAGGGATAGTGAAGACCAGCAAGATCTTTCAGGGCTGGCACCTTCCTTGTGGGAGAAGGAGCCCTAAGTTTGCCTTTTCAGAAAAAAGCTTCTGCCGAGAACGAGCACCGTGACATGCTGAGTCTCTGGGAAAGCAGAGATCCCCAATGCTGTTGTGCCTGTGGATAGGCTGCAGAGGGATAGTGAAGACCAGCAAGATCTTTCAGGGCTGGCAGCTTCCTTGTGGGAGAAGCAGTCCTAAGTTTGCCTTTTCAGAAAAAAGCTTCTGCCGAGGACGAGCACCGTGACATGCTGAGTCTCTGGGAAAGCAGAAATCCCCAATGCTGTTGTGCCTGTGGATAGGCTGCAGAGGGATAGTGAATACCAGCAAGATCTTTCAGGGCTGGCACCTTCCTTGTGGGAGAAGGAGCCGTAAGTTTGCCTTTTCAGAATAAGCTTCTGCCGAGAGTGAGCACCGTGACATGCTGAGTCTCTGGGAAAGCAGAGATCCCCAATGCTGTTGTGCCTGTGGATAGGCTGCAGAGGGATAGTGAAGACCAGCAAGATCTTTCAGGGCTGGCACCTTCCTTGTGGGAGAAGGAGCCCTAAGTTTGCCTTTTCAGAAAAAAGCTTCTGCCGAGAACGAGCACCGTGACATGCTGAGTCTCTGGGAAAGCAGAGATCCCCAATGCTGTTGTGCCTGTGGATAGGCTGCAGAGGGATAGTGAAGACCAGCAAGATCTTTCAGGGCTGGCAGCTTCCTTGTGGGAGAAGCAGCCCTAAGTTTGCCTTTTCAGAAAAAGCTTCTGCCGAGAGCGAGCACCGTGACATGCTGAGTCTCTGGGAAAGCAGAGATCCCCAGGGCTGTTGTACCTGTGGATAGGATGGAGGGGGCGGTGAAGACCACAAAATCTTTCAGGGCTGGCACTTTCCTTGTGGGAGAAGGAGCCAGACGTTTGCCTTTTCAGAAATAGTTTCTACCTAGAAAGAGCACCGTGACATGCTGAGTCCCTGGGAAAGCAGAGATCCCCAGTGCTGTTGTGCCTGTGGATAGGCAGCACAGGGATAGTGAAGACCTGCATTAGCTTTCAGGGCTGGCACCTTCCTTGTGGGAGAAGGAGCCAGACGTTTGCCTTTTCAGAAAAAGCTTCTGCCGAGGACGAGCACCGTGACATGCTGAGTATCTGGGAAAGCAGAGATCCCCAGTGCTGTTGTGCCTGTGGAGAGGCTGCAGAGGGATAGTGAAGACCAGCCATTTCTTTCAAGGCTGGCACATTCCTTGTGGGAGAAGGAGCCCTAAGATTGCCTTTTCAGAAAAAGGCCTGCCGAGAGCGAGCACCGTGACATGCTGAGTCTCTGGGAAAGCAGAGATCCCCAGTGCTGTTGTGCCTGTGGAGAGGCTGCAGGGAGACGGTGAAGACCAGCAATTTCTTTCAGGGCTGGCACCTTCCTTGTGGGAGAAGGAGCCGTAAGAGTGCCTTTTCAGAAAAAACCTTTTGCTTAGGAAGAGCACCGTAACATGCTGACTCTCTGGGAAAGCAGAGATTCCCAGGGCTTTTGTGCCTGTGGAGAGGCTGCAGGGAGACGGTGAAGACCAGCAATTTCTTTCAGGGCTGGCACCTTCCTTGTGGGAGAAGGAGCCAGACGTTTGCCTTTTCAGAAAAGGGCTCTGCCGAGGACTAGCACCATGACATGCTGAATCTCTGGGAAAACAGAGATCCCCAGTGCTGTTGTGCCTGTGGATAGGCTGCAGAGGGATAGTGAATACCAGCAAGATCTTTCAGGGCTGGCACCTTCCTTGTGGGAGAAGGAGCCCTAAGTTTGCCTTTTCAGAAAAAAGCTTCTGCCGAGAAGGAGCACCGTGACATGCTGAGTCTCTGGGAAAGCAGAGATCCCCAGTGCTGTTGTGCCTGTGGATAGGCTGCAGAGGGATAGTGAAGACCAGCAAGATCTTTCAGGGCTGGCAGCTTCCTTGTGGGAGAAGCAGCCGTAAGTTTGCCTTTTCAGAAAAAAGCTTCTGTCGAGAACGAGCACCGTGACATGCTGAGTCTCTGGGAAAGCAGAGATCCCCAATGCTGTTGTGCCTGTGGATAGGCTGCAGAGGGATAGTGAAGACCAGCAAGATCTTTCAGGGCTGGCACCTTCCTTGTGGGAGAAGGAGCCCTAAGTTTGCCTTTTCAGAAAAAAGCTTCTGCCGAGAACGAGCACCCTGACATGCTGAGTCTCTGGGAAAGCAGAGATCCCCAATGCTGTTGTGCCTGTGGATAGGCTGCAGAGGGATAGTGAATACCAGCAAGATCTTTCAGGGCTGGCACCTCCCTTGTGGGAGAAGCAGCCGTAAGTTTGCCTTTTCAGAAAAAAGCTTCTGCCGAGAACGAGCACCGTGACATGCTGAGTCTCTGGGAAAGCAGAGATCCCCAATGCTGTTGTGCCTGTGGATAGGCTGCAGAGGGATAGTGAAGACCAGCAAGATCTTTCAGGGCTGGCACCTTCCTTGTGGGAGAAGGAGCCCTAAGTTTGCCTTTTCAGAAAAAAGCTTCTGCCGAGAACGAGCACCGTGACATGCTGAGTCTCTGGGAAAGCAGAGATCCCCAATGCTGTTGTGCCTGTGGATAGGCTGCAGAGGGATAGTGAAGACCAGCAAGATCTTTCAGGGCTGGCAGCTTCCTTGTGGGAGAAGCAGCCGTAAGTTTGCCTTTTCAGAAAAAGTTTCTGCCGAGAACGAGCACCGTGACATGCTGAGACTCTGGGAAAGCAGAGATCCCCAGTGCTGTTGCGGCTAAAACTAGGGTGCAGAGGGATAGTGAAGATCAGCAAGATCTTTCAGGGCTGGCAGCTTCCTTGTGGGAGAAGCAGCCGTAAGTTTGCCTTTTCAGAAAAAAGCTTCTGCCGAGAGCGAGCACCGTGACATGCTGAGTCTCTGGGAAAGCAGAGATCCCCAATGCTGTTGTGCCTGTGGATAGGCTGCAGAGGGATAGTGAAGACCAGCAAGATCTTTCAGGGCTGGCACCTTCCTTGTGGGAGAAGGAGCCCTAAGTTTGCCTTTTCAGAAAAAAGCTTCTGCCGAGAACGAGCACTGTGACATGCTGAGTCTCTGGGAAAGCAGAGATCCCCAATGCTGTTGTGCCTGTGGATAGGCTGCAGAGGGATAGTGAAGACCAGCAAGATCTTTCAGGGCTGGCAGCTTCCTTGTGGGAGAAGGAGCCAGACGTTTGCCTTTTCAGAAAAAGCTTCTGCCGAGGACGAGCACCATCACATGCTGAATATCTGGGAAAGCAGAGATCCCCAATGCTGTTGTGCCTGTGGATAGGCTGCAGAGGGATAGTGAAGACCAGCAAGATCTTTCAGGGCTGGCAGCTTCCTTGTGGGAGAAGCAGCCGTAAGTTTGCCTTTTTAGAATAAGCTTCTGCCGAGAACGAGCACCGTGACATGCTGAGTCTCTGGGTAAGCAGAGATCCCCAATGCTGTTGTGCCTGTGGATAGGCTGCAGAGGGATAGTGAAGACCAGCAAGATCTTTCAGGGCTGGCACCTTCCTTGTGGGAGAAGGAGCCCTAAGTTTGCCTTTTCAGAAAAAAGCTTCTGCCGAGAACGAGCACCGTGACATGCTGAGTCTCTGGGAAAGCAGAGATCCCCAATGCTGTTGTGCCTGTGGATAGGCTGCAGAGGGATAGTGAAGACCAGCAAGATCTTTCAGGGCTGGCACCTTCCTTGTGGGAGAAGCAGTCCTAAGTTTGCCTTTTCAGAAAAAAGCTTCTGCCGAGGACGAGCACCGTGACATGCTGAGTCTCTGGGAAAGCAGAAATCCCCAATGCTGTTGTGCCTGTGTATAGGCTGCAGAGGGATAGTGAATACCAGCAAGATCTTTCAGGGCTGGCACCTTCCTTGTGGGAGAAGGAGCCGTAAGTTTGCCTTTTCAGAATAAGCTTCTGCCGAGAGTGAGCACCGTGACATGCTGAGTCTCTGGGAAAGCAGAGATCCCCAATGCTGTTGTGCCTGTGGATAGGCTGCAGAGGGATAGTGAAGACCAGCAAGATCTTTCAGGGCTGGCACCTTCCTTGTGGGAGAAGGAGCCCTAAGTTTGCCTTTTCAGAAAAAAGCTTCTGCCGAGAACGAGCACCGTGACATGCTGAGTCTCTGGGAAAGCAGAGATCCCCAATGCTGTTGTGCCTGTGGATAGGCTGCAGAGGGATAGTGAAGACCAGCAAGATCTTTCAGGGCTGGCAGCTTCCTTGTGGAAGAAGCAGCCCTAAGTTTGCCTTTTCAGAAAAAGCTTCTGCCGAGAGCGAGCACCGTGACATGCTGAGTCTCTGGGAAAGCAGAGATCCCCAGGGCTGTTGTACCTGTGGATAGGATGGAGGGGGCGGTGAAGACCACAAAATCTTTCAGGGCTGGCACTTTCCTTGTGGGAGAAGGAGCCAGACGTTTGCCTTTTCAGAAATAGTTTCTACCTAGAAAGAGCACCGTGACATGCTGAGTCCCTGGGAAAGCAGAGATCCCCAATGCTGTTGTGCCTGTGGATAGGCTGCAGAGGGATAGTGAAGACCAGCAAGATCTTTCAGGGCTGGCAGCTTCCTTGTGGGAGAAGGAGCCCTAAGTTTGCCTTTTCAGAAAAAAGCTTCTGCCGAGAAGGAGCACCGTGACATGCTGAGTCTCTGGGAAAGCAGAGATCCCCAATGCTGTTGTGCCTGTGGATAGGCTGCAGAGGGATAGTGAAGACCAGCAAGATCTTTCAGGGCTGGCACCTTCCTTGTGGGAGAAGGAGCCCTAAGTTTGCCTTTTCAGAAAAAAGCTTCTGCCGAGAACGAGCACCGTGACATGCTGAGTCTCTGGGAAAGCAGAGATCCCCAATGCTGTTGTGCCTGTGGATAGGCTGCAGAGGGATAGTGAAGACCAGCAAGATCTTTCAGGGCTGGCAGCTTCCTTGTGGGAGAAGCAGCCGTAAGTTTGCCTTTTCAGAAAAAAGCTTCTGCCGAGAACGAGCACCGTGACATGCAGAGTCTCTGGGAAAGCAGAGATCCCCAATGCTGTTGTGCCTGTGGATAGGCTGCAGAGGGATAGTGAAGACCAGCAAGATCTTTCAGGGCTGGCACCTTCCTTGTGGGAGAAGGAGCCGTAAGTTTGCCTTTTCAGAAAAAAGCTTCTGTCGAGAACGAGCACCGTGACATGCTGAGTCTCTGGGAAAGCAGAGATCCCCAATGCTGTTGTGCCTGTGGATAGGCTGCAGAGGGATAGTGAAGACCAGCAAGATCTTTCAGGGCTGGCAGCT
The DNA here is from genome assembly GCF_929443795.1 of Astur gentilis. Taxonomy (NCBI): domain Eukaryota; kingdom Metazoa; phylum Chordata; class Aves; order Accipitriformes; family Accipitridae; genus Astur; species Astur gentilis. Next base: position 13,629,834 of record NC_064895.1, read on the forward strand.
TCCTTGTGGGAGAAGCAGCCGTAAGTTTGCCTTTTCAGAAAAAAGCTTCTGTCGAGAACGAGCACCGTGACATGCTGAGTCTCTGGGAAAGCAGAGATCCCCAATGCTGTTGTGCCTGTGGATAGGCTGCAGAGGGATAGTGAAGACCAGCAAGATCTTTCAGGGCTGGCACCTTCCTTGTGGGAGAAGGAGCCCTAAGTTTGCCTTTTCAGAAAAAAGCTTCTGCCGAGAACGAGCACCCTGACATGCTGAGTCTCTGGGAAAGCAGAGATCCCCAATGCTGTTGTGCCTGTGGATAGGCTGCAGAGGGATAGTGAAGACCAGCAAGATCTTTCAGGGCTGGCAGCTTCCTTGTGGGAGAAGCAGCCGTAAGTTTGCCTTTTCAGAAAAAAGCTTCTGCCGAGAACGAGCACCGTGACATGCTGAGTCTCTGGGAAAGCAGAGATCCCCAATGCTGTTGTGCCTGTGGATAGGCTGCAGAGGGATAGTGAAGACCAGCAAGATCTTTCAGGGCTGGCAGCTTCCTTGTGGGAGAAGGAGCCAGACGTTTGCCTTTTCAGAAAAAGCTTCTGCCGAGGACGAGCACCGTGACATGCTGAGTCTCTGGGAAAGCAGAGATCCCCAATGCTGTTGTGCCTGTGGATAGGCTGCAGAGGGATAGTGAAGACCAGCAAGATCTTTCAGGGCTGGCAGCTTCCTTGTGGGAGAAGGAGCCGTAAGTTTGCCTTTTCAGAAAAAAGCTTCTGCCGAGAACGAGCACCGTGACATGCTGAGTCTCTGGGTAAGCAGAGATCCCCAATGCTGTTGTGCCTGTGGATAGGCTGCAGAGGGATAGTGAAGACCAGCAAGATCTTTCAGGGCTGGCACCTTCCTTGTGGGAGAAGGAGCCCTAAGTTTGCCTTTTCAGAAAAAAGCTTCTGCCGAGAACGAGCACCGTGACATGCTGAGTCTCTGGGAAAGCAGAGATCCCCAATGCTGTTGTGCCTGTGGATAGGCTGCAGAGGGATAGTGAAGACCAGCAAGATCTTTCAGGGCTGGCAGCTTCCTTGTGGGAGAAGCAGTCCTAAGTTTGCCTTTTCAGAAAAAAGCTTCTGCCGAGAACGAGCACCGTGACATGCTGAGTCTCTGGGAAAGCAGAAATCCCCAATGCTGTTGTGCCTGTGGATAGGCTGCAGAGGGATAGTGAATACCAGCAAGATCTTTCAGGGCTGGCACCTTCCTTGTGGGAGAAGGAGCCGTAAGTTTGCCTTTTCAGAATAAGCTTCTGCCGAGAGTGAGCACCGTGACATGCTGAGTCTCTGGGAAAGCAGAGATCCCCAATGCTGTTGTGCCTGTGGATAGGCTGCAGAGGGATAGTGAAGACCAGCAAGATCTTTCAGGGCTGGCAGCTTCCTTGTGGGAGAAGCAGCCCTAAGTTTGCCTTTTCAGAAAAAGCTTCTGCCGAGAGCGAGCACCGTGACACGCTGAGTCTCTGGGAAAGCAGAGATACCCAGGGCTGTTGTACCTGTGGATAGGATGGAGGGGGCGGTGAAGACCACAAAATCTTTCAGGGCTGGCACTTTCCTTGTGGGAGAAGGAGCCAGACGTTTGCCTTTTCAGAAATAGTTTCTACCTAGAAAGAGCACCGTGACATGCTGAGTCCCTGGGAAAGCAGAGATCCCCAGTGCTGTTGTGCCTGTGGATAGGCAGCACAGGGATAGTGAAGACCTGCATTAGCTTTCAGGGCTGGCACCTTCCTTGTGGGAGAAGGAGCCAGACGTTTGCCTTTTCAGAAAAAGCTTCTGCCGAGGACGAGCACCGTGACATGCTGAGTATCTGGGAAAGCAGAGATCCCCAGTGCTGTTGTGCCTGTGGAGAGGCTGCAGAGGGATAGTGAAGACCAGACATTTCTTTCAAGGCTGGCACATTCCTTGTGGGAGAAGGAGCCCTAAGATTGCCTTTTCAGAAAAAGGCCTGCCGAGAGCGAGCACCGTGACATGCTGAGTCTCTGGGAAAGCAGAGATCCCCAGTGCTGTTGTGCCTGTGGAGAGGCTGCAGGGAGACGGTGAAGACCAGCAATTTCTTTCAGGGCTGGCACCTTCCTTGTGGGAGAAGGAGCCGTAAGAGTGCCTTTTCAGAAAAAACCTTTTGCTTAGGAAGAGCACCGTAACATGCTGACTCTCTGGGAAAGCAGAGATTCCCAGGGCTTTTGTGCCTGTGGAGAGGCTGCAGGGAGACGGTGAAGACCAGCAATTTCTTTCAGGGCTGGCACCTTCCTTGTGGGAGAAGGAGCCGTAAGTTTGCCTTTTCAGAAAAGGGCTCTGCCGAGGACGAGCACCATGACATGCTGAATCTCTGGGAAAACAGAGATCCCCAGTGCTGTTGTGCCTGTGGATAGGCTGCAGAGGGATAGTGAATACCAGCAAGATCTTTCAGGGCTGGCACCTTCCTTGTGGGAGAAGGAGCCCTAAGTTTGCCTTTTCAGAAAAAAGCTTCTGCCGAGAACGAGCACCCTGACATGCTGAGTCTCTGGGAAAGCAGAGATCCCCAATGCTGTTGTGCCTGTGGATAGGCTGCAGAGGGATAGTGAAGACCAGCAAGATCTTTCAGGGCTGGCACCTTCCTTGTGGGAGAAGCAGCCGTAAGTTTGCCTTTTCAGAAAAAAGCTTCTGCCGAGAACGAGCACCGTGACATGCTGAGTCTCTGGGAAAGCAGAGATCCCCAATGCTGTTGTGCCTGTGGATAGGCTGCAGAGGGATAGTGAAGACCAGCAAGATCTTTCAGGGCTGGCACCTTCCTTGTGGGAGAAGGAGCCCTAAGTTTGCCTTTTCAGAAAAAAGCTTCTGCCGAGAACGAGCACCGTGACATGCTGAGTCTCTGGGAAAGCAGAGATCCCCAATGCTGTTGTGCCTGTGGATAGGCTGCAGAGGGATAGTGAAGACCAGCAAGATCTTTCAGGGCTGGCAGCTTCCTTGTGGGAGAAGCAGCCGTAAGTTTGCCTTTTCAGAAAAAGCTTCTGCCGAGAACGAGCACCGTGACATGCTGAGACTCTGGGAAAGCAGAGATCCCCAGTGCTGTTGCGGCTAAAACTAGGGTGCAGAGGGATAGTGAAGATCAGCAAGATCTTTCAGGGCTGGCAGCTTCCTTGTGGGAGAAGCAGCCGTAAGTTTGCCTTTTCAGAAAAAAGCTTCTGCCGAGAGCGAGCACCGTGACATGCTGAGTCTCTGGGAAAGCAGAGATCCCCAATGCTGTTGTGCCTGTGGATAGGCTGCAGAGGGATAGTGAAGACCAGCAAGATCTTTCAGGGCTGGCACCTTCCTTGTGGGAGAAGGAGCCCTAAGTTTGCCTTTTCAGAAAAAAGCTTCTGCCGAGAACGAGCACTGTGACATGCTGAGTCTCTGGGAAAGCAGAGATCCCCAATGCTGTTGTGCCTGTGGATAGGCTGCAGAGGGATAGTGAAGACCAGCAAGATCTTTCAGGGCTGGCAGCTTCCTTGTGGGAGAAGGAGCCAGACGTTTGCCTTTTCAGAAAAAGCTTCTGCCGAGGACGAGCACCATCACATGCTGAGTCTCTGGGAAAGCAGAGATCCCCAATGCTGTTGTGCCTGTGGATAGGCTGCAGAGGGATAGTGAAGACCAGCAAGATCTTTCAGGGCTGGCAGCTTCCTTGTGGGAGAAGCAGCCGTAAGTTTGCCTTTTTAGAATAAGCTTCTGCCGAGAACGAGCACCGTGACATGCTGAGTCTCTGGGTAAGCAGAGATCCCCAATGCTGTTGTGCCTGTGGATAGGCTGCAGAGGGATAGTGAAGACCAGCAAGATCTTTCAGGGCTGGCACCTTCCTTGTGGGAGAAGGAGCCCTAAGTTTGCCTTTTCAGAAAAAAGCTTCTGCCGAGAACGAGCACCGTGACATGCTGAGTCTCTGGGAAAGCAGAGATCCCCAATGCTGTTGTGCCTGTGGATAGGCTGCAGAGGGATAGTGAAGACCAGCAAGATCTTTCAGGGCTGGCACCTTCCTTGTGGGAGAAGCAGTCCTAAGTTTGCCTTTTCAGAAAAAAGCTTCTGCCGAGGACGAGCACCGTGACATGCTGAGTCTCTGGGAAAGCAGAAATCCCCAATGCTGTTGTGCATGTGTATAGGCTGCAGAGGGATAGTGAATACCAGCAAGATCTTTCAGGGCTGGCACCTTCCTTGTGGGAGAAGGAGCCGTAAGTTTGCCTTTTCAGAATAAGCTTCTGCCGAGAGTGAGCACCGTGACATGCTGAGTCTCTGGGAAAGCAGAGATCCCCAATGCTGTTGTGCCTGTGGATAGGCTGCAGAGGGATAGTGAAGACCAGCAAGATCTTTCAGGGCTGGCACCTTCCTTGTGGGAGAAGGAGCCCTAAGTTTGCCTTTTCAGAAAAAAGCTTCTGCCGAGAACGAGCACCGTGACATGCTGAGTCTCTGGGAAAGCAGAGATCCCCAATGCTGTTGTGCCTGTGGATAGGCTGCAGAGGGATAGTGAAGACCAGCAAGATCTTTCAGGGCTGGCAGCTTCCTTGTGGAAGAAGCAGCCCTAAGTTTGCCTTTTCAGAAAAAGCTTCTGCCGAGAGCGAGCACCGTGACATGCTGAGTCTCTGGGAAAGCAGAGATCCCCAGGGCTGTTGTACCTGTGGATAGGATGGAGGGGGCGGTGAAGACCACAAAATCTTTCAGGGCTGGCACTTTCCTTGTGGGAGAAGGAGCCAGACGTTTGCCTTTTCAGAAATAGTTTCTACCTAGAAAGAGCACCGTGACATGCTGAGTCCCTGGGAAAGCAGAGATCCCCAGTGCTGTTGTGCCTGTGGATAGGCTGCACAGGGATAGTGAAGACCTGCATTAGCTTTCAGGGCTGGCACCTTCCTTGTGGGAGAAGGAGCCAGACGTTTGCCTTTTCAGAAAAAGCTTCTGCCGAGGACGAGCACCGTGACATGCTGAGTCTCTGGGAAAGCAGAGATCCCCAATGCTGTTGTGCCTGTGGATAGGCTGCAGAGGGATAGTGAAGACCAGCAAGATCTTTCAGGGCTGGCACCTTCCTTGTGGGAGAAGGAGCCCTAAGTTTGCCTTTTCAGAAAAAAGCTTCTGCCGAGAACGAGCACCGTGACATGCTGAGTCTCTGGGAAAGCAGAGATCCCCAATGCTGTTGTGCCTGTGGATAGGCTGCAGAGGGATAGTGAAGACCAGCAAGATCTTTCAGGGCTGGCACCTTCCTTGTGGGAGAAGGAGCCCTAAGTTTGCCTTTTCAGAAAAAAGCTTCTGCCGAGAACGAGCACCGTGACATGCTGAGTCTCTGGGAAAGCAGAGATCCCCAAAGCTGTTGTGCCTGTGGATAGGCTGCAGAGGGATAGTGAAAAACTGCATTAGTTTTCAGGGCTGGCACCTTCCCTGTGGGAGAAGGAGCCGTAAGTTTGCCTTTTCAGAAAAAAGCTTCTGCCGAGAGCGAGCACCGTGACATGCTGAGTCTCTGGGAAAGCAGAGATCCCCAAAGCTGTTGTGCCTGTGGATAGGCTGCAGAGGGATAGTGAAAAACTGCATTAGTTTTCAGGGCTGGCACCTTCCCTGTGGGAGAAGGAGCCGTAAGTTTGCCTTTTCAGAAAAAAGCTTCTGCCAAGAGCGAGCACCATGACATGCTGAGTCTCTGGGAAAGCAGAGATCCCAAAAGCTGTTGTGCCTGTGGATAGGCTGCAGAGGGATAGTGAAAAACTGCATTAGTTTTCAGGGCTGGCACCTTCCCTGTGGGAGAAGGAGCCGTAAGTTTGCCTTTTCAGAAAAAAGCTTCTGCCGAGAGCGAGCACCGTGACATGCTGAGTCTCTGGGAAAGCAGAGATCCCCAAAGCTGTTGCGGCTAAAGATAGGCTGCAGAGGGATAGTGAATACCAGCAAGATCTTTCAGGGCTGGCACCTTCCCTGTGGGAGAAGGAGCCGTAAGTTTGCCTTTTCAGAAAAAAGCTTCTGCCGAGAGCGAGCACCGTGACATGCTGAGTCTCTGGGAAAGCAGAGATCCCCAAAGCTGTTGTGCCTGTGGATAGGCTGCAGAGGGATAGTGAAAAACTGCATTAGTTTTCAGGGCTGGCACCTTCCCTGTGGGAGAAGGAGCCGTAAGTTTGCCTTTTCAGAAAAAAGCTTCTGCCGAGAGCGAGCACCGTGACATGCTGAGTCTCTGGGAAAGCAGAGATCCCCAAAGCTGTTGTGCCTGTGGATAGGCTGCAGAGGGATAGTGAAAAACTGCATTAGTTTTCAGGGCTGGCACCTTCCCTGTGGGAGAAGGAGCCGTAAGTTTGCCTTTTCAGAAAAAAGCTTCTGCCGAGAGCGAGCACCGTGACATGCTGAGTCTCTGGGAAAGCAGAGATCCCCAAAGCTGTTGTGCCTGTGGATAGGCTGCAGAGGGATAGTGAATACCAGCAAGATCTTTCAGGGCTAGCACCTTCCTTGTGGGAGAAGGAGCCAGACGTTTGCCTTCTCAGAAAAAGCTTCTGCCGAGAACCAGCACCGTGACATGCTGAGTCTCTGGGAAAGCAGAGATCCCCAGTGCTGTTGCGGCTAAAGATAGGCTGCAGAGGGATAGTGAATACCAGCAAGATCTTTCAGGGCTGGCACCTTCCTTGTGGGAGAAGGAGCCGTAAGTTTGCCTTTTCAGAAAAAGGCTCTGGCGAGAGTGAGCACCGTGACATGCTGAGTCTCTGGGAAAGCAGAGATCCCCAAAGCTGTTGTGCCTGTGGATAGGCTGCAGAGGGATAGTGAAAAACTGCATTAGTTTTCAGGGCTGGCACCTTCCCTGAGGGAGAAGGAGCCGAAAGTTTTCTTTTTCAGAAAAAAGCTTCTGCCGAGAGCGAGCACCGTGACATGCTGAGTCTCTGGGAAAGCAGAGATCCCCAAAGCTGTTGTGCCTGTGGATAGGCTGCAGAGGGATAGTGAAAAACTGCATTAGTTTTCAGGGCTGGCACCTTCCCTGTGGGAGAAGGAGCCGTAAGTTTGCCTTTTCAGAAAAAAGCTTCTGCCGAGAGCGAGCACCGTGACATGCCGAGTCTCTGGGAAAGCAGAGATCCCCAAAGCTGTTGTGCCTGTGGATAGGCTGCAGAGGGATAGTGAAAAACTGCATAAGTTTTCAGGGCTGGCACCTTCCCTGTGGGAGAAGGAGCCGTAAGTTTGCCTTTTCAGAAAAAAGCTTCTGCCGAGAGCGAGCACCGTGACATGCTGAGTCTCTGGGAAAGCAGAGATCCCCAAAGCTGTTGTGCCTGTGGATAGGCTGCAGAGGGATAGTGAAAAACTGCATTAGTTTTCAGGGCTGGCACCTTCCCTGTGGGAGAAGGAGCCGTAAGTTTGCCTTTTCAGAAAAAAGCTTCTGCCGAGAGCGAGCACCGTGACATGCTGAGTCTCTGGGAAAGCAGAGATCCCCAAAGCTGTTGTGCCTGTGGATAGGCTGCAGAGGGATAGTGAAAAAATGCATTAGTTTTCAGGGCTGGCACCTTCCCTGTGGGAGAAGGAGCCGTAAGTTTGCCTTTTCAGAAAAAAGCTTCTGCCGAGAGCGAGCACCGTGACATGCTGAGTCTCTGGGAAAGCAGAGATCCCCAAAGCTGTTGTGCCTGTGGATAGGCTGCAGAGGGATAGTGAAAAACTGCATTAGTTTTCAGGGCTGGCACCTTCCCTGTGGGAGAAGGAGCCGTAAGTTTGCCTTTTCAGAAAAAAGCTTCTGCCGAGAGCGAGCACCGTGACATGCTGAGTCTCTGGGAAAGCAGAGATCCCCAGTCCTGTTGCGGCTAAAGATAGGCTGCAGAGGGATAGTGAATACCAGCAAGATCTTTCAGGGCTGGCACCTTCCTTGTGGGAGAAGGAGCCGTAAGTTTGCCTTTACAGAAAAAGGCTCTGGCGAGAGTGAGCACCGTGACATGCTGAGTCTCTGGGAAAGCAGAGATCCCCAAAGCTGTTGTGCCTGTGGATAGGCTGCAGAGGGATAGTGAAAAACTGCATTAGTTTTCAGGGCTGGCACGTTCCCTGTGGGAGAAGGAGCCGTAAGTTTGCCTTTTCAGAAAAAAGCTTCTGCCGAGAGCGAGCACCGTGACATGCTGAGTCTCTGGGAAAGCAGAGATCCCCAAAGCTGTTGTGCCTGTGGATAGGCTGCAGAGGGATAGTGAAAAACTGCATTAGTTTTCAGGGCTGGCACCTTCCCTGTGGGAGAAGGAGCCGTAAGTTTGCCTTTTCAGAAAAAAGCTTCTGCCGAGAGCGAGCACCGTGACATGCTGAGTCTCTGGGAAAGCAGAGATCCCCAAAGCTGTTGTGCCTGTGGATAGGCTGCAGAGGGATAGTGAAAAACTGCATTAGTTTTCAGGGCTGGCACCTTCCCTGTGGGAGAAGGAGCCGTAAGTTTGCCTTTTCAGAAAAAAGCTTCTGCCAAGAGCGAGCACCATGACATGCTGAGTCTCTGGGAAAGCAGAGATCCCCAAAGCTGTTGTGCCTGTGGATAGGCTGCAGAGGGATAGTGAAAAACTGCATTAGTTTTCAGGGCTGGCACCTTCCCTGTGGGAGAAGGAGCCGTAAGTTTGCCTTTTCAGAAAAAAGCTTCTGCCAAGAGCGAGCACCATGACATGCTGTCTCTGGGAAAGCAGAGATCCCAAAAGCTGTTGTGCCTGTGGATAGGCTGCAGAGGGATAGTGAAAAACTGCATTAGTTTTCAGGGCTGGCACCTTCCCTGTGGGAGAAGGAGCCGTAAGTTTGCCTTTTCAGAAAAAAGCTTCTGCCGAGAGCGAGCACCGTGACATGCTGAGTCTCTGGGAAAGCAGAGATCCCCAAAGCTGTTGTGCCTGTGGATAGGCTGCAGAGGGATAGTGAAAAACTGCATTAGTTTTCAGGGCTGGCACCTTCCCTGTGGGAGAAGGAGCCGTAAGTTTGCCTTTTCAGAAAAAAGCTTCTGCCGAGAGCGAGCACCGTGACATGCTGAGTCTCTGGGAAAGCAGAGATCCCCAAAGCTGTTGTGCCTGTGGATAGGCTGCAGAGGGATAGTGAAAAACTGCATTAGTTTTCAGGGCTGGCACCTTCCCTGTGGGAGAAGGAGCCGTAAGTTTGCCTTTTCAGAAAAAAGCTTCTGCCAAGAGCGAGCACCATGACATGCTGAGTCTCTGGGAAAGCAGAGATCCCAAAAGCTGTTGTGCCTGTGGATAGGCTGCAGAGGGATAGTGAAAAACTGCATTAGTTTTCAGGGCTGGCACCTTCCCTGTGGGAGAAGGAGCCGTAAGTTTGCCTTTTCAGAAAAATGCTTCTGCCGAGAGCGAGCACCGTGACATGCTGAGTCTCTGGGAAAGCAGAGATCCCCAAAGCTGTTGTGCCTGTGGATAGGCTGCAGAGGGATAGTGAAAAACTGCATTAGTTTTCAGGGCTGGCACCTTCCCTGTGGGAGAAGGAGCCGTAAGTTTGCCTTTTCAGAAAAAAGCTTCTGCCGAGAGCGAGCACCGTGACATGCTGAGTCTCTGGGAAAGCAGAGATCCCCAAAGCTGTTGTGCCTGTGGATAGGCTGCAGAGGGATAGTGAAAAACTGCATTAGTTTTCAGGGCTGGCACCTTCCCTGTGGGAGAAGGTGCCGTAAGTTTGCCTTTTCAGAAAAAAGCTTCTGCCAAGAGCGAGCACCATGACATGCTGAGTCTCTGGGAAAGCAGAGATCCCCAAAGCTGTTGTGCCTGTGGATAGGCTGCAGAGGGATAGTGAAAAACTGCATTAGTTTTCAGGGCTGGCACCTTCCCTGTGGGAGAAGGAGCCGTAAGTTTGCCTTTTCAGAAAAAAGCTTCTGCCGAGAGCGAGCACCGTGACATGCTGAGTCTCTGGGAAAGCAGAGATCCCCAAAGCTGTTGTGCCTGTGGATAGGCTGCAGAGGGATAGTGAAAAACTGCATTAGTTTTCAGGGCTGGCACCTTCCCTGTGGGAGAAGGAGCCGTAAGTTTGCCTTTTCAGAAAAAAGCTTCTGCCGAGAGCGAGCACCGTGACATGCTGAGTCTCTGGGAAAGCAGAGATCCCCAGTCCTGTTGCGGCTAAAGATAGGCTGCAGAGGGATAGTGAATACCAGCAAGATCTTTCAGGGCTGGCACCTTCCTTGTGGGAGAAGGAGCCGTAAGTTTGCCTTTACAGAAAAAGGCTCTGGCGAGAGTGAGCACCGTGACATGCTGAGTCTCTGGGAAAGCAGAGATCCCCAAAGCTGTTGTGCCTGTGGATAGGCTGCAGAGGGATAGTGAAAAACTGCATTAGTTTTCAGGGCTGGCACGTTCCCTGTGGGAGAAGGAGCCGTAAGTTTGCCTTTTCAGAAAAAAGCTTCTGCCGAGAGCGAGCACCGTGACATGCTGAGTCTCTGGGAAAGCAGAGATCCCCAAAGCTGTTGTGCCTGTGGATAGGCTGCAGAGGGATAGTGAAAAACTGCATTAGTTTTCAGGGCTGGCACCTTCCCTGTGGGAGAAGGAGCCGTAAGTTTGCCTTTTCAGAAAAAAGCTTCTGCCGAGAGCGAGCACCGTGACATGCTGAGTCTCTGGGAAAGCAGAGATCCCCAAAGCTGTTGTGCCTGTGGATAGGCTGCAGAGGGATAGTGAAAAACTGCATTAGTTTTCAGGGCTGGCACCTTCCCTGTGGGAGAAGGAGCCGTAAGTTTGCCTTTTCAGAAAAAAGCTTCTGCCAAGAGCGAGCACCATGACATGCTGAGTCTCTGGGAAAGCAGAGATCCCCAAAGCTGTTGTGCCTGTGGATAGGCTGCAGAGGGATAGTGAAAAACTGCATTAGTTTTCAGGGCTGGCACCTTCCCTGTGGGAGAAGGAGCCGTAAGTTTGCCTTTTCAGAAAAAAGCTTCTGCCAAGAGCGAGCACCATGACATGCTGTCTCTGGGAAAGCAGAGATCCCAAAAGCTGTTGTGCCTGTGGATAGGCTGCAGAGGGATAGTGAAAAACTGCATTAGTTTTCAGGGCTGGCACCTTCCCTGTGGGAGAAGGAGCCGTAAGTTTGCCTTTTCAGAAAAAAGCTTCTGCCGAGAGCGAGCACCGTGACATGCTGAGTCTCTGGGAAAGCAGAGATCCCCAAAGCTGTTGTGCCTGTGGATAGGCTGCAGAGGGATAGTGAAAAACTGCATTAGTTTTCAGGGCTGGCACCTTCCCTGTGGGAGAAGGAGCCGTAAGTTTGCCTTTTCAGAAAAAAGCTTCTGCCGAGAGCGAGCACCGTGACATGCTGAGTCTCTGGGAAAGCAGAGATCCCCAAAGCTGTTGTGCCTGTGGATAGGCTGCAGAGGGATAGTGAAAAACTGCATTAGTTTTCAGGGCTGGCACCTTCCCTGTGGGAGAAGGAGCCGTAAGTTTGCCTTTTCAGAAAAAAGCTTCTGCCAAGAGCGAGCACCATGACATGCTGAGTCTCTGGGAAAGCAGAGATCCCAAAAGCTGTTGTGCCTGTGGATAGGCTGCAGAGGGATAGTGAAAAACTGCATTAGTTTTCAGGGCTGGCACCTTCCCTGTGGGAGAAGGAGCCGTAAGGTTGCCTTTTCAGAAAAATGCTTCTGCCGAGAGCGAGCACCGTGACATGCTGAGTCTCTGGGAAAGCAGAGATCCCCAAAGCTGTTGTGCCTGTGGATAGGCTGCAGAGGGATAGTGAAAAACTGCATTAGTTTTCAGGGCTGGCACCTTCCCTGTGGGAGAAGGAGCCGTAAGTTTGCCTTTTCAGAAAAAAGCTTCTGCCGAGAGCGAGCACCGTGACATGCTGAGTCTCTGGGAAAGCAGAGATCCCCAAAGCTGTTGTGCCTGTGGATAGGCTGCAGAGGGATAGTGAAAAACTGCATTAGTTTTCAGGGCTGGCACCTTCCCTGTGGGAGAAGGAGCCGTAAGTTTGCCTTTTCAGAAAAAAGCTTCTGCCGAGAGCGAGCACCGTGACATGCTGAGTCTCTGGGAAAGCAGAGATCCCCAAAGCTGTTGTGCCTGTGGATAGGCTGCAGAGGGATAGTGAAAAACTGCATTAGTTTTCAGGGCTGGCACCTTCCCTGTGGGAGAAGGAGCCGTAAGTTTGCCTTTTCAGAAAAAAGCTTCTGCCTAGAGCGAGCACCTTGACATGCTGAGTCTCTGGGAAAGCAGAGATCCCCAAAGCTGTTGTGCCTGTGGATAGGCTGCAGAGGGATAGTGAAAAACTGCATTAGTTTTCAGGGCTGGCACCTTCCCTGTGGGAGAAGGAGCCGTAAGTTTGCCTTTTCAGAAAAAAGCTTCTGCCAAGAGCGAGCACCATGACATGCTGAGTCTCTGGGAAAGCAGAGATCCCCAAAGCTGTTGTGCCTGTGGATAGGCTGCAGAGGGATAGTGAAAAACTGCATTAGTTTTCAGGGCTGGCACCTTCCCTGTGGGAGAAGGAGCCGTAAGTTTGCCTTTTCAGAAAAAAGCTTCTGCCGAGAGCGAGCACCGTGACATGCTGAGTCTCTGGGAAAGCAGAGATCCCCAAAGCTGTTGTGCCTGTGGATAGGCTGCAGAGGGATAGTGAAAAACTGCATTAGTTTTCAGGGCTGGCACCTTCCCTGTGGGAGAAGGAGCCGTAAGTTTGCCTTTTCAGAAAAAAGCTTCTGCCAAGAGCGAGCACCATGACATGCTGAGTCTCTGGGAAAGCAGAGATCCCAAAAGCTGTTGTGCCTGTGGATAGGCTGCAGAGGGATAGTGAAAAACTGCATTAGTTTTCAGGGCTGGCACCTTCCCTGTGGGAGAAGGAGCCGTAAGTTTGCCTTTTCAGAAAAATGCTTCTGCCGAGAGCGAGCACCGTGACATGCTGAGTCTCTGGGAAAGCAGAGATCCCCAAAGCTGTTGTGCCTGTGGATAGGCTGCAGAGGGATAGTGAAAAACTGCATTAGTTTTCAGGGCTGGCACCTTCCCTGTGGGAGAAGGAGCCGTAAGTTTGCCTTTTCAGAAAAAAGCTTCTGCCAAGAGCGAGCACCATGACATGCTGAGTCTCTGGGAAAGCAGAGATCCCAAAAGCTGTTGTGCCTGTGGATAGGCTGCAGAGGGATAGTGAAAAACTGCATTAGTTTTCAGGGCTGGCACCTTCCCTGTGGGAGAAGGAGCCGTAAGTTTGCCTTTTCAGAAAAAAGCTTCTGCCGAGAGCGAGCACCGTGACATGCTGAGTCTCTGGGAAAGCAGAGATCCCCAAAGCTGTTGTGCCTGTGGATAGGCTGCAGAGGGATAGTGAAAAACTGCATTAGTTTTCAGGGCTGGCACCTTCCCTGTGGGAGAAGGAGCCGTAAGTTTGCCTTTTCAGAAAAAAGCTTCTGCCGAGAGCGAGCACCGTGACATGCTGAGTCTCTGGGAAAGCAGAGATCCCCAAAGCTGTTGTGCCTGTGGATAGGCTGCAGAGGGATAGTGAAGACCAGCAAGATCTTTCAGGGCTGGCACCTTCCTTGTGGGAGAAGGAGCCGTAAGTTTGCCTTTTCAGAAAAAAGCTTCTGTCGAGAACGAGCACCGTGACATGCTGAGTCTCTGGGAAAGCAGAGATCCCCAATGCTGTTGTGCCTGTGGATAGGCTGCAGAGGGATAGTGAAGACCAGCAAGATCTTTCAGGGCTGGCAGCTTCCTTGTGGGAGAAGCAGCCGTAAGTTTGCCTTTTCAGAAAAAAGCTTCTGTCGAGAACGAGCACCGTGACATGCTGAGTCTCTGGGAAAGCAGAGATCCCCAATGCTGTTGTGCCTGTGGATAGGCTGCAGAGGGATAGTGAAGACCAGCAAGATCTTTCAGGGCTGGCACCTTCCTTGTGGGAGAAGGAGCCCTAAGTTTGCCTTTTCAGAAAAAAGCTTCTGCCGAGAACGAGCACCCTGACATGCTGAGTCTCTGGGAAAGCAGAGATCCCCAATGCTGTTGTGCCTGTGGATAGGCTGCAGAGGGATAGTGAAGACCAGCAAGATCTTTCAGGGCTGGCACCTTCCTTGTGGGAGAAGGAGCCGTAAGTTTGCCTTTTCAGAAAAAAGCTTCTGCCGAGAACGAGCACCGTGACATGCTGAGTCTCTGGGAAAGCAGAGATCCCCAATGCTGTTGTGCCTGTGGATAGGCTGCAGAGGGATAGTGAAGACCAGCAAGATCTTTCAGGGCTGGCACCTTCCTTGTGGGAGAAGGAGCCCTAAGTTTGCCTTTTCAGAAAAAAGCTTCTGCCGAGAACGAGCACCGTGACATGCTGAGTCTCTGGGTAAGCAGAGATCCCCAATGCTGTTGTGCCTGTGGATAGGCTGCAGAGGGATAGTGAAGACCAGCAAGATCTTTCAGGGCTGGCACCTTCCTTGTGGGAGAAGGAGCCCTAAGTTTGCCTTTTCAGAAAAAAGCTTCTGCCGAGAACGAGCACCGTGACATGCTGAGTCTCTGGGAAAGCAGAGATCCCCAATGCTGTTGTGCCTGTGGATAGGCTGCAGAGGGATAGTGAAGACCAGCAAGATCTTTCAGGGCTGGCAGCTTCCTTGTGGGAGAAGCAGTCCTAAGTTTGCCTTTTCAGAAAAAAGCTTCTGCCGAGGACGAGCACCGTGACATGCTGAGTCTCTGGGAAAGCAGAAATCCCCAATGCTGTTGTGCCTGTGGATAGGCTGCGGAGGGATAGTGAATACCAGCAAGATCTTTCAGGGCTGGCACCTTCCTTGTGGGAGAAGGAGCCGTAAGTTTGCCTTTTCAGAATAAGCTTCTGCCGAGAGTGAGCACCGTGACATGCTGAGTCTCTGGGAAAGCAGAGATCCCCAATGCTGTTGTGCCTGTGGATAGGCTGCAGAGGGATAGTGAAGACCAGCAAGATCTTTCAGGGCTGGCACCTTCCTTGTGGGAGAAGGAGCCCTAAGTTTGCCTTTTCAGAAAAAAGCTTCTGCCGAGAACGAGCACCGTGACATGCTGAGTCTCTGGGAAAGCAGAGATCCCCAATGCTGTTGTGCCTGTGGATAGGCTGCAGAGGGATAGTGAAGACCAGCAAGATCTTTCAGGGCTGGCAGCTTCCTTGTGGGAGAAGCAGCCGTAAGTTTGCCTTTTCAGAAAAAGTTTCTGCCGAGAACGAGCACCGTGACATGCTGAGACTCTGGGAAAGCAGAGATCCCCAGTGCTGTTGCGGCTAAAACTAGGGTGCAGAGGGATAGTGAAGATCAGCAAGATCTTTCAGGGCTGGCAGCTTCCTTGTGGGAGAAGCAGCCGTAAGTTTGCCTTTTCAGAAAAAAGCTTCTGCCGAGAGCGAGCACCGTGACATGCTGAGTCTCTGGGAAAGCAGAGATCCCCAATGCTGTTGTGCCTGTGGATAGGCTGCAGAGGGATAGTGAAGACCAGCAAGATCTTTCAGGGCTGGCACCTTCCTTGTGGGAGAAGGAGCCCTAAGTTTGCCTTTTCAGAAAAAAGCTTCTGCCGAGAACGAGCACTGTGACATGCTGAGTCTCTGGGAAAGCAGAGATCCCCAATGCTGTTGTGCCTGTGGATAGGCTGCAGAGGGATAGTGAAGACCAGCAAGATCTTTCAGGGCTGGCAGCTTCCTTGTGGGAGAAGGAGCCAGACGTTTGCCTTTTCAGAAAAAGCTTCTGCCGAGGACGAGCACCATCACATGCTGAATATCTGGGAAAGCAGAGATCCCCAATGCTGTTGTGCCTGTGGATAGGCTGCAGAGGGATAGTGAAGACCAGCAAGATCTTTCAGGGCTGGCAGCTTCCTTGTGGGAGAAGCAGCCGTAAGTTTGCCTTTTTAGAATAAGCTTCTGCCGAGAACGAGCACCGTGACATGCTGAGTCTCTGGGTAAGCAGAGATCCCCAATGCTGTTGTGCCTGTGGATAGGCTGCAGAGGGATAGTGAAGACCAGCAAGATCTTTCAGGGCTGGCACCTTCCTTGTGGGAGAAGGAGCCCTAAGTTTGCCTTTTCAGAAAAAAGCTTCTGCCGAGAACGAGCACCGTGACATGCTGAGTCTCTGGGAAAGCAGAGATCCCCAATGCTGTTGTGCCTGTGGATAGGCTGCAGAGGGATAGTGAAGACCAGCAAGATCTTTCAGGGCTGGCACCTTCCTTGTGGGAGAAGCAGTCCTAAGTTTGCCTTTTCAGAAAAAAGCTTCTGCCGAGGACGAGCACCGTGACATGCTGAGTCTCTGGGAAAGCAGAAATCCCCAATGCTGTTGTGCCTGTGTATAGGCTGCAGAGGGATAGTGAATACCAGCAAGATCTTTCAGGGCTGGCACCTTCCTTGTGGGAGAAGGAGCCGTAAGTTTGCCTTTTCAGAATAAGCTTCTGCCGAGAGTGAGCACCGTGACATGCTGAGTCTCTGGGAAAGCAGAGATCCCCAATGCTGTTGTGCCTGTGGATAGGCTGCAGAGGGATAGTGAAGACCAGCAAGATCTTTCAGGGCTGGCACCTTCCTTGTGGGAGAAGGAGCCCTAAGTTTGCCTTTTCAGAAAAAAGCTTCTGCCGAGAACGAGCACCGTGACATGCTGAGTCTCTGGGAAAGCAGAGATCCCCAATGCTGTTGTGCCTGTGGATAGGCTGCAGAGGGATAGTGAAGACCAGCAAGATCTTTCAGGGCTGGCAGCTTCCTTGTGGAAGAAGCAGCCCTAAGTTTGCCTTTTCAGAAAAAGCTTCTGCCGAGAGCGAGCACCGTGACATGCTGAGTCTCTGGGAAAGCAGAGATCCCCAGGGCTGTTGTACCTGTGGATAGGATGGAGGGGGCGGTGAAGACCACAAAATCTTTCAGGGCTGGCACTTTCCTTGTGGGAGAAGGAGCCAGACGTTTGCCTTTTCAGAAATAGTTTCTACCTAGAAAGAGCACCGTGACATGCTGAGTCCCTGGGAAAGCAGAGATCCCCAATGCTGTTGTGCCTGTGGATAGGCTGCAGAGGGATAGTGAAGACCAGCAAGATCTTTCAGGGCTGGCACCTTCCTTGTGGGAGAAGGAGCCCTAAGTTTGCCTTTTCAGAAAAAAGCTTCTGCCGAGAAGGAGCACCGTGACATGCTGAGTCTCTGGGAAAGCAGAGATCCCCAATGCTGTTGTGCCTGTGGATAGGCTGCAGAGGGATAGTGAAGACCAGCAAGATCTTTCAGGGCTGGCACCTTCCTTGTGGGAGAAGGAGCCCTAAGTTTGCCTTTTCAGAAAAAAGCTTCTGCCGAGAACGAGCACCGTGACATGCTGAGTCTCTGGGAAAGCAGAGATCCCCAATGCTGTTGTGCCTGTGGATAGGCTGCAGAGGGATAGTGAAGACCAGCAAGATCTTTCAGGGCTGGCAGCTTCCTTGTGGGAGAAGCAGCCGTAAGTTTGCCTTTTCAGAAAAAAGCTTCTGCCGAGAACGAGCACCGTGACATGCAGAGTCTCTGGGAAAGCAGAGATCCCCAATGCTGTTGTGCCTGTGGATAGGCTGCAGAGGGATAGTGAAGACCAGCAAGATCTTTCAGGGCTGGCACCTTCCTTGTGGGAGAAGGAGCCGTAAGTTTGCCTTTTCAGAAAAAAGCTTCTGTCGAGAACGAGCACCGTGACATGCTGAGTCTCTGGGAAAGCAGAGATCCCCAATGCTGTTGTGCCTGTGGATAGGCTGCAGAGGGATAGTGAAGACCAGCAAGATCTTTCAGGGCTGGCAGCTTCCTTGTGGGAGAAGCAGCCGTAAGTTTGCCTTTTCAGAAAAAAGCTTCTGTCGAGAACGAGCACCGTGACATGCTGAGTCTCTGGGAAAGCAGAGATCCCCAATGCTGTTGTGCCTGTGGATAGGCTGCAGAGGGATAGTGAAGACCAGCAAGATCTTTCAGGGCTGGCACCTTCCTTGTGGGAGAAGGAGCCGTAAGTTTGCCTTTTCAGAAAAAAGCTTCTGCCGAGAACGAGCACCCTGACATGCTGAGTCTCTGGGAAAGCAGAGATCCCCAATGCTGTTGTGCCTGTGGATAGGCTGCAGAGGGATAGTGAAGACCAGCAAGATCTTTCAGGGCTGGCAGCTTCCTTGTGGGAGAAGCAGCCGTAAGTTTGCCTTTTCAGAAAAAAGCTTCTGCCGAGAACGAGCACCGTGACATGCTGAGTCTCTGGGAAAGCAGAGATCCCCAATGCTGTTGTGCCTGTGGATAGGCTGCAGAGGGATAGTGAAGACCAGCAAGATCTTTCAGGGCTGGCAGCTTCCTTGTGGGAGAAGGAGCCAGACGTTTGCCTTTTCAGAAAAAGCTTCTGCCGAGGACGAGCACCGTGACATGCTGAGTCTCTGGGAAAGCAGAGATCCCCAATGCTGTTGTGCCTGTGGATAGGCTGCAGAGGGATAGTGAAGACCAGCAAGATCTTTCAGGGCTGGCACCTTCCTTGTGGGAGAAGGAGCCGTAAGTTTGCCTTTTCAGAAAAAAGCTTCTGCCGAGAACGAGCACCGTGACATGCTGAGTCTCTGGGAAAGCAGAGATCCCCAATGCTGTTGTGCCTGTGGATAGGCTGCAGAGGGATAGTGAAGACCAGCAAGATCTTTCAGGGCTGGCAGCTTCCTTGTGGGAGAAGCAGTCCTAAGTTTGCCTTTTCAGAAAAAAGCTTCTGCCGAGAACGAGCACCGTGACATGCTGAGTCTCTGGGAAAGCAGAGATCCCCAATGCTGTTGTGCCTGTGGATAGGCTGCAGAGGGATAGTGAATACCAGCAAGATCTTTCAGGGCTGGCACCTTCCTTGTGGGAGAAGGAGCCGTAAGTTTGCCTTTTCAGAATAAGCTTCTGCCGAGAGTGAGCACCGTGACATGCTGAGTCTCTGGGAAAGCAGAGATCCCCAATGCTGTTGTGCCTGTGGATAGGCTGCAGAGGGATAGTGAAGACCAGCAAGATCTTTCAGGGCTGGCAGCTTCCTTGTGGGAGAAGCAGCCCTAAGTTTGCCTTTTCAGAAAAAGCTTCTGCCGAGAGCGAGCACCGTGACACGCTGAGTCTCTGGGAAAGCAGAGATACCCAGGGCTGTTGTACCTGTGGATAGGATGGAGGGGGCGGTGAAGACCACAAAATCTTTCAGGGCTGGCACTTTCCTTGTGGGAGAAGGAGCCAGACGTTTGCCTTTTCAGAAATAGTTTCTACCTAGAAAGAGCACCGTGACATGCTGAGTCCCTGGGAAAGCAGAGATCCCCAGTGCTGTTGTGCCTGTGGATAGGCAGCACAGGGATAGTGAAGACCTGCATTAGCTTTCAGGGCTGGCACCTTCCTTGTGGGAGAAGGAGCCAGACGTTTGCCTTTTCAGAAAAAGCTTCTGCCGAGGACGAGCACCGTGACATGCTGAGTATCTGGGAAAGCAGAGATCCCCAGTGCTGTTGTGCCTGTGGAGAGGCTGCAGAGGGATAGTGAAGACCAGACATTTCTTTCAAGGCTGGCACATTCCTTGTGGGAGAAGGAGCCCTAAGATTGCCTTTTCAGAAAAAGGCCTGCCGAGAGCGAGCACCGTGACATGCTGAGTCTCTGGGAAAGCAGAGATCCCCAGTGCTGTTGTGCCTGTGGAGAGGCTGCAGGGAGACGGTGAAGACCAGCAATTTCTTTCAGGGCTGGCACCTTCCTTGTGGGAGAAGGAGCCGTAAGAGTGCCTTTTCAGAAAAAACCTTTTGCTTAGGAAGAGCACCGTAACATGCTGACTCTCTGGGAAAGCAGAGATTCCCAGGGCTTTTGTGCCTGTGGAGAGGCTGCAGGGAGACGGTGAAGACCAGCAATTTCTTTCAGGGCTGGCACCTTCCTTGTGGGAGAAGGAGCCGTAAGTTTGCCTTTTCAGAAAAGGGCTCTGCCGAGGACGAGCACCATGACATGCTGAATCTCTGGGAAAACAGAGATCCCCAGTGCTGTTGTGCCTGTGGATAGGCTGCAGAGGGATAGTGAATACCAGCAAGATCTTTCAGGGCTGGCACCTTCCTTGTGGGAGAAGGAGCCGTAAGTTTGCCTTTTCAGAAAAAAGCTTCTGCCGAGAAGGAGCACCGTGACATGCTGAGTCTCTGGGAAAGCAGAGATCCCCAGTGCTGTTGTGCCTGTGGATAGGCTGCAGAGGGATAGTGAAGACCAGCAAGATCTTTCAGGGCTGGCAGCTTCCTTGTGGGAGAAGCGGCCGTAAGTTTGCCTTTTCAGAAAAAAGCTTCTGTCGAGAACGAGCACCGTGACATGCTGAGTCTCTGGGAAAGCAGAGATCCCCAATGCTGTTGTGCCTGTGGATAGGCTGCAGAGGGATAGTGAAGACCAGCAAGATCTTTCAGGGCTGGCACCTTCCTTGTGGGAGAAGGAGCCCTAAGTTTGCCTTTTCAGAAAAAAGCTTCTGCCGAGAACGAGCACCCTGACATGCTGAGTCTCTGGGAAAGCAGAGATCCCCAATGCTGTTGTGCCTGTGGATAGGCTGCAGAGGGATAGTGAAGACCAGCAAGATCTTTCAGGGCTGGCACCTTCCTTGTGGGAGAAGCAGCCGTAAGTTTGCCTTTTCAGAAAAAAGCTTCTGCCGAGAACGAGCACCGTGACATGCTGAGTCTCTGGGAAAGCAGAGATCCCCAATGCTGTTGTGCCTGTGGATAGGCTGCAGAGGGATAGTGAAGACCAGCAAGATCTTTCAGGGCTGGCACCTTCCTTGTGGGAGAAGGAGCCCTAAGTTTGCCTTTTCAGAAAAAAGCTTCTGCCGAGAACGAGCACCGTGACATGCTGAGTCTCTGGGAAAGCAGAGATCCCCAATGCTGTTGTGCCTGTGGATAGGCTGCAGAGGGATAGTGAAGACCAGCAAGATCTTTCAGGGCTGGCAGCTTCCTTGTGGGAGAAGCAGCCGTAAGTTTGCCTTTTCAGAAAAAGTTTCTGCCGAGAACGAGCACCGTGACATGCTGAGACTCTGGGAAAGCAGAGATCCCCAGTGCTGTTGCGGCTAAAACTAGGGTGCAGAGGGATAGTGAAGATCAGCAAGATCTTTCAGGGCTGGCAGCTTCCTTGTGGGAGAAGCAGCCGTAAGTTTGCCTTTTCAGAAAAAAGCTTCTGCCGAGAGCGAGCACCGTGACATGCTGAGTCTCTGGGAAAGCAGAGATCCCCAAAGCTGTTGTGCCTGTGGATAGGCTGCAGAGGGATAGTGAAGACCAGCAAGATCTTTCAGGGCTGGCACCTTCCTTGTGGGAGAAGGAGCCCTAAGTTTGCCTTTTCAGAAAAAAGCTTCTGCCGAGAACGAGCACTGTGACATGCTGAGTCTCTGGGAAAGCAGAGATCCCCAATGCTGTTGTGCCTGTGGATAGGCTGCAGAGGGATAGTGAAGACCAGCAAGATCTTTCAGGGCTGGCAGCTTCCTTGTGGGAGAAGGAGCCAGACGTTTGCCTTTTCAGAAAAAGCTTCTGCCGAGGACGAGCACCATCACATGCTGAGTCTCTGGGAAAGCAGAGATCCCCAATGCTGTTGTGCCTGTGGATAGGCTGCAGAGGGATAGTGAAGACCAGCAAGATCTTTCAGGGCTGGCAGCTTCCTTGTGGGAGAAGCAGCCGTAAGTTTGCCTTTTTAGAATAAGCTTCTGCCGAGAACGAGCACCGTGACATGCTGAGTCTCTGGGTAAGCAGAGATCCCCAATGCTGTTGTGCCTGTGGATAGGCTGCAGAGGGATAGTGAAGACCAGCAAGATCTTTCAGGGCTGGCACCTTCCTTGTGGGAGAAGGAGCCCTAAGTTTGCCTTTTCAGAAAAAAGCTTCTGCCGAGAACGAGCACCGTGACATGCTGAGTCTCTGGGAAAGCAGAGATCCCCAATGCTGTTGTGCCTGTGGATAGGCTGCAGAGGGATAGTGAAGACCAGCAAGATCTTTCAGGGCTGGCACCTTCCTTGTGGGAGAAGCAGTCCTAAGTTTGCCTTTTCAGAAAAAAGCTTCTGCCGAGGACGAGCACCGTGACATGCTGAGTCTCTGGGAAAGCAGAAATCCCCAATGCTGTTGTGCATGTGTATAGGCTGCAGAGGGATAGTGAATACCAGCAAGATCTTTCAGGGCTGGCACCTTCCTTGTGGGAGAAGGAGCCGTAAGTTTGCCTTTTCAGAATAAGCTTCTGCCGAGAGTGAGCACCGTGACATGCTGAGTCTCTGGGAAAGCAGAGATCCCCAATGCTGTTGTGCCTGTGGATAGGCTGCAGAGGGATAGTGAAGACCAGCAAGATCTTTCAGGGCTGGCACCTTCCTTGTGGGAGAAGGAGCCCTAAGTTTGCCTTTTCAGAAAAAAGCTTCTGCCGAGAACGAGCACCGTGACATGCTGAGTCTCTGGGAAAGCAGAGATCCCCAATGCTGTTGTGCCTGTGGATAGGCTGCAGAGGGATAGTGAAGACCAGCAAGATCTTTCAGGGCTGGCAGCTTCCTTGTGGAAGAAGCAGCCCTAAGTTTGCCTTTTCAGAAAAAGCTTCTGCCGAGAGCGAGCACCGTGACATGCTGAGTCTCTGGGAAAGCAGAGATCCCCAGGGCTGTTGTACCTGTGGATAGGATGGAGGGGGCGGTGAAGACCACAAAATCTTTCAGGGCTGGCACTTTCCTTGTGGGAGAAGGAGCCAGACGTTTGCCTTTTCAGAAATAGTTTCTACCTAGAAAGAGCACCGTGACATGCTGAGTCCCTGGGAAAGCAGAGATCCCCAGTGCTGTTGTGCCTGTGGATAGGCTGCACAGGGATAGTGAAGACCTGCATTAGCTTTCAGGGCTGGCACCTTCCTTGTGGGAGAAGGAGCCAGACGTTTGCCTTTTCAGAAAAAGCTTCTGCCGAGGACGAGCACCGTGACATGCTGAGTATCTGGGAAAGCAGAGATCCCCAGTGCTGTTGTGCCTGTGGAGAGGCTGCAGAGGGATAGTGAAGACCAGCCATTTCTTTCAAGGCTGGCACATTCCTTGTGGGAGAAGGAGCCCTAAGATTGCCTTTTCAGAAAAAGGCCTGCCGAGAGCGAGCACCGTGACATGCTGAGTCTCTGGGAAAGCAGAGATCCCCAGTGCTGTTGTGCCTGTGGAGAGGCTGCAGGGAGACGGTGAAGACCAGCAATTTCTTTCAGGGCTGGCACCTTCCTTGTGGGAGAAGGAGCCGTAAGAGTGCCTTTTCAGAAAAAACCTTTTGCTTAGGAAGAGCACCGTAACATGCTGACTCTCTGGGAAAGCAGAGATTCCCAGGGCTTTTGTGCCTGTGGAGAGGCTGCAGGGAGACGGTGAAGACCAGCAATTTCTTTCAGGGCTGGCACCTTCCTTGTGGGAGAAGGAGCCCTAAGTTTGCCTTTTCAGAAAAGGGCTCTGCCGAGGACGAGCACCATGACATGCTGAATCTCTGGGAAAACAGAGATCCCCAGTGCTGTTGTGCCTGTGGATAGGCTGCAGAGGGATAGTGAATACCAGCAAGATCTTTCAGGGCTGGCACCTTCCTTGTGGGAGAAGGAGCCCTAAGTTTGCCTTTTCAGAAAAAAGCTTCTGCCGAGAACGAGCACCGTGACATGCTGAGTCTCTGGGAAAGCAGAGATCCCCAGTGCTGTTGTGCCTGTGGATAGGCTGCAGAGGGATAGTGAATACCAGCAAGATCTTTCAGGGCTGGCACCTTCCTTGTGGGAGAAGGAGCCCTAAGTTTGCCTTTTCAGAAAAAAGCTTCTGCCGAGAACGAGCACCGTGACATGCTGAGTCTCTGGGAAAACAGAGATCCCCAGTGCTGTTGTGCCTGTGGATAGGCTGCAGAGGGATAGTGAATACCAGCAAGATCTTTCAGGGCTGGCACCTTCCTTGTGGGAGAAGGAGCTGTAAGTTTGCCTTTTCAGAATAAGCTTCTGCCGAGAGTGAGCACCGTGACATGCTGAGTCTCCGGGAAAGCAGAGATCCCCAATGCTGTTGTGCCTGTGGATAGGCTGCAGAGGGATAGTGAAGACCAGCAAGATCTTTCAGGGCTGGCACCTTCCTTGTGGGAGAAGGAGCCGTAAGTTTGCCTTTTCAGAATAAGCTTCTGCTGAGAGTGAGCACTGTGACATGCTGAGTCTCTGGGAAAGCAGAGATCCCCAATGCTGTTGTGCCTGTGGATAGGCTGCAGAGGGATAGTGAAGACCAGCAAGATCTTTCAGGGCTGGCACCTTCCTTGTGGGAGAAGGAGCCGTAAGTTTGCCTTTTCAGAATAAGCTTCTGCCGAGAGTGAGCACCGTGACATGCTGAGTCTCCGGGAAAGCAGAGATCCCCAGTGCTGTTGTGCCTGTGGATAGGCTGCAGAGGGATAGTGAATACCAGCAAGAACTTTCAGGGCTGGCAGCTTCCTTGTGGGAGAAGGAGCCGTAAGTTTGCCTTTTCAGAATAAGCTTCTGCCGAGAGTGAGCACTGTGACATGCTGAGTCTCTGGGAAAGCAGAGATCCCCAATGCTGTTGTGCCCGTGGATAGGCTGCAGAGGGATAGTGAAGACCAGCAAGATCTTTCAGGGCTGGCACCTTCCTTGTGGGAGAAGCAGCCGTAAGTTTGCCTTTTCAGAAAAAAGCTTCTGCCGAGAACGAGCACCGTGACATGCTGAGTCTCTGGGAAAGCAGAGATCCCCAATGCTGTTGTGCCTGTGGATAGGCTGCAGAGGGATAGTGAAGACCAGCAAGATCTTTCAGGGCTGGCAGCTTCCTTGTGGGAGAAGGAGCCAGACGTTTGCCTTTTCAGAAAAAAGCTTCTGCCGAGAACGAGCACTGTGACATGCTGAGTCTCTGGGAAAGCAGAGATCCCCAATGCTGTTGTGCCTGTGGATAGGCTGCAGAGGGATAGTGAAGACCAGCAAGATCTTTCAGGGCTGGCACCTTCCTTGTGGGAGAAGGAGCCCTAAGTTTGCCTTTTCAGAAAAAAGCTTCTGCCGAGAACGAGCACCGTGACATGCTGAGTCTCTGGGAAAGCAGAGATCCCCAATGCTGTTGTGCCTGTGGATAGGCTGCAGAGGGATAGTGAAGACCAGCAAGATCTTTCAGGGCTGGCACCTTCCCTGTGGGAGAAGCAGCCGTAAGTTTGCCTTTTCAGAAAAAAGCTTCTGCCGAGAACGAGCACCGTGACATGCTGAGTCTCTGGGAAAGCAGAGATCCCCAATGCTGTTGTGCCTGTGGATAGGCTGCAGAGGGATAGTGAAGACCAGCAAGATCTTTCAGGGCTGGCACCTTCCTTGTGGGAGAAGGAGCCCTAAGTTTGCCTTTTCAGAAAAAAGCTTCTGCCGAGAACGAGCACCGTGACATGCTGAGTCTCTGGGAAAGCAGAGATCCCCAATGCTGTTGTGCCTGTGGATAGGCTGCAGAGGGATAGTGAAGACCAGCAAGATCTTTCAGGGCTGGCAGCTTCCTTGTGGGAGAAGCAGCCGTAAGTTTGCCTTTTCAGAAAAAAGCTTCTGCCGAGAGCGAGCACCGTGACATGCTGAGTCTCTGGGAAAGCAGAGATCCCCAATGCTGTTGTGCCTGTGGATAGGCTGCAGAGGGATAGTGAAGACCAGCAAGATCTTTCAGGGCTGGCACCTTCCTTGTGGGAGAAGGAGCCAGACGTTTGCCTTTTCAGAAAAAAGCTTCTGCCGAGAACGAGCACCGTGACATGCTGAGTCTCTGGGAAAGCAGAGATCCCCAATGCTGTTGTGCCTGTGGATAGGCTGCAGAGGGATAGTGAAGACCAGCAAGATCTTTCAGGGCTGGCAGCTTCCTTGTGGGAGAAGGAGCCCTAAGTTTGCCTTTTCAGAAAAAAGCTTCTGCCGAGAACGAGCACCGTGACATGCTGAGTCTCTGGGAAAGCAGAGATCCCCAATGCTGTTGTGCCTGTGGATAGGCTGCAGAGGGATAGTGAAGACCAGCAAGATCTTTCAGGGCTGGCACCTTCCTTGTGGGAGAAGGAGCCCTAAGTTTGCCTTTTCAGAAAAAAGCTTCTGCCGAGAACGAGCACCGTGACATGCTGAGTCTCTGGGAAAGCAGAGATCCCCAAAGCTGTTGTGCCTGTGGATAGGCTGCAGAGGGATAGTGAAAAACTGCATTAGTTTTCAGGGCTGGCACCTTCCCTGTGGGAGAAGGAGCCGTAAGTTTGCCTTTTCAGAAAAAAGCTTCTGCCGAGAGCGAGCACCGTGACATGCTGAGTCTCTGGGAAAGCAGAGATCCCCAAAGCTGTTGTGCCTGTGGATAGGCTGCAGAGGGATAGTGAAAAACTGCATTAGTTTTCAGGGCTGGCACCTTCCCTGTGGGAGAAGGAGCCGTAAGTTTGCCTTTTCAGAAAAAAGCTTCTGCCAAGAGCGAGCACCATGACATGCTGAGTCTCTGGGAAAGCAGAGATCCCAAAAGCTGTTGTGCCTGTGGATAGGCTGCAGAGGGATAGTGAAAAACTGCATTAGTTTTCAGGGCTGGCACCTTCCCTGTGGGAGAAGGAGCCGTAAGTTTGCCTTTTCAGAAAAAAGCTTCTGCCGAGAGCGAGCACCGTGACATGCTGAGTCTCTGGGAAAGCAGAGATCCCCAAAGCTGTTGCGGCTAAAGATAGGCTGCAGAGGGATAGTGAATACCAGCAAGATCTTTCAGGGCTGGCACCTTCCCTGTGGGAGAAGGAGCCGTAAGTTTGCCTTTTCAGAAAAAAGCTTCTGCCGAGAGCGAGCACCGTGACATGCTGAGTCTCTGGGAAAGCAGAGATCCCCAAAGCTGTTGTGCCTGTGGATAGGCTGCAGAGGGATAGTGAAAAACTGCATTAGTTTTCAGGGCTGGCACCTTCCCTGTGGGAGAAGGAGCCGTAAGTTTGCCTTTTCAGAAAAAAGCTTCTGCCGAGAGCGAGCACCGTGACATGCTGAGTCTCTGGGAAAGCAGAGATCCCCAAAGCTGTTGTGCCTGTGGATAGGCTGCAGAGGGATAGTGAAAAACTGCATTAGTTTTCAGGGCTGGCACCTTCCCTGTGGGAGAAGGAGCCGTAAGTTTGCCTTTTCAGAAAAAAGCTTCTGCCGAGAGCGAGCACCGTGACATGCTGAGTCTCTGGGAAAGCAGAGATCCCCAAAGCTGTTGTGCCTGTGGATAGGCTGCAGAGGGATAGTGAATACCAGCAAGATCTTTCAGGGCTAGCACCTTCCTTGTGGGAGAAGGAGCCAGACGTTTGCCTTCTCAGAAAAAGCTTCTGCCGAGAACCAGCACCGTGACATGCTGAGTCTCTGGGAAAGCAGAGATCCCCAGTGCTGTTGCGGCTAAAGATAGGCTGCAGAGGGATAGTGAATACCAGCAAGATCTTTCAGGGCTGGCACCTTCCTTGTGGGAGAAGGAGCCGTAAGTTTGCCTTTTCAGAAAAAGGCTCTGGCGAGAGTGAGCACCGTGACATGCTGAGTCTCTGGGAAAGCAGAGATCCCCAAAGCTGTTGTGCCTGTGGATAGGCTGCAGAGGGATAGTGAAAAACTGCATTAGTTTTCAGGGCTGGCACCTTCCCTGAGGGAGAAGGAGCCGAAAGTTTTCTTTTTCAGAAAAAAGCTTCTGCCGAGAGCGAGCACCGTGACATGCTGAGTCTCTGGGAAAGCAGAGATCCCCAAAGCTGTTGTGCCTGTGGATAGGCTGCAGAGGGATAGTGAAAAACTGCATTAGTTTTCAGGGCTGGCACCTTCCCTGTGGGAGAAGGAGCCGTAAGTTTGCCTTTTCAGAAAAAAGCTTCTGCCGAGAGCGAGCACCGTGACATGCCGAGTCTCTGGGAAAGCAGAGATCCCCAAAGCTGTTGTGCCTGTGGATAGGCTGCAGAGGGATAGTGAAAAACTGCATAAGTTTTCAGGGCTGGCACCTTCCCTGTGGGAGAAGGAGCCGTAAGTTTGCCTTTTCAGAAAAAAGCTTCTGCCGAGAGCGAGCACCGTGACATGCTGAGTCTCTGGGAAAGCAGAGATCCCCAAAGCTGTTGTGCCTGTGGATAGGCTGCAGAGGGATAGTGAAAAACTGCATTAGTTTTCAGGGCTGGCACCTTCCCTGTGGGAGAAGGAGCCGTAAGTTTGCCTTTTCAGAAAAAAGCTTCTGCCGAGAGCGAGCACCGTGACATGCTGAGTCTCTGGGAAAGCAGAGATCCCCAAAGCTGTTGTGCCTGTGGATAGGCTGCAGAGGGATAGTGAAAAAATGCATTAGTTTTCAGGGCTGGCACCTTCCCTGTGGGAGAAGGAGCCGTAAGTTTGCCTTTTCAGAAAAAAGCTTCTGCCGAGAGCGAGCACCGTGACATGCTGAGTCTCTGGGAAAGCAGAGATCCCCAAAGCTGTTGTGCCTGTGGATAGGCTGCAGAGGGATAGTGAAAAACTGCATTAGTTTTCAGGGCTGGCACCTTCCCTGTGGGAGAAGGAGCCGTAAGTTTGCCTTTTCAGAAAAAAGCTTCTGCCGAGAGCGAGCACCGTGACATGCTGAGTCTCTGGGAAAGCAGAGATCCCCAGTCCTGTTGCGGCTAAAGATAGGCTGCAGAGGGATAGTGAATACCAGCAAGATCTTTCAGGGCTGGCACCTTCCTTGTGGGAGAAGGAGCCGTAAGTTTGCCTTTACAGAAAAAGGCTCTGGCGAGAGTGAGCACCGTGACATGCTGAGTCTCTGGGAAAGCAGAGATCCCCAAAGCTGTTGTGCCTGTGGATAGGCTGCAGAGGGATAGTGAAAAACTGCATTAGTTTTCAGGGCTGGCACCTTCCCTGTGGGAGAAGGAGCCGTAAGTTTGCCTTTTCAGAAAAAAGCTTCTGCCAAGAGCGAGCACCATGACATGCTGAGTCTCTGGGAAAGCAGAGATCCCCAAAGCTGTTGTGCCTGTGGATAGGCTGCAGAGGGATAGTGAAAAACTGCATTAGTTTTCAGGGCTGGCACCTTCCCTGTGGGAGAAGGAGCCGTAAGTTTGCCTTTTCAGAAAAAAGCTTCTGCCAAGAGCGAGCACCATGACATGCTGTCTCTGGGAAAGCAGAGATCCCAAAAGCTGTTGTGCCTGTGGATAGGCTGCAGAGGGATAGTGAAAAACTGCATTAGTTTTCAGGGCTGGCACCTTCCCTGTGGGAGAAGGAGCCGTAAGTTTGCCTTTTCAGAAAAAAGCTTCTGCCGAGAGCGAGCACCGTGACATGCTGAGTCTCTGGGAAAGCAGAGATCCCCAAAGCTGTTGTGCCTGTGGATAGGCTGCAGAGGGATAGTGAAAAACTGCATTAGTTTTCAGGGCTGGCACCTTCCCTGTGGGAGAAGGAGCCGTAAGTTTGCCTTTTCAGAAAAAAGCTTCTGCCGAGAGCGAGCACCGTGACATGCTGAGTCTCTGGGAAAGCAGAGATCCCCAAAGCTGTTGTGCCTGTGGATAGGCTGCAGAGGGATAGTGAAAAACTGCATTAGTTTTCAGGGCTGGCACCTTCCCTGTGGGTGAAGGAGCCGTAAGTTTGCCTTTTCAGAAAAAAGCTTCTGCCAAGAGCGAGCACCATGACATGCTGAGTCTCTGGGAAAGCAGAGATCCCAAAAGCTGTTGTGCCTGTGGATAGGCTGCAGAGGGATAGTGAAAAACTGCATTAGTTTTCAGGGCTGGCACCTTCCCTGTGGGAGAAGGAGCCGTAAGTTTGCCTTTTCAGAAAAATGCTTCTGCCGAGAGCGAGCACCGTGACATGCTGAGTCTCTGGGAAAGCAGAGATCCCCAAAGCTGTTGTGCCTGTGGATAGGCTGCAGAGGGATAGTGAAAAACTGCATTAGTTTTCAGGGCTGGCACCTTCCCTGTGGGAGAAGGAGCCGTAAGTTTGCCTTTTCAGAAAAAAGCTTCTGCCGAGAGCGAGCACCGTGACATGCTGAGTCTCTGGGAAAGCAGAGATCCCCAAAGCTGTTGTGCCTGTGGATAGGCTGCAGAGGGATAGTGAAAAACTGCATTAGTTTTCAGGGCTGGCACCTTCCCTGTGGGAGAAGGAGCCGTAAGTTTGCCTTTTCAGAAAAAAGCTTCTGCCGAGAGCGAGCACCGTGACATGCTGAGTCTCTGGGAAAGCAGAGATCCCCAAAGCTGTTGTGCCTGTGGATAGGCTGCAGAGGGATAGTGAAAAACTGCATTAGTTTTCAGGGCTGGCACCTTCCCTGTGGGAGAAGGAGCCGTAAGTTTGCCTTTTCAGAAAAAAGCTTCTGCCGAGAGCGAGCACCGTGACATGCTGAGTCTCTGGGAAAGCAGAGATCCCCAAAGCTGTTGTGCCTGTGGATAGGCTGCAGAGGGATAGTGAAAAAATGCATTAGTTTTAAGGGCTGGCACCTTCCCTGTGGGAGAAGGAGCCGTAAGTTTGCCTTTTCAGAAAAAAGCTTCTGCCGAGAGCGAGCACCGTGACATGCTGAGTCTCTGGGAAAGCAGAGATCCCCAAAGCTGTTGTGCCTGTGGATAGGCTGCAGAGGGATAGTGAAAAACTGCATTAGTTTTCAGGGCTGGCACCTTCCCTGTGGGAGAAGGAGCCGTAAGTTTGCCTTTTCAGAAAAAAGCTTCTGCCGAGAGCGAGCACCGTGACATGCTGAGTCTCTGGGAAAGCAGAGATCCCCAGTCCTGTTGCGGCTAAAGATAGGCTGCAGAGGGATAGTGAATACCAGCAAGATCTTTCAGGGCTGGCACCTTCCTTGTGGGAGAAGGAGCCGTAAGTTTGCCTTTACAGAAAAAGGCTCTGGCGAGAGTGAGCACCGTGACATGCTGAGTCTCTGGGAAAGCAGAGATCCCCAAAGCTGTTGTGCCTGTGGATAGGCTGCAGAGGGATAGTGAAAAACTGCATTAGTTTTCAGGGCTGGCACGTTCCCTGTGGGAGAAGGAGCCGTAAGTTTGCCTTTTCAGAAAAAAGCTTCTGCCGAGAGCGAGCACCGTGACATGCTGAGTCTCTGGGAAAGCAGAGATCCCCAAAGCTGTTGTGCCTGTGGATAGGCTGCAGAGGGATAGTGAAAAACTGCATTAGTTTTCAGGGCTGGCACCTTCCCTGTGGGAGAAGGAGCCGTAAGTTTGCCTTTTCAGAAAAAAGCTTCTGCCAAGAGCGAGCACCATGACATGCTGTCTCTGGGAAAGCAGAGATCCCCAAAGCTGTTGTGCCTGTGGATAGGCTGCAGAGGGATAGTGAAAAACTGCATTAGTTTTCAGGGCTGGCACCTTCCCTGTGGGAGAAGGAGCCGTAAGTTTGCCTTTTCAGAAAAAAGCTTCTGCCGAGAGCGAGCACCGTGACATGCTGAGTCTCTGGGAAAGCAGAGATCCCCAAAGCTGTTGTGCCTGTGGATAGGCTGCAGAGGGATAGTGAAAAACTGCATTAGTTTTCAGGGCTGGCACCTTCCCTGTGGGAGAAGGAGCCGTAAGTTTGCCTTTTCAGAAAAAAGCTTCTGCCGAGAGCGAGCACCGTGACATGCTGAGTCTCTGGGAAAGCAGAGATCCCCAAAGCTGTTGTGCCTGTGGATAGGCTGCAGAGGGATAGTGAAAAACTGCATTAGTTTTCAGGGCTGGCACCTTCCCTGTGGGAGAAGGAGCCGTAAGTTTGCCTTTTCAGAAAAAAGCTTCTGCCAAGAGCGAGCACCATGACATGCTGAGTCTCTGGGAAAGCAGAGATCCCAAAAGCTGTTGTGCCTGTGGATAGGCTGCAGAGGGATAGTGAAAAACTGCATTAGTTTTCAGGGCTGGCACCTTCCCTGTGGGAGAAGGAGCCGTAAGTTTGCCTTTTCAGAAAAATGCTTCTGCCGAGAGCGAGCACCGTGACATGCTGAGTCTCTGGGAAAGCAGAGATCCCCAAAGCTGTTGTGCCTGTGGATAGGCTGCAGAGGGATAGTGAAAAACTGCATTAGTTTTCAGGGCTGGCACCTTCCCTGTGGGAGAAGGAGCCGTAAGTTTGCCTTTTCAGAAAAAAGCTTCTGCCGAGAGCGAGCACCGTGACATGCTGAGTCTCTGGGAAAGCAGAGATCCCCAAAGCTGTTGTGCCTGTGGATAGGCTGCAGAGGGATAGTGAAAAACTGCATTAGTTTTCAGGGCTGGCACCTTCCCTGTGGGAGAAGGAGCCGTAAGTTTGCCTTTTCAGAAAAAAGCTTCTGCCGAGAGCGAGCACCGTGACATGCTGAGTCTCTGGGAAAGCAGAGATCCCCAAAGCTGTTGTGCCTGTGGATAGGCTGCAGAGGGATAGTGAAAAACTGCATTAGTTTTCAGGGCTGGCACCTTCCCTGTGGGAGAAGGAGCCGTAAGTTTGCCTTTTCAGAAAAAAGCTTCTGCCAAGAGCGAGCACCATGACATGCTGAGTCTCTGGGAAAGCAGAGATCCCAAAAGCTGTTGTGCCTGTGGATAGGCTGCAGAGGGATAGTGAAAAACTGCATTAGTTTTCAGGGCTGGCACCTTCCCTGTGGGAGAAGGAGCCGTAAGTTTGCCTTTTCAGAAAAAAGCTTCTGCCGAGAGCGAGCACCGTGACATGCTGAGTCTCTGGGAAAGCAGAGATCCCCAAAGCTGTTGTGCCTGTGGATAGGCTGCAGAGGGATAGTGAAAAACTGCATTAGTTTTCAGGGCTGGCACCTTCCCTGTGGGAGAAGGAGCCGTAAGTTTGCCTTTTCAGAAAAAAGCTTCTGCCAAGAGCGAGCACCATGACATGCTGAGTCTCTGGGAAAGCAGAGATCCCAAAAGCTGTTGTGCCTGTGGATAGGCTGCAGAGGGATAGTGAAAAACTGCATTAGTTTTCAGGGCTGGCACCTTCCCTGTGGGAGAAGGAGCCGTAAGTTTGCCTTTTCAGAAAAAAGCTTCTGCCGAGAGCGAGCACCGTGACATGCTGAGTCTCTGGGAAAGCAGAGATCCCCAAAGCTGTTGTGCCTGTGGATAGGCTGCAGAGGGATAGTGAAAAACTGCATTAGTTTTCAGGGCTGGCACCTTCCCTGTGGGAGAAGGAGCCGTAAGTTTGCCTTTTCAGAAAAAAGCTTCTGCCGAGAGCGAGCACCGTGACATGCTGAGTCTCTGGGAAAGCAGAGATCCCCAAAGCTGTTGTGCCTGTGGATAGGCTGCAGAGGGATAGTGAAAAACTGCATTAGTTTTCAGGGCTGGCACCTTCCCTGTGGGAGAAGGAGCCGTAAGTTTGCCTTTTCAGAAAAAAGCTTCTGCCGAGAGCGAGCACCGTGACATGCTGAGTCTCTGGGAAAGCAGAGATCCCAAAAGCTGTTGTGCCTGTGGATAGGCTGCAGAGGGATAGTGAAAAACTGCATTAGTTTTCAGGGCTGGCACCTTCCCTGTGGGAGAAGGAGCCGTAAGTTTGCCTTTTCAGAAAAAAGCTTCTGCCGAGAGCGAGCACCGTGACATGCTGAGTCTCTGGGAAAGCAGAGATCCCCAAAGCTGTTGTGCCTGTGGATAGGCTGCAGAGGGATAGTGAAAAAATGCATTAGTTTTCAGGGCTGGCACCTTCCCTGTGGGAGAAGGAGCCGTAAGTTTGCCTTTTCAGAAAAAAGCTTCTGCCGAGAGCGAGCACCGTGACATGCTGAGTCTCTGGGAAAGCAGAGATCCCAAAAGCTGTTGTGCCTGTGGATAGGCTGCAGAGGGATAGTGAATACCAGCAAGATCTTTCAGGGCTGGCACCTTCCTTGTGGGAGAAGGAGCCGTAAGTTTGCCTTTTCAGAAAAAGGCTCTGGCGAGAGTGAGCACCGTGACATGCTGAGTCTCTGGGAAAGCAGAGATCCCAAAAGCTGTTGTGCCTGTGGATAGGCTGCAGAGGGATAGTGAAAAACTGCATTAGTTTTCAGGGCTGGCACCTTCCCTGTGGGAGAAGGAGCCGTAAGTTTGCCTTTTCAGAAAAAAGCTTCTGCCGAGAGCGAGCACCGTGACATGCTGAGTCTCTGGGAAAGCAGAGATCCCCAAATCTGTTGCGGCTAAAGATAGGCTGCAGAGGGATAGTGAATACCAGCAAGATCTTTCAGGGCTGGCACCTTCCTTGTGGGAGAAGGAGCCGTAAGTTTGCCTTTTCAGAAAAAGGCTCTGGCGAGAGTGAGCACCGTGACATGCTGAGTCTCTGGGAAAGCAGAGATCCCCAAAGCTGTTGTGCCTGTGGATAGGCTGCAGAGGGATAGTGAAAAACTGCATTAGTTTTCAGGGCTGGCACCTTCCCTGTGGGAGAAGGAGCCGTAAGTTTGCCTTTTCAGAAAAAAGCTTCTGCCGAGAGCGAGCACCGTGACATGCTGAGTCTCTGGGAAAGCAGAGATCCCCAAAGCTGTTGTGCCTGTGGATAGGCTGCAGAGGGATAGTGAAAAACTGCATTAGTTTTCAGGGCTGGCACCTTCCCTGTGGGAGAAGGAGCCGTAAGTTTGCCTTTTCAGAAAAAAGCTTCTGCCGAGAGCGAGCACCATGACATGCTGAGTCTCTGGGAAAGCAGAGATCCCCAAAGCTGTTGTGCCTGTGGATAGGCTGCAGAGGGATAGTGAAAAACTGCATTAGTTTTCAGGGCTGGCACCTTCCCTGTGGGAGAAGGAGCCGTAAGTTTGCCTTTTCAGAAAAAAGCTTCTGCCAAGAGCGAGCACCATGACATGCTGAGTCTCTGGGAAAGCAGAGATCCCCAAAGCTGTTGTGCCTGTGGATAGGCTGCAGAGGGATAGTGAAAAACTGCATTAGTTTTCAGGGCTGGCACCTTCCCTGTGGGAGAAGGTGCCGTAAGTTTGCCTTTTCAGAAAAAAGCTTCTGCCGAGAGCGAGCACCGTGACATGCTGAGTCTCTGGGAAAGCAGAGATCCCAAAAGCTGTTGTGCCTGTGGATAGGCTGCAGAGGGATAGTGAATACCAGCAAGATCTTTCAGGGCTGGCACCTTCCTTGTGGGAGAAGGAGCCGTAAGTTTGCCTTTTCAGAAAAAGGCTCTGGCGAGAGTGAGCACCGTGACATGCTGAGTCTCTGGGAAAGCAGAGATCCCCAAAGCTGTTGTGCCTGTGGATAGGCTGCAGAGGGATAGTGAAAAACTGCATTAGTTTTCAGGGCTGGCACCTTCCCTGTGGGAGAAGGAGCCGTAAGTTTGCCTTTTCAGAAAAAAGCTTCTGCCGAGAGCGAGCACCGTGACATGCTGAGTCTCTGGGAAAGCAGAGATCCCCAAAGCTGTTGTGCCTGTGGATAGGCTGCAGAGGGATAGTGAAAAACTGCATTAGTTTTCAGGGCTGGCACCTTCCCTGTGGGAGAAGGAGCCGTAAGTTTGCCTTTTCAGAAAAAAGCTTCTGCCGAGAGCGAGCACCGTGACATGCTGAGTCTCTGGGAAAGCAGAGATCCCCAAAGCTGTTGTGCCTGTGGATAGGCTGCAGAGGGATAGTGAAAAACTGCATTAGTTTTCAGGGCTGGCACCTTCCCTGTGGGAGAAGGAGCCGTAAGTTTGCCTTTTCAGAATAAAGCTTCTGCCGAGAGCGAGCACCGTGACATGCTGAGTCTCTGGGAAAGCAGAGATCCCCAAAGCTGTTGTGCCTGTGGATAAGCTGCAGAGGGATAGTGAAAAACTGCATTAGTTTTCAGGGCTGGCACCTTCCCTGTGGGAGAAGGAGCCGTAAGTTTGCCTTTTCAGAAAAAAGCTTCTGCCGAGAGCGAGCACCGTGACATGCTGAGTCTCTGGGAAAGCAGAGATCCCCAAAGCTGTTGTGCCTGTGGATAGGCTGCAGAGGGATAGTGAAAAACTGCATTAGTTTTCAGGGCTGGCACCTTCCCTGTGGGAGAAGGAGCCGTAAGTTTGCCTTTTCAGAAAAAAGCTTCTGCCGAGAGCGAGCACCGTGACATGCTGAGTCTCTGGGAAAGCAGAGATCCCCAAAGCTGTTGTGCCTGTGGATAGGCTGCAGAGGGATAGTGAAAAACTGCATTAGTTTTCAGGGCTGGCACCTTCCCTGTGGGAGAAGGAGCCGTAAGTTTGCCTTTTCAGAAAAAAGCTTCTGCCGAGAGCGAGCACCGTGACATGCTGAGTCTCTGGGAAAGCAGAGATCCCCAAAGCTGTTGTGCCTGTGGATAGGCTGCAGAGGGATAGTGAAAAACTGCATTAGTTTTCAGGGCTGGCACCTTCCCTGTGGGAGAAGGAGCCGTAAGTTTGCCTTTTCAGAAAAAAGCTTCTGCCGAGAGCGAGCACCGTGACATGCTGAGAATCTGGGAAAGCAGAGATCCCCAAAGCTGTTGTGCCTGTGGATAGGCTGCAGAGGGATAGTGAATAGCAGCAAGATCTTTCAGGGCTGGCACCTTCCTTGTGGGAGAAGGAGCCGTAAGTTTGCCTTTTCAGAAAAAGGCTCTGGCGAGAGTGAGCACCGTGACATGCTGAGTCTCTGGGAAAGCAGAGATCCCCAAAGCTGTTGTGCCTGTGGATAGGCTGCAGAGGGATAGTGAAAAACTGCATTAGTTTTCAGGGCTGGCACCTTCCTTGTGGGAGAAGGAGCCGTAAGTTTGCCTTTTCAGAAAAAGGCTCTGGCGAGAGTGAGCACCGTGACATGCTGAGTCTCTGGGAAAGCAGAGATCCCCAAAGCTGTTGTGCCTGTGGATAGGCTGCAGAGGGATAGTGAAAAACTGCATTAGTTTTCAGGGCTGGCACCTTCCCTGTGGGAGAAGGAGCCGTAAGTTTGCCTTTTCAGAAAAAAGCTTCTGCCGAGAGCGAGCACCGTGACATGCTGAGTCTCTGGGAAAGCAGAGATCCCCAAAGCTGTTGTGCCTGTGGATAGGCTGCAGAGGGATAGTGAAAAACTGCATTAGTTTTCAGGGCTGGCACCTTCCCTGTGGGAGAAGGAGCCCTAAGTTTGCCTTTTCAGAAAAAAGCTTCTGCCGAGAGCGAGCACCGTGACATGCTGAGTCTCTGGGAAAGCAGAGATCCCCAAAGCTGTTGTGCCTGTGGATAGGCTGCAGAGGGATAGTGAAAAACTGCATTAGTTTTCAGGGCTGGCACCTTCCCTGTGGGAGAAGGAGCCGTAAGTTTGCCTTTTCAGAAAAAAGCTTCTGCCGAGAGCGAGCACCGTGACATGCTGAGTCTCTGGGAAAGCAGAGATCCCCAAAGCTGTTGTGCCTGTGGATAGGCTGCAGAGGGATAGTGAAAAACTGCATTAGTTTTCAGGGCTGGCACCTTCCCTGTGGGAGAAGGAGCCGTAAGTTTGCCTTTTCAGAAAAAAGCTTCTGCCGAGAGCGAGCACCGTGACATGCTGAGAATCTGGGAAAGCAGAGATCCCCAAAGCTGTTGTGCCTGTGGATAGGCTGCAGAGGGATAGTGAATAGCAGCAAGATCTTTCAGGGCTGGCACCTTCCTTGTGGGAGAAGGAGCCGTAAGTTTGCCTTTTCAGAAAAAGGCTCTGGCGAGAGTGAGCACCGTGACATGCTGAGTCTCTGGGAAAGCAGAGATCCCCAAAGCTGTTGTGCCTGTGGATAGGCTGCAGAGGGATAGTGAAAAACTGCATTAGTTTTCAGGGCTGGCACCTTCCCTGTGGGAGAAGGAGCCGTAAGTTTGCCTTTTCAGAAAAAAGCTTCTGCCGAGAGCGAGCACCGTGACATGCTGAGTCTCTGGGAAAGCAGAGATCCCCAAAGCTGTTGTGCCTGTGGATAGGCTGCAGAGGGATAGTGAAAAACTGCATTAGTTTTCAGGGCTGGCACCTTCCCTGTGGGAGAAGGAGCTGTAAGTTTGCCTTTTCAGAAAAAAGCTTCTGCCGAGAGCGAGCACCGTGACATGCCAAGTCTCTGGGAAAGCAGAGATCCCCAAAGCTGTTGTGCCTGTGGATAGGCTGCAGAGGGATAGTGAAAAACTGCATTAGTTTTCAGGGCTGGCACCTTCCCTGTGGGAGAAGGAGCCGTAAGTTTGCCTTTTCAGAAAAAAGCTTCTGCCGAGAGCGAGCACCGTGACATGCTGAGTCTCTGGGAAAGCAGAGATCCCCAAAGCTGTTGTGCCTGTGGATAGGCTGCAGAGGGATAGTGAAAAACTGCATTAGTTTTCAGGGCTGGCACCTTCCCTGTGGGAGAAGGAGCCGTAAGTTTGCCTTTTCAGAAAAAAACTTCTGCCGAGAGCGAGCACCGTGACATGCTGAGTCTCTGGGAAAGCAGAGATCCCCAAAGCTGTTGTGCCTGTGGATAGGCTGCAGAGGGATAGTGAAAAACTGCATTAGTTTTCAGGGCTGGCACCTTCCCTGTGGGAGAAGGAGCCGTAAGTTTGCCTTTTCAGAAAAAAGCTTCTGCCGAGAGCGAGCACCGTGACATGCTGAGTCTCTGGGAAAGCAGAGATCCCCAAAGCTGTTGTGCCTGTGGATAGGCTGCAGAGGGATAGTGAAAAACTGCATTAGTTTTCAGGGCTGGCACCTTCCCTGTGGGAGAAGGAGCCGTAAGTTTGCCTTTTCAGAAAAAAGCTTCTGCCGAGAGCGAGCACCGTGACATGCTGAGTCTCTGGGAAAGCAGAGATCCCCAAAGCTGTTGTGCCTGTGGATAGGCTGCAGAGGGATAGTGAAAAACTGCATTAGTTTTCAGGGCTGGCACCTTCCCTGTGGGAGAAGGAGCCGTAAGTTTGCCTTTTCAGAAAAAAGCTTCTGCCGAGAGCGAGCACCGTGACATGCTGAGTCTCTGGGAAAGCAGAGATCCCAAAAGCTGTTGTGCCTGTGGATAGGCTGCAGAGGGATAGTGAAAAACTGCATTAGTTTTCAGGGCTGGCACCTTCCCTGTGGGAGAAGGAGCCGTAAGTTTGCCTTTTCAGAAAAAAGCTTCTGCCGAGAGCGAGCACCGTGACATGCTGAGTCTCTGGGAAAGCAGAGATCCCCAAAGCTGTTGTGCCTGTGGATAGGCTGCAGAGGGATAGTGAAAAACTGCATTAGTTTTCAGGGCTGGCACCTTCCCTGTGGGAGAAGGAGCCGTAAGTTTGCCTTTTCAGAAAAAAGCTTCTGCCGAGAGCGAGCACCGTGACATGCTGAGTCTCTGGGAAAGCAGAGATCCCCAAAGCTGTTGTGCCTGTGGATAGGCTGCAGAGGGATAGTGAAAAACCGCATTAGTTTTCAGGGCTGGCACCTTCCCTGTGGGAGAAGGAGCCGTAAGTTTGCCTTTTCAGAAAAAAGCTTCTGCCGAGAGCGAGCACCGTGACATGCTGAGTCTCTGGGAAAGCAGAGATCCCCAGTGCTGTTGCGGCTAAAGATAGGCTGCAGAGGGATAGTGAATACCAGCAAGATCTTTCAGGGGTGGCACCTTCCTTGTGGGAGAAGGAGCCGTAAGTTTGCCTTTTCAGAAAAAGGCTCTGGCGAGAGTGAGCACCGTGACATGCTGAGTCTCTGGGAAAGCAGAGATCCCAAAAGCTGTTGTGCCTGTGGATAGGCTGCAGAGGGATAGTGAAAAACTGCATTAGTTTTCAGGGCTGGCACCTTCCCTGAGGGAGAAGGAGCCGAAAGTTTTCTTTTTCAGAAAAAAGCTTCTGCCGAGAGCGAGCACCGTGACATGCTGAGTCTCTGGGAAAGCAGAGATCCCCAAAGCTGTTGTGCCTGTGGATAGGCTGCAGAGGGATAGTGAAAAACTGCATTAGTTTTCAGGGCTGGCACCTTCCCTGTGGGAGAAGGAGCCGTAAGTTTGCCTTTTCAGAAAAAAGCTTCTGCCGAGAGCGAGCACCGTGACATGCTGAGTCTCTGGGAAAGCAGAGATCCCAAAAGCTGTTGTGCCTGTGGATAGGCTGCAGAGGGATAGTGAAAAACTGCATTAGTTTTCAGGGCTGGCACCTTCCCTGTGGGAGAAGGAGCCGTAAGTTTGCCTTTTCAGAAAAAAGCTTCTGCCGAGAGCGAGCACCGTGACATGCTGAGTCTCTGGGAAAGCAGAGATCCCCAAAGCTGTTGTGCCTGTGGATAGGCTGCAGAGGGATAGTGAATACCAGCAAGATCTTTCAGGGCTGGCACCTTCCTTGTGGGAGAAGGAGCCGTAAGTTTGCCTTTTCAGAAAAAGGCTCTGGCGAGAGTGAGCACCGTGACATGCTGAGTCTCTGGGAAAGCAGAGATCCCCAAAGCTGTTGTGCCTGTGGATAGGCTGCAGAGGGATAGTGAAAAACTGCATTAGTTTTCAGGGCTGGCACCTTCCCTGTGGGAGAAGGAGCCGTAAGTTTGCCTTTTCAGAAAAAAGCTTCTGCCGAGAGCGAGCACCGTGACATGCTGAGTCTCTGGGAAAGCAGAGATCCCCAAAGCTGTTGTGCCTGTGGATAGGCTGCAGAGGGATAGTGAAAAACTGCATTAGTTTTCAGGGCTGGCACCTTCCCTGTGGGAGAAGGAGCCGTAAGTTTGCCTTTTCAGAAAAAAGCTTCTGCCGAGAGCGAGCACCGTGACATGCTGAGTCTCTGGGAAAGCAGAGATCCCCAAAGCTGTTGTGCCTGTGGATAGGCTGCAGAGGGATAGTGAAAAAATGCATCAGTTTTCAGGGCTGGCACCTTCCCTGTGGGAGAAGGAGCCGTAAGTTTGCCTTTTCAGAAAAAAGCTTCTGCCGAGAGCGAGCACCGTGACATGCTGAGTCTCTGGGAAAGCAGAGATCCCCAAAGCTGTTGTGCCTGTGGATAGGCTGCAGAGGGATAGTGAAAAACTGCATTAGTTTTCAGGGCTGGCACCTTCCCTGTGGGAGAAGGAGCCGTAAGTTTGCCTTTTCAGAAAAAAGCTTCTGCCGAGAGCGAGCACCGTGACATGCTGAGTCTCTGGGAAAGCAGAGATCCCCAAAGCTGTTGTGCCTGTGGATAGGCTGCAGAGGGATAGTGAAAAACTGCATTAGTTTTCAGGGCTGGCACCTTCCCTGTGGGAGAAGGAGCCGTAAGTTTGCCTTTTCAGAAAAAAGCTTCTGCCGAGAGCGAGCACCATGACATGCTGAGTCTCTGGGAAAGCAGAGATCCCCAAAGCTGTTGTGCCTGTGGATAGGCTGCAGAGGGATAGTGAAAAACTGCATTAGTTTTCAGGGCTGGCACCTTCCCTGTGGGAGAAGGAGCCGTAAGTTTGCCTTTTCAGAAAAAAGCTTCTGCCGAGAGCGAGCACCGTGACATGCTGAGTCTCTGGGAAAGCAGAGATCCCAAAAGCTGTTGTGCCTGTGGATAGGCTGCAGAGGGATAGTGAAAAACTGCATTAGTTTTCAGGGCTGGCACCTTCCCTGTGGGAGAAGGAGCCGTAAGTTTGCCTTTTCAGAAAAAAGCTTCTGCCGAGAGCGAGCACCGTGACATGCTGAGTCTCTGGGAAAGCAGAGATCCCCAGTGCTGTTGTGCCTGTGGATAGGCTGCAGAGGGATAGTGAATACCAGCAAGATCTTTCAGGGCTGGCACCTTCCTTGTGGGAGAAGGAGCCGTAAGTTTGCCTTTTCAGAAAAAGGCTCTGGCGAGAGTGAGCACCGTGACATGCTGAGTCTCTGGGAAAGCAGAGATCCCCAAAGCTGTTGTGCCTGTGGATAGGCTGCAGAGGGATAGTGAAAAACTGCATTAGTTTTCAGGGCTG
Source organism: Astur gentilis (assembly GCF_929443795.1). NCBI lineage: Eukaryota > Metazoa > Chordata > Aves > Accipitriformes > Accipitridae > Astur > Astur gentilis. The sequence goes on from NC_064895.1 coordinate 13,670,987, forward strand.
ACACCTTCCCTGAGGGAGAAGGAGCCGAAAGTTTTCTTTTTCAGAAAAAAGCTTCTGCCGAGAGCGAGCACCGTGACATGCTGAGTCTCTGGGAAAGCAGAGATCCCCAAAGCTGTTGTGCCTGTGGATAGGCTGCAGAGGGATAGTGAAAAACTGCATTAGTTTTCAGGGCTGGCACCTTCCCTGTGGGAGAAGGAGCCCTAAGTTTGCCTTTTCAGAAAAAAGCTTCTGCCGAGAGCGAGCACCGTGACATGCTGAGTCTCTGGGAAAGCAGAGATCCCCAGTGCTGTTGTGCCTGTGGATAGGCTGCAGAGGGATAGTGAAAAACTGCATTAGTTTTCAGGGCTGGCACCTTCCCTGTGGGAGAAGGAGCCGTAAGTTTGCCTTTTCAGAAAAAAGCTTCTGCCGAGAGCGAGCACCGTGACATGCTGAGTCTCTGGGAAAGCAGAGATCCCAAAAGCTGTTGTGCCTGTGGATAGGCTGCAGAGGGATAGTGAAAAACTGCATTAGTTTTCAGGGCTGGCACCTTCCCTGTGGGAGAAGGAGCCGTAAGTTTGCCTTTTCAGAAAAAAGCTTCTGCCGAGAGCGAGCACCGTGACATGCTGAGTCTCTGGGAAAGCAGAGATCCCAAAAGCTGTTGTGCCTGTGGATAGGCTGCAGAGGGATAGTGAATACCAGCAAGATCTTTCAGGGCTGGCACCTTCCTTGTGGGAGAAGGAGCCGTAAGTTTGCCTTTTCAGAAAAAGGCTCTGGCGAGAGTGAGCACCGTGACATGCTGAGTCTCTGGGAAAGCAGAGATCCCCAAAGCTGTTGTGCCTGTGGATAGGCTGCAGAGGGATAGTGAAAAACTGCATTAGTTTTCAGGGCTGGCACCTTCCCTGTGGGAGAAGGAGCCGTAAGTTTGCCTTTTCAGAAAAAAGCTTCTGCCGAGAGCGAGCACCGTGACATGCTGAGTCTCTGGGAAAGCAGAGATCCCCAAAGCTGTTGTGCCTGTGGATAGGCTGCAGAGGGATAGTGAAAAACTGCATTAGTTTTCAGGGCTGGCACCTTCCCTGTGGGAGAAGGAGCCGTAAGTTTGCCTTTTCAGAAAAAAGCTTCTGCCGAGAGCGAGCACCGTGACATGCTGAGTCTCTGGGAAAGCAGAGATCCCAAAAGCTGTTGTGCCTGTGGATAGGCTGCAGAGGGATAGTGAAAAACTGCATTAGTTTTCAGGGCTGGCACCTTCCCTGTGGGAGAAGGAGCCGTAAGTTTGCCTTTTCAGAAAAAAGCTTCTGCCGAGAGCGAGCACCGTGACATGCCGAGTCTCTGGGAAAGCAGAGATCCCCAAAGCTGTTGTGCCTGTGGATAGGCTGCAGAGGGATAGTGAAAAACTGCATTAGTTTTCAGGGCTGGCACCTTCCCTGTGGGAGAAGGAGCCGTAAGTTTGCCTTTTCAGAAAAAAGCTTCTGCCGAGAGCGAGCACCGTGACATGCTGAGTCTCTGGGAAAGCAGAGATCCCAAAAGCTGTTGTGCCTGTGGATAGGCTGCAGAGGGATAGTGAATACCAGCAAGATCTTTCAGGGCTGGCACCTTCCTTGTGGGAGAAGGAGCCGTAAGTTTGCCTTTTCAGAAAAAGGCTCTGGCGAGAGTGAGCACCGTGACATGCTGAGTCTCTGGGAAAGCAGAGATCCCCAAAGCTGTTGTGCCTGTGGATAGGCTGCAGAGGGATAGTGAAAAACTGCATTAGTTTTCAGGGCTGGCACCTTCCCTGAGGGAGAAGGAGCCGAAAGTTTTCTTTTTCAGAAAAAAGCTTCTGCCGAGAGCGAGCACCGTGACATGCTGAGTCTCTGGGAAAGCAGAGATCCCCAAAGCTGTTGTGCCTGTGGATAGGCTGCAGAGGGATAGTGAATACCAGCAAGATCTTTCAGGGCTGGCACCTTCCTTGTGGGAGGAGGAGCCGTAAGTTTGCCTTTTCAGAAAAAGGCTCTGGCGAGAGTGAGCACCGTGACATGCTGAGTCTCTGGGAAAGCAGAGATCCCCAAAGCTGTTGTGCCTGTGGATAGGCTGCAGAGGGATAGTGAAAAACTGCATTAGTTTTCAGGGCTGGCACCTTCCCTGTGGGAGAAGGAGCCGTAAGTTTGCCTTTTCAGAAAAAAGCTTCTGCCGAGAGCGAGCACCGTGACATGCTGAGTCTCTGGGAAAGCAGAGATCCCCAAAGCTGTTGTGCCTGTGGATAGGCTGCAGAGGGATAGTGAAAAACTGCATTAGTTTTCAGGGCTGGCACCTTCCCTGTGGGAGAAGGAGCCGTAAGTTTGCCTTTTCAGAAAAAAGCTTCTGCCGAGAGCGAGCACCGTGACATGCTGAGTCTCTGGGAAAGCAGAGATCCCCAAAGCTGTTGTGCCTGTGGATAGGCTGCAGAGGGATAGTGAAAAACTGCATTAGTTTTCAGGGCTGGCACCTTCCCTGTGGGAGAAGGAGCCGTAAGTTTGTCTTTTCAGAAAAAAGCTTCTGCCGAGAGCGAGCACCGTGACATGCTGAGTCTCTGGGAAAGCAGAGATCCCCAAAGCTGTTGTGCCTGTGGATAGGCTGCAGAGGGATAGTGAAAAACTGCATTAGTTTTCAGGGCTGGCACCTTCCCTGTGGGAGAAGGAGCCGTAAGTTTGCCTTTTCAGAAAAAAGCTTCTGCCGAGAGCGAGCACCGTGACATGCCGAGTCTCTGGGAAAGCAGAGATCCCCAAAGCTGTTGTGCCTGTGGATAGGCTGCAGAGGGATAGTGAAAAACTGCATTAGTTTTCAGGGCTGGCACCTTCCCTGTGGGAGAAGGAGCCGTAAGTTTGCCTTTTCAGAAAAAAGCTTCTGCCGAGAGCGAGCACCGTGACATGCTGAGTCTCTGGGAAAGCAGAGATCCCCAGTGCTGTTGCGGCTAAAGATAGGCTGCAGAGGGATAGTGAATACCAGCAAGATCTTTCAGGGGTGGCACCTTCCTTGTGGGAGAAGGAGCCGTAAGTTTGCCTTTTCAGAAAAAGGCTCTGGCGAGAGTGAGCACCGTGACATGCTGAGTCTCTGGGAAAGCAGAGATCCCCAAAGCTGTTGTGCCTGTGGATAGGCTGCAGAGGGATAGTGAAAAACTGCATTAGTTTTCAGGGCTGGCACCTTCCCTGAGGGAGAAGGAGCCGAAAGTTTTCTTTTTCAGAAAAAAGCTTCTGCCGAGAGCGAGCACCGTGACATGCTGAGTCTCTGGGAAAGCAGAGATCCCCAAAGCTGTTGTGCCTGTGGATAGGCTGCAGAGGGATAGTGAAAAACTGCATTAGTTTTCAGGGCTGGCACCTTCCCTGTGGGAGAAGGAGCCGTAAGTTTGCCTTTTCAGAAAAAAGCTTCTGCCGAGAGCGAGCACCGTGACATGCTGAGTCTCTGGGAAAGCAGAGATCCCCAAAGCTGTTGTGCCTGTGGATAGGCTGCAGAGGGATAGTGAAAAACTGCATTAGTTTTCAGGGCTGGCACCTTCCCTGTGGGAGAAGGAGCCGTAAGTTTGCCTTTTCAGAAAAAAGCTTCTGCCGAGAGCGAGCACCGTGACATGCTGAGTCTCTGGGAAAGCAGAGATCCCCAAAGCTGTTGTGCCTGTGGATAGGCTGCAGAGGGATAGTGAAAAACTGCATTAGTTTTCAGGGCTGGCACCTTCCCTGTGGGAGAAGGAGCCGTAAGTTTGCCTTTTCAGAAAAAAGCTTCTGCCGAGAGCGAGCACCGTGACATGCCAAGTCTCTGGGAAAGCAGAGATCCCCAAAGCTGTTGTGCCTGTGGATAGGCTGCAGAGGGATAGTGAAAAACTGCATTAGTTTTCAGGGCTGGCACCTTCCCTGTGGGAGAAGGAGCCGTAAGTTTGCCTTTTCAGAAAAAAGCTTCTGCCGAGAGCGAGCACCGTGACATGCTGAGTCTCTGGGAAAGCAGAGATCCCAAAAGCTGTTGTGCCTGTGGATAGGCTGCAGAGGGATAGTGAAAAACTGCATTAGTTTTCAGGGCTGGCACCTTCCCTGTGGGAGAAGGAGCCGTAAGTTTGCCTTTTCAGAAAAAAGCTTCTGCCGAGAACGAGCACCGTGACATGCTGAGTCTCTGGGAAAGCAGAGATCCCCAAAGCTGTTGTGCCTGTGGATAGGCTGCAGAGGGATAGTGAAAAACTGCATTAGTTTTCAGGGCTGGCACCTTCCCTGTGGGAGAAGGAGCCGTAAGTTTGCCTTTTCAGAAAAAAGCTTCTGCCGAGAGGGAGCACCGTGACATGCTGAGTCTCTGGGAAAGCAGAGATCCCAAAAGCTGTTGTGCCTGTGGATAGGCTGCAGAGGGATAGTGAATACCAGCAAGATCTTTCAGGGCTGGCACCTTCCTTGTGGGAGAAGGAGCCGTAAGTTTGCCTTTTCAGAAAAAGGCTCTGGCGAGAGTGAGCACCGTGACATGCTGAGTCTCTGGGAAAGCAGAGATCCCCAAAGCTGTTGTGCCTGTGGATAGGCTGCAGAGGGATAGTGAAAAACTGCATTAGTTTTCAGGGCTGGCACCTTCCCTGTGGGAGAAGGAGCCGTAAGTTTGCCTTTTCAGAAAAAAGCTTCTGCCGAGAGCGAGCACCGTGACATGCTGAGTCTCTGGGAAAGCAGAGATCCCCAAAGCTGTTGTGCCTGTGGATAGGCTGCAGAGGGATAGTGAAAAACTGCATTAGTTTTCAGGGCTGGCACCTTCCCTGTGGGAGAAGGAGCCGTAAGTTTGCCTTTTCAGAAAAAAGCTTCTGCCGAGAGCGAGCACCGTGACATGCTGAGTCTCTGGGAAAGCAGAGATCCCCAAAGCTGTTGTGCCTGTGGATAGGCTGCAGAGGGATAGTGAAAAACTGCATTAGTTTTCAGGGCTGGCACCTTCCCTGTGGGAGAAGGAGCCGTAAGTTTGCCTTTTCAGAAAAAAGCTTCTGCCGAGAGCGAGCACCGTGACATGCTGAGAATCTGGGAAAGCAGAGATCCCCAAAGCTGTTGTGCCTGTGGATAGGCTGCAGAGGGATAGTGAAAAACTGCATTAGTTTTCAGGGCTGGCACCTTCCCTGTGGGAGAAGGAGCCGTAAGTTTGCCTTTTCAGAAAAAAGCTTCTGCCGAGAGCGAGCACCGTGACATGCTGAGTCTCTGGGAAAGCAGAGATCCCCAAAGCTGTTGCGGCTAAAGATAGGCTGCAGAGGGATAGTGAATAACAGCAAGATCTTTCAGGGCTGGCACCTTCCCTGTGGGAGAAGGAGCCGTAAGTTTGCCTTTTCAGAAAAAAGCTTCTGCCGAGAGCGAGCACCGTGACATGCTGAGTCTCTGGGAAAGCAGAGATCCCCAAAGCTGTTGTGCCTGTGGATAGGCTGCAGAGGGATAGTGAAAAACTGCATTAGTTTTCAGGGCTGGCACCTTCCCTGTGGGAGAAGGAGCCGTAAGTTTGCCTTTTCAGAAAAAAGCTTCTGCCGAGAGCGAGCACCGTGACATGCTGAGTCTCTGGGAAAGCAGAGATCCCCAAAGCTGTTGTGCCTGTGGATAGGCTGCAGAGGGATAGTGAAAAACTGCATTAGTTTTCAGGGCTGGCACCTTCCCTGTGGGAGAAGGAGCCGTAAGTTTGCCTTTTCAGAAAAAAGCTTCTGCCGAGAGCGAGCACCGTGACATGCTGAGTCTCTGGGAAAGCAGAGATCCCCAAAGCTGTTGTGCCTGTGGATAGGCTGCAGAGGGATAGTGAAAAACTGCATTAGTTTTCAGGGCTGGCACCTTCCCTGTGGGAGAAGGAGCCGTAAGTTTGCCTTTTCAGAAAAAAGCTTCTGCCGAGAGCGAGCACCGTGACATGCTGAGTCTCTGGGAAAGCAGAGATCCCCAAAGCTGTTGTGCCTGTGGATAGGCTGCAGAGGGATAGTGAATACCAGCAAGATCTTTCAGGGCTGGCACCTTCCTTGTGGGAGAAGGAGCCGTAAGTTTGCCTTTTCAGAAAAAAGCTTCTGCCGAGAGCGAGCACCGTGACATGCTGAGTCTCTGGGAAAGCAGAGATCCCCAAAGCTGTTGTGCCTGTGGATAGGCTGCAGAGGGATAGTGAAAAACTGCATTAGTTTTCAGGGCTGGCACCTTCCCTGTGGGAGAAGGAGCCGTAAGTTTGCCTTTTCAGAAAAAAGCTTCTGCCGAGAGCGAGCACCGTGACATGCTGAGTCTCTGGGAAAGCAGAGATCCCCAAAGCTGTTGTGCCTGTGGATAGGCTGCAGAGGGATAGTGAAAAACTGCATTAGTTTTCAGGGCTGGCACCTTCCCTGTGGGAGAAGGAGCCGTAAGTTTGCCTTTTCAGAAAAAAGCTTCTGCCGAGAGCGAGCACCGTGACATGCTGAGTCTCTGGGAAAGCAGAGATCCCCAAAGCTGTTGTGCCTGTGGATAGGCTGCAGAGGGATAGTGAAAAACTGCATTAGTTTTCAGGGCTGGCACCTTCCCTGTGGGAGAAGGAGCCGTAAGTTTGCCTTTTCAGAAAAAAGCTTCTGCCGAGAGCGAGCACCGTGACATGCTGAGTCTCTGGGAAAGCAGAGATCCCCAAAGCTGTTGTGCCTGTGGATAGGCTGCAGAGGGATAGTGAAAAACTGCATTAGTTTTCAGGGCTGGCACCTTCCCTGTGGGAGAAGGAGCCGTAAGTTTGCCTTTTCAGAAAAAAGCTTCTGCCAAGAGCGAGCACCATGACATGCTGAGTCTCTGGGAAAGCAGAGATCCCCAAAGCTGTTGTGCCTGTGGATAGGCTGCAGAGGGATAGTGAAAAACTGCATTAGTTTTCAGGGCTGGCACCTTCCCTGTGGGAGAAGGAGCCGTAAGTTTGCCTTTTCAGAAAAAAGCTTCTGCAGAGAGCGAGCACCGTGACATGCTGAGTCTCTGGGAAAGCAGAGATCCCCAAAGCTGTTGTGCCTGTGGATAGGCTGCAGAGGGATAGTGAAAAACTGCATTAGTTTTCAGGGCTGGCACCTTCCCTGTGGGAGAAGGAGCCGTAAGTTTGCCTTTTCAGAAAAAAGCTTCTGCCGAGAGCGAGCACCGTGACATGCTGAGTCTCTGGGAAAGCAGAGATCCCCAAAGCTGTTGTGCCTGTGGATAGGCTGCAGAGGGATAGTGAAAAACTGCATTAGTTTTCAGGGCTGGCACCTTCCCTGTGGGAGAAGGAGCCGTAAGTTTGCCTTTTCAGAAAAAAGCTTCTGCCAAGAGCGAGCACCATGACATGCTGAGTCTCTGGGAAAGCAGAGATCCCAAAAGCTGTTGTGCCTGTGGATAGGCTGCAGAGGGATAGTGAAAAACTGCATTAGTTTTCAGGGCTGGCACCTTCCCTGTGGGAGAAGGAGCCGTAAGTTTGCCTTTTCAGAAAAAAGCTTCTGCCGAGAGCGAGCACCGTGACATGCTGAGTCTCGGGAAAGCAGAGATCCCCAAAGCTGTTGTGCCTGTGGATAGGCTGCAGAGGGATAGTGAAAAACTGCATTAGTTTTCAGGGCTGGCACCTTCCCTGTGGGAGAAGGAGCCGTAAGTTTGCCTTTTCAGAAAAAAGCTTCTGCCAAGAGCGAGCACCATGACATGCTGAGTCTCTGGGAAAGCAGAGATCCCAAAAGCTGTTGTGCCTGTGGATAGGCTGCAGAGGGATAGTGAAAAACTGCATTAGTTTTCAGGGCTGGCACCTTCCCTGTGGGAGAAGGAGCCGTAAGTTTGCCTTTTCAGAAAAAAGCTTCTGCCGAGAGCGAGCACCGTGACATGCTGAGTCTCTGGGAAAGCAGAGATCCCCAAAGCTGTTGTGCCTGTGGATAGGCTGCAGAGGGATAGTGAAAAACTGCATTAGTTTTCAGGGCTGGCACCTTCCCTGTGGGAGAAGGAGCCGTAAGTTTGCCTTTTCAGAAAAAAGCTTCTGCCGAGAGCGAGCACCGTGACATGCTGAGTCTCTGGGAAAGCAGAGATCCCCAAAGCTGTTGTGCCTGTGGATAGGCTGCAGAGGGATAGTGAAAAACTGCATTAGTTTTCAGGGCTGGCACCTTCCCTGTGGGAGAAGGAGCCGTAAGTTTGCCTTTTCAGAAAAAAGCTTCTGCCGAGAGCGAGCACCGTGACATGCTGAGTCTCTGGGAAAGCAGAGATCCCCAAAGCTGTTGTGCCTGTGGATAGGCTGCAGAGGGATAGTGAAAAACTGCATTAGTTTTCAGGGCTGGCACCTTCCCTGTGGGAGAAGGAGCCGTAAGTTTGCCTTTTCAGAAAAAAGCTTCTGCCGAGAGCGAGCACCGTGACATGCTGAGTCTCTGGGAAAGCAGAGATCCCAAAAGCTGTTGTGCCTGTGGATAGGCTGCAGAGGGATAGTGAATACCAGCAAGATCTTTCAGGGCTGGCACCTTCCTTGTGGGAGAAGGAGCCGTAAGTTTGCCTTTTCAGAAAAAGGCTCTGGCGAGAGTGAGCACCGTGACATGCTGAGTCTCTGGGAAAGCAGAGATCCCCAAAGCTGTTGTGCCTGTGGATAGGCTGCAGAGGGATAGTGAAAAACTGCATTAGTTTTCAGGGCTGGCACCTTCCCTGTGGGAGAAGGAGCCGTAAGTTTGCCTTTTCAGAAAAAAGCTTCTGCCGAGAGCGAGCACCGTGACATGCTGAGTCTCTGGGAAAGCAGAGATCCCCAAAGCTGTTGTGCCTGTGGATAAGCTGCAGAGGGATAGTGAAAAACTGCATTAGTTTTCAGGGCTGGCACCTTCCCTGTGGGAGAAGGAGCCGTAAGTTTGCCTTTTCAGAAAAAAGCTTCTGCCGAGAGCGAGCACCGTGACATGCTGAGTCTCTGGGAAAGCAGAGATCCCCAAAGCTGTTGTGCCTGTGGATAGGCTGCAGAGGGATAGTGAAAAACTGCATTAGTTTTCAGGGCTGGCACCTTCCCTGTGGGAGAAGGAGCCGTAAGTTTGCCTTTTCGGAAAAAAGCTTCTGCCGAGAGCGAGCACCGTGACATGCTGAGAATCTGGGAAAGCAGAGATCCCCAAAGCTGTTGTGCCTGTGGATAGGCTGCAGAGGGATAGTGAATACCAGCAAGATCTTTCAGGGCTGGCACCTTCCTTGTGGGAGAAGGAGCCGTAAGTTTGCCTTTTCAGAAAAAGGCTCTGGCGAGAGTGAGCACCGTGACATGCTGAGTCTCTGGGAAAGCAGAGATCCCCAAAGCTGTTGTGCCTGTGGATAGGCTGCAGAGGGATAGTGAAAAACTGCATTAGTTTTCAGGGCTGGCACCTTCCCTGTGGGAGAAGGAGCCGTAAGTTTGCCTTTTCAGAAAAAAGCTTCTGCCGAGAGCGAGCACCGTGACATGCTGAGTCTCTGGGAAAGCAGAGATCCCCAAAGCTGTTGTGCCTGTGGATAGGCTGCAGAGGGATAGTGAAAAACTGCATTAGTTTTCAGGGCTGGCACCTTCCCTGTGGGAGAAGGAGCCGTAAGTTTGCCTTTTCAGAAAAAAGCTTCTGCCGAGAGCGAGCACCGTGACATGCTGAGTCTCTGGGAAAGCAGAGATCCCAAAAGCTGTTGTGCCTGTGGATAGGCTGCAGAGGGATAGTGAAAAACTGCATTAGTTTTCAGGGCTGGCACCTTCCCTGTGGGAGAAGGAGCCGTAAGTTTGCCTTTTCAGAAAAAAGCTTCTGCCGAGAGCGAGCACCGTGACATGCCGAGTCTCTGGGAAAGCAGAGATCCCCAAAGCTGTTGTGCCTGTGGATAGGCTGCAGAGGGATAGTGAAAAACTGCATTAGTTTTCAGGGCTGGCACCTTCCCTGTGGGAGAAGGAGCCGTAAGTTTGCCTTTTCAGAAAAAAGCTTCTGCCGAGAGCGAGCACCGTGACATGCTGAGTCTCTGGGAAAGCAGAGATCCCCAGTGCTGTTGCGGCTAAAGATAGGCTGCAGAGGGATAGTGAATACCAGCAAGATCTTTCAGGGGTGGCACCTTCCTTGTGGGAGAAGTAGCCGTAAGTTTGCCTTTTCAGAAAAAGGCTCTGGCGAGAGTGAGCACCGTGACATGCTGAGTCTCTGGGAAAGCAGAGATCCCCAAAGCTGTTGTGCCTGTGGATAGGCTGCAGAGGGATAGTGAAAAACTGCATTAGTTTTCAGGGCTGGCACCTTCCCTGAGGGAGAAGGAGCCGAAAGTTTTCTTTTTCAGAAAAAAGCTTCTGCCGAGAGCGAGCACCGTGACATGCTGAGTCTCTGGGAAAGCAGAGATCCCCAAAGCTGTTGTGCCTGTGGATAGGCTGCAGAGGGATAGTGAAAAACTGCATTAGTTTTCAGGGCTGGCACCTTCCCTGTGGGAGAAGGAGCCGTAAGTTTGCCTTTTCAGAAAAAAGCTTCTGCCGAGAGCGAGCACCGTGACATGCTGAGTCTCTGGGAAAGCAGAGATCCCCAAAGCTGTTGTGCCTGTGGATAGGCTGCAGAGGGATAGTGAAAAACTGCATTAGTTTTCAGGGCTGGCACCTTCCCTGTGGGAGAAGGAGCCGTAAGTTTGCCTTTTCAGAAAAAAGCTTCTGCCGAGAGCGAGCACCGTGACATGCTGAGTCTCTGGGAAAGCAGAGATCCCCAAAGCTGTTGTGCCTGTGGATAGGCTGCAGAGGGATAGTGAAAAACTGCATTAGTTTTCAGGGCTGGCACCTTCCCTGTGGGAGAAGGAGCCGTAAGTTTGCCTTTTCAGAAAAAAGCTTCTGCCGAGAGCGAGCACCGTGACATGCTGAGTCTCTGGGAAAGCAGAGATCCCCAAAGCTGTTGTGCCTGTGGATAGGCTGCAGAGGGATAGTGAAAAAATGCATTAGTTTTCAGGGCTGGCACCTTCCCTGTGGGAGAAGGAGCCGTAAGTTTGCCTTTTCAGAAAAAAGCTTCTGCCGAGAGCGAGCACCGTGACATGCTGAGAATCTGGGAAAGCAGAGATCCCCAAAGCTGTTGTGCCTGTGGATAGGCTGCAGAGGGATAGTGAAAAACTGCATTAGTTTTCAGGGCTGGCACCTTCCCTGTGGGAGAAGGAGCCGTAAGTTTGCCTTTTCAGAAAAAAGCTTCTGCCGAGAGCGAGCACCGTGACATGCTGAGTCTCTGGGAAAGCAGAGATCCCCAAAGCTGTTGTGCCTGTGGATAGGCTGCAGAGGGATAGTGAAGACCAGCAAGATCTTTCAGGGCTGGCACCTTCCTTGTGGGAGAAGGAGCCGTAAGTTTGCCTTTTCAGAAAAAGGCTCTGGCGAGAGTGAGCACCGTGACATGCTGAGTCTCTGGGAAAGCAGAGATCCCCAAAGCTGTTGTGCCTGTGGATAGGCTGCAGAGGGATAGTGAAAAACTGCATTAGTTTTCAGGGCTGGCACCTTCCCTGTGGGAGAAGGAGCCGTAAGTTTGCCTTTTCAGAAAAAAGCTTCTGCCGAGAGCGAGCACCGTGACATGCTGAGTCTCTGGGAAAGCAGAGATCCCCAAAGCTGTTGTGCCTGTGGATAGGCTGCAGAGGGATAGTGAAAAACTGCATTAGTTTTCAGGGCTGGCACCTTCCCTGTGGGAGAAGGAGCCGTAAGTTTGCCTTTTCAGAAAAAAGCTTCTGCCGAGAGCGAGCACCGTGACATGCTGAGTCTCTGGGAAAGCAGAGATCCCCAAAGCTGTTGTGCCTGTGGATAGGCTGCAGAGGGATAGTGAAAAACTGCATTAGTTTTCAGGGCTGGCACCTTCCCTGTGGGAGAAGGAGCCGTAAGTTTGCCTTTTCAGAAAAAAGCTTCTGCCGAGAGCGAGCACCGTGACATGCTGAGTCTCTGGGAAAGCAGAGATCCCCAAAGCTGTTGTGCCTGTGGATAGGCTGCAGAGGGATAGTGAAAAACTGCATTAGTTTTCAGGGCTGGCACCTTCCCTGTGGGAGAAGGAGCCGTAAGTTTGCCTTTTCAGAAAAAAGCTTCTGCCGAGAGCGAGCACTGTGACATGCTGAGTCTCTGGGAAAGCAGAGATCCCCAAAGCTGTTGTGCCTGTGGATAGGCTGCAGAGGGATAGTGAAAAACTGCATTAGTTTTCAGGGCTGGCACCTTCCCTGTGGGAGAAGGAGCCGTAAGTTTGCCTTTTCAGAAAAAAGCTTCTGCCGAGAGCGAGCACCGTGACATGCTGAGTCTCTGGGAAAGCAGAGATCCCCAGTGCTGTTGTGCCTGTGGATAGGCTGCAGAGGGATAGTGAATACCAGCAAGATCTTTCAGGGCTGGCACCTTCCTTGTGGGAGAAGGAGCCGTAAGTTTGCCTTTTCAGAAAAAGGCTCTGGCGAGAGTGAGCACCGTGACATGCTGAGTCTCTGGGAAAGCAGAGATCCCCAAAGCTGTTGTGCCTGTGGATAGGCTGCAGAGGGATAGTGAAAAACTGCATTAGTTTTCAGGGCTGACACCTTCCCTGAGGGAGAAGGAGCCGAAAGTTTTCTTTTTCAGAAAAAAGCTTCTGCCGAGAGCGAGCACCGTGACATGCTGAGTCTCTGGGAAAGCAGAGATCCCCAAAGCTGTTGTGCCTGTGGATAGGCTGCAGAGGGATAGTGAAAAACTGCATTAGTTTTCAGGGCTGGCACCTTCCCTGTGGGAGAAGGAGCCGTAAGTTTGCCTTTTCAGAAAAAAGCTTCTGCCGAGAGCGAGCACCGTGACATGCTGAGTCTCTGGGAAAGCAGAGATCCCCAAAGCTGTTGTGCCTGTGGATAGGCTGCAGAGGGATAGTGAAAAACTGCATTAGTTTTCAGGGCTGGCACCTTCCCTGTGGGAGAAGGAGCCGTAAGTTTGCCTTTTCAGAAAAAAGCTTCTGCCGAGAGCGAGCACCGTGACATGCTGAGTCTCTGGGAAAGCAGAGATCCCCAAAGCTGTTGTGCCTGTGGATAGGCTGCAGAGGGATAGTGAAAAACTGCATTAGTTTTCAGGGCTGGCACCTTCCCTGTGGGAGAAGGAGCCGTAAGTTTGCCTTTTCAGAAAAAAGCTTCTGCCGAGAGCGAGCACCGTGACATGCTGAGTCTCTGGGAAAGCAGAGATCCCCAAAGCTGTTGTGCCTGTGGATAGGCTGCAGAGGGATAGTGAATACCAGCAAGATCTTTCAGGGCTGGCAACTTCCTTGTGGGAGAAGGAGCCGTAAGTTTGCCTTTTCAGAAAAAGGCTCTGGCGAGAGTGAGCACCGTAACATGCTGAGTCTCTGGGAAAGCAGAGATCCCAAAAGCTGTTGTGCCTGTGGATAGGCTGCAGAGGGATAGTGAAAAACTGCATTAGTTTTCAGGGCTGGCACCTTCCCTGTGGGAGAAGGAGCCGTAAGTTTGCCTTTTCAGAAAAAAGCTTCTGCCGAGAGCGAGCACCGTGACATGCTGAGTCTCTGGGAAAGCAGAGATCCCCAAAGCTGTTGTGCCTGTGGATAGGCTGCAGAGGGATAGTGAAAAACTGCATTAGTTTTCAGGGCTGGCACCTTCCCTGTGGGAGAAGGAGCCGTAAGTTTGCCTTTTCAGAAAAAAGCTTCTGCCGAGAGCGAGCACCGTGACATGCTGAGTCTCTGGGAAAGCAGAGATCCCCAAAGCTGTTGTGCCTGTGGATAGGCTGCAGAGGGATAGTGAAAAACTGCATTAGTTTTCAGGGCTGGCACCTTCCCTGTGGGAGAAGGAGCCGTAAGTTTGCCTTTTCAGAAAAAAGCTTCTGCCGAGAGCGAGCACCGTGACATGCTGAGTCTCTGGGAAAGCAGAGATCCCCAAAGCTGTTGTGCCTGTGGATAGGCTGCAGAGGGATAGTGAAAAACTGCATTAGTTTTCAGGGCTGGCACCTTCCCTGTGGGAGAAGGAGCCGTAAGTTTGCCTTTTCAGAAAAAAGCTTCTGCCGAGAGCGAGCACCGTGACATGCTGAGTCTCTGGGAAAGCAGAGATCCCCAAAGCTGTTGTGCCTGTGGATAGGCTGCAGAGGGATAGTGAAAAACTGCATTAGTTTTCAGGGCTGGCACCTTCCCTGTGGGAGAAGGAGCCGTAAGTTTGCCTTTTCAGAAAAAAGCTTCTGCCGAGAGCGAGCACCGTGACATGCTGAGTCTCTGGGAAAGCAGAGATCCCCAAAGCTGTTGTGCCTGTGGATAGGCTGCAGAGGGATAGTGAAAAACTGCATTAGTTTTCAGGGCTGGCACCTTCCCTGTGGGAGAAGGAGCCGTAAGTTTGCCTTTTCAGAAAAAAGCTTCTGCCGAGAGCGAGCACCGTGACATGCTGAGTCTCTGGGAAAGCAGAGATCCCCAAAGCTGTTGTGCCTGTGGATAGGCTGCAGAGGGATAGTGAAAAACTGCATTAGTTTTCAGGGCTGGCACCTTCCCTGTGGGAGAAGGAGCCGTAAGTTTGCCTTTTCAGAAAAAAGCTTCTGCCAAGAGCGAGCACCATGACATGCTGAGTCTCTGGGAAAGCAGAGATCCCCAAAGCTGTTGTGCCTGTGGATAGGCTGCAGAGGGATAGTGAAAAACTGCATTAGTTTTCAGGGCTGGCACCTTCCCTGTGGGAGAAGGAGCCGTAAGTTTGCCTTTTCAGAAAAAAGCTTCTGCCGAGAGCGAGCACCGTGACATGCCGAGTCTCTGGGAAAGCAGAGATCCCCAAAGCTGTTGTGCCTGTGGATAGGCTGCAGAGGGATAGTGAAAAACTGCATTAGTTTTCAGGGCTGGCACCTTCCCTGTGGGAGAAGGAGCCGTAAGTTTGCCTTTTCAGAAAAAAGCTTCTGCCGAGAGCGAGCACCGTGACATGCTGAGTCTCTGGGAAAGCAGAGATCCCCAAAGCTGTTGTGCCTGTGGATAGGCTGCAGAGGGATAGTGAAAAACTGCATTAGTTTTCAGGGCTGGCACCTTCCCTGTGGGAGAAGGAGCCGTAAGTTTGCCTTTTCAGAAAAAAGCTTCTGCCGAGAGCGAGCACCGTGACATGCTGAGTCTCTGGGAAAGCAGAGATCCCCAAAGCTGTTGTGCCTGTGGATAGGCTGCAGAGGGATAGTGAAAAACTGCATTAGTTTTCAGGGCTGGCACCTTCCCTGTGGGAGAAGGAGCCGTAAGTTTGCCTTTTCAGAAAAAAGCTTCTGCCGAGAGCGAGCACCGTGACATGCTGAGTCTCTGGGAAAGCAGAGATCCCCAAAGCTGTTGTGCCTGTGGATAGGCTGCAGAGGGATAGTGAATACCAGCAAGATCTTTCAGGGCTAGCACCTTCCTTGTGGGAGAAGGAGCCACACTTTTGCCTTCTCAGAAAAAGCTTCTGCCGAGAACGAGCACCGTGACATGCTGAGTCTCTGGGATAGCAGAGATCCCCAGTGCTGCTGCGGCTAAAGGATCCCCAGTGCTGTTGTGCCTGTGGATAGGCTGCAGGTGGCGGTGAAGACCACAAAATCTTTCAGGCCTGGCACTTGCCTTGCTGGAGAAGGAGCCAGACGTTTGCCTTTTCAGAAAAAAGCTTCTGCCGAGAGCGAGCACCGTGACATGCTGAGTCTCTGGGAAAGCAGAGATCCCCAAAGCTGTTGTGCCTGTGGATAGGCTGCAGAGGGATAGTGAAAAACTGCATTAGTTTTCAGGGCTGGCACCTTCCCTGTGGGAGAAGGAGCCGTAAGTTTGCCTTTTCAGAAAAAAGCTTCTGCCGAGAGCGAGCACCGTGACATGCTGAGTCTCTGGGAAAGCAGAGATCCCCAAAGCTGTTGTGCCTGTGGATAGGCTGCAGAGGGATAGTGAAAAACTGCATTAGTTTTCAGGGCTGGCACCTTCCCTGTGGGAGAAGGAGCCGTAAGTTTGCCTTTTCAGAAAAAAGCTTCTGCCGAGAGCGAGCACCGTGACATGCTGAGTCTCTGGGAAAGCAGAGATCCCCAAAGCTGTTGTGCCTGTGGATAGGCTGCAGAGGGATAGTGAAAAACTGCATTAGTTTTCAGGGCTGGCACCTTCCCTGTGGGAGAAGGAGCCGTAAGTTTGCCTTTTCAGAAAAAAGCTTCTGCCGAGAGCGAGCACCGTGACATGCTGAGTCTCTGGGAAAGCAGAGATCCCCAAAGCTGTTGTGCCTGTGGATAGGCTGCAGAGGGATAGTGAAAAACTGCATTAGTTTTCAGGGCTGGCACCTTCCCTGTGGGAGAAGGAGCCGTAAGTTTGCCTTATCAGAAAAAAGCTTCTGCCGAGAGCGAGCACCGTGACATGCTGAGTCTCTGGGAAAGCAGAGATCCCCAAAGCTGTTGTGCCTGTGGATAGGCTGCAGAGGGATAGTGAAAAACTGCATTAGTTTTCAGGGCTGGCACCTTCCCTGTGGGAGAAGGAGCCGTAAGTTTGCCTTTTCAGAAAAAAGCTTCTGCCGAGAGCGAGCACCGTGACATGCTGAGTCTCTGGGAAAGCAGAGATCCCCAAAGCTGTTGTGCCTGTGGATAGGCTGCAGAGGGATAGTGAAAAACTGCATTAGTTTTCAGGGCTGGCACCTTCCCTGTGGGAGAAGGAGCCGTAAGTTTGCCTTTTCAGAAAAAAGCTTCTGCCGAGAGCGAGCACCGTGACATGCTGAGTCTCTGGGAAAGCAGAGATCCCCAAAGCTGTTGTGCCTGTGGATAGGCTGCAGAGGGATAGTGAAAAACTGCATTAGTTTTCAGGGCTGGCACCTTCCCTGTGGGAGAAGGAGCCGTAAGTTTGCCTTTTCAGAAAAAAGCTTCTGCCGAGAGCGAGCACCGTGACATGCTGAGTCTCTGGGAAAGCAGAGATCCCCAAAGCTGTTGTGCCTGTGGATAGGCTGCAGAGGGATAGTGAAAAACTGCATTAGTTTTCAGGGCTGGCACCTTCCCTGTGGGAGAAGGAGCCGTAAGTTTGCCTTTTCAGAAAAAAGCTTCTGCCGAGAGCGAGCACCGTGACATGCTGAGTCTCTGGGAAAGCAGAGATCCCCAAAGCTGTTGTGCCTGTGGATAGGCTGCAGAGGGATAGTGAAAAACTGCATTAGTTTTCAGGGCTGGCACCTTCCCTGTGGGAGAAGGAGCCGTAAGTTTGCCTTTTCAGAAAAAAGCTTCTGCCGAGAGCGAGCACCGTGACATGCTGAGTCTCTGGGAAAGCAGAGATCCCCAAAGCTGTTGTGCCTGTGGATAGGCTGCAGAGGGATAGTGAAAAACTGCATTAGTTTTCAGGGCTGGCACCTTCCCTGTGGGAGAAGGAGCCGTAAGTTTGCCTTTTCAGAAAAAAGCTTCTGCCGAGAGCGAGCACCGTGACATGCTGAGTCTCTGGGAAAGCAGAGATCCCCAAAGCTGTTGTGCCTGTGGATAGGCTGCAGAGGGATAGTGAAAAACTGCATTAGTTTTCAGGGCTGGCACCTTCCCTGTGGGAGAAGGAGCCGTAAGTTTGCCTTTTCAGAAAAAAGCTTCTGCCGAGAGCGAGCACCGTGACATGCTGAGTCTCTGGGAAAGCAGAGATCCCCAAAGCTGTTGTGCCTGTGGATAGGCTGCAGAGGGATAGTGAAAAACTGCATTAGTTTTTAGGGCTGGCACCTTCCCTGTGGGAGAAGGAGCCGTAAGTTTGCCTTTTCAGAAAAAAGCTTCTGCCGAGAGCGAGCACCGTGACATGCTGAGTCTCTGGGAAAGCAGAGATCCCCAAAGCTGTTGTGCCTGTGGATAGGCTGCAGAGGGATAGTGAAAAACTGCATTAGTTTTCAGGGCTGGCACCTTCCCTGTGGGAGAAGGAGCCGTAAGTTTGCCTTTTCAGAAAAAAGCTTCTGCCGAGAGCGAGCACCGTGACATGCTGAGTCTCTGGGAAAGCAGAGATCCCCAAAGCTGTTGTGCCTGTGGATAGGCTGCAGAGGGATAGTGAAAAACTGCATTAGTTTTCAGGGCTGGCACCTTCCCTGTGGGAGAAGGAGCCGTAAGTTTGCCTTTTCAGAAAAAAGCTTCTGCCGAGAGCGAGCACCGTGACATGCTGAGTCTCTGGGAAAGCAGAGATCCCCAAAGCTGTTGTGCCTGTGGATAGGCTGCAGAGGGATAGTGAAAAACTGCATTAGTTTTCAGGGCTGGCACCTTCCCTGTGGGAGAAGGAGCCGTAAGTTTGCCTTTTCAGAAAAAAGCTTCTGCCGAGAGCGAGCACCGTGACATGCTGAGTCTCTGGGAAAGCAGAGATCCCAAAAGCTGTTGTGCCTGTGGATAGGCTGCAGAGGGATAGTGAAAAACTGGATTAGTTTTCAGGGCTGGCACCTTCCCTGTGGGAGAAGGAGCCGTAAGTTTGCCTTTTCAGAAAAAAGCTTCTGCCGAGAGCGAGCACCGTGACATGCTGAGTCTCTGGGAAAGCAGAGATCCCCAAAGCTGTTGTGCCTGTGGATAGGCTGCAGAGGGATAGTGAAAAACTGCATTAGTTTTCAGGGCTGGCACCTTCCCTGTGGGAGAAGGAGCCGTAAGTTTGCCTTTTCAGAAAAAAGCTTCTGCCGAGAGCGAGCACCGTGACATGCTGAGTCTCTGGGAAAGCAGAGATCCCCAAAGCTGTTGTGCCTGTGGATAGGCTGCAGAGGGATAGTGAAAAACTGCATTAGTTTTCAGGGCTGGCACCTTCCCTGTGGGAGAAGGAGCCGTAAGTTTGCCTTTTCAGAAAAAAGCTTCTGCCAAGAGCGAGCACCATGACATGCTGAGTCTCTGGGAAAGCAGAGATCCCCAAAGCTGTTGTGCCTGTGGATAGGCTGCAGAGGGATAGTGAAAAACTGCATTAGTTTTCTGGGCTGGCACCTTCCCTGTGGGAGAAGGAGCCGTAAGTTTGCCTTTTCAGAAAAAAGCTTCTGCCGAGAGCGAGCACCGTGACATGCCGAGTCTCTGGGAAAGCAGAGATCCCCAAAGCTGTTGTGCCTGTGGATAGGCTGCAGAGGGATAGTGAAAAACTGCATTAGTTTTCAGGGCTGGCACCTTCCCTGTGGGAGAAGGAGCCGTAAGTTTGCCTTTTCAGAAAAAAGCTTCTGCCGAGAGCGAGCACCGTGACATGCTGAGTCTCTGGGAAAGCAGAGATCCCCAAAGCTGTTGTGCCTGTGGATAGGCTGCAGAGGGATAGTGAAAAACTGCATTAGTTTTCAGGGCTGGCACCTTCCCTGTGGGAGAAGGAGCCGTAAGTTTGCCTTTTCAGAAAAAAGCTTCTGCCGAGAGCGAGCACCGTGACATGCTGAGTCTCTGGGAAAGCAGAGATCCCCAAAGCTGTTGTGCCTGTGGATAGGCTGCAGAGGGATAGTGAAAAACTGCATTAGTTTTCAGGGCTGGCACCTTCCCTGTGGGAGAAGGAGCCGTAAGTTTGCCTTTTCAGAAAAAAGCTTCTGCCGAGAGCGAGCACCGTGACATGCTGAGTCTCTGGGAAAGCAGAGATCCCCAAAGCTGTTGTGCCTGTGGATAGGCTGCAGAGGGATAGTGAAAAACTGCATTAGTTTTCAGGGCTGGCACCTTCCCTGTGGGAGAAGGAGCCGTAAGTTTGCCTTTTCAGAAAAAAGCTTCTGCCGAGAGCGAGCACCGTGACATGCTGAGTCTCTGGGAAAGCAGAGATCCCCAAAGCTGTTGTGCCTGTGGATAGGCTGCAGAGGGATAGTGAAAAACTGCATTAGTTTTCAGGGCTGGCACCTTCCCTGTGGGAGAAGGAGCCGTAAGTTTGCCTTTTCAGAAAAAAGCTTCTGCCGAGAGCGAGCACCGTGACATGCTGAGTCTCTGGGAAAGCAGAGATCCCCAAAGCTGTTGTGCCTGTGGATAGGCTGCAGAGGGATAGTGAAAAACTGCATTAGTTTTCAGGGCTGGCACCTTCCCTGTGGGAGAAGGAGCCGTAAGTTTGCCTTTTCAGAAAAAAGCTTCTGCCGAGAGCGAGCACCGTGACATGCCGAGTCTCTGGGAAAGCAGAGATCCCCAAAGCTGTTGTGCCTGTGGATAGGCTGCAGAGGGATAGTGAAAAACTGCATTAGTTTTCAGGGCTGGCACCTTCCCTGTGGGAGAAGGAGCCGTAAGTTTGCCTTTTCAGAAAAAAGCTTCTGCCGAGAGCGAGCACCGTGACATGCCGAGTCTCTGGGAAAGCAGAGATCCCCAAAGCTGTTGTGCCTGTGGATAGGCTGCAGAGGGATAGTGAAAAACTGCATTAGTTTTCAGGGCTGGCACCTTCCCTGTGGGAGAAGGAGCCGTAAGTTTGCCTTTTCAGAAAAAAGCTTCTGCCGAGAGCGAGCACCGTGACATGCTGAGTCTCTGGGAAAGCAGAGATCCCCAAAGCTGTTGTGCCTGTGGATAGGCTGCAGAGGGATAGTGAAAAACTGCATTAGTTTTCAGGGCTGGCACCTTCCCTGTGGGAGAAGGAGCCGTAAGTTTGCCTTTTCAGAAAAAAGCTTCTGCCGAGAGCGAGCACCGTGACATGCTGAGTCTCTGGGAAAGCAGAGATCCCCAAAGCTGTTGTGCCTGTGGATAGGCTGCAGAGGGATAGTGAAAAACTGCATTAGTTTTCAGGGCTGGCACCTTCCCTGTGGGAGAAGGAGCCGTAAGTTTGCCTTTTCAGAAAAAAGCTTCTGCCGAGAGCGAGCACCGTGACATGCTGAGTCTCTGGGAAAGCAGAGATCCCCAAAGCTGTTGTGCCTGTGGATAGGCTGCAGAGGGATAGTGAAAAACTGCATTAGTTTTCAGGGCTGGCACCTTCCCTGTGGGAGAAGGAGCCGTAAGTTTGCCTTTTCAGAAAAAAGCTTCTGCCGAGAGCGAGCACCGTGACATGCTGAGTCTCTGGGAAAGCAGAGATCCCCAAAGCTGTTGTGCCTGTGGATAGGCTGCAGAGGGATAGTGAAAAACTGCATTAGTTTTCAGGGCTGGCACCTTCCCTGTGGGAGAAGGAGCCGTAAGTTTGCCTTTTCAGAAAAAAGCTTCTGCCGAGAGCGAGCACCGTGACATGCTGAGTCTCTGGGAAAGCAGAGATCCCCAAAGCTGTTGTGCCTGTGGATAGGCTGCAGAGGGATAGTGAAAAACTGCATTAGTTTTCAGGGCTGGCACCTTCCCTGTGGGAGAAGGAGCCGTAAGTTTGCCTTTTCAGAAAAAAGCTTCTGCCGAGAGCGAGCACCGTGACATGCTGAGTCTCTGGTAAAGCAGAGATCCCCAAAGCTGTTGAGCCTGTGGATAGGCTGCAGAGGGATAGTGAAAAACTGCATTAGTTTTCAGGGCTGGCACCTTCCCTGTGGGAGAAGGAGCCGTAAGTTTGCCTTTTCAGAAAAAAGCTTCTGCCGAGAGCGAGCACCGTGACATGCTGAGTCTCTGGGAAAGCAGAGATCCCCAAAGCTGTTGTGCCTGTGGATAGGCTGCAGAGGGATAGTGAAAAACTGCATTAGTTTTCAGGGCTGGCACCTTCCCTGTGGGAGAAGGAGCCGTAAGTTTGCCTTTTCAGAAAAAAGCTTCTGCCGAGAGCGAGCACCGTGACATGCTGAGTCTCTGGGAAAGCAGAGATCCCCAAAGCTGTTGTGCCTGTGGATAGGCTGCAGAGGGATAGTGAAAAACTGCATTAGTTTTCAGGGCTGGCACCTTCCCTGTGGGAGAAGGAGCCGTAAGTTTGCCTTTTCAGAAAAAAGCTTCTGCCGAGAGCGAGCACCGTGACATGCTGAGTCTCTGGGAAAGCAGAGATCCCAAAAGCTGTTGTGCCTGTGGATAGGCTGCAGAGGGATAGTGAAAAACTGGATTAGTTTTCAGGGCTGGCACCTTCCCTGTGGGAGAAGGAGCCGTAAGTTTGCCTTTTCAGAAAAAAGCTTCTGCCGAGAGCGAGCACCGTGACATGCTGAGTCTCTGGGAAAGCAGAGATCCCCAAAGCTGTTGTGCCTGTGGATAGGCTGCAGAGGGATAGTGAAAAACTGCATTAGTTTTCAGGGCTGGCACCTTCCCTGTGGGAGAAGGAGCCGTAAGTTTGCCTTTTCAGAAAAAAGCTTCTGCCGAGAGCGAGCACCGTGACATGCTGAGTCTCTGGGAAAGCAGAGATCCCCAAAGCTGTTGTGCCTGTGGATAGGCTGCAGAGGGATAGTGAAAAACTGCATTAGTTTTCAGGGCTGGCACCTTCCCTGTGGGAGAAGGAGCCGTAAGTTTGCCTTTTCAGAAAAAAGCTTCTGCCTAGAGCGAGCACCCTGACATGCTGAGTCTCTGGGAAAGCAGAGATCCCCAAAGCTGTTGTGCCTGTGGATAGGCTGCAGAGGGATAGTGAAAAACTGCATTAGTTTTCAGGGCTGGCACCTTCCCTGTGGGAGAAGGAGCCGTAAGTTTGCCTTTTCAGAAAAAAGCTTCTGCCGAGAGCGAGCACCGTGACATGCCGAGTCTCTGGGAAAGCAGAGATCCCCAAAGCTGTTGTGCCTGTGGATAGGCTGCAGAGGGATAGTGAAAAACTGCATTAGTTTTCAGGGCTGGCACCTTCCCTGTGGGAGAAGGAGCCGTAAGTTTGCCTTTTCAGAAAAAAGCTTCTGCCGAGAGCGAGCACCGTGACATGCTGAGTCTCTGGGAAAGCAGAGATCCCCAAAGCTGTTGTGCCTGTGGATAGGCTGCAGAGGGATAGTGAAAAACTGCATTAGTTTTCAGGGCTGGCACCTTCCCTGTGGGAGAAGGAGCCGTAAGTTTGCCTTTTCAGAAAAAAGCTTCTGCCGAGAGCGAGCACCGTGACATGCTGAGTCTCTGGGAAAGCAGAGATCCCCAAAGCTGTTGTGCCTGTGGATAGGCTGCAGAGGGATAGTGAAAAACTGCATTAGTTTTCAGGGCTGGCACCTTCCCTGTGGGAGAAGGAGCCGTAAGTTTGCCTTTTCAGAAAAAAGCTTCTGCCGAGAGCGAGCACCGTGACATGCTGAGTCTCTGGGAAAGCAGAGATCCCCAAAGCTGTTGTGCCTGTGGATAGGCTGCAGAGGGATAGTGAAAAACTGCATTAGTTTTCAGGGCTGGCACCTTCCCTGTGGGAGAAGGAGCCGTAAGTTTGCCTTTTCAGAAAAAAGCTTCTGCCGAGAGCGAGCACCGTGACATGCTGAGTCTCTGGGAAAGCAGAGATCCCCAAAGCTGTTGTGCCTGTGGATAGGCTGCAGAGGGATAGTGAAAAACTGCATTAGTTTTCAGGGCTGGCACCTTCCCTGTGGGAGAAGGAGCCGTAAGTTTGCCTTTTCAGAAAAAAGCTTCTGCCGAGAGCGAGCACCGTGACATGCTGAGTCTCTGGGAAAGCAGAGATCCCCAAAGCTGTTGTGCCTGTGGATAGGCTGCAGAGGGATAGTGAATACCAGCAAGATCTTTCAGGGCTGGCAACTTCCTTGTGGGAGAAGGAGCCGTAAGTTTGCCTTTTCAGAAAAAGGCTCTGGCGAGAGTGAGCACCGTGACATGCTGAGTCTCTGGGAAAGCAGAGATCCCAAAAGCTGTTGTGCCTGTGGATAGGCTGCAGAGGGATAGTGAAAAACTGCATTAGTTTTCAGGGCTGGCACCTTCCCTGTGGGAGAAGGAGCCGTAAGTTTGCCTTTTCAGAAAAAAGCTTCTGCCGAGAGCGAGCACCGTGACATGCTGAGTCTCTGGGAAAGCAGAGATCCCCAAAGCTGTTGTGCCTGTGGATAGGCTGCAGAGGGATAGTGAAAAACTGCATTAGTTTTCAGGGCTGGCACCTTCCCTGTGGGAGAAGGAGCCGTAAGTTTGCCTTTTCAGAAAAAAGCTTCTGCCGAGAGCGAGCACCGTGACATGCTGAGTCTCTGGGAAAGCAGAGATCCCCAAAGCTGTTGTGCCTGTGGATAGGCTGCAGAGGGATAGTGAAAAACTGCATTAGTTTTCTGGGCTGGCACCTTCCCTGTGGGAGAAGGAGCCGTAAGTTTGCCTTTTCAGAAAAAAGCTTCTGCCGAGAGCGAGCACCGTGACATGCTGAGTCTCTGGGAAAGCAGAGATCCCCAAAGCTGTTGTGCCTGTGGATAGGCTGCAGAGGGATAGTGAAAAACTGCATTAGTTTTCAGGGCTGGCACCTTCCCTGTGGGAGAAGGAGCCGTAAGTTTGCCTTTTCAGAAAAAAGCTTCTGCCGAGAGCGAGCACCGTGACATGCTGAGTCTCTGGGAAAGCAGAGATCCCCAAAGCTGTTGTGCCTGTGGATAGGCTGCAGAGGGATAGTGAAAAACTGCATTAGTTTTCAGGGCTGGCACCTTCCCTGTGGGAGAAGGAGCCGTAAGTTTGCCTTTTCAGAAAAAAGCTTCTGCCGAGAGCGAGCACCGTGACATGCTGAGTCTCTGGGAAAGCAGAGATCCCCAAAGCTGTTGTGCCTGTGGATAGGCTGCAGAGGGATAGTGAAAAACTGCATTAGTTTTCAGGGCTGGCACCTTCCCTGTGGGAGAAGGAGCCGTAAGTTTGCCTTTTCAGAAAAAAGCTTCTGCCGAGAGCGAGCACCGTGACATGCCGAGTCTCTGGGAAAGCAGAGATCCCCAAAGCTGTTGTGCCTGTGGATAGGCTGCAGAGGGATAGTGAAAAACTGCATTAGTTTTCAGGGCTGGCACCTTCCCTGTGGGAGAAGGAGCCGTAAGTTTGCCTTTTCAGAAAAAAGCTTCTGCCGAGAGCGAGCACCGTGACATGCTGAGTCTCTGGGAAAGCAGAGATCCCCAAAGCTGTTGTGCCTGTGGATAGGCTGCAGAGGGATAGTGAAACACTGGATTAGTTTTCAGGGCTGGCACCTTCCCTGTGGGAGAAGGAGCCGTAAGTTTGCCTTTTCAGAAAAAAGCTTCTGCCGAGAGCGAGCACCGTGACATGCTGAGTCTCTGGGAAAGCAGAGATCCCCAAAGCTGTTGTGCCTGTGGATAGGCTGCAGAGGGATAGTGAAAAACTGCATTAGTTTTCAGGGCTGACACCTTCCCTGAGGGAGAAGGAGCCGAAAGTTTTCTTTTTCAGAAAAAAGCTTCTGCCGAGAGCGAGCACCGTGACATGCTGAGTCTCTGGGAAAGCAGAGATCCCAAAAGCTGTTGTGCCTGTGGATAGGCTGCAGAGGGATAGTGAATACCAGCAAGATCTTTCAGGGCTAGCACCTTCCTTGTGGGAGAAGGAGCCACACTTTTGCCTTCTCAGAAAAAGCTTCTGCCGAGAACGAGCACCGTGACATGCTGAGTCTCTGGGAAAGCAGAGATCCCCAAAGCTGTTGTGCCTGTGGATAGGCTGCAGAGGGATAGTGAAAAACTGCATTAGTTTTCAGGGCTGGCACCTTCCCTGTGGGAGAAGGAGCCGTAAGTTTGCCTTTTCAGAAAAAAGCTTCTGCCGAGAGCGAGCACCGTGACATGCTGAGTCTCTGGGAAAGCAGAGATCCCCAAAGCTGTTGTGCCTGTGGATAGGCTGCAGAGGGATAGTGAAAAACTGCATTAGTTTTCAGGGCTGGCACCTTCCCTGTGGGAGAAGGAGCCGTAAGTTTGCCTTTTCAGAAAAAAGCTTCTGCCGAGAGCGAGCACCGTGACATGCTGAGTCTCTGGGAAAGCAGAGATCCCCAAAGCTGTTGTGCCTGTGGATAGGCTGCAGAGGGATAGTGAAAAACTGCATTAGTTTTCAGGGCTGGCACCTTCCCTGTGGGAGAAGGAGCCGTAAGTTTGCCTTTTCAGAAAAAAGCTTCTGCCGAGAGCGAGCACCGTGACATGCTGAGTCTCTGGGAAAGCAGAGATCCCCAAAGCTGTTGTGCCTGTGGATAGGCTGCAGAGGGATAGTGAAAAACTGCATTAGTTTTCAGGGCTGGCACCTTCCCTGTGGGAGAAGGAGCCGTAAGTTTGCCTTTTCAGAAAAAAGCTTCTGCCGAGAGCGAGCACCGTGACATGCTGAGTCTCTGGGAAAGCAGAGATCCCCAAAGCTGTTGTGCCTGTGGATAGGCTGCAGAGGGATAGTGAAAAACTGCATTAGTTTTCAGGGCTGGCACCTTCCCTGTGGGAGAAGGAGCCGTAAGTTTGCCTTTTCAGAAAAAAGCTTCTGCCGAGAGCGAGCACCGTGACATGCTGAGTCTCTGGGAAAGCAGAGATCCCCAAAGCTGTTGTGCCTGTGGATAGGCTGCAGAGGGATAGTGAAAAACTGCATTAGTTTTCAGGGCTGGCACCTTCCCTGTGGGAGAAGGAGCCGTAAGTTTGCCTTTTCAGAAAAAAGCTTCTGCCGAGAGCGAGCACCGTGACATGCTGAGTCTCTGGGAAAGCAGAGATCCCCAAAGCTGTTGTGCCTGTGGATAGGCTGCAGAGGGATAGTGAATACCAGCAAGATCTTTCAGGGCTGGCAACTTCCTTGTGGGAGAAGGAGCCGTAAGTTTGCCTTTTCAGAAAAAGGCTCTGGCGAGAGTGAGCACCGTGACATGCTGAGTCTCTGGGAAAGCAGAGATCCCCAAAGCTGTTGTGCCTGTGGATAGGCTGCAGAGGGATAGTGAAAAACTGCATTAGTTTTCAGGGCTGGCACCTTCCCTGTGGGAGAAGGAGCCGTAAGTTTGCCTTTTCAGAAAAAAGCTTCTGCCGAGAGCGAGCACCGTGACATGCTGAGTCTCTGGGAAAGCAGAGATCCCCAAAGCTGTTGTGCCTGTGGATAGGCTGCAGAGGGATAGTGAAAAACTGCATTAGTTTTCAGGGCTGGCACCTTCCCTGTGGGAGAAGGAGCCGTAAGTTTGCCTTTTCAGAAAAAAGCTTCTGCCGAGAGCGAGCACCGTGACATGCTGAGTCTCTGGGAAAGCAGAGATCCCCAAAGCTGTTGTGCCTGTGGATAGGCTGCAGAGGGATAGTGAAAAACTGCATTAGTTTTCAGGGCTGGCACCTTCCCTGTGGGAGAAGGAGCCGTAAGTTTGCCTTTTCAGAAAAAAGCTTCTGCCGAGAGCGAGCACCGTGACATGCTGAGTCTCTGGGAAAGCAGAGATCCCCAAAGCTGTTGTGCCTGTGGATAGGCTGCAGAGGGATAGTGAAAAACTGCATTAGTTTTCAGGGCTGGCACCTTCCCTGTGGGAGAAG
The DNA here is from genome assembly GCF_929443795.1 of Astur gentilis. NCBI lineage: Eukaryota > Metazoa > Chordata > Aves > Accipitriformes > Accipitridae > Astur > Astur gentilis. The sequence goes on from NC_064895.1 coordinate 13,697,812, forward strand.
GAGCCGTAAGTTTGCCTTTTCAGAAAAAAGCTTCTGCCGAGAGCGAGCACCGTGACATGCTGAGTCTCTGGGAAAGCAGAGATCCCCAAAGCTGTTGTGCCTGTGGATAGGCTGCAGAGGGATAGTGAAAAACTGCATTAGTTTTCAGGGCTGGCACCTTCCCTGTGGGAGAAGGAGCCGTAAGTTTGCCTTTTCAGAAAAAAGCTTCTGCCGAGAGCGAGCACCGTGACATGCTGAGTCTCTGGGAAAGCAGAGATCCCCAAAGCTGTTGTGCCTGTGGATAGGCTGCAGAGGGATAGTGAAAAACTGCATTAGTTTTCAGGGCTGGCACCTTCCCTGTGGGAGAAGGAGCCGTAAGTTTGCCTTTTCAGAAAAAAGCTTCTGCCGAGAGCGAGCACCGTGACATGCTGAGTCTCTGGGAAAGCAGAGATCCCCAAAGCTGTTGTGCCTGTGGATAGGCTGCAGAGGGATAGTGAAAAACTGCATTAGTTTTCAGGGCTGGCACCTTCCCTGTGGGAGAAGGAGCCGTAAGTTTGCCTTTTCAGAAAAAAGCTTCTGCCGAGAGCGAGCACCGTGACATGCCGAGTCTCTGGGAAAGCAGAGATCCCCAAAGCTGTTGTGCCTGTGGATAGGCTGCAGAGGGATAGTGAAAAACTGCATTAGTTTTCAGGGCTGGCACCTTCCCTGTGGGAGAAGGAGCCGTAAGTTTGCCTTTTCAGAAAAAAGCTTCTGCCGAGAGCGAGCACCGTGACATGCTGAGTCTCTGGGAAAGCAGAGATCCCCAAAGCTGTTGTGCCTGTGGATAGGCTGCAGAGGGATAGTGAAAAACTGGATTAGTTTTCAGGGCTGGCACCTTCCCTGTGGGAGAAGGAGCCGTAAGTTTGCCTTTTCAGAAAAAAGCTTCTGCCGAGAGCGAGCACCGTGACATGCTGAGTCTCTGGGAAAGCAGAGATCCCCAAAGCTGTTGTGCCTGTGGATAGGCTGCAGAGGGATAGTGAAAAACTGCATTAGTTTTCAGGGCTGACACCTTCCCTGAGGGAGAAGGAGCCGAAAGTTTTCTTTTTCAGAAAAAAGCTTCTGCCGAGAGCGAGCACCGTGACATGCTGAGTCTCTGGGAAAGCAGAGATCCCAAAAGCTGTTGTGCCTGTGGATAGGCTGCAGAGGGATAGTGAATACCAGCAAGATCTTTCAGGGCTAGCACCTTCCTTGTGGGAGAAGGAGCCACACTTTTGCCTTCTCAGAAAAAGCTTCTGCCGAGAACGAGCACCGTGACATGCTGAGTCTCTGGGAAAGCAGAGATCCCCAAAGCTGTTGTGCCTGTGGATAGGCTGCAGAGGGATAGTGAAAAACTGCATTAGTTTTCAGGGCTGGCACCTTCCCTGTGGGAGAAGGAGCCGTAAGTTTGCCTTTTCAGAAAAAAGCTTCTGCCGAGAGCGAGCACCGTGACATGCCGAGTCTCTGGGAAAGCAGAGATCCCCAAAGCTGTTGTGCCTGTGGATAGGCTGCAGAGGGATAGTGAAAAACTGCATTAGTTTTCAGGGCTGGCACCTTCCCTGTGGGAGAAGGAGCCGTAAGTTTGCCTTTTCAGAAAAAAGCTTCTGCCGAGAGCGAGCACCGTGACATGCTGAGTCTCTGGGAAAGCAGAGATCCCCAAAGCTGTTGTGCCTGTGGATAGGCTGCAGAGGGATAGTGAAAAACTGCATTAGTTTTCAGGGCTGGCACCTTCCCTGTGGGAGAAGGAGCCGTAAGTTTGCCTTTTCAGAAAAAAGCTTCTGCCGAGAGCGAGCACCGTGACATGCTGAGTCTCTGGGAAAGCAGAGATCCCCAAAGCTGTTGTGCCTGTGGATAGGCTGCAGAGGGATAGTGAAAAACTGCATTAGTTTTCAGGGCTGGCACCTTCCCTGTGGGAGAAGGAGCCGTAAGTTTGCCTTTTCAGAAAAAAGCTTCTGCCGAGAGCGAGCACCGTGACATGCTGAGTCTCTGGGAAAGCAGAGATCCCCAAAGCTGTTGTGCCTGTGGATAGGCTGCAGAGGGATAGTGAAAAACTGCATTAGTTTTCAGGGCTGGCACCTTCCCTGTGGGAGAAGGAGCCGTAAGTTTGCCTTTTCAGAAAAAAGCTTCTGCCGAGAGCGAGCACCGTGACATGCTGAGTCTCTGGGAAAGCAGAGATCCCCAAAGCTGTTGTGCCTGTGGATAGGCTGCAGAGGGATAGTGAATACCAGCAAGATCTTTCAGGGCTGGCAACTTCCTTGTGGGAGAAGGAGCCGTAAGTTTGCCTTTTCAGAAAAAGGCTCTGGCGAGAGTGAGCACCGTGACATGCTGAGTCTCTGGGAAAGCAGAGATCCCAAAAGCTGTTGTGCCTGTGGATAGGCTGCAGAGGGATAGTGAAAAACTGCATTAGTTTTCAGGGCTGGCACCTTCCCTGTGGGAGAAGGAGCCGTAAGTTTGCCTTTTCAGAAAAAAGCTTCTGCCGAGAGCGAGCACCGTGACATGCTGAGTCTCTGGGAAAGCAGAGATCCCCAAAGCTGTTGTGCCTGTGGATAGGCTGCAGAGGGATAGTGAAAAACTGCATTAGTTTTCAGGGCTGGCACCTTCCCTGTGGGAGAAGGAGCCGTAAGTTTGCCTTTTCAGAAAAAAGCTTCTGCCGAGAGCGAGCACCGTGACATGCTGAGTCTCTGGGAAAGCAGAGATCCCCAAAGCTGTTGTGCCTGTGGATAGGCTGCAGAGGGATAGTGAAAAACTGCATTAGTTTTCAGGGCTGGCACCTTCCCTGTGGGAGAAGGAGCCGTAAGTTTGCCTTTTCAGAAAAAAGCTTCTGCCGAGAGCGAGCACCGTGACATGCTGAGTCTCTGGGAAAGCAGAGATCCCCAAAGCTGTTGTGCCTGTGGATAGGCTGCAGAGGGATAGTGAAAAACTGCATTAGTTTTCAGGGCTGGCACCTTCCCTGTGGGAGAAGGAGCCGTAAGTTTGCCTTTTCAGAAAAAAGCTTCTGCCGAGAGCGAGCACCGTGACATGCTGAGTCTCTGGGAAAGCAGAGATCCCCAAAGCTGTTGTGCCTGTGGATAGGCTGCAGAGGGATAGTGAAAAACTGCATTAGTTTTCAGGGCTGGCACCTTCCCTGTGGGAGAAGGAGCCGTAAGTTTGCCTTTTCAGAAAAAAGCTTCTGCCGAGAGCGAGCACCGTGACATGCTGAGTCTCTGGGAAAGCAGAGATCCCCAAAGCTGTTGTGCCTGTGGATAGGCTGCAGAGGGATAGTGAAAAACTGCATTAGTTTTCAGGGCTGGCACCTTCCCTGTGGGAGAAGGAGCCGTAAGTTTGCCTTTTCAGAAAAAAGCTTCTGCCGAGAGCGAGCACCGTGACATGCCGAGTCTCTGGGAAAGCAGAGATCCCCAAAGCTGTTGTGCCTGTGGATAGGCTGCAGAGGGATAGTGAAAAACTGCATTAGTTTTCAGGGCTGGCACCTTCCCTGTGGGAGAAGGAGCCGTAAGTTTGCCTTTTCAGAAAAAAGCTTCTGCCGAGAGCGAGCACCGTGACATGCTGAGTCTCTGGGAAAGCAGAGATCCCCAAAGCTGTTGTGCCTGTGGATAGGCTGCAGAGGGATAGTGAAAAACTGGATTAGTTTTCAGGGCTGGCACCTTCCCTGTGGGAGAAGGAGCCGTAAGTTTGCCTTTTCAGAAAAAAGCTTCTGCCGAGAGCGAGCACCGTGACATGCTGAGTCTCTGGGAAAGCAGAGATCCCCAAAGCTGTTGTGCCTGTGGATAGGCTGCAGAGGGATAGTGAAAAACTGCATTAGTTTTCAGGGCTGATACCTTCCCTGAGGGAGAAGGAGCCGAAAGTTTTCTTTTTCAGAAAAAAGCTTCTGCCGAGAGCGAGCACCGTGACATGCTGAGTCTCTGGGAAAGCAGAGATCCCAAAAGCTGTTGTGCCTGTGGATAGGCTGCAGAGGGATAGTGAATACCAGCAAGATCTTTCAGGGCTAGCACCTTCCTTGTGGGAGAAGGAGCCACACTTTTGCCTTCTCAGAAAAAGCTTCTGCCGAGAACGAGCACCGTGACATGCTGAGTCTCTGGGAAAGCAGAGATCCCCAAAGCTGTTGTGCCTGTGGATAGGCTGCAGAGGGATAGTGAAAAACTGCATTAGTTTTCAGGGCTGGCACCTTCCCTGTGGGAGAAGGAGCCGTAAGTTTGCCTTTTCAGAAAAAAGCTTCTGCCGAGAGCGAGCACCGTGACATGCTGAGTCTCTGGGAAAGCAGAGATCCCCAAAGCTGTTGTGCCTGTGGATAGGCTGCAGAGGGATAGTGAAAAACTGCATTAGTTTTCAGGGCTGGCACCTTCCCTGTGGGAGAAGGAGCCGTAAGTTTGCCTTTTCAGAAAAAAGCTTCTGCCGAGAGCGAGCACCGTGACATGCTGAGTCTCTGGGAAAGCAGAGATCCCCAAAGCTGTTGTGCCTGTGGATAGGCTGCAGAGGGATAGTGAAAAACTGCATTAGTTTTCAGGGCTGGCACCTTCCCTGTGGGAGAAGGAGCCGTAAGTTTGCCTTTTCAGAAAAAAGCTTCTGCCGAGAGCGAGCACCGTGACATGCTGAGTCTCTGGGAAAGCAGAGATCCCCAAAGCTGTTGTGCCTGTGGATAGGCTGCAGAGGGATAGTGAAAAACTGCATTAGTTTTCAGGGCTGGCACCTTCCCTGTGGGAGAAGGAGCCGTAAGTTTGCCTTTTCAGAAAAAAGCTTCTGCCGAGAGCGAGCACCGTGACATGCTGAGTCTCTGGGAAAGCAGAGATCCCCAAAGCTGTTGTGCCTGTGGATAGGCTGCAGAGGGATAGTGAAAAACTGCATTAGTTTTCAGGGCTGGCACCTTCCCTGTGGGAGAAGGAGCCGTAAGTTTGCCTTTTCAGAAAAAAGCTTCTGCCGAGAGCGAGCACCGTGACATGCTGAGTCTCTGGGAAAGCAGAGATCCCCAAAGCTGTTGTGCCTGTGGATAGGCTGCAGAGGGATAGTGAAAAACTGCATTAGTTTTCAGGGCTGGCACCTTCCCTGTGGGAGAAGGAGCCGTAAGTTTGCCTTTTCAGAAAAAAGCTTCTGCCGAGAGCGAGCACCGTGACATGCTGAGTCTCTGGGAAAGCAGAGATCCCCAAAGCTGTTGTGCCTGTGGATAGGCTGCAGAGGGATAGTGAATACCAGCAAGATCTTTCAGGGCTGGCAACTTCCTTGTGGGAGAAGGAGCCGTAAGTTTGCCTTTTCAGAAAAAGGCTCTGGCGAGAGTGAGCACCGTGACATGCTGAGTCTCTGGGAAAGCAGAGATCCCAAAAGCTGTTGTGCCTGTGGATAGGCTGCAGAGGGATAGTGAAAAACTGCATTAGTTTTCAGGGCTGGCACCTTCCCTGTGGGAGAAGGAGCCGTAAGTTTGCCTTTTCAGAAAAAAGCTTCTGCCGAGAGCGAGCACCGTGACATGCTGAGTCTCTGGGAAAGCAGAGATCCCCAAAGCTGTTGTGCCTGTGGATAGGCTGCAGAGGGATAGTGAAAAACTGCATTAGTTTTCAGGGCTGGCACCTTCCCTGTGGGAGAAGGAGCCGTAAGTTTGCCTTTTCAGAAAAAAGCTTCTGCCGAGAGCGAGCACCGTGACATGCTGAGTCTCTGGGAAAGCAGAGATCCCCAAAGCTGTTGTGCCTGTGGATAGGCTGCAGAGGGATAGTGAAAAACTGCATTAGTTTTCAGGGCTGGCACCTTCCCTGTGGGAGAAGGAGCCGTAAGTTTGCCTTTTCAGAAAAAAGCTTCTGCCGAGAGCGAGCACCGTGACATGCTGAGTCTCTGGGAAAGCAGAGATCCCCAAAGCTGTTGTGCCTGTGGATAGGCTGCAGAGGGATAGTGAAAAACTGCATTAGTTTTCAGGGCTGGCACCTTCCCTGTGGGAGAAGGAGCCGTAAGTTTGCCTTTTCAGAAAAAAGCTTCTGCCGAGAGCGAGCACCGTGACATGCTGAGTCTCTGGGAAAGCAGAGATCCCCAAAGCTGTTGTGCCTGTGGATAGGCTGCAGAGGGATAGTGAAAAACTGCATTAGTTTTCAGGGCTGGCACCTTCCCTGTGGGAGAAGGAGCCGTAAGTTTGCCTTTTCAGAAAAAAGCTTCTGCCGAGAGCGAGCACCGTGACATGCTGAGTCTCTGGGAAAGCAGAGATCCCCAAAGCTGTTGTGCCTGTGGATAGGCTGCAGAGGGATAGTGAAAAACTGCATTAGTTTTCAGGGCTGGCACCTTCCCTGTGGGAGAAGGAGCCGTAAGTTTGCCTTTTCAGAAAAAAGCTTCTGCCGAGAGCGAGCACCGTGACATGCTGAGTCTCTGGGAAAGCAGAGATCCCCAAAGCTGTTGTGCCTGTGGATAGGCTGCAGAGGGATAGTGAAAAACTGCATTAGTTTTCAGGGCTGGCACCTTCCCTGTGGGAGAAGGAGCCGTAAGTTTGCCTTTTCAGAAAAAAGCTTCTGCCGAGAGCGAGCACCGTGACATGCAGAGTCTCTGGGAAAGCAGAGATCCCCAAAGCTGTTGTGCCTGTGGATAGGCTGCAGAGGGATAGTGAAAAACTGCATTAGTTTTCAGGGCTGGCACCTTCCCTGTGGGAGAAGGAGCCGTAAGTTTGCCTTTTCAGAAAAAAGCTTCTGCCGAGAGCGAGCACCGTGACATGCTGAGTCTCTGGGA